>NC_091282.1:69559456-70286128 GCF_032444005.1 Ranitomeya imitator
CTCTGGGGACAAGTGCTTTCACCTCTCCCTTACACACACTGCCTATCACAGCTCAGCAGCTTATCTAGCAGTTTCAGACACTGCTGAGCTGTGATTGGAAGCACCTGGGTGCGAGGGGTGAAAACACTTGTGCCCAGGAAAGATTGTGATGATACGCCCAGTTGCACTACCAGTAAAGATTTCACATCTTGTACTCCAAAATAAACAAATGTGAATATCTCTGCAGCAGAGTGACATATAGCAAAACGGAAAAGAGCGGAAGAATCAGGGGAGCTTGGGGATTTTTACAACATACTTAGCAAGTGAAGGATCCTCTTTAAGGATAATGGTATAATTACAGGACACAATATAAATGGCCAATATTATGAAATTAAATATCTTACTAGTAACTTAATCCATCTTGCAGTTGGAATCTAAAATTAATTGAAAGGAGTGGTCTCATATAGGCAACCCCAGTCTAAAGTTTGGGACCCCCATCTGTGAGTCGAGCTGCCTGGGCCCTTGGAGTCCTACTTTTGTATTGCAAGGATAGCCATTCATCTGAATGTGTGCCTTATAACACATAATTTTTTGGTAACAATTGCTACATGAAAATGTCTACTGGCACTCTAATCTGAAAGTAGTCTTCTTAGAGGAGACATTTAAAAGCTGTAAAAGTAAAAAAAAAGATCCCATAAACCCTACTAAATACATGAAATTCTAGATTTTAGCTATGAAAACCCATTTATCTCAGTGGCAGTTTTGCTTTTATATAAGAAAAAGGATCATTACTATCAGTAGATTTGGCCGTATACATCCATCTCTTTTCTTACTTCACTAGTGATGAGTGAATATACTCGTCACTTGAGATTTTTCGAGCACGCTCCGGTGTCCTCCGAGTATTTTTTAGTGCTCGGAGATTTAGTTTTTCTTGCCGCAGCTGAATGATTTACATCTGTTAGCCAGCATAAGTACATGTGGGGGTTGCCTGGTTGCTAGGGAATCCCCACATGTACTTATGCTGGCTAACAGATGTGAATCATTCAGCTGCGGTGATGAAAACTTAATCTCCGAGCACTAAAAAATACTCGGAGGACCCCCGAGCATGCTCGAGAAATCTCGAGTAACAAGTATATTTGCTCATCACTATTCTTCACTTGTAGACTTTAGACTTGCTCATCGAAAGAATCGGAAGAAAGTTTTTTTTGTAATTGTTTCATAGTCATTGATTTTTAATTGAGGCTGGATTTGATTAATATTGATTAATTCAAATAGTAAAAATGTAAAAAAAAGAGCAGAATAAGAATTATGGTACAGTCTCTGGAGAAAAAATTGCATATTGTTCACTAGTTCATCCTATATGACTTTAACATGTGTTTCTTCCTTTTGCTGATTGTAAATTACTGAGAGGTTGAGAATTTTAGATTTGATGATAATCTTATCTTAATCATGGGTGCTGCTTTGTAGGATATGCACAAAGTATTATAATTTATCCATCTCTCATCTATCTATATTCCTCCCCATGGTCATTCTTAATGGTATCGCTCTATGTGTATCGTCCCCGGTAGCCTTCGGCTTGTTAAGCCCCCACATTGCTTCATGTTTTGACAGGTTTTGTGAGTTTTGACAATCCTGCCAGTGCCCAGGCTGCCATACAGGCTATGAATGGCTTTCAAATTGGCATGAAGAGGCTTAAAGTGCAACTGAAGAGGCCGAAAGATGCCAACCGCCCTTACTGAGACATTTCAGGAGCTGCGGAAAACAAGGACTAGCACAGGTAGGTAACCAAGAAAATACTGGAAAAAGAAACATAAAACAAGTTTAAATATGACCTTTATTGGGTAAACAGATTGTGCGCTGTCCACTCATGGTTGCTAAAACACTCAGAAGATATTGTAATCTACATGGTAGTCCTACTCCTAAGAGTTTTAGTAAAGGGGTTGCCACTACTTGGAGAGTTTACCCTTTAAAGTGAAAACAGCATATACTCACCTCCTGGACAGGCGCCATTCCAGTGATGTTGGAATTGTGTCATGTCAACATTGTTATGTCTCAGGAGCGCTGCAGCTTATCAGCAGCTGATGGGCTGCAGTGCTCACCCTTCCCTATGATGAAACAGTTTTGGAAGTGTGAGTGTTGCAGCCCATCAGTGGCTGTTGGTAGACTGCAGCGCTCAAGTAAAATAACAATGTCATGCAGGTGCTGGAAGACACAGTGCCAACATTATTGGAATGGTGCCTTACCGAGAGGTGAGTATATGTAACATTTTTTTTACATGACTCTCCGCTTCTTTTAAGAATGGTTGTCCAAATAGTGGACAACCCTTTTAATAACTACTGATTGAAATGGTAACATACTCTTATGAATAGGGTTAGTAACCGGTGCGACTCTTTTACTTAGACCGTTATCTCCGGACAAAAGTGGCATTGAATCGAAAGCAGAGAAGAGGCATTCCAGCTTCACCAACTGTAGACCATGTCTGTCACATTTACTATTTTTTTTGTTAAAAACTATATTTTTGTAAATACCCTCTTCAATATAGTTCAACCTACATAAGCCATTCCTGAGTTTTACTAGAAAATAGTTTTTGTACTGGTGACTTGAGCACGAGAAGACACTTGAAGTTGGAAAACCTTACTGGAAATTGTGTAACAGGGTATCTACCATGTATAACTTTGGTTGAGAGGTTGAAGAAAAAAATGTGAGATTCAGGGTTATGCGAAGGATGCTCTGCCTTTTGGACCTACATCTACAACATAAGACATTGAGGAACTGATAATTTGTAGGCCTACTTCTAAAAGAGAGACTATTCTTTATTTTTGTCTGGTGCCCATAGTATCTCATACATTTTTCTCCTCTGCTTGGTTTGTCTAGTTTGTCTATGTAAGTGACCTCACTCAGTTGATAAATGTCAGTAAACAACCATAGATTGGTATTTTACGTGTTACACCTATCTTTTATGAAGAATCACCAAATGCGGCCACTTATGATCTAGATTATCGACATCTAATTTTGCTTGAATTTTAAACTGAAGGTGGTTAACTAGTTTGGATCAACTCTATATCTGCTGTGGATTCTGGTGGTTGACTTTGAAGGTTTCTGGGTCTGAGAGCCCACATGATCAGCAAATTAGCTTGGAGTAACGCATGGTGTTGACTTATTTCATGAGTGGTACAGTGATTATTCCAAATCCTTCATTTGTGCAGGGGAGAAGCCGACATTTTGGCCACGCGTGGTCTTTCTTTTTTCAACTCAGTATTTTGGATGTTTTGAGCCTTTTCTGTTATTTTATATTTCCTTTTGGGGATCAGTTAACCCTCTGGACTGGTCATATAAAAGGTTCTTGTGACATATTGATTTAGGGCACCACCATTTCGATTCTGATCTTCATATGGGTAGGTTTACACAACCAATTTCTCCACATCTGAGAAAAAGAGTCCCATTATTCTGATCAAACGTTGATCAGAGTGGCATCAATTTTTCTCGGTTGTAGAGAGAAAAAAAATTCCATTATCTCCATTCTACCAGTCAGTAAAAATTGGACCGCACTGGGATGTCATCTGAGTGCAGTCCCATTTTTTTTCATGGAGCCATAGACTTGAATTGCCGATTTTGATCCTACACTCGTGTCAAAATTGGACATGTCTCCGATTTTTTAAGCAGATCACTCTGTCAGGGAAAATAATCTGACGTGCACAACCCCATAGAATATCAGAGGTACAATTGCTATCCATGAAAACCATGGATAACACTCATAGGAGAAAATTGGTTGTGTGCACAAGCCCTGTCACCACATATGGAACAAGAAACTGTAAACTTGACTTTTTTATAATGACCAAGAATTAGCCAGAATGAATTTCGTAGAAGGTGTCATCCCACTAATGAAAACTCTTTATTGTAGGATAGTTATTTCCCTTTTAGCAGGTTGGGATTGAAGGAGGGGGTCATTAACTTACAAATTTGCGTACTAAGCTTTTCTTTTAGAAAACAAAATGCTGGCAGGCCGTTTTGGTGACAGTGCATTTCTCTTCCTTTAAATGACACTTTAAATAACGTTAAAGACTGATGGACCAGCGCTCTCAGGAAATTCAGATTGCTGCTTTAAGACTGCGCCGGGAACAGCTACCGCCTTGAAAAAGACATATGGAGAAATAAAGGGAGACAATTAAGAAATCCACCATCTAAATCACAGCTGACATGATAGATTCTTTAAATATAACTGTGTTTGAGTTCGAGTCAGCATTGTGTGCAGTTTGGAGAAGATGGATGAGAGAATCTGGGCTGCTAATTTGAGCCTAAGTGATGAACACAAGTTCTCCTTCTATGGCATTATCTCCAGTTAGTTTCTTAACCCATTCAAAGCTCATAGAAAAATACTGTATGGATGATATACTCAAGGTATTTTTTTTTCTAATTTTAAATCCCATACTTATATAATAATAATTCATTATTTTATTTTTCCTTAAATTAACATGATGGAATTTTTTACTAAAGAAAATGTAAATTAAAAAAATTGCATTTGCAATTCACTATTTAGAACCATTTCTGTTGACTTACATATAGAAGAAGGGAAGTAACAATTCCGTCTCTTATCAGATTTCATTAAATTTTAATTAAAATTTAAATAATTTTTCAACATTGATTATTTCATGTCAAGAGGTAACAGCAACGCCATCTTTAAGGAAGCACTCACATCAAAATTTGTATCCTCTTAATATATTGCAGTCATCATATCATAGAGCACTGTGTACTTACAATTGCGAATTTTCCCTTCTACCCAGTTAATTCTTCTCTTTTCCATTAGGTGTATGACATCACAAGACTAAAAACTGGCGCTCTGAATCCTTCTAAGCTCTGTGGAGAAACAGGAGGTCAATTTTCCCTGTATGAGTCATAAGTCACTGCAAAAGTCCTTGGCAGAGCAAGGAGCAGCTGGGTCAGGAGTTAAAGAGGGAAATGATAAATGCAGGAAAAAGAGATTTCCTGTTTCTACAGAGAGTAGAGAAAAGAAAAGAATTATCTGGGTAGAAAGGCAAAATCAGCAATTGTAAGTACACAGTGCTGTGTGATATGATGATTGCAATATATTAAGAGGATAAAATCTTTGATAGGAGGAGGAGGACAGCTTCTTTAATACAAAATAAGTTATTCAGAACTATTCAGCCTCTTTTCAGTCAGTATTTAGGGTTTTTGTGGTGTTTACAGCCTGACTCTATATGAAAAATATCTGCTAATTCACCTATGCACATAGTTTGTCTGTATATGGCAGTTTCTTTAGTTCCTTTCCATGGTGCTGTATACACTTACAGTACTTCCACTTGAAGCAATGATGACAGAAAAATCTCTATATGACATCATCATATTAAATCACAGTTCTATCCTATTACATGGGGATTGCAACACTGCAGTTATTTTCATGTCCAACCACATATCACGTAGATAGAGCTCCACCAAAAAGGATAAGATTTGGGTTATTACTATCTAACTATGATTTGTTGTTATTTTGCTCAAAAATATACCTTCTTCCAATTTGCAGTTATCTTGTAGACTCACAGCAGCTTTTAGCTGCATTAGGCCCCATTCACACATTCAGTATTTGCTCAGTATTTTACCTCAGTATTTGTAAGCCAAAACCAGGAGTGGGTGATAAATACAGAAGTGGTGACGTGTTTCTATTTTACTTCTCCTCTGATTGTTCCTCTCCTGGTTTTGGCTTACACATACTGAGGTAAAATACTGAGCAAATACTGAACATGTGAATGGGGCCTAGTTCTGACTCAAACTCCACAAGCCTTTCTGGGCCTCATATAGAGTATTCTTTCCACTATTTGGTGATGTATTGTGGCTGTCCAATGCTGAATTACCGTAAATGGATTGTTCAGTCAAAACAAGTTAGCACCTATTTACAGAATAAATGATAACTTGGTTATAGGTGGGCGTCCGACAGCTGGGACCTGCAGTGATCACTAGAACGAAGAATTATTATATCAGAAGAGGCAATTTGCATATATCCTGACAGGAATTTTTTATCCCCCTTATAAAATTGCGCAGATTGGCCACTTTACCTGCGCTCCTTTCATTCTCTATTGGGCCGCTGAAAAAGTTGAGTGCAGCGCCATAAGAAATTAATGGAGGACGGGTTGAGCCACTCCATACTAATGGGGATAATAATGTCCCTTTTGGTGCAGGTCCCAGTAGTTGATCCCCACACTGACCAACAAGTTATCACCTGTTTTTTTGGCCGAAGAGTCAACTATATGGACATTACAGATTTTGCATATATTGGAGCCAATTCATCAAGATGCACGCATCACGTCAGTCTTTGCTGGAGTACAAGTTGCCGAAAATCATTAAGAGGCTCACACTACTTCATGAATTTGGAGCATCTTTTGATCGGCATGGCATTCACTGACTAGAGTAGCATTTCTGTGCAGCGCACAGAGGTGCATGCCAATGAAAAGATGCCCCGAATTCATGAAGTGGCAGGAGCCTCTTAATGAATTTCGGCAACTTGTACTCCAGCAAGACTGACATAACGCGTGCATCTTGATGAATTGGCTCCAATGTAGGCAAAATCTGTAGTGTCCATATAGTTGACTCTTTGGCCCAAAAAAAACAGGTGATAACTTATTGATCAGTGTGGGGATCAACTACTGGGACCTCCACCAAAAGCGACATTATTATCCCCATTAGTATGGATTGGCTCAACCCGTCCTCCATTAAGTTCTTATGGAGCTGCCGAGCGTTGCGCTCAACTTTTTCAGCAGCCCAATAGAGAATTAATTCTTAATGAATTTTGTCAACTTGTACTCCAGCAAGAGTGCCGTAACTCGTGCATCTTGATGAATTGGCTCCAATGTATGCAAAAACTGTTCATCTTTGCTTAAATATTACTTGACTATTTGGCCCAAAAAAAGTCATTGACTTGAGTAGCATTTCTGCCATAAAAAACTGTCGGCACTTTTGATATATTGGACAAGTGATCATTCCCACTCCTCATTGTGCGGCGGCTCCTCCTCAGCTTCACCCATTTTGGCAGAGCTGATGCAAACTGCAGCAAAAACACCAAAAGTCACAAAAATTTTTCAAAAGCTTTGACGCCACATTTCTGCATATTTTTTAATTGTAAGATTTTCATTACATTTTTAATATTTTTATATATTTTGTAATTAAGAAGTAAATATAGATGATAGATAATAGATAGATAATAGGTAAATAGATGGATAGATAATAGAGAGATGGATGATAGATAGATGATAGATAGATAGATAGATAGATACTGTAGATAGATGATAGATAGATAATATATAGATAGATAGATAATAGAGAGATGGATGATAGATAGATGATAGATAGATAGATAGATAGATAGACTGATAGATAAACTGATAGATAGATAAATAGATAGATAATAGATGATAGATAAATAATAGATACTGTAGATGATAGATAATAGATAGATAGACCGATAGATGACAGATAATAGATAGATAGTTGGATAGATAGATAGATAGATAGATAGATAGATAGAATGATAGATAGATAATAGATATATGATAGATAGATAGATAGATAGATAGATAGATAGATAGATAGAATGATAGATAGATAATAGATATATGATAGATAATAGATAGATGATAGACAGCTAATAGATAGATGATAGATATATGATAGATAGATAGATAGATAGATAGATAGATAGATAGATAGATAGATAGATAGATAGATAGATAACAATTCTCTTTGGAGCAACTGTTGAGAAGAAAACAAGAACTGATGTGGGGAAGAAAGAAAATTCCCTACAGCAGATCTCCTGAAAGCGTGAACAGAGTCATTTTATTTCCTTTGTGTTTTTTGTATTAATGTTCAACCCTGAAACTATATTTCATCACAAGGAAACAGAAACTAAGAGATTCACATCAAAACTTTAGCCCTGAAAATGAAAAGCTCAGCTGGAGCGCCGACTCTAGGAGTACTATCCTCCAGAAATCTAGCGGGCTGTCTGCTCCCGTTGATTTTCTGATATAAATGTGTGGAGTCTTCTACCCATAGTGAAATGACAAAGTACACAGAGCAGTGTGAGAACCATGTACATAAGAATAAAGAATGGATAATTCGTAGCAAAATCATGTACAAAAAAAAAAATTAATAGTCCTTGAAATTGGGACCATCCATTTTTTCCCTAAGATAAATACACTTTGCTTCAGAACTCTTTTTGTTCTGCCGAGCATTGTGTTATACTGTGATCTCTTCGTTCTGTTAATTACATTTTGCCTACAGTAAAAACGCAGAACGTATTATGACTTCATGGAAATGTATTCATATATAAAAAAAAATGTTCTTTTTTATGTTTCTAAGAACATAAAAACCCAATCCCATGGATCCTTAAAGCAAAACTCTTCATCAATCCCTGTAATTTTTACCATTAAGAAAATATAAAAGATGCAAACTTGAGAGGATCTACTCTACTTTTGCCCCATGAAAATCCCTCCTGCCCTGTACTCTGATAAAACACTGAGCTGTCTGCACTTTAGACCTCATTGCAGCCAATACTAATTTTTTAAACTTTCAAGTATGAGTATGAAACATGTCTTTCCACTACATAGAAAAAACATTCTTAAATACTATATACCCAAGGGCAAATGAAAAATTACAGATATTCACTTCCCGCATTGGAGCCGTTCCAGTGGTTTCTAGATCTCATCTTTTAGATCTAAACCTCACCTGATCCCCTATTGTATCCACAGAGAGCAGCAATGGCTTTGTATACTCTTAGTTCTCTAGCTAGTGACCTCCCTAGACTTCAAAAGAGAGAGCCATATGTATGTAGTGTGGGAATCGAAGGACTCCTAGGTACCCAAGGTGGTGAACGTTTGGAAGGCATGTGCCCAACTACATAGAAATATTGACTTTGTGCCTGTACGATCGTAGGGGCGATTAATCAAGACCAACAATTCTCTCGTAAGTCTTGATGAGGGAACATGTTGGAGTGAACACTCCTGACATCTCTAGATGAATCAGACAAGGTGCGTAGTAGTGTGCATCAACATGTTCACCTCACTTCTTATTCCAGCCTCTGGATGAATGATGAACTTGACAACTGGGGGTTGCCATGTCTCTTCTCACCCCAACCACTGTCCACTTTGATAGAACTAGGGTGAGAATGGGATGAAAGTGCCTGAATTGTCATTGTTTTGCACAACTTCACCTTCTTTGATCAAACTTTGATGAATCACCCACCAAAGTTCTTAAAACTAAAATATGAAAATATTATGTAAGTGGAGTCTGACATATCTTCTCCAGCTTAGACATTTATTTTTTGCAAATAAATTAACATTTACAAATTGTAACAGTGTAGAAACCATATTATCACATTCATTATAGAGTTTAGGGTGTATAAAGTGAGAGATAAAATCCCGCAATCCCAATGTATCGTTACCCCTTTATAAATCGCTTGTGAGGCCACATCTAGAATATGGGATTCAGTCTTGGCCTCCACAAATGATATTCAGGATTTAGAATCAGTTCAAAAACGGCAACTAGATTATTACAAGGGATGGAAGGCCTCAGATAAGATGAGAGGTTGGAAAAGTTGGGTTTATTGAGCTTAGAAAAAAGACTTCTCAGAGGAGATCTCATTTACATGTATAAATACATGTGTGGTCAGTACTGGCAGAAGACATTCCTCCTGAAGACCATACCAAGGACCAGGGGGCACTCATTACGGATGGGGGAAACATGATTCTGGCAGCTAAACAGGAAAGGGTTCTTTACAGTTAAAGCAGTTAGATTGAGGAATGCCCGACCACAAGAAGGAGCAATGGCTGACACTATACCAGCTTTCATAAAAGGGCCGGAGGCTTTTCTCACAAGAAATGGCATTGTGGGATAATAATAATCTAGTGATGGAGAATGTAGAACTGGTGGAGAAAGGTTGAACTTGATGGACCTAAGTCTATTTTCAGTCTATGTAACTATAGTATTTACATTGTGTAAATCTTGGAAGGAGGCAAACGGACTGTATAATAGCCACCAATACAAGATTTCTAAGGACCTTCTTTAGTCTCTTTCGCTTCTCTACTCTTGAGATCAAAGAAGGTCCTAGACAACAAGGGATTGGACGTCACGAACAGTGGATAAGAATGTACCCCATTCCTATGCAAATTTTTCCTCAATTTTAATCAACGGTAAAGTGGTGACGTCTCTGCTCCTTACAGATCAGGAGGAGCCCTCTACTGTTAGGTCATTTGGAAGCTGTTGTGTTTACAAACAGTATTCGAGCTTTGGTTTTTGACCGGAGTTTGCCTTTAAGTTTTCTCTTGTAGGAATGACTTGCACATATTATGAAATGTAAAATGACGGCGGGCGGATACTCACCACCGTTCATTAGGTCTCTATGTTATCATTCCACTGATGAAGCAGCAGTGAGGAGATGTCTCTAATGCATTTTTGCCGACAACACTCGTGGATGCGTTCCGGTAAATTTTACAATGGGTCTAAGTAAACAAAAGTGAAATGAGCTTTGTGCGTGCTCATTATTCCTTCCCCAGGATCGCAGCAGTTACCGCACGGAGCGGGGCCCAAGCAGTGTCACTGACTGCCAAAGATAACGACGCCATATCTCTACATCCTGCTCTGAGCACGAGATTGTTTTTTAATGAGCGCAAACTGCCTCCCTGTCACGATTTTGTGCTAGTCGCCGCGGCTCCCCGTTCTGCAGAACGCAGGAGCCTGATCCTCCATCAAAATAATCCAATTTAAAGAAATGATTCATATTAGAGAGTGCATCTGTCTGAGGCCGGAGCAGGGCCTGAGCATTTCTTTAATAAATGATCTTCATTAAATTCGGCTGAAAATATAATCTGGGGAGAGACGGATGGGGAGCGCACCGCAAAGAATAAGCAAAAGGAGTTAGCAGCTTGGAGTTGTCATTTGTTCGGCGCAGGTTGTAGCGTCGGCCCTTGTTTGCTGAAATTTTAATTTTGTTATGAAGACACCTGATCCATCAGACGAGGCAAAGCAGAGTCATAGCTTTTGGCTTTTGGCTTGTAGAGAAATTGCTTACTCAGTGCTTGGCTCTTGGAAAGGAACAGCAAGCACCTACATCTTGGTGATTCCACCATGACGGTGGATTTTATACCTACCATGTTGTAAAAACTATAGTATACGGGATATCAATGACTTGTTGGTGGCTTCAGGATCAAAATACAGAGACACAGGGACAGATTTATCAATACTGTCTAAGGCTAAGTTCACACTAGGTGTTTTTGATGCGTTTTTTAATGCAAATTTTCAGCTGCATTTTACAGTACCAGCAACGTCTATGAGATTTCAGAAATCTCGTGCACGCAATTTGTTTTTTTTGTCATCAGGATTTTGTGCTTTGCACGGTTTTTTTTTTGCACAATGGAGCATGTCACTTCTTTCAGCGTTTTTTCAGCGTTTTTCACGCTTTGAAATGAATGGGTGGTGAAAAAATGCAGCAAAACATGCAAGAAACACTTTCTTTTTTTCTACAGCTTCTTTCCTGCCAAGAGATCAGGTTTTGCTTCAGAAAAAAAAAAACGCTGAAAAAATGCCTAGTGTGAACTTCGCCTTATTATTAGACAGCGAGACAGTGCAAACTTGGACCGGACAGTCGTAAAACGCGCCAAATTTATCAAAGTGGTTCATGTATTTTGGTTAATCTGCCTAAATTTTAAGATTGTGCAATCTAAGGAGCCAATTAATCAAAGCTTTGACTCTAGAATTCTGCAGTAAAAACGTTGAAAAGGTGCAACATTTTAGTGTAACTTTAGAGTTTTTTTACTGCCAGTTCCAGTAAATTGGGCAGAACCTTGGTAGGATGGGGCACAGCAGTTGCTGCATAGCGCAGCTGTAATGCACTGAGGCGCTCACCACTAATGGGGCTGCAAAAGGGGAGTGTTTAGATGAAGTACCCTCAAAAGTGGGTGGCTTGTGTTTAAGAGGCTGGGTCCATCAATAGGGGCTTATAGGGGTTGCCTCTTACTGGATGACTTAGTGCTGCGTCTCCCAATGTTCCCCTGGTATGAAGATCCTGTTGGGACGTCTGAGCTGAAAATTCAGTTTCTTCCAGCTGAAAACAATGTGAGCACTGCAGCCCATCGGTGGCCACCCATATTGGATGGTGATGCCAGGAGACTAGCGGGAAGCACTGAGTATAGAGGATAGGAGTGGCGCCTGCCCAGGAAGTATCAGTGTTTATTTTTTCCTCACCTCCATGGGCCTATTATTAGGAGGTTGCTAGTAGTGGAAAACCCATTTAAGCATCTTGAATTTCGCATTTTAAGCGTTCAGGTGTTTAAAGTGTAAAGAAGAGACTCTGAAGCTGTATGGACATTTGGGCACATTCTTTTATTTCTCTATCAGTGTTTTCACACGCACATAATTGCAGAAATTGTAACTTCCAGTTTTCACCAATAGGAAGCAATTTGCATATTGAGGCGGAAAAAAAAGTCTGTATACAACAATATAAAAGTTGCCCCCTAGTGGTGGCAACGGGCAGCTGAAATTGTACAACTTGTGCGTTAGGAGCTCTATACTAGAGAACACTACAAATGAATCACATGGCTAATTTCATAGAGAAAATGTATACTAGTAGCTAAAATGTAAGGAAATATTCAAGAAGCAAAAAATGTCATCAGCCAGCCATTCCCTGACCTACAACCAATTGTACAATTTTCTAATTGTCATTTTAGTGGTGGCCATTACCACCATTAGTAGAGAGTGGGGTACAGATGTGTTCACACTTCTTCAATTGTGTTAATGGCTCCAGGTTCTCACAATGCAAGTTTCTTTTCATACATTATACAAATTTTAGCAAAACCCTTGAAGTCAAGGAAATAAGTAATGATGGACATGAAAAAAATCTCTCAAAAATTGTTTGATTGATTCTTTAGGAAAATACATTCAATTCAGTCCGAATTGACATGGCCTGATTGGCCTGAAAAGACTTTTTATGTTCTAAGATCTCTTCAGACACCAAAACATAATAAAGTGCTTTAATAATGACTTCATAGTCATCAGTCCTAGGCTATCACCTGTTCTTACGCTACCTCTATGGCCACCACAACTTCCTAGTCCTCCAGGATGGTCTTTGGTTCTTCCGATGTTCCTTTTCTGCATTAAAGCCAATGATAGGCCTCGTGCAGGCAAATCGGGGAATGAAATATGTCATTGCTGTCAGTGTCACTAAGCTACTCATTTTATGGACATCATGTTCCATGTTATTGAGATTATGGCACTCCACCACATAACTGCATGAGACGAATCACTGGCCTCAGTGCCTGGAGGAAGCCCTGAAGGAACCAAACAATGTGGAGTACAAGGAGCAGACACAGGGCCCCTGTGCAAGAGCAGTTTATGGACCATTTGCAATCCAGTAGCTCATCACAATGTACAATTCTATCTGTTTAGGAAGTGCTAGTGGACCACCTTACTTCTTGGGCCCCTGTGTGACTGGACATGTTGCACCAATGGAATGTCCACCACGGTGGAGCACCAGGGAGTTGTGGAAGTGGTGTAAGGATGGGTGAAGGCTGTAGGGCTTCACTCTCTCTGGTAGGGGTTAGCCAGTAGGCTTTAGGTAGCGTTCACACAGGCAATGCAGTTTTGGTCCAAGCACGTGCAAATTTTATTGCTTTCCCCAGTTTGCACAGCATGAATATAAACATCATAGACCTAAATACCTAGCCTTGTGCAGGCGCTAAGTCACAGAAGAGACCCTGGCTACTCATAAACGGCTCAGCTAGCCACAGCTCGGTGGAACAAAACAGCTAATGTCTATAGCAATAACTGATACTTGCGGTTCCCCTCACACAGCCCAAGCATTTAATCATGATCACGTATGTCAGTTCTTTTTCCCAGAGCAAACTTCATACATAGAAGCTGCACGCTCCCACCAGTTGCGGTCTCCCCTTCAGCCTGAGCGCCTTCAGCTTCCAGAACCAAACAGAAGTGTTCAATTCCAAGCACAGTTCACACTGAACAGGCTGCAGCTTCCACTTGGTTCTCTGCAGCCTTTCACAAACATACTGTTTAGCGCAGTCTCCATTGAGAGAGAGAGACCCCAGCATGTTTCTTTCTCAGCTACAGCTCACATTTTGGCTGGCCACTCACCAGTAGTACACTTAACTTTGCTTCATCCAGCGACTGACACTCCCTCAGGAGACCGCCACTCCATGAAGCTACTTCCTGCTACTTAGAGAAACACTGCAGGTGCATCTAATAAAGCATTGCAGAGCTGGGATTTATCCCTGTCCTTCCCAGCTACGCTACAACGCCTATGACAGGTGAGTATTATGTCATTGTTTACTCCTTTCCCAGCCCTCAACAGAAGACAGCAAAATAGCTGCTGGCCATTTAATACACTCCTCAACAAACTCATGGACTTCTGGAAATCACAGGATGGATAGACATGTCAATGATCTGCAAATGATGAAAAAATGGAAATAAAATATTAAAAACATCTCAATTTGTCCAGCCTGGAGTATGAGCCCCACAGCCAAAATCCACTCTCTTACTGCCTTGGCTGCTATCAATGAGGTCATTAATGGTTGTCTTAGAAATGTCCTACTGTACTGAATGCAGTTTAGCAAATCAAAATCCGCTGCTGGCAGCTCCCTGTGAAATTGTTGACCAATGGCGTCCCTGATGCGCTCAATGGAGGACAAGTCCGGAGACGCTGCAGGCCATATAAGCATGTTTAGCCCACATAGGCTGCTCATAGTAGCACAAGCAACATGCAGATTGTTGTTGCCATGTAAAAAAAATGGTTCCTGGGACACTGGCTGTACCACAACCAAATCAAAATAACGCCAAGCTGAAATGAAGACTAGAGGGGTCCAGCTACCTTACATTATAGCACTCCATACCATAATCCTGGGAGTAGGAACTGTATGACGTTCCTTCATGAAGGGCATTAACCACATGGTTTCCAAGTGGAGACCAGAGTCAGAAATAGAGTAATAGAGGCTGCAATGGAGGTCCATCGTCTTCATAGGTGAGTCCAACTAGTGTCTTGGATGCAATGGTAGCTCGATTTTGGTCTGTAGATCATGTTTGTAAAGGAATCGAAAACACATCTGGAACATTGTTCGTGGGCAACTGTAAAGAAAGCTGCCAGCAGAGGATCTTGATGATTTGCCCAAGTGCATTCAGCAAGGCAGAACGTTCCTCAGACGATTAATAATCTCATTGATAGCAGACAAGGCTGTAAATGCAGGAATGTCTGGCATGGTGCTCATACTCCCTACTCTATAAATCGAGATGTTTCCACAATTTGTGTTTCCATGTGTTCATCTTTTGCAATTAATTAACAGGTCTATCGACCTAGTGTTTTCATTAATGCCACGACTTATCCTGCTTGGTGTTGCAATTTCAATATAGAACAGTGTCTAGGAACATGACTTGTGACAACACCAGTTATATACAAGGTCCTGGTGTTGTCTCGACTGCATGAAACTGTGATAGTCAATGACCCAAACAAATCTGGACAGTACCAAAATATTGGTGACTTCATAATAAATAAATTAAATACTTTAATTACTTTCAGACAAGGGACATTTTTGGAAAGATGTTTGATTCTATACATCTATGTGGTAGTTGTTGGAAACTCAACAAATCTGGAAAAAAAAAGGTGAAAAACTAAATTAAAACGATTCACAGAAATGTCAAGTTTTAACAAGGATTTGAACAAACCTCAGAATAAATAAATGGATTAATATATAAATATTAGGTGAGATCTGAAGAATGGAATGAACATAAAAGAAGGCGAGAGCCCAAACAAAAATAAATTAGAAACGGGATTACGGTTATCTTAGTATGTTAATTATGAATCCTGGTTTTCAAGAAAAATATTGACATTTAATGCCTAAATGAAGCAGAGAGAGAGAAAGGAAATTGCACTCTTAAAGGGAGGGTGGCAAATTCAGTAAAAGACGCCTTACATCAATAGTTGGATGGACTCGTTTTTATATTCAGTGGGACAAGTTTCATTAATAAAGGTTAACAGAACTCTACTTTTGTGACAGATGCCAACATTTTATGTTTTTGTTATCTGCTAGGAAACTGTTTTTACTGTTACAGGAAGTGCAACTTCAGGAACAGGAAGCGCAATTTGTCCAACGCCTGCGCCACACTTACAGAAGCCCCATACTGTGATGTAATAAGGGCTCATGTTTCTAGGACCTGTTTTTAGAAAACATCAGGAGAAATATTACCATGAAAACCTCCTATATTCCTTGATATTTATGCCAATAGGGACATTGTGTGGCGGTATGATTTAGTGGCACGGTGCTACTGTTACATGTCATTCATAAGGACCTAATATATCCTATGGCAGCTACCAGATAACAATGCCACTTTAATAACTGCACTCAAATATCTTCATCCCCAGACTTTAAAAGGAATCTATCATCAGCTTTTTGCTACCCAATCTGATAAAGGGGCGTAGACCCTGATTCCGGTGATGTATCACTTACTTTACCAGGCTTCTTGCTGCAGTTTTGATTAAAAACTTTTTTCAGCTGCAGATCTAGCAGTTCTCTGAATGCTGAGCTCTGTATAACCCCGCCCACACCACGGATTGGCAGCTTAGTGTGGTTGTACTAAGTGACAGGAGGCCACGTATTCCTCTAGTTATAACGTGCTGTTGATGAAACAATGATTTTATAAAAACTGCTGCAAGCAGCCCACTAAGTGATACATCGCTGGAATCAGGATCTCTTTCCCTACATTATGCAGCTCTCAAATTAGGTAGCAAAAGCCTGGTGACAGATTCCATTTACATAGACCAGTCACTTTATAAAACTCCTCCTGGCCATGGCCTGGCAGCCAGGGATAAAAGGGAGACATAAGAAGTCCATTTTGACAATTGTCCCAAGCTAATATAACAATTAGCACTTATCCTGTGTACTAGAATACCCTTTAAGTAAATCATCCCAAAACCTAATGAGAACCTGTCATCAGCTTTTCCCAATATAAACTATGGCCACCACCATTAAGGTCTATTTTACAGTATTCTAGTAAGATGTATATAAGTTCCCAACCACTTCTGCATAGCACACAAAATAAGTTTTTTGGTCTGTAGATCATGTGGGTGAAGGAATCGAAAACACATCTGGAACATTGTTCGTGGGCAAGTGTAAAGAAAGCTGCCAGCAGAGGATCTTGATGATTTGCCAAAGTGCATTCAGCCTCCTCTCTCCATGTAATACCGGTCTCCTGTCCAGGTTCATGTGGAAGATGTGTCCTACGTCATCCACACCGTGTCACCCAACCCCACTCCTGCGCAGTCGCACCCCTCTAAGGGCAAAGAAAAGCACTGTAATGCGCATGCGCCGGCTTTACTTCCAGGTCTGCAGTGCTCTTTGGCCTCTCCGCCACATGCGCACGACAGTACTTTTCTTTGTCCTCGGTAGGGTAGAGAGAAGTGTGCCTACACAAGAGCGAGATTGGGAGACACTGTGTGGATGACGTAGGACATGTTATCCACATGAAGCAGGGAAGGAGGAAGCACATTGTGGGGAAGAGAGGAGGCACTGAAGCAAGGCGCGCGACCCATCGGACCGAACTGTGATATTTGGGGGGATTATAAAGGGTACTTGTTGTGCTATGCAGAGAGGATTGGGGACTTACATACATCTTACTAGGATGCTGTAAAAGAGGCGTTAAAGGTGGTGGCCGCAATTTATATTGGGAAAACCTGGTAACAGGTTCTCTTTAAGATTTTTGCCTAGAATTTCCTCCATACTTTTGCATTTTTTGGTTTAACAAGGTTGACCATCTCCAAACTCCCCCTTACATCTTAAACCTCACTACTCAGAATCATGTTTTCCAAAACTTGTCACAAATACTTTACTTACCAAGAATACCCTTCATTATAATTAGATGTTTTTGGTAACTACATTTCCTTAGATCTTTCACCATGATCTTGACTTTCTTGTTCTAACAAGCTTCACCACCTCCAACGTCCACCATTCTTCCATAATAAGATTCCTTCATTCTTAACTGTATTTTATCCAAAATATGTATACTTTTCCCAGAACTATAAATATTCTCAATCTATCATTATCCAATTTTTCACAGTGTATCTTTTTGATGGACCTAGGTCTTTTTTCATCTATGTTAGTTTTACGAACGACGAGTGTTAAGATTTCAAAATAGATTTGTACCCTGGAAATTCGATTTCTTTTACTTTTTTTTAATACTCCGCAAACCATCATCCTTTCATTGATGCTCAATTTCACATCACCTAATAACCTTCACATCAAATCTACTTATGTGAGGTCATCCATATACCCTTGTTCTGGTTACATTTCAGCCTCAACAGGTCGAACCCCTTAACCTGTGAAAATGGCATTTGCGGGGAAGAAAAATATCAAACTCCCTTGCCAATTATGTTGAAATCTTTTTTTTTTTTTTATTCTGTATTTATCACACAGCAATTTGTTTCATATGTGTCCCTTATATCCCATCCGAGGCCATACATCAGCGCCAAGAAGCTCTCTTCATCTCCAAGGGGTCATGGGGTGATGTGAACTCATAACCTCAAAGATGACGAGGGGGTCTTGAAGGGTATAAAGAAACACAATGGCCTCAATTAGATCTGTAAGGTTCGAGATGAAGAGAATGCGGTGTAATATGTTTGTCCACCGGTCTCTCTCCTGTGACTGCAGAAATATCGAGATGTGCCTACAAAGGGGGAACAAGACACAATAACAATCACAGCATGACACACAAGCGGCACTGCCACAGCTCCTATCTCTCTTTCTATTACTTCACGTTAGATGCAACATGAAAGACTTTTTAATATTGAAAAAGAAAACTGTCGGAGAAAAAAAAAGTCCTTTAATGCTGACAAATGTAAAATTGTCCATGGCAAATTATATCTCACCATTGTTGATGATGCTAATCCCGGCTTTATTTGCTGATCTGTTAGCTAAACTTTAATTACTTTACTTTGGGATGTAATATTATATGTTTGCTAAAAGCTCGATGTAGGGTTCACGGCTCAGTATTACTAGAGCTGTTGTCTCCCTTGGTGCTCTACATATTAAAAACCTCAAACAAAAAAATGTACAGCCATACATGAAAGCACCACATAGGGGGTAGTGATGACCCTCAGATCTCTCAAGGAGTTTTTTTGTCTTTTTCTTTACATTGCTTTTTCCCAAAAAAGTTAGATATTAATGAGCTATAGATATGAGCGGATTGATCCACGGAACATTTGGCATTTAATTTGCGGTTCACAGAAAGAAAAAAACTTGCCTCGCATCATTTTCCACACTGCTGAGGAGTCAGAGAGCGGGCTATTGTCTTTTTGCGTGGTCGCATTGGCCTCCCCATAATGTCCTGCAGCTCTGACATCTTATGGATTATTATGCCCTGTATAGTGGTGATGAGTATTGGGGGCCATCACAGATCTGCCGTTACCAGTGGAGCACAGTTTGAACGACAGAGTCATTTTCCATCTCCAGAGTCTCTGGATACATTTGTCTCTCCTGTAGAATTTAAGCTCTTCTGGTCAGCGGGGTCCTCTCTTTCCTCTCTCCTGTAGAGTATAAGCTCTTATGGTCAGACGGATCCTGTCTTTTCTCTCTTCTGTAGAGTGTAAGGTCTTATGGTCAGTAGGGCCCTCTCTTTCCCCTCTCCTGCAGAGTGTAAGTTCTTATGGTCAGCAGGACCCTCTCTTTCCCCTCTCCGGTAGAGTGTAAGCTCTTATGGTCAGAGGGGTCCTCTCTATCCCCTCTCCGGTAGAGTGTAAGCTCTTATGGTCAGAGGGGTCCTATCTTTCTCTCTCTGGTAGAGTGTAAGCTCTTATGGTCAGCAGGGTCCTCTCTGTCCTCTCTCCTATAGAGCGTAAGCTCTTATGGTCAGTGGGGTCCTCTCTTTCCTCTCTCCTGTAGAGTGTAAGCTCTTATGGTCAGCAGGGTCCTCTCTGTCCTCTCTCCTATAGAGTGTAAGCTCTTATGGTCAGAGGGGTCCTCTCTTTCCTCTCTCCTGTAGAGTGTAAGCTCTTATGGTCAGCAGTGTCTTCTCTTTCATCTCTCCCGCAGAGTGTAAGCTCTTATGGTCAGCAGTGTCTTCTCTTTCATCTCTCCCGCAGAGTGTAAGCTCTTATGGTCAGCAGGGTCCTCTCTTTCATCTCTCCCGCAGAGTGTAAGCTCTTATGGTCAGCAGGGTCCTCTCTTTCATCTCTCCTGTAGAGTGTAAGTTCTTATGGTCAGAGGGGTCCTATCTTTCTCTCTCTGGTAGAGTGTAAGCTCTTATGGTCAGCAGGGTCCTCTCTGTCCTCTCTCCTATAGAGTGTAAGCTCTTATGGTCAGTGGGGTCCTCTCTTTCCTCTCTCCTGTAGAGTGTAAGCTCTTATGGTCAGCAGGGTCCTCTCTGTCCTCTCTCCTATAGAGTGTAAGCTCTTATGGTCAGAGGGGTCCTCTCTTTCCTCTCTCCTGTAGAGTGTAAGCTCTTATGGTCAGCAGGGTCCTCTCTGTCCTCTCTCCTATAGAGTGTAAGCTCTTATGGTCAGAGGGGTCCTCTCTTTCCTCTCTCCTGTAGAGTGTAAGCTCTTATGGTCAGCAGTGTCTTCTCTTTCATCTCTCCCGCAGAGTGTAAGCTCTTATGGTCAGCAGGGTCCTCTCTTTCCTCTCTCCTGTAGAGTGTAAGTTCTTATGGTCAGAGGGGTCCTCTATTTCCTCTCTCCTGTAAGAGTAAGTTCGTATGGTCAGCAGGTTCCTCTCTTTCCTCTCTCCTGTAGAGTGTAAACTCTTAGGCCGGCGTCACACTTGCGAGTTTTACGGACGTATGAGCGCAGAAAATACGTCCAGAAAATACGCATTGCACACGGCCCAATGATTCTCTATGGGGCAGCTCCTATCTGCCGTATATTACGCATCCGTAATATACGGTATGTTACGGGCATAGAAAATCGCAGCATGCTGCGTTTGTCAGCGCATTGCGCAAAAAATACGCCAATGAAAGTCTATGGGGGTGAGAAAATTACGGATTACACACGGACCATGCATGTGACTTGCGATAAATACGCAGCGCTGTTCTATAGAAAAGCCGGCAATTCAGCGCTGTGTACAGTAATATCACACTGACAGGTTAGAATAGAATAGGTAGAATAAATGTGTACACATAGTATGTGTATATATATATATGTCAGTGAGACACACACATATATAATAATAATATTTATTTATATAGCGCAAACATATTCCGCAGCACTTTACAATTAAGCGGGGACATGTACAGGCAATAAATTCAGTACAAGTTAAGACAATTTAAACAGTGACATTAGGGGTGAGGTCCCTGCTTGCAAGCTTACAATCTACAAGGAAATGGGGGGACACAATAGGTGAAAAGTGCTTGTTATTACAGGTCTGGCAATTATAATAAATAGGGATTTTCATATAAAGCTGCATGATCCGGTCATCAGCCCGTGTTTAAGCGCAATAGTCAAGTATCAAGTGCAGTTATCGTGTGCATGGAGGGTGTAGAGACAGATGAATAGTAGGGTGCAGATTCACATGCAGATAATATTTGGAAGGAGGGAACAGGACAAAGTTAGTTTACTGAGTAGTTGATGTGGTAGGCTTGTTTGAAGAGATGGGTTTTTAAAGCGCGCTTGAATAGGTCGGGGCTAGGTATCAGTCTGATCGTCTGGGGAAGTGCATTCCAGGGAGCTGGCGCAGCATGAGAGAAGTCTTGGAGACGGAGGTGCGAGGTTCGGATTACGGGGGATGATAGTCTTAGGTCATTTGTAGAATGGAGGGCACGTGTAGGGCGATAGACGGAGATGAGAGAGGAGATATAAGGCGGTGCAGAACTGCGGAGAGCTTTGTGGGTATTTAATTCAGCGCTAGATGGCAGAAAAGCTGGTAATTCAATTGCCGGCTTTTCCTATCTCCTTCACAAACCCGACAGAATATGAGACATGGTTTACATACAGTAAACCATCTCATATCCCTTCTTTTATTACATATTCCTCTTTAGTAATGTAAGAAGTGTCTGTGTGTGAAATTTGGGGTCTCTAGCTATTAAATTAAAGGGTTAAATCCCGGAAAAAATTGGCTTGGGCTCCAGCGCAATTTTCTCCACCAGAGTGGTAAAGCCAGTGACTGAGGGCAGATATTAATAGCCTAGAGGGGAACCATGGTTATAGGACCCCCTGGCTAAAAACATCTGCCCCCAGCCACCCCAGAAAAGGCACATCTGTAAGATGCGCCCATTCTGGCACTTGGCCACTCTCTTCCCATTCCCGTGTAGCAGTGGGATATGGGGTAATGAAGGGGTAATGTCACATTAGGTTACAAAGGTAACATTAACCCCTTACCGGCATCGGACGTACTATACCGTCCGATGCCGGCTCCCCTGCTTTGATGCAGGGCTCCGCGGTGAGCCCGCACCAAAGCCGGGACATGTCAGCTGTTTTGAACAGCTGACATGTGCCCGTAATAGGCGCGGGCAGAATCGCGATCTGCCCGCACCTATTAACTAGTTAAATGCCGCTGTCAAACGCAGACAGCGGCATTTAACTACCGCTTCCGGCCGGGCGGCCGGAAATGACGTCATCGCCGACCCCCGTCACATGATCAGGGGTCGGCGATGCTTGTGAATGGTAACCATAGAGGTCCTTGAGACCTCTATGGTTACTGATTGCCCGTCGCTGTGAGCGCCACCCTGTGGTCGGCGCTCACAGCACACGTGAAATTCTGCTACATAGCAGCGATCAGCAGATCGCTGCTATGTAGCAGAGCCGATCGTGCTGTGCCTGCTTCTAGCCTCCCATGGAGGCTATTGAAGCATGGCAAAAGTTAAAAAAAAAAGTTTTAAAAAATGTGAAAAAAATAAAAAAAACATAAAAGTTTAAATCACCCCCCTTTCGCCCCAATCAAAATAAATCAATAAAAAAAATATCAAATCTACGCATATTTGGTATCGCCGCGCTCAGAATCGCCCGATCTATCAATTAAAAAAAAGTATTAACCTGATCGCTAAACAGCGTAGCGGGAAAAAAATTCGAAACGCCAGAATTACATTTTTTTGGTCGCCGCGACATTGCATTAAAATGCAATAACGGGCGATCAAAAGAACGTATCTGCACCGAAATGCTATCATTAAAAACGTCATCTCGGCACGCAAAAAATAAGCCCTCAACCGACCCCAGATGATGAAAAATGGAGACGCTACAAGTATCGGAAAATGGCGCAATTTTTTTTTTTTTTTTTTTTTTAGCAAAGTTTGGAATTTTTTTTCACCACTTAGATAAAAAATAACCTAGTCATGTTTGGTGTCTATGAACTCGTAATGACCTGGAGAATCATAATGGCAGGTCAGTTTTAGCATTTAGTGAACCTAGCAAAAAAGCCAAACAAAAAACCAACGTGGGATTGCACTTTTTTTGCAATTTCACCGCACTTGGAATTTTTTTCCCGTTTTCTAGTACACGACATGCTAAAACCAATGATGTCGTTCAAAAGTACAACTCGTCCCGCAAAAAATAAGCCCTCACATGGCCAAATTGACGGAAAAATGAAAAAAGTTATGGCTCTGGGAAGGAGGGGAGCGAAAAACGAACACGGAAAAACAAAAAATCCCCCGGTCATGAAGGGGTTAAGCCAGGTTAATAATGGAGAGGTGTCAATTATGACACCTATCCATTATTATACCAATAGTACGAAATGGTTAATAGAACACACACACATTATTAAAAAGTATTTTAATGAAATAAAGACACATGGTGTTTTAATATTTTTTTATACTCGTAATCCACCTGAAGACCCTTGTCACCTGAAACAAAGTTAAAAAATAACAAACAATATTCCATACAGTCTTGTCCCACGCTGTTAATCCATCTGAAGGGGTTAAATCATTTTACACCCAGGAGCTCTGCTAATGCAGCTGTGCTCCTGACTGTAAAACTTGGTGAATGAATGGAATGCAGGGGAATGTACTGTAGTTACCTAGAGTCGCGGTGATGCGCCCTCTGCTGGATGCACGCATATGAACTCGAGCCTGGGAACTTTTCAGAATTTTTTCCAAATTTGACACACAGACACTTCTTACATTACTAAAGAGGAATATGTAATAAAAGAAGGGATATGAGATAGTTTACTGTATGTAAACCATGTCCCATATCATGTCGGGTTTGGGAAGGAGATAGCAAAAGCCGGTAATTGAATTACCAGCTTTTCTGCTATCTAGCGCTGAATTAAATATAAATATATATATATGTGTGTCTCACTGATATATATATATATATATATGTATATATATATATATATATATATATATATACCAAATAGCAAAAAGAAGGCAGCACTCCAAAAGTTTCAGATGAAAAAGAGGTGAAGTTTTAATCGACCCACATCACTGCGCGACGTTTCGGCTCACTGAGCCTTTTTCAAGCTTGAAAAAGGCTCAGTGAGCCGAAACGTCGCGCAGTGATGTGGGTCGATTAAAACTTCACCTCTTTTTCATCTGAAACTTTTGGAGTGCTGCCTTCTTTTTGCTATTTGGTATACATGTTGGATTAATGTTTGGACCATTTTTATGCAGGAGGCTAGGCACCCACCATTGGTGAGCATTGTGCTGTTCCATTTTCTCTCTCTATATATATATATATATAAAGACTGTATATACAGTATGTTTTTAAGAATATTTGAGCCGATGGATCCATGATATGTCCATTTTGCAAGCCTGCGAGAAAAAAATCGCCGTACGGAAGCCATACGGATGCCATACGGATGACACACGGATAAATTTGTGCGTAAAAATCGCATCCTCGCGTATTACGGCCGTAAAAAACGGACTGTATTTACTTACGCCTAGTGGGATGCCGGCCTTATGGTCAGCAAGGTTTTCAGGCTAAAACAAGATTATGCGCTGCATAGGACGCTGTCAGTCAGTGCCGATGCATGCTTACAGAAGCCACTCGATATGTACCGAGCTATGACTGTATCTGCTCTGGGAGTGCCACTATGACTGAAAGCCGGAGGCTGCTTTGAGTAATAAAGTTAATTTCCTCCCAGTACCTGTGCTTTCAGTAAGGAGGCCAAGCCTTGCAATTATATTATTTAACCTTTACATGAAATGACTCTTGGATGCTGTTACATAAGTGTGTTCCTGATGTTTATCTCTTAGGCTAGGTTCACATTGCGATAGTTCAGTCCATTCAACGCATGCGTTAAACGAACTGTGTTAATGCAAGTGCCGAAAAAGATTACGTTATGCGATTGCACTAGCGCAGATGCTCTATCTGCGCTAGCGGTGACGGACCTGGAAACGTTGCAGCCCGCGTCCAAGGGTCCAGCACACAGAATGACGGTTAATGGCATGCATTGGCGATGCGCCCGATAATAGGGGTTAATGGCAGCGTTAACGGACTGCGTTACACCACGTTATGCCGCGGTGTAACACAGTCCGTCTAACGGACTGCCATAACGCAATGTGAACCCAGCCTTACTTGTGCTGTGTGACGTCCTGTACTCTGAGCACGCGGTTATTGCCCCATCCCTCTAATATCAGATGTCCCACTTCATACACATCTTATCTTCAGTGCTTTCTTCACAACTCCCTTTTTCATTATTGTGTTTCTCGTGCTGGGCAGCAGATTGTACAGTGCCCAGTGAGCAGTAGAACAGTGTCTCAGTAGCAGAGCAGTGTTATGTGTAGACAGTGAATAATTACAACACAACCACCTTGCAATGGGTGGAACCAACATGAGTCTGTTTATCCGCTCCATTCCTGGAGACTGAGTTTATAAAATTTACCAATATCAATGGATTCCAAAATATTGGATTACACATCTTAAAGACATAATGTGTAGAGCTGTGTTCATTTACTTTTTCACTCTTGTACCAAGGTGTGGTTTAGTTGTGGGATTGATTGCCTTTTTTTGTTTTTCTCTTTGAAAATTTTAATTAATATAACTAATTATATATTATATTTATATTATTATAAAAAGAAATGGAAATATAACTCCAGAGTTGCCACTATAGAGCTTATTCTTCAGTGATGTATTTTATAGGGCTGGCTGGAAATGTTAATCTAAGTTTCATGGCTATGTGTAATGTCATTCATAAAGTGCATGTCAACCTGTTTTATTTCCGACATGCTCTGTCTTTCTTGTCCTCATTGCTCCCATGTTTCCACATGTCAGCTGTAAAGTTTTCTTTCTTTTCAACATTGCTTTTGTTTTTGTCATTCAGTTACCTAAATAATCTTTACCTGCTACTTATCTTTCCCCTCCTCCACTTCCTCCTCCTCCTCCTCCTCTTCCTCCTCCTCTTCCTTCCTCTTCTTTTCCAAAGACCAAAGAAACTAATCCCAACTAAAAAAAAATGCACCTAAAAAGAACAAACATATTTTCTTCTTTTGTCATTCAACTCAATCCAAACCTAAGCAGATACCACAAACGGTCTTGTGCCAAAAAAAGTTAACGTATTGACGTGAGGGTGAAGAAAAAGAGCCCCCCCAATCCGTAAGTTCAATCAAGAGTTGCGAATGTGAAATGATGGCGTCATGTAAAGAGCTAATGAACTGGCTGCATGACACACCGTTTTGTGGAGGTGCTGTGCTTGTTGTATCAGTTCATGTTCGACCAGTCATGATCACATGTAGTTTTTTTGTGTGTGTGTGTGTGTGTCGTCATAACTTTTACTTTGCTGTACTCACTCTGTTACTTGGTGCTTGTGGAGGTAACTTGTTCCTTGATTTCCTTGTCCAGCCTTGCTTTTCTATATGCTTCCTTGGTGTAATGTAAAATAAATGGTTCAACAATTGGTAATAATATATTTTTGCTAAAAACGTTATGTCAACTATTTTATTATACACATGCCAGGAGTGTAATTTCTGTTGTTGGTGGTGGTTCTATAGCACTTGGTGATGCCCTGCCTTCTTTACTAACTTTGGGCCTTTTTCCAATTGACTTTTAGAAAAATGTAAATTTTATCACAAATTTAATTTAAGGAAAATTTTGAAATGTTTTTTTTACTCAGTATGGATGAACAATTTTTTTTAACTGTGACTTTTTTCCTTTAATTAAAGACACAGTCCCTCTATATTTGTTGTTATTATTATACAGTATAGTCGCTCAAATTCATTGTCATAAAGGTTTATTCTAAAGTATATTTAATGGATGGTATTGGAAAGTGCTTGTAAAAAACAAGCAACTTTGCAATTTGCTTCTTATCCAAAGTTTTATTTTGAATCTCTCCATACAAGAAGCACCCCCATCAATAAGAAATTGATGACCTATCCTAAAAATGGGACTATCCTAAAGATTGGACAACCCCTTCTGTAAACCATTGTTTTGCTCATATCTGTAATAAAGCCCATAACATTTTGTACCCCAGTTTTTCCAGAATCCATTTCATTTTAATTTTTTTTACTTTGCAAATTCATATGGCTCCTATGAAAAAAAAAGTGTCATATACTGGGGTTAATGTCCCTAAGATCTAGAAAATACAATAGAAATGGTTTAAGGGTTTTACAAAATTGGAAAAATCGGAAATGGCCGTACCTGTCCACAATATGTGTCTGATATTGGCGCTCTGCTCTACTGATTTGAATAGAGCTGTAATATCGTCTGTATGGAGGAAAATTGTGGCATCTATAATATTAGATCATTCTCTTGAGATTTTCATTGTATTTGACTTTACCTTGACTGTATTTACGGCAAATTAAGACAGAACCTTACAGAGACGGGGCTGTTTCTTTAAAAAAAAATTTTTTTTTTATAAAATTAGAAAAAGATATTTTCTTCTTCATATGTATGTTTCTTTGCAACTGAAAAAGGGTCCTTGACAAGTATTTCTTTGTTTCTTTTCTTTTTGTTGGTGTTGTAATTGTTTACCTGCTGTGTATGGTTCCCTGTCTGTTGAAGCAACAGTGTTGAAAACCTGCCAGCATGAATTGACATTCGCATGACAAACCTACCAGAGTGGATCCTCTCAGCTCCAGTCTCTTGATGTAATAAATCAAAGAGTGCTCAGGAAGAACCAGCTTGTGAGCAAGAGATAAGGGTTTCCTGAGCTAATCCTCAATGATTAGGCATCCAGCTAAAATGCCAAGCTTATCCTGATAATGATTACACCATATGAAAAAAAATAAAAAATAAAAAAAAATTAACACTTTACCTAACCCAATATTTTTCTTAGAAATTAATACAAATGTACTGTATTCTTGTTTTTTTAATTATTATTTTGTTTTATAGGTTTATTTAAAAAAAAATCCAAATAATAATTACACCATATACAAAATGTTTTAAATAATTTTAAACACTACAGGTAAAAACCTAAAATGTTCTTTCTATAGATTAATTTATACAGTTCCTATTTTGTTTTTCTGGTTTAATTGTTTCGGGAAAAGGCCAATGTGGCGCAATTTTCCACATTTTAAACTTCTTAGGCAGATTTCGTACGTCCAACATTCCCGATCTGTGTATGGACCACAATATCGGGACCGGCCATTGGTCTTCTGATCCAAACTCATTGGCAAGGCTGTTGAGTTGATGGCTCGAGACTCCTGACCGGTCAAGTCATCGTAGTGCAAATTAAGACCATCAATGTTGGGATTTGGGATTCTATCGATGTTTCGAGCTTTACAAGTTTCTCTAATCTGTAGTTTTCACACACAATCTACCAATTTTCTTAAAGGAAAACATCCAGACTTCGGTTTTTTGGGTCCTATGTTATACTACTACATTAAAGACATTGTCTAGGACGATTTCATTTTTTTACACTAATTACCTAAAAACTAACGGGTAGATAGTTGCGAACAGAGGTAACTACCTGCTTGTTATGTATGGCACCGGCTCAGATCGGTCACCGGCCACTACTGATGGCGATTTGGCTGCTCCATATCAACAAAACAGATCTTCTTCTTCTGAGCTATGCTGTTGATAGGGCATGGCTGCTGGCGTCATGCTGATTGACAGCCCACTTCCCGCAATTAGGCAGTGGGTAGTCGGCTGTCAATCAGCAAGACGTAGGCAGTCATGCCCAGTCAACAGAACAGATCAGAAGAATAGCAGATACTCTGTCAACGTGAAATTAGCAGAAGCTGCCTAATCGCCAGTAGCATGGTTGGTGACTATTCTATGCCGGCAGAGATTGGCAGCAGGCTCAACAGGCGGATAGTTAGCAGATACCTACCTGTTCTTAATCCCGTAGTAAAAAAATGAAATAGTCCTTGATAACCCCTTCAATAAGTTGTAAACAGTAAAGGACCAATATTTGGGGGGGTTGTTTACAGTAATATTATTGTTCAAAATATTTTCCAAATGCAATATTTTTCATTTGAAAAATTAAAAAAATATATATTTGTTTATTTTTGGTTTTTACTCCAATACTTTAAAAGAAAACGCAATTAAGGCATTGTCACCAACAAAATTCCTAAGAGTTAATAAAGTAATAGATTTCTTTTCTATGTTTAGTAGAGAAATGTCTGTAAATGTATCGATCTGCATAGCAGAAAATCTAATTGGTTGAGCTTCAAAATATAATACTTTTTTTCCTTTTATTTGCGAGAGATAGAGTCCTACTAGTGTCAGTTAGCAGAGCTGAACAGCCACCTAAAATCAATAGACATGTGTCAAAAATATAGGTGGTCGCTGAAGGAGAGAAGGAATTCAATTTACACCAAGTGAATTTTTTCTCGTTGATGTTTTCCTGTTAAACTTAGACAATTTTATATTTTAAATAATTCAATGAAAAGTCAACAAAATTCCTAAGGAAAATGTTTTTCGAAACTTTTGTTGAAACTTGTATAATATACTTAACTTTTTTCTTATAAAAATTTAATTTTAAACATTTGATGTTTTGATGTATTTTATAAAATTTAGGCGACAATTAGGACTTGTTGTTGTTAATTTTGATTTCTAAATTCTCTAACTCGCTTTTATGTTTTTGTTTTTCTATTCTTTTAGGGCAGGAATTGAATGGGCCGTATTCTAACAATACAACTTACGTAAATAAATATATATGATTGAGAAGCGCTGGATCACAACTTTGACATATCAGCAAAGTACCAATCATGCTGAAGACTACAGACTTTTCTTCTTTGATTGTTTAGACTGTAATATTTCTTCAATGAAAGTATTGCGTTCTGCTTACGTGGACGGGAACTTAAGTTGGAAAACATCAGACGGGATCAAGATCAATCGGAATTTCCGAATAGACAATGACAATATTATACACAAAAAAAGGCTTTTTCTTCTAACAGGAAACCTGAAATCTGACAAGGAGTGCCTGTTTGTCACCATGAGTTATGTTGCCATGGTAACCCCAGAGCAACCGTTACAAGAAGCATCGTATCCGTCATTCCTTAGCTATTTAGGGACCAAAGGACCAAACTTTTTATTGCAGACTTGTAGCTGTATGTAAAATATGGAGTTAACTTCCTACTTCTCGTCTGTTCTTAAAACAGGTTTCGAGAACAATTATATGAAACATGTACAAAAAAAAATAAAAAAAAATGCTTACATGCTTTTAAAAAAAAAATGGCAAGATAATAGTTATTTGATACTATAGAAGGCTCTTTGGTTATATTAATTCAATTATTTCCTATGGTTTTCTGTATATTATGAAATGGATAAGTATGTAGAGATTAAATAGAGGATAGCTATTTAAAAAAAAGCAAAGAAAACAATAAAAAAAAAACAAAAAAATAAAAAAAATATATAAAATGCATTAGAAAGATGGTAGCGGACAAAAAAAAAAAAGGTTTGTAAATGCTTCTAACTATTTCTTCCCTCCCCTACTCCTCTTCCCACCCCATCCTTTAAAATCCTAATAGTTGTACAGATTTAACAGAAAAGTTTAAGATAACTATATAATAGTCAAAAAGAAATTAGAGAGCAAAAGCAACATAAAAAAATAAAAAATAAATAAAATTAAAAAAAAAAAAAAAAATATAGACGTTAGCATTATGGCTAAAAGAAAGATGTTGTAGAACTGTAATTTTTGTAGAGTTTAGACTAAGCATAAATTCCTACTCTTTGCCAATTGCATACTGTATTGAGGAGGATGTGAGAGGCTGTGATGGCAGCTCCTAACTGCAAGCATTCCACCTATTAAATAAAACTTGACTATTGTAAAATGATGCAATGAAATATTAAAGATACAACAGCTATTGTCTTTTTATCAGTTAATTTAACTTGAAGAATGACACAGCTATCGCTTCATATCTTCGTAACCTGCTATTTGCTAACCTTCCCATCATCCTCTGCTTTTAGTAGTTTCCATATTTGTTCTAGACCTTCAGGGCAAAAGACAGCCTAGAACCTTAATGTTAAAAAAATAAAATAAAAAAAAAAAACCATAAAAAAAAAATATATATACAGTCTTTAAAGAATTTCTGAAACTGTTTACAAGGAATTTTGAAAAACAGGGGATGTTTAAAACAAACAAAAAAAAAAACGATGCTGGCTCTGTTTTTCTGTAAATACATTTGCATATTTTGTAGGTCTTTTAATTGTAATGATAGAGAAAAAAAAAACAAGGAAAAAAAATATTTAAATGAAAAAAAAGCACGATATTTATCTTTGGTAATTGACTTTAGAGCAGTTTAAAAAAAAAATAATGATGTTGCTTTAGAGATGAATTTCAGATTCAGAAATAAAAAGTCAATTAACTATTAAAATACACATATATTTTAAGATATATCATATTTATTCTAATTTATTTCCATGGTGTGATTTATCTTTTTTTGCTTTTTTTTAATGTTTCTCTCACTCGTTTTAGTTGAACTAAAAGGGTGGAATGATCATATTTAATTTTTATTTAAAGTACCGTATATAGAAATATAGATATATATAAATACACACTTATAGAATTAACTTCTGCAATGGATTCATGTTTTTTTTTTCCCCCCATTCTTTTTGTTGTTAAATTTCCCGAAAGGCCTTGTTTTTATAATGGGCATTGAACACTGTAGTAACCATCACACTGGATAATTAAAGGGTTGTTAACCATTTACTTTAACCACTTGATATAATCTTGCAGGTCTGTCTTGCATCGGGAGGGTAATTAAAAAAAAATAATAATAATTATTTAAAATGTAAAATGAATATCTAACAAATTAAATAATAATGCTGTGATCCTTGCATTTGTTCATTAGAATGCTGGCCGAGGCTTTTTTATATTTCTAATGGAAACCAATTTGCTTCTTTCTAGTTCTTTTCCTTTCCTTGCCCACACTAAGGTATTTTCATTCTTTCTCTCTTCCTTTGATTCATGCTGTTAGTAAGTACAGGTGTGTACTGCAGCTGCATTTCCGTCCAACTGCTCTTTTCACTCTCAATTACCTTTAAAAAAAAAAAAAATCTCCTTGTAATCTTCTGTAATTATTGAATGACGCTTTTCAGCTTAGCCCTAAATAAAGCACAGTTTAAAAAAAAAAGTCTCTGTATCTGATCATTCTTGTGGCTATTTTTCTTCTGTTATGTATAGTGTATACATTTTCCATAAGGAATTAAGAATATTTTATTATATAATAAATTTCATTTTAATAATATTATTTTTACAGTATGAGCTCCCTTCCTACAGTGCAATATTCTTTTCAATGCACAGTGACAGTGCACTGCCTCTACAGCTTCTTAGAAACTGTCAGTGCATATTGTAAGGAGAGAATGTGGCAAACAAATACCAGCCCTTCCCCCCCCAAAGTGAGTTACATTCAGGGGTGGTGCTTGTCTCTGCTCATTGTGTTCTCTCTTTACAATGAGAACTGACAGTGCACACTCCTGTTGGCTTATCACTTCTAATTAGCGCCAGCGAGGGAGCGCACTGTCATTGTGCACTGAGAAGAATATTGCACAGTAAGGCTACTTTCACACTGGCGTTTTTTGCAATACGTCGCAATGCGTCGTTTATGGCAAAAACACATCCTGCGTTGTTTGCAGGATGCGTTTTTGCCCCATAGATTAACATTAGCGACACACTGCGACGCATTGCCACATGTAGCAACCGTCGTGCGACGGTTGCGCCGTGTTGTGGCGGACCGCCAGGAGCAAAAATGTTGAATGTAACTTTTTTTGCTGCCGACAGACCGCTTTTTCCGACCGCGCATGCGTGGCTGGTACTCCTCCCCCACCTCCCCGCACCTCACAATGGGGCAGCGGATGCGCCGGAGAAATGCATCCGCTGGACCCGTTGTGCGGCGCATCAAACGATAGCGTCGGAATCTCGGCCCGACGCATTGCGACGGGCAGATTCCGACGCTAGTGTGAAAGTAGCCTAAGAGCATACATCAGAATTGACAATCGATGCATGCTCAGTAGAGGACGAATTAACCCAACCACTGAAATGGATGTCACTGGTGATGCTGCATTACAAGGTAGGGTAAAAAAGGGTATTTTTTATTTCATGAATTCAATTCAGAATGAGAAAGATGCCTCGGTCCAACAATTGGACCTTCATTAGTTGATAGAATGCCCAGGACAAACTGTTTAATTTAAAGTTAGTAGCGCTAAGCTAAGTTAAGCAGTTTCTCCTGGGCAATCTGTGAACTGATGAAGGTTCATTTGTGGAACCGAAACAACTTTCTCATTCTGGATTGCGTTCATGAAATAAAAAAATCCCTTTTTTTCACCATATTTGATTACCAAGTTTCATATCCACTATACTACGGGACAGGTTCCTACGTGTTCACCTATCAACCGGAACCAGGAGTGCCATGCTCTTTATGTATATAATTTCAAGGTAGGGACAGCGACCACAGACTGTGTGCCCTGATGACATCCCATTTGAGTATTCCAGTATGCACTGGAGATTCTCAAATCAAGCATCATCAGAATGAATATAGGTAAAAAAAAAAAAAAAGCAGTTAGATTAGAGAGGGAAGGGTAAGGATTAGATTAGAGAGGGAAGGGTAAGGACTTTTAATTAAACCATTTTAGAAAAACTATTATATTATTAAATAAATCGAGATACATTTAGGATGAAAATCAATATTTGTTCCGGACCACCCCTTTAATTTATTGAGGAAAAGGACTAAAACTTAGTTTTTCTCTCCGTGCTTAATAAATGGCACAAATAATTTATACGAAATTACATGCCAGTAAATCATGCGATTGAGTCCACTGACAGCTGAGGTAGATAACTTTCCTGTGACAATAGCAACTATCGAGGGTTGGGATATACTAGGCAGTCAGTTGGGTCAAGTGGGCAAACAGCAGGAAAAATGAAAATAGCTAGATGACTGGATCAGAGCATCTGCAAAATTGGGATGTTTCCAATATGGATTAGTTAGTTCCTACCAAAAGTGGTCCAAAGAAAAACAGCTGGTGAACCAACAACAGGGTGGTAGGCTACCAAAGCCTATGAATGTGAGCAGGAAGAGAAGGCTAGTTCCCCATGATTTAATTCCAGAGAAGAGCTACAGCTCAAATTGTTGAGCATTGCAGCTTGCTATATATGAGGCTGTGTAGCGCATGGAACTAGTCAAAGTGTTCATACTACTCTCACCAAATCAATCAAAATGCCTACTATGGACATGTGATAACCAGATCTGGACCGTGGAGAAGTAGAAGAAGGTGGACTGGTCTGATGAGTCTTATTTCTTTTACGTCGTGTGAATCGCCGAGTGCACTTAAATCATTACCTGGGGGAGAAATGGCATCCAGAAGAAGACAAACAGGTGGAGGCAGTGTGGTCCTCTGGACAATGTTCTGCTGGACAACCTTAGGTCCTCCTTGCATTCATGTAGATGGGACATGTACCACCTACCTAATCACTACACAGAGCAAGTCCCCTATTCATAGAAGCGCTATTGCCTACTGGCAATTATAGTTTTACAAAAATTGTTTAGGAATGGTTTGAGGGACATGACAAAGATATCAAGGTGATGACCTGTCTCCAGTAGTAAATCTGTGGGATGCCATCTAAAAATAAATTTGATCAATTGAGGCTACACCTTACAATTTACAAGACTTAAAGGATCTTTTGCTACGCATTTCATGCCAGGACACCTTTGAAGATCTTGTGGATTCCATACCTAAAGAGATCAGAGCTGATTTGAAGTATAAAATAAATATTAAGTTTTAGGTTTCAATGTTAAGCTTGATCTGTGAATACTTTAAGTATATACCGTAATATGAAAGAAATGATTATGAAACTCCGTTGCATAAATCTAAATAGGTGGATTGCATAAGGGTGAAAGCTGAACGATTCACAAGCATCATTTATCATCTATTGGTACTTTCGCTACCATGCACCAAGATTTTATCAAATGGCAAAATTTATAACTTGATGATATAGAGGACGTAGATATGCTGCGCCTGGTACACACCATTATTTATTGGTTACTTTACGGTCTTCAAGTAGCCATAGGTAAAAAGCAATAAAAAATAAGCAAAACACAACCGTGTAAAAGAATTATGAGAAATCTTGTATTTGTTTATTGGAATATTAGCAAAGTTCTGGTAAAGGGCAGCCTACTCATAACAAACCTTAGTTCAAAGCTTTCCAGTTGCAGCATGTATTAAAATCAATAGGAAGGAAAGTGTGTGGCCTAAAATACCCCACACACCCAATTATTATGTTAATCTCCTATAATGAACCTGCAGCATACAAGAAATCCAAGCTGAATATGTATTAAAGCTGAATCAACATTTTCCCACAAATGATTTTATAAACCTGAAAAGGTTTAGTCCAGATGGATCCTGCAAAACAAATATATGGTCGCCTATGACCTTTTTCACGAGGGATAGTTGCCTTTGATTTTTTACACCAGTGATTGCTGATTGCAGGATAATATTTTCAGAATTTGCTTTATGAGATAACCCCTTTAAAAAACCATTTGTGGAATCTAGAAACCAAACATATTTGTAGATATAGTTCTAATTTTGATGATCCATTGAAGCCATTTTTCATGCATATTCTATAAAGATGAGCAAATCAATTTGTTGTGAGTTCAAATTTGTGTCGAACTTTTGGAAATTTGCTGGACCAGGAACTTGTACAATTTGCGATTTGCTTTGTGCAAATCTACAAAAATCTTCACTGCCATTTTTACAATGCAGAAGATTGCATTAGCAAGAGAAGGCTCATCTTACCTTGGGGAAAACTGGATGGGACTTTACATAATGGCTTGCAGCTATCGCATGACATGGTATAGCACAGCCAATTAGGAAGAGCTATCATAGCCTGAATAAAAGCGGAGGCAGGGAATCCAGGAGTCACATTGGGGTGAATCTGTAGAATGTGAGCCCTCGTGTGCAGGGTCCCCTCTCCTTCTGTACTTGTGTGTGCCTTGTATTGCTCATGTTTATTGTACTCGTCTATGTATGCCCTTTTTTTACATGTAAAGCACCATGGAATGCATGGCGCTATAAAAATGAATAATAATAATAATCTGGATATTGAAACAACTTCACAGCTTAGCTTTCTGTGAGATGTGTGTCGGCTCACCAGAGTGGTATAAATGTGTATAACTGTGTACTGTACCTATACTGTAATCAAATAGATTTGATTATTTGCAGTACAATCTGAGGTGATGTGAAATACACGAAGAGGAAGTGCGGCCATCTTAAGGGCAGTCTGCAGTTATTGAGAACAGAGAGGACGTGCTGGAGGGGAATCCAAAGACATATTTTTGTTGAAGCAACTCACCAAGACCAGAGTAGTGGCAGAGTGGAGCTGATCATGTCCGCACTCAGAACCTATCTAGATGTGAGGAGATTTCTGCCAGGGATTCAAGCTTCAGGAGGCTAATTTGCATATTCCAGGTGCCTTCTGGGAGAAGCGAAGTCTCCCTAAGCTAGAAGATCGTTGGGTACAGCCGGGACCAGCTGCTTTGAAAGCATCACCAAACCAGGGATTCAAGCTTCAGGAGGCTAATTTGCATATTCCAGGTGCCTTCTGGGAGAAGCGAAGTCTCCCTAAGCTAGAAGATCGTTGGGTACAGCCGGGACCAGCTGCTTCGAAAGCATCACCAAACCAGGGATTCAAGCTTCAGGAGGCTAATTTGCATATTCCAGGTGCCTTCTGGGAGAAGCGAAGTCTCCCTAAGCTAGAAGATCGTTGGGTACAGCCGGGACCAGCTGCTTCGAAAGCATCACCAAACCAGGGATTTAAGCTTCAGGAGGCTAATTTGCATATTCCAGGTGCCTTCTGGCAGAAGCGAAGTCTCCCTAAGCTAGAAGATCGTTGGGTACAGCCGGGACCAGCTGCTTCGAAAGCATCACCAAACCAGGGATTCAAGCTTCAGGAGGCTAATTTGCATATTCCAGGTGCCTTCTGGGAGAAGCGAAGTCTCCCTAAGCTAGAAGATCGTTGGGTACAGCCGGGACCAGCTGCTTCGAAAGCATCACCAAACCAGGGATTCAAGCTTCAGGAGGCTAATTTGCATATTCCAGGTGCCTTCTGGGAGAAGCGAAGTCTCCCTAAGCTAGAAGATCGTTGGGTACAGCCGGGACCAGCTGCTTCGAAAGCATCACCAAACCGCGCGCCTTACGGCGCACGAATTTTTGCCTGTAGGACATTATTGCAAGAGAGCTTGGCTGAGTAGATTACACAAGAAGGAAAACACACAGCAAGTCAGCAGGATCTAGGAGCAACATGGCAGATGTGACAACCTACATGGTGAGCTGCAGCATGTGCTACATGTTCACAGATCGACCAGAAGAAGAATCCAATTTCACCTGTCAGAAGTGTAGACTAGTGGCCCTTTTAGAAGAAAAGGTGCGGGGTCTGGAAGAAAGAATAACAACTTTGAAACTCATCAAAGAGAATGAAGACTTTCTAGACAGAACAGAAGCATCTCTACTGGTCACAGAAGGTGAAAAAAGTGTCAGAGAACCTCCAAAAGCAGATGAGTGGAAGCATGTGACCAAAAGAAGCAAGAAGACCATGGAGAAATCACCAACCACACAACTGAAGAACCGATATCAAATCTTTGTAGAGGATGAAGATGGCACACCTAAGAATGAAGCAATACCAGCAAGCAAAAAAGAAAAGGGCACACAGCAACAAGTGACAGCAAAAAGTACAGCCAAGAAGCAACGAAGAGTGGTGGTGGTGGGAGACTCACTACTGAGAGGCACAGAAGCAGCCATCTGCAGACCGGACATAACTGCAAGAGAAGTATGCTGCCTTCCAGGTGCGATGATCAAGGATGTGACCGATAGGATACCAAAGCTCTTCAGCTCCAAGGACGTCCACCCATTTCTTCTGATACATGTTGGCACCAATGACACGGCAAGGAAGGACCTACTGACAATCTGCAAGGACTTTGAAGAGTTGGGGAAGAAAGTAAAGGAACTGGATGCACAGGTAGTTTTTTCTTCTATCCTTCCAGTAGACGGGCATGGCACCAGGAGATGGAACAGGATCCTTGATGCAAACAACTGGCTAAGACGATGGTGCAGACAACAAGGATTTGGATTCCTGGACCACGGTGTGAATTACTGGTATGATGGACTCCTCGCCAGAGACGGACTACACCTCAACAAACCTGGGAAACACACATTCGCCAGAAGACTCGCTACACTCATCAGGCGGGCGTTAAACTAGAAGAAGAGGGGACGGGAAGAAAAACATTAGACTCGAACAAAGACGACCCAGGAAAACATACTCAGAAGGGAGGTAAGAACATTTCTAAAACAATCCACAGTGAGGAGATTGGAACAAAACAAAATCCTCTAAACTGCATGCTCGCAAACGCCAGAAGCCTGACAAACAAGATGGAAGAACTAGAAGCAGAAATATCTACAGGTAACTTTGACATAGTGGGAATAACCGAGACATGGTTAGATGAAAGCTATGACTGGGCAGTTAACTTACAGGGTTACAGTCTGTTTAGAAACGATCGTAAAAATCGGAGAGGAGGAGGGGTTTGTCTCTATGTAAAGTCTTGTCTAAAGTCCACTTTAAGGGAGGATATTAGCGAAGGGAATGAGGATGTCGAGTCCATATGGGTTGAAATTCATGGAGGGAAAAATGGTAACAAAATTCTCATTGGGGTCTGTTACAAACCCCCAAATATAACAGAAACCATGGAAAGTCTACTTCTAAAGCAGATAGATGAAGCTGCAACCCATAATGAGGTCCTGGTTATGGGGGACTTTAACTACCCGGATATTAACTGGGAAACAGAAACCTGTGAAACCCATAAAGGCAACAGGTTTCTGCTAATAACCAAGAAAAATTATCTTTCACAATTGGTGCAGAATCCAACCAGAGGAGCAGCACTTTTAGACCTAATACTATCTAATAGACCTGACAGAATAACAAATCTGCAGGTGGTTGGGCATTTAGGAAATAGCGACCACAATATTGTGCAGTTTCACCTGTCTTTCACTAGGGGGACTTGTCAGGGAGTCACAAAAACATTGAACTTTAGGAAGGCAAAGTTTGACCAGCTTAGAGATGCCCTTAATCTGGTAGACTGGGACAATATCCTCAGAAATAAGAATACAGATAATAAATGGGAAATGTTTAAGAACATCCTAAATAGGCAGTGTAAGCGGTTTATACCTTGTGGGAATAAAAGGACTAGAAATAGGAAAAACCCAATGTGGCTAAACAAAGAAGTAAGACAGGCAATTAACAGTAAAAAGAAAGCATTTGCACTACTAAAGCAGGATGGCACCATTGAAGCTCTAAAAAACTATAGGGAGAAAAATACTTTATCTAAAAAACTAATTAAAGCTGCCAAAAAGGAAACAGAGAAGCACATTGCTAAGGAGAGTAAAACTAATCCCAAACTGTTCTTCAACTATATCAATAGTAAAAGAATAAAAACTGAAAATGTAGGCCCCTTAAAAAATAGTGAGGAAAGAATGGTTGTAGATGACGAGGAAAAAGCTAACATATTAAACACCTTCTTCTCCACGGTATTCACGGTGGAAAATGAAATGCTAGGTGAAATCCCAAGAAACAATGAAAACCCTATATTAAGGGTCACCAATCTAACCCAAGAAGAGGTGCGAAACCGGCTAAATAAGATTAAAATAGATAAATCTCCGGGTCCGGATGGCATACACCCACGAGTACTAAGAGAACTAAGTAATGTAATAGATAAACCATTATTTCTTATTTTTAGTGACTCTATAGCGACAGGGTCTGTTCCGCAGGACTGGCGCATAGCAAATGTGGTGCCAATATTCAAAAAGGGCTCTAAAAGTGAACCTGGAAATTATAGGCCAGTAAGTCTAACCTCTATTGTTGGTAAAATATTTGAAGGGTTTCTGAGGGATGTTATTCTGGATTATCTCAATGAGAATAACTGTTTAACTCCATATCAGCATGGGTTTATGAGAAATCGCTCCTGTCAAACCAATCTAATCAGTTTTTATGAAGAGGTAAGCTATAGGCTGGACCACGGTGAGTCATTGGACGTGGTATATCTCGATTTTTCCAAAGCGTTTGATACCGTGCCGCACAAGAGGTTGGTACACAAAATGAGAATGCTTGGTCTGGGGGAAATTGTGTGTAAATGGGTTAGTAACTGGCTTAGTGATAGAAAGCAGAGGGTGGTTATAAATGGTATAGTCTCTAACTGGGTCGCTGTGACCAGTGGGGTACCGCAGGGGTCGGTATTGGGACCTGTTCTCTTCAACATATTCATTAATGATCTGGTAGAAGGTTTACACAGTAAAATATCGATATTTGCAGATGATACAAAACTATGTAAAGCAGTTAATACAAGAGAAGATAGTATTCTGCTACAGATGGATCTGGATAAGTTGGAAACTTGGGCTGAAAGGTGGCAGATGAGGTTTAACAATGATAAATGTAAGGTTATACACATGGGAAGAGGGAATCAATATCACCATTACACACTGAACGGGAAACCACTGGGTAAATCTGACAGGGAGAAGGACTTGGGGATCCTAGTTAATGATAAACTTACCTGGAGCAGCCAGTGCCAGGCAGCAGCTGCCAAGGCAAACAGGATCATGGGGTGCATTAAAAGAGGTCTGGATACACATGATGAGAGCATTATACTGCCTCTGTACAAATCCCTAGTTAGACCGCACATGGAGTACTGTGTCCAGTTTTGGGCACCGGTGCTCAGGAAGGATATAATGGAACTAGAGAGAGTACAAAGGAGGGCAACAAAATTAATAAAGGGGATGGGAGAACTACAATACCCAGATAGATTAGCGAAATTAGGATTATTTAGTCTAGAAAAAAGACGACTGAGGGGCGATCTAATAACCATGCATAAGTATATAAGAGGACAATACAAATATCTCGCTGAGGATCTGTTTATACCAAGGAAGGTGACGGGCACAAGGGGGCATTCTTTGCGTCTGGAGGAGAGAAGGTTTTTCCACCAACATAGAAGAGGATTCTTTACTGTTAGGGCAGTGAGAATCTGGAATTGCTTGCCTGAGGAGGTGGTGATGGCGAACTCAGTCGAGGGGTTCAAGAGAGGCCTGGATGTCTTCCTGGAGCAGAACAATATTGTATCATACAATTATTAGGTTCTGTAGAAGGACGTAGATCTGGGTATTTATTATGATGGAATATAGGCTGAACTGGATGGACAAATGTCTTTTTTCGGCCTTACTAACTATGTTACTATGTTACTATGTTACTGCTGAGAGGCAGTAAAGACAGGGACCTGGTGTGAGAGGTGTTGGACACCGTTGAGGAGTTAGGTCACAGTCATCAACGGTACTATTCACTTGCTGGAGGGATCCCGCATCCGTCCATATACATTGATTGTTTATCCAGAGCAGACCAGGGTCAGCAAAAAAATGAAGGCCCACTGCGCTGCCGCAGTCGGTAACTGTGCACTTACCTCACTACATTCTGGCACCAAAATACTCAATTCCAAGATAGAGCCTGTAGTTAGATAAATATTCATATTGACTGTTTCAGGCCACATTAATTGCCAAAATCAGCATCCAGAACTTCAGGATTTGCTGCCATGTTTTCTGTTTGTTCCATAGTCATGAATCCTAATATACACCTAGGTGCCAACATGGCACGCAACGGACTTCAGACCAAACTTGAATTTCTTTTTGTTTCAGGAGGGAGTTTCTGTGGAACATTATAGTACCAGATAATTGTTCAACTTCAATAGACTTTCTTTACAGCTGAATAATAAATAAGTTGGTTAACTGTTAGGGTATTTTCCATTTAGTTGAGGACAGACTATTTCTCTGAGCTCATTGAAGTTACATTGGCATGAGAGAGAGAGATTTGGTGGGGGGGGGTAGAGGTAATTGATTGTAACATTGTAAACTGTTGTACTGTACCACAGGTGAGCCCGTAAGTTACACTCATATAATTGTCCAAGTTTCCAGGGTGTAAATAGGTAACAGGCGGGCAGTGCCCCAGTTTAGCAAGGCCAGCTTGACCCAGCACAGCCTAGCTAACCAGCCCCAGTACCGCTGGTAAGGCCTGCCCCTGCAGTGACAACCCAGGTAGGGTATCTTCCAGCTGGGACCCGGCTTCATCACATTGCTAAGTTCGACAATAGTAACTTGGGCCTTCAGGATTGGATAGAGAGGGTTCGGAGTGCAGTAAAAGTGTGTAACCTTACCCCAGAGTTAAAAGCAGAGGCAGCTCTGAATGCGCTGGAGGGTGATGCCAGGCAAACATTGATGGTATGAATATGAGAGGGACACCATAGAGAAGATATTTGCTCTGCTGGAAAAGGTTTATGGGGTCCATGTTCAGGTAACACGGCTAAGGAGCAAATTCTTTAATTGGGTGCAGCATGAGGGGAAGACATTGATGCGGTACGCGAACGCTTTTCAGGAGGCAATACAGGAGATCTGGAGATGAGACCCAGCTTGCATGGGTGCCTTTCAAGAGCTGGATCAGCTCCTCAGAAACCAATTCATTGCTGGGATAGCTAAGGAGTCCTACAGGACAAGCTCTGAGAGTTGACTGGAGGAAACTCAGCTCTGAAGTTTGATTACATCTACCTAGCCACTTTAGAACAGGAGGACAAGTCAAATCTTGAAATCGAGAAGTCAGTGAGAAATGCCCAAATTACAGAAGGTCAGACCAGATCAGAAAAGGTGGCGTCCTTGAGGGAGGCAGTCCAGACTCTGATGGCAGTAATGCAAGAACAAATATGGGACCTCCATTTAGAGGTAGCTCAGATGAGGACTCCATGCACCGCCAGCATTACCGCGGTCTCAAGGCCATAAGGTAAGGCCAGTCTCAATGCAAGATCCCATGAGTCACGACACGTCAGGACCAAGATCCCTACAGAGGCCACAATGTTGGCACTTCCGACAATACGGTCATACCATGATGGACTGTTCTGTGCAGATGGAAGCTGAGCCAGCATTAAACTTCCACCTGATGCAGTAGTCGGGTGCCCTGCAACTGTCCACCAAAAGCCAAGTTCCGCTTGAGATGAACATGACCTATATGACAGCAGCCCTGTTATGGAAGCCCAAGTTAGAATGCCATAAGGTAAGCTGTCTAGTTGACACTGGGTCGAAATGCGCTATTATGCCCATGGAGTTCTTCAAAAGGAATTTTGGGCATATGATGGAGCTGGAAGATAGAAACGTAACCAGGCTGACGACTGCCATTAACAGTGAGATGGGCATACAAAGAATTTTCTGGATGCAAGTTTGATTGTTTGGGAAGGACATTGGCAAGAAGAGGATCATGCTCGTTGACCATCCGCCCCAGCTTGGTATGAACTTAGGCCAGAGAAGGACCTAAGTACTGTCAATGGGCCACCACACACCGGCCGACTGTGAGGAGCTGTAGTCTTTGAAGGAGCACCATATGCAGCCAGTCCATCAGACCAGTGAGGATGCCATCGAGGACTTCAGTGGAGATCCCACCATGGCAAGAACAGATATCGATGCTGCATGTGAGAGATGGGCACCATAGAAGTCCGACGAAGGCAGGACCTACAGTGGAGTGGAATGGCCAGGTGATCATGGACCTGATGGAAGTGGACCGTCAGAGGCAAAGTCCTTGGGCTGCTCCATAGTTGTTGGCGTGGAAGAAGGACAGGTCCCTTCGGATCTGTGTGGATTATTGGATATTGAACGCCCAGACTGTCCAGAATGCCTTTATTTATTTATTTTTTCCTTTTTTTTTTTTTTTTACACACTGGTCTTAAAACCCTTCTGGAAGGTGGCTGAACATATTAATACATTATTTTTTATTGCTGATCTCTACTGTGATACTGGGGCTGGTATATTAGCCTCAGTTACAGTGGACATTTAGCCTCCTGGCTTGCCTTCTCTGTGGGGAGTCTGGCTGTGTCTGACTGTTTTATCTTAGTGATGCACAGTTTGGTCGCAGGAAAAACTTGTGAGAGTAAATTATATGGGGTAATTCAACTTTTATATTCACAGAACATGAGGTACATGCATCAGCTTCTTAATACAGCATAACAAGAAGTCTGAAGGACCTTTTACCAGAGAGAAAGTGAAACCAAAGTACAACAAGTATATGCATTACATTACATTCAACTAAGCATATAACAGTAACAATGCCATCTACTGTCAGAAAAGTGTAAAATCCTCCTGCATACAAATAAGTCTGTATCTGTTGCATTTCTGCCAACAATTTGTTCCTGCAGCTGCACAACCTGCTGGAAGCTGCTTACTCTACATTTACATTTTATACAGTAAAATGTGGACTGGCCAGATATTTTATGTCTATAGGCGGTTTAGAAGCAGTAAAAAGTCTGAGGAAAACTTCCATGCAGCTGTACAGTATGGAAGTTAGGCCTCTTGCAACATCTGATAGAAAAGCAAGGGGCTTATCTGCATATCACTTAGGGTATCCAAACAAGTAGCATTCTTCTGGTAATACTCATTAACTGCTAAAATCCCATTGGCACTAGGAATTTGCCAGTAACTAAAATTTTGATTGACACATTTAGATATGGGGCAAAAATTGCATGTGATTGGCTTTTAACTCTCAGTGAAATGGTAGCTAAAATCTCAGGCTTAATAGTCACAAAGGACAATATGTGTTAGGAGTCGAGTTTCCTCTGCTGCACAGGAGGAATCTCGATCCGTGTCTGCTGCGGTCTCCCATTCTGCATCGGCCACAGTGGGGTCTGCTCAGCGGAGGCGTCGCTCCCAGCGTCTTGCTGGGACTGATTCTGTGCAGAGGGTTACTACTGCCTTTTCTGGCTCTCCTGTTGTACCCTGCACTGATCTGCGGCGAGCAGGCTTCTCTGGGACTAAGTCCTTATTTTCACACACTGAGCATGCCCAGGGCAAGATCTCCCGTTGGAGATCAGGGGTCACATGCTCAGGTACTGCAGCACATTCCATTGGTCCTCCAGGAAGGTCCTGAAAGGGCAAAACTTCGGTAGCAGCTTCCTGTGCTGCAACTATATAAACTGCGCATGACCGCACGGCCATGCGCTAGTATTGTCTTGATAATATGTGTGTGTGTTGTGAGTGAAAGTCGCTCTTTAAAATACCCTCCCTATTGGATGACTGTTCACGGAAGGTGTATGTTTGCTATCTAGCGCCCGACTTATCCAACAGCACGTTACACACATAACAGCGTCTAGTTGCTGTGACCGCCTGTACGGCGCCGTGCGCTTCCTCTGCGCTTTCCTTACCCAAGCCTGGGTGGTTAGTGGCGTCCGTCAGTGCGGCACTGCATGCACTCTCATGCCTTTATATACTATTTTAATAGTTTCCTTACACACCCAGTTGCGGTGTTGTGCCAGCAAGTGGTCTAATCGGACTTCAATCCTGTGTTGGGGTTGTGTTCGCTGACTTCTTGCTCGCGCTCTATGTGCGGTACCGCGGTCCTGTGACTCAACAGGATCGCTTCCTTCACGCAGGGTGAAGTTAACCCGTGCGTGTATACTTATAGTACCGCCATATAGTCCGTCTTACTAGCAGCAGGGTTTTTACCTGCACGGTGGACCTCGGACTGCGAACGCACCTAGTTTCATATCATCTATACTTGGTGCGTTCCGCCAGTCCTTAACATAATACTAGCGCCAAGGTCTGGCTAGTAAATGGCGGACATTCAGCAATCTTTAGAAACAATATCTCAAATACAGATATCATATTATGATACCACACAGCAGGTCCAGAAAAAGTACCCGGACCCCAGATGAGTGGTATTATATGGAGCTCCTAAGCCATCAGAACAACAAGGAAATTGGAGCAAACAACCAACTTATATAAAACTATATTAAACTTTATTAAATTTCATCATAAAAGGTATATATTTAAACAATATTACAATGTAACACACAGAGCACAGAATAAAGGGCTAATGGTGCACCTTGAGTGATGGCACCCCCTAGACCGGAACACAAAACCACTATTCCATATATGAGAAACACCTTCTAACAAAAACGCCATAGAATGCCCAGTACATCCAGTAACAAGGGCTGGCTAGTACAGTCTCATAGGTCATGGGTACATAGATCCTTCAATATAGAACAGCACAGTGGCTAAAGAGTAAAATATACCCAAGACAATACGTGGACCTTCCCCGTGCTCCCGTCCATGGGGGTACCCACGCGCCCCTACGCGCGTTTCACAACAGCTTCCTCAGGGGGCGAAGTGATAACCCAAGTTCCCCACTTCCTTCCTTAAATATCCACCTGACAATCACTATCAGCGGCGCATGTGGCCGAGGCGGGCGCAGCAGAACCACATCACTCACATCACAGCATTTAGAGAGGAGTTATTATGTATCTTGGAGATTGCATATGAGAGGGGGGTCATTTCCAAAAAAACGTTGAATGGATTGGTCACTAAGTGTCCAGTTATCCCTACTTTTTATCTTCTGCCCAAGGTCCATAAGGATCCTGTCTCTCCTCCGGGGCGTCCTATTGTCTCTGGCATAGGGGGGCTATGCGATCCAATATGCAAATTTATGGAATATTATCTGCACCCTCAGGTGGAAACGCTGCCCTCCTATGTCAGGGACACTGCGGACGTCCTGAGGAGATTAGATGGCATTTTTCTCGAGTCCGACGCATTTCTCGTTGTGGCGGACGTCGAATCACTTTATACGAGTATTGACCATGAGGATGGTTTGGAGGCCGCACGCTTTTACCTTGAGAACAGTAATTTGGGAGCTGATTTACGTGAGCTGGTGTTGGACCTCCTACGTTATGTTCTCACTCACAATTTTTTCACATTCAAGGACCGCTTTTTTCTTCAGAAGCGGGGTACAGCAATGGGAGCGGCGTGTGCGCCCTCCTATGCAAACCTCTTTCTCGGTTTTTGGGAGAGGGGCTTGTTTGTGGATGGCGCACATGCCGCTCCCCAGATCCTTGGATGGTTTAGGTTTATTGATGATGTGCTATTTATTTGGCAGGGCTCTGTCTCCGCACTTAGTGAGTTTATGGTGGGATTGAATTGTGGGAGGTCCAACATCAGACTTACATATAACTTTGGTAGGAGCAATATTTCTTTTTTGGATGTCGAATTGAGGGTACATGCCGATGGATCCATACATACGGATCTATATCGTAAAAAAACATCCGTCAATTCACTCCTACATGCGGCCTCCTCACATCCTCAGTCTACAATTAATGCCATCCCTACGGGCCAATTCCTCCGGGCACGGAGAATCTGTACCTCAGATGTATTATTTGAAAGACAGGCCATGGACCTTGGGCAGAGATTCAGAGATCGGGGATATAGTAATAGGAGCATTAGGAGGGGGTATGCCAGAGCACAAAAAACGAACCGGAGTGCTCTACTGGCTGGGCAAAATAAGAGTAAGAATGAAAAAAGTGGTGAGGGAGCGATTCGCTTCATATCCACATATAACCAACAATGGGACACCATGAGGAAAATTCTTACGAAACATTGGCCAATCCTAAGGACTGACCCTACTCTGTGTAATCAACTTTCGTCTGTACCCCTAATGACATCACGTAGGGGGAAAAATTTAAAGGATGAACTAGTGGCTAGTCACTATGTCCCCAAAGAGACATTTATTTTCAACTCAGGGGGGAAACGTAAAGGTTTCTTCCCATGTGGAAAATGCTTGGCGTGTAAAAATCATGTGAGGTCCACGTCCTTCACATCATCGAGTGGCCTCAAAACATTCGAGATTAGAGAATACATAACCTGTACCACCACACATGTGGTATATTATGCTAAATGTACCTGCAATCTGGCATATATTGGTTTAACATCTCGGGAGTTACGGGTTCGCACTCGCGAACACGTGAGAGATATTGAGGCCGCGCGTGATGTGGACGACGTGGACTCCCTGAAAACAATTCCCAAGCATTTCAGGTTGAAACATAAATGTAATCCGGGAGATTTGAAAATATGGGGGATTGATTGTGTCCGTTTGGGGATACGTGGTGGTGACAATGTGCGCATCCTTACACAAAAAGAGTGCCGCTGGATCGTGACTCTAGATACAATGACACCGGCGGGCCTTAATGAGCAGCTAAGTTTTTCATCATTTTTGTAGTTTGCAGCGTCATCTCTGGACCTTTGACTGTATTTCCCCTTTATTTGTTTTTATTATTTTATTTTATATATATTTTTTTTATATATATTTTTTTTTATTGTTATTATTTCTTTTTGTATATTTTTCCTTTTGTATTATTTTTGTATTAATATTATTTGTTTATATATTTCTTTAGTTTTCATCTGAATAATAGTTATCTTTGGAGGAATATTCTCCCATCATCTTCAAATTAAATCACTACTGTGGAAGCACCACATGGACTCAGCACTATTGCACTTTGGAAACAAACATTTTTTATTGCTGTATTGTAATATGCAGAATATGTATCGAATTGTACAATCACTAATTATCTTATTGTTATACGATGTATGTATTGATTATGTATGTATTGATTATATGGCACTTCATGCACTGTCACTTTATTCTCACATGTTGTTATTTGTTTCAATATGATTGGTAATCATGATATTACCGATGTCTATTCTAATCGGTGGTGGATAGGGTTAATTTGTATTGTATGGGAGTTTCTTTACACCTGTGACACGAGTGCGCATGTCTCCGGTGTGGTCGCGGGTCGCTGCATCATCGCCGGCGGCTGGTAATGACACTTGCGGGTCACTGACGTCATCGGGGCTTTCCCCGTGACCCGCGGCGCCATGATGTCGCCGGAGTGATGTGGTTCTGCTGCGCCCGCCTCGGCCACATGCGCCGCTGATAGTGATTGTCAGGTGGATATTTAAGGAAGGAAGTGGGGAACTTGGGTTATCACTTCGCCCCCTGAGGAAGCTGTTGTGAAACGCGCGTAGGGGCGCGTGGGTACCCCCATGGACGGGAGCACGGGGAAGGTCCACGTATTGTCTTGGGTATATTTTACTCTTTAGCCACTGTGCTGTTCTATATTGAAGGATCTATGTACCCATGACCTATGAGACTGTACTAGCCAGCCCTTGTTACTGGATGTACTGGGCATTCTATGGCGTTTTTGTTAGAAGGTGTTTCTCATATATGGAATAGTGGATTTGTGTTCCGGTCTAGGGGGTGCCATCACTCAAGGTGCACCATTAGCCCTTTATTCTGTGCTCTGTGTGTTACATTGTAATATTGTTTAACTATATACCTTTTATGATGAAATTTAATAAAGTTTAATATAGTTTTATATACGTTGGTTGTTTGCTCCAATTTCCTTTTCATTCAGCAATCTTTGCGGTATATCCAGCAGCTGGAGGGTAGGTTGACGGCTCTCGAGAGCTCAACCTCAGCTGTGGATGTTACCGCAGTTGCTGTACAGGCTGCTAGCGTGGCTGCAGCAACCTTGTCCACTGCCACCCCAGTTCCGACATTATCCCGCCTCCCGTTGCCAGAAACATTTTCTGGAGATTGCAAAACTTGTAGGGGATTCGTGAATCAGTGCTCTATCCATCTCGAGCTCCTGGCTGCACGTTTTCCTACAGAGCGGGCTAAGGTGGGATTTATTGTCTCTCTCTTGTCGGACAGGGCGTTGGAGTGGGCTACGCCGCTGTGGGAGCGTGGTGATCATGTGGTGCAGAGTGCTCCGTTGTTCCTGAGCACTCTGAAAAAGGTCTTTTTAGGACCTCAAGTCACCCATGACACAGCGCTCCAACTACTGGCTTTAACTCAGGGTGAGTCCTTGGTCAGCCATTTTTCCGTCCGCTTCCGTACTTTAGCTTACGAGCTGGAGTGGTCGGATAAGGCCCTTATCCCCATATTTTGGAGGGGACTGGCTGATCACGTTAAGGACGCTCTGGCCACTAGGGAGATTCCTGCCACACTGGAGGAATTAATAACTGTCTCTACTCGTATTGACCTCCGTTTTAACGAGTGGAGGTTAGAGCGAGCCCAGTGTAGGCAGAGGTTTCGGCTGGCTCCCACCTTCGCCAAACCTTTGGAATCTCCAATCCAGGCATCCAAATCACATGAGGCCTTAGAGGTGACACGAGCGGGATCCAAATCTCTGTCCGCCCGTGCACATAAGGTCCATCATGTTTGCCAGCAGTCAGGACATCTTGCCTCCAAGGGTCCTCAGCGGTCAGGGAAACGTCAGCGTCTAGTGGCAGTTGGAGGAGGTACACTAGACACGGCGACGTTTGCCTCAAAGTTGTCCTTCAAGGGGACAATTACCATAGGCCCATCCACTCTTATGGTCGAGCTATGCGTGGATTCTGGGGCAGAGGGTAACTTTATGTCTTCCGCTTTTGCCCAGCGTCACGCAATACCCTTGGTGATGCTCGCCAAGCCAGTAACCGTTCGAGTGGTAAATGGGTCAACACTACCCTCACAGATTACCCACCAAACCATTTCTTTCACGCTTTCTGTGTATCCATCACATCAGGAGATAATCTCCCTATTAGTCATTCCTGAGGGAATTGATGAGGTCCTGTTGGGGATACCATGGCTTCGCTACCATTCTCCTCATATTGAGTGGTCCTCTGGGACAATTTTGGGATGGAGTAAATCCTGCGAGGGTAGATGTCAGAGGGAGTGCGTTCAGGTTGCTACTACACAGGTACCCGCAGATCTTTCCTCTCTCCCCAAGCACTATTGGCCCTATGCAGACGTGTTCTCCGAAAGAGCTGCGGAGACCCTTCCGCCTCACCGCCCCTATGACTGTCCTATTGACCTCTTACCTGGTGCTGAGCCTCCCCGGGGTCGAGTCTATCCGTTATCTCTCCCGGAGACGGAGGCAATGTCTCAGTATATCCAAGAGAATCTGGCAAGAGGATTCATTAGGAAGTCAGTGTCACCGGCAGGGGCTGGGCTCTTCTTCGTACAGAAGAAGACTGGAGACTTACGTCCATGCATAGACTACAGGGGTCTTAACGCCATCACCATTAAGAACAAATACCCATTACCCCTGATATCTGAGCTGTTTGATAGGCTACGGGGAGCGAGGGTATTTACAAAGTTAGATCTGCGGGGTAATTACAACCTGATTCGCATCCGTGAGGGGGATGAATGGAAGACGGCTTTAACACCAGGGATGGGCACTATGAATATCTGGTGATGCCCTTCGGGCTCTGTAATGCCCCAGCCGTTTTCCAAGACTTTGTGAACGACATCTTCCGAGATATGCTCACCACCTCGGTCGTAGTCTATCTGGATGATATTCTCATCTTCTCTCCAGATATTGACTCCCATCGGAGAGATGTTCGCAAAGTCTTCGACCTCTTACGGGCAAACTCCCTCTACGCCAAGTTGGAGAAGTGTGTGTTTGAGCAGGAGTCCTTGCCATTCCTTGGTTATATCATCTCTGCCCAGGGTTTGGCTATGGATCCTGCCAAGCTACAGGCTGTAATGGACTGGCAGGAACCCCATTCTTTTAAAGCGGTGCAGCGCTTTATGGGGTTCATTAATTACTATCGCCAGTTCATTCCACACTTCTCAACTTTGGTAGCTCCCTTGGTTGCCCTCACCAAAAAGGGAGCAAATCCCAAGTTGTGGTCAGAGGAGGTCTCCAAAGCCTTTCTCTCGATCAAGTCTCATTTCGCTAGCGCTCCCATCCTACATCGCCCCGATGTTGATAAACCATTTATCTTGGAGGTGGATGCCTCATCTGTTGGTGCTGGAGCAGTCCTTTTCCAAAGGGATGCTCAAGGTCGGAAGCATCCTTGCTTCTTCTTCTCCAAGACCTTCACACCAGTGGAGAGGAATTATTCCATCGGGGACAGGGAGTTGCTAGCCATGAAGTTGGCTTTTTCAGAGTGGAGACATCTCTTGGAGGGAGCTCGCTTTCCCTTCCAAGTCTTCACTGACCACAAGAACTTGGTATATCTACAAACGGCCCAGCGGCTGAATTCTCGCCAGGCTAGATGGTCCCTGTTCTTCTCCCGGTTCCATTTTACTCTCCATTTTCTCTCCGGGGAGACGAACGTTCGTGCCGACGCTCTCTCCCGCTCCGTAGTGTCATCTGAGGAGGAGGAGGAGGAGCCTCGGCTTATTGTCCCTTCTGAGAGCCTGAGAACTGTAGCTCCGGTTTCGCTAGAGTCTGTGCCCCCGGGCAAGACTTTCGTGCCAGCTAACTTGCGACCGGAGGTTCTCTCTTGGGCTCACTCCTCCAGAGTGGGTGGGCATTTTGGGACCAAGAGGACATCTGAGCTTTTGGCGAGAACATACTGGTGGCCGCATATGGCCCGAGATGTCAGGGACTATATTCAGGCGTGTGTTTCCTGCGCCCAGAATCGGTCTCCTCGGCAACGGCCTGCTGGGTTGCTTTACCCTCTACCGGTGGCAGACAGGCCCTGGGAGATGGTCGGGATGGACTTTGTGGTGGGCTTACCCAAGTCGCGTGGCTGCTCCATTATTTGGGTTGTCACCGACCATTTCTCTAAGATGGTGCATTTGGTGCCGCTTCCTCGGTTACCTTCAGCACGGGCCTTGGCGGTGTTGTTCATTAAGCACGTTTTCCGATTGCATGGTATGCCTGATAAGATTGTCAGCGATCGGGGTCCCCAGTTCGCGTCTCGGTTTTGGAGAGAGCTCTGCCGTTTACTCAGCATAGAGTTAAACCTCTCCTCTGCATACCATCCCGAGACGAATGGGTTGGTGGAGAGAACCAACCAGACTCTGGTGACATATTTGCGTCATTTTGTCTCTGCTAGGCAGGATGACTGGGCATCTTTGCTACCTTGGGCGGAATTTGCCTTGAACAACGCCGTAGCCGATTCCACTGGTCAGACTCCTTTTCTCCTTAATTACGGCCAGCATCCGCATGTCCCTGTGCCCATGCCCGTGTCATCCACCGATTCTAGGATGGCAGACTGGGCGGTGGAGGCACGTGACATCTGGGACCGCACACAGGATGCCATCCGGGCCTCCAAGGAGAGAATGAGGGTTTCGGCTGATACACACCGGCGCCCCGCTCCGGTCTTTGCTCCTGGCGACTTAGTGTGGCTCTCCGCCCGTAACATCAGGCTGCGAGTTGAGTCCACTAAGTTTGCTCCTCGCTACATTGGCCCGTTTAAGGTTCTGGAACAGGTCAACCCTGTGGTCTACCGTTTGGCTATTCCTCCACGCCTTGGTATCACCGATACTTTTCACGTTTCCCTCTTAAAGCCCGTTCGTTTGTCCCGGTTTTCTGAGTCATCTGCTGGGACATCGGGTTCATCCACGGATGAGTTTGAGGTGAATGCTATTGTGGGGTGCAAGGTGGTACGTGGCAAGAAATTTTATCTGGTGGACTGGAAGGGTCACGGCCCAGAGGATAGAACCTGGGAGCCTGTGGAGCACATTTGGGCTCCGCTGCTTATTGCAGCTTTTGAGCGAGTGAGGCTCAAGGAGGGGGGGGCCCTAGGAGGGGGGGTAATGTTAGGAGTCGAGTTTCCTCTGCTGCACAGGAGGAATCTCGATCCGTGTCTGCTGCGGTCTCCCATTCTGCATCGGCCGCAGTGGGGTCTGCTCAGCGGAGGCGTCGCTCCCAGCGTCTTGCTGGGACTGATTCTGTGCAGAGGGTTACTACTGCCTTTTCTGGCTCTCCTGTTGTACCCTGCACTGATCTGCGGTGAGCAGGCTTCTCTGGGACTAAGTCCTTATTTTCACACACTGAGCATGCCCAGGGCAAGATCTCCCGTTGGAGATCAGGGGTCACATGCTCAGGTACTGCAGCACATTCCATTGGTTCTCCAGGAAGGTCCTGAAAGGGCAAAACTTCGGTAGCAGCTTCCTGTGCTGCAACTATATAAACTGCGCATGACCGCACGGCCATGCGCTAGTATTGTCTTGATAATATGTGTGTGTGTTGTGAGTGAAAGTCGCTCTTTAAAATACCCTCCCTATTGGATGACTGTTCGCGGAAGGTGTATGTTTGCTATCTAGCGCCCGACTTATCCAACAGCACGTTACACACATAACAGCGTCTAGTTGCTGTGACCGCCTGTACGGCGCCGTGCGCTTCCTCTGCGCTTTCCTTACCCAAGCCTGGGTGGTTAGTGGTGTCCGTCAGTGCGGCACTGCATGCACTCTCGTGCCTTTATATACTATTTTAATAGTTTCCTTACACACCCAGTTGCGGTGTTGTGCCAGCAAGTGGTCTAATCGGACTTCAATCCTGTGTTGGGGTTGTGTTCGCTGACTTCTTGCTCGCGCTCTATGTGCGGTACCGCGGTCCTGTGACTCAACAGGATCGCTTCCTTCACGCAGGGTGAAGTTAACCCGTGCGTGTATACTTATAGTACCGCCATATAGTCCGTCTTACTAGCAGCAGGGTTTTTACCTGCACGGTGGACCTCGGACTGCGAACGCACCTAGTTTCATATCATCTATACTTGGTGCGTTCCGCCAGTCCTTAACAATATGCAATTTCATCAATCTCTAAAAAAATACGCTAAATATTAAATCCTGTCCCATCTTGAATAATTTAGACTATTGTAAAGGGTAGGTTTTTAAGAAGTCAGTACTAGACTCTAAACTGCCTATTTCCCAACAAGACCAAACATAGTGACAAAATAATTGATAAAATTTCACAAAACGCATTACCGTTTTTAGGCTTCGGTCTAGCTTCCATCTTCTGTAATACATGTCAAGGCTCAATCTGATTTTCCAACTCAATGAAGACATTCACCGGTTGCTGTTCATCAATTTTGTGAATTGCTTTTGAGTTTCTTATTCAGAGATTTTAAAACAGCAAAATGAAAAAAAAAATGATGCAGAAAGACAAGAACAAACACAATTATTAACCATTCGAGACCTCTTTGCAGACCAAGGAGACCCAGAAATATACTGTACAATATTTATAAACTATGAGTACAATTATATTCTATGTCATGTAATGTAGAGTTTCATCATCATCTCTGGACCATCAGAACCAAACGACAAGTGGAAAAATGAAAAGTTAAAGAATAACTAAACTTTCATTTTTTCACCTGCCTTCAGGAAAGCATTGATCCTTTGATATCAAAACATGCTCATTTGAAGACACTGGCAGTGAGATGAGCGAATAAATTAGACTGGAATTTGATTACCAGTCTTATACTCGAGTATAAGCCAAGATTTTCAGCCCATTTTTTTAGGCTGAAAGTGCCCCTTTCAGCTTATACTCGACTCATTGTCCCAGGGGGTCGGCGCAGAAGGGGGAGCAGCGGCTGTCACATCATACTTACCTCCCATAGGGGAGGAGCGCATAATCATTACTTTAATGACCGATGCCATGTGACCGCTGAACACAGGAAGAAGCTGTCAGCGCTCGCCGAAGACCATCAGAGAAGCAGGGACGTTCAAACCGCACCAGGAGGGTGGGGGAGGGTGAGCCATGCAATATTCACCGCCGCGCTGTGTCTTCCGCATCCTCTGGCTGTGACGTTCAGGTCAGAGGACACGATGACGTGTTTAGCGTGCACGCCCTCTGCCTGAACAGTCACTGCAGGGACACGGAAGACACAGCAGCGTGCGGCGGTGGAACGGGGACAGGTGAATATGGCAAGTGCCGGTGTCCCCGCCTGCTCAGGACAAGAGGTGAATATGGTATTTTTTTTTAGTTGCAGCAGCAGCATGTGGGGCATAATATTCTATGGAGCATCTTATGGGGCCATAATCAACCTTTATGCAGCCTTATATAGGGCACATTTTCTATGGAGCATCTTATGGGGGCATAATCAACCTTTGTACAGCATTGTATGGGGCAAATGTTTCTATGGAGCATCTTATGGGGCCATAATCAACCTTTGTGCAGCATTGTATGGGGCAAATGTTCCTATGGAGCATCTTATGGGGCCATAATCAACCTTTGTGCAGCATTATATGGGGCAAATGTTTCTATGGAGCAGCTTATGGGGCCATAATCAGCATTTGTGCAGCATTATATGGGGCAAATGTTCCTATGGAGCATCTTATGGGGGCATAATCAACCTTTATGCAGCATTATATGGGGCACATTTTCTATGGAGCATCTTATTGGGCCATAATCAATCTTTATGCAGCATTATATGGGGCATATTTTTGTATGAAGCATCTTATGGGGCCCATCATAAACATTATGGAGCATTATATGGGGTGTATTTTGTATGGAGTATTATATGGGGCTCCTGATTCAATATGGATATTCAAAAACACAACCTACTGATGTCTCAATTAATTTTACTTTTTATTGGTATCTATTTTTATTTTTTAAATTTACCGGTAGCTGCTGCATTTCTCACCCTAGGCTTATACTCGAGTTTTCCCAGTTTTTTTTGTGGCAAAATTAGGGGTCTCAGCTTATACTCGGGTCGGTTTATACTCGAGTATATACGGTTGTTAGGTGTCGAGTTCCCACCTCTGCACAGGGGGAATCTCGAACCATCTCTGCTGCAGTCTCCTATCCTTCTCCAGCCACAGTGGAGTCTGCTCAGCGGAGACGTCGGTCCCAGCGTCTTGCTCAGTCTCACTCTGTGCATAGGGTTACTGCTGCTTTTCCAGCTTCTGCCATTGAAGCCAGTGCTGGGCAGCGGCGAGTAGATGCTTTTGGGACTAAGTCCTGCTTTTCCCCTTCTGAGCATGCCCAGGGCAAGATCTCCTGTTGGAGATCGAGGGTCACATGCTCAGATACTGCAGCAGATCCCATTGGTCCTCCAGGAAGGTCCTGAAGGTGCTCATCTTCTGTGACAGCCTCCCATTGGTCCTTCTGGGAAGGTCCTGTACATGCTGCAGCTATAAAAGGTTCACATGACCGCATGGCCATGCGCTAGTATAAACGTGTGAGTGTTGATGTGTGAAAGTCGTTCATTAATTATCCCTTCCCTTGTGTATGACTGCTCGTGTAAGGTGGATGATTGCTATCTAGCGCCCGATTTAGCCATCAGCACGTAACACACAAAACAGCGTCTATTGCTGTGACCGCCAGTGCAGCGCTGTGCACTTTCACAGCGCTTTCCTGACCCAAGCCTGGGTGGTTAGTGGCGTCCACCAGTGCGGCACCGCATGCACTCTCGTGCATCTTTATTATTATCATTATTTCTGTCACTCTGACACCCCAGTTGCGGTGTTGAGCGCAAGAGGTCTAGATGAACTCAAATCCTGTGTCTTGCGATTGAGTTCTGAGACTCCTTGCTTGCGCTCTTGGTGCAGTACCGCGGCCATGTGACGCAACAGGGTTCGCTTCCTTCACACAGGGTGAAGTTCACCCGTGTGTGTATCCACATTGTACCGCCATATAGTCCGTCATTACTTGGCAGCAGGTTCCATCTCTGCACGGTGGAGCCCGGGCTGTGAACGCGCCTTATTCTATCTTTCTTATTATTTGGTGCATTCCGCTAGCCCTAACATACGGTTTATCCAAATTTTACAAAAATCCACATTTGCCAAAATGAATTTTTATAACTTGCTACAGTTCAGATTTAGCAACACGGAGGCCGCTCACCGACATTTTTCTGAACCAAGTACAGACTTGGATGTTTAAAAAAATTCTGACCACTCGACCTTTGTGGCACCTGCACAGAACATTCCCATACCTAGCGAACCCGGAAGCTTTGGTCTAGTGAACAAGGCCCAGGGATTTCAGTGCTGCCATCACCAATATGAAAATGCAACAAGGACTGGACAAGTGGTGGTGAGGAACAGAGAGGCCGGTAAGGTGAGCAGTGAGGTAATTATAAGGATTGTTACTACTTTTTACATGTCTTCTTCATTATGCTCGGGGGTCTGAAATTCCTCAAAGGCTAATAAGGGACATTACATTATTATTATTTTTTTTTTTTCATAAGGGTAATGGGAGAAAATGGACCTCAATCAATTGTTGTGCAATTTTGACTGAGTATGGCAATACCCCATATGTGGTGGAAAACTACTGTTTGGCTATAAGGCGGGGCTCGTTTCACTTTTTGAACGCAAAATTGGGTGGAATCTAAATTTGATGCCATGTTGTGTTTGGAGAGCCCCTGATGTGCCTAAACATTAGAAACCCCCCACAACTGACCTTTTGGAAACTAGACTACTTACGGATTTTATCAAGAGGTGTGGTGAACACATTGAACCCACAGGTGCTTCACAGAATTTTACAACGTTGAGCCGTAAAAAAAGAAAAAAAATAGATTTTTCCCACAAAAATATTGCTTTTGCCCCAAACGTTTTCATTTTCACAAAATTTTCAAGAAAAAATTGGCATTCCTCATATGTGGTGGGAAACTACTGCTTGGACACTCTGCCCAGCTCCAAAGGGAATGAGTGACGTTTTAGAGCTCAGACATTGATGGAATGGTCTTCGGGCACCATGTTGCATTTTGACAGCCCCTGAACCATTTTTGAAAACTGCACAAGGACTTATGTAAAAGCATAGCTAAAGTAATGATAATAATGTTTTTGGTTATACTGGTTTATGAATTTATAATGTGTTGGTATGTGTAAGTTTTGCAGAGTAGATCAGATTATTAAAGTGTGTTGTGTCAATAAGGTAAAAACAATTTTTCTTAATTTGTGGACGTGTGGTACGCTTTGAATCAATCCTTAATGCAAAGGCCAGGTTTCTCAGGGCAGATTTCGCTATGGTAAATTGTGTCTTTTCGGATTCCCCTCTTGGAGCATACTCTGCACCGTTTTTGTGATCTTTCATTCTTCGCTGTTTGAGGAACCTCTGCTGGAAAATATTGACCTGGGACAATACAGGCATTATTAATTTCAGAAGTACTGGGACCCTCAACTTCCAAAGTGCCAAACATTAGGGCCTTGATGACAACCTCCTGGAACTGAAGGAAGATCCCCATCAAAACAGCATAATAGTATTGTACAGTGCCATCTGTACAATGTGCACGGCCAACTTTTTGTACCATACTTTAGCTTTTCGCATGGCACTGTATGGTTTGAGAAGCTGATCTAAGAGATCTACGCCCCCCATGAATTTATTGTAATCCAGGATACACTCTGGCTCAGGGACTTCTGTTGTAGTACCAGTGACAGGGGAGCTGTTGTCACAGTGTATTGTGGTCAAGATAATTACATCCCTCTTGTCCATATACTTGACCACCAACATGTTGTCGCTGCATTAGGCTCAGCTTTCACCCTTTCTCAGCAGTTGCCCAATTAGAGGCTTAGGGAGGCCTCTCTGATTTCTTCGCACAGTGCCACATGCAGCTGTACCTCTGACAGAGAGGGTCTTGAAGAGTGGGATGCTGGTGTTTTAAAGTTATTAATGTAGAGGTGATAACCCTTATCCAGTGGTGGGTGTAGCAGTTCCCACACAACTTTCCCACTCACCCACAGGCCAGGTGGACATTCAGGGGGGGTCAATCTGAGTGTCCTCTTTGTAGACCCTAAATCTGTGGGACTACCCTAAGGTACCCTAGCACAGCTTATACAGTTTAATTACATACCTGGCCCTCATAATAGGCAAATTTTGTTGAATTTTAGCCTCTCTTTGAAATGAACCAGAGATTCATTTATGGCGATGTCCCTTTGGGGGTTGTACACCTCAGAAAATTGTTCTGTTGAAGTATTCAATTTTTGGATTGCTTCAAATTGTATCCTTGTCATGGCCATACGGAACACCGGTGTGCTGTAGAGTATATCAGTACTCCAGTATTGCCGATGCTCTGGTTTTCTGACCCATATGCAGCACAGTGCCTGAAAATGTCATCATTTCTCCTGCATTTATAGGGGCCTGTTATGATCTGGTGATTAAGGAGCGACATGCATCTAGCTCTGAGCAGGTGGCAACTATACTGACCGCAGTCCCTAAGCTCAACACAACACTAGAAGCAGCCGTGGAATGCTCCTAACTCTACCTAGGCATCTCGTCACAGCCTAAGAGCTAACTACCCCTAAAGATAGAAGCAGGAAAACTATCTTGCCTCAGAGAAAATCCCCAAAGGATAGATTAGCCCCCCACAAATAATGACTGTGAGAGGAGAAGGAAATGACATACTTAGTATGAAACAAGATTTAGCACAGGAGGCCACTTCTAGCTAGATAGAAAATAGTACAGGACAGAACGCTGTGCGGTCAGTAATAAAAACTAGAAAAAGTCCACCGCAGAGAAATGCAAAAATCTCCACACCTGACTAAAGGTGTGGAGGGCAAACTCTGCTGCCCAGAGCTTCCAGCTTAGCTAAATAGATCCATACTGAAAAGCTGGACAAATGAACAAAAACAAAGAAAGTGCTGAACAACAAGTCCACAACAAGTGAACCGCAAAAGGACAAGCAAGGACTTAGCTTTGATGAACTGGTCAGAGTGTCAGGAAAGTCCTAAGAGCAATGACTCCAGGCAGGAACAATTGACAACTGGCATTGAATGAGGGATAAGGCCAGACTAATATAGCCGAGCCAGAAAGACGATCAGTGAAAACAGCTACTGAAGCTAAATCCAAGAAGCAGCCATACCACTCAAAACCACAGGAGGGAGCCAAAGAGCAGAACTCACAAAAATGCCACTAACAACCACCGGAGAGAGCCCAAGAGCAGAATTCACAACAGTACCCCCCCTTAAGGAGGGGTCACCGAACCCTCACCAGAGCCCCCAGGCCGATCAGGATTAGCCAAATGAAAAGCACGAACCAAATCGGCGGCATGAACATCGGAGGCAACAACCCAAGAATTATCCTCCTGGCCATAACCCTTCCACTTGACAAGATACTGAAGCTTCCGCCTCGAAAAACAAGAATCCAAAATTTTCTCAACCACATATTCCAACTCCCCCTCAACCAACACCGGGGCAGGAGGATCAACAGATGGAACAACGGGCACCACATATCTCCGCAACAAAGATCTATGGAAAACATTGTGGATGGCAAAAGAGGCTGGAAGGGCCAAACGAAAAGACACAGGATTGATAATATCAGAAATCTTATAAGGACCAATAAACCGAGGCTTGAACTTAGGGGAAGAAACCTTCATAGGAACATGACGAGAAGACAACCAAACCAAATCCCCCACACGAAGCCGAGGACCAACACACCGACGGCGGTTAGCAAAACGCTGAGCCTTTTCCTGGGACAACGTCAAATTGTCTACCACATGAGTCCAAATCTGCTGTAACCTGTCCATCACAGAATCAACACCAGGACAATCAGAAGGCTCAACCTGCCCTGAAGAAAAACGAGGATGGAAATCAAAATTACAAAAGAAAGGCGAAACCAAAGTAGCCGAACTGGCCCGATTATTAAGGGCAAACTCGGCCAACGGCAAGAAAGTCACCCAATCATCCTGATCAGCAGACACAAAGCATCTCATATAGGTTTCCAAGGTCTGATTAGTTCGCTCAGTTTGGCCATTGGTCTTAGGATGGAACGTCGAAGAAAAAGACAAATCAATTCCCATCCTAGCACAAAAGGCCCGCCAAAACCTGGAAACAAACTGGTCAGACACAATATTCTCCAGAATGCCATGCAAACGAACCACATGCTGAAAAAACAATGGAACCAAATCAGAGGAGGAAGGCAATTTAGGCAAAGGTACCAAATGGACCATTTTAGAGAACCGGTCACAAACCACCCAGATAACAGACATCTTCTGGGACACAGGAAGATCCGAAATAAAATCCATGGAAATATGCGTCCAAGGCCTCTCCAGGATGGGCAAAGGCAAAATCAACCCACTAGCGCAGGAACAGCAAGGCTTGGCTCGGGCGCAAGTCCCACAGGACTGCACAAAAGCACGGACATTGCGCGACAAGGAAGGCCACCAAAAGGACCTAGCAACCAAATCTCTGGTACCAAAAATCCCAGGATGACCAGCCAACACTGAACAATGGACCTCAGAAATCACCTTACGCGTCCATCTATCAGGAACAAACAGCTTCCCCACAGGACAGCGGTCAGGCCTATCAGCCTGAAATTCCTGAAGCACCCGCCGAAATCAGGGGAGATGGCAGAAAGAATCACCCCTTCCTTAAGAATGCCAACCGGCTCAAGGACTCCAGGAGAATCCGGCAAAAAACTCCTAGAGAGGGCATCCGCCTTAAAATTCTTAGATCCTGGAAGATACGAGACCACAAAATCAAAACGGGAGAAAAACAGGGACCACCGAGCCTGTCTAGGGTTCAGCCGCTTGGCCGACTCAAGGTAAATCAAATTCTTATGATCTGTCAAGACCACAATGCGGTGCTTGGCTCCCTCAAGCCAATGTCGCCACTCCTCAAATGCCCACTTCATAGCCAACAACTCCCAATTGCTGACATCATAATTGCGTTCCGCAGGCAAAAACTTTCAGGAAAAGAAGACACATGGCTTCATCAAGGAACCATCAGAATTCCTCTGTGACAAAACGGCCCCTGCCCCAATCTCAGAAGCGTCAACCTCAACCTGAAAAGGAAGAGAAACATCCGGTTGATGCAACACAGGGGCAGAAGTAAATCGGCGTTTAAGCTCCTGAAAGGCCTCAACAGCCTCAGAGGACCAATTAGTCACATCAGCGCCTTTCTTCGTCAAATCGGTCAGGGGTTTAACCACACTAGAGAAGTTGGCAATGAAACGGCGATAAAAATTAGCAAAGCCCAAAAATGTCTGAAGGCTCTTCACAGATGTGGGTTGAATCCAGTCATGAATGGCTTGGACCTTAACAGGATCCATTTCTATAGACGAAGGAGAAAAAATAAACCCCAAAAAAGAGACCTTCTGAACTCCAAATAGGCACTTAGACCCCTTCACAAATGGAGCATTATCACAAAGGATCTGGAATACCTTCCTGACCTGCTTCACATGAGACTCCCAATCATCGGAAAAAGTCAAAATATCATCCAAATACACAATCAAGAATTTGTCAAGATAATTGCGGAAAATATCATGCATGAAAGACTGGAACACAGATGGAGCATTAGAGAGCCCAAATGGCATCACAAGGTATTCAAAATGGCCTTCGGGCGTATTAAATGCAGTCTTCCATTCGTCACCCTGTTTAATACGAACAAGATTATATGCCCCTCGAAGGTCAATCTTGGTAAACCAACTAGCCCCCTAAATCCTAGCAAACAAATCAGAGAGCAAAGGTAAAGGGTATTGGAATTTGACCGTGATCTTATTAAGAAGGCGATAATCAATACAGGGTCTTAAGGAGCCATCCTTCTTGGCAACAAAAAAGAATCCCGCTCCCAATGGTGACAAAGACGGCCGAATATGCCCCTTCTCTAAAGACTCCTTAACATAGCTCCACATGGCGGCATTCTCTGGCACAGACAGGTTGAAAAGTCGGCCCTTAGGGAACTTACAGCCAGGAATCAATTCAATAGCACAATCACAGTCCCTATGTGGAGGAAGGGAACTGGACTTGGGCTCATCGAATACATCCTGGAAATCTAACAAAAATTGAGGAACATCAGAAGAGGGGGAAGAGGAGTTTGACATCAAAGGAACGTCACTATGTACCCCTTGACAACCCCAACTAGTCACAGACATTGATTTCCAATCCAGCACTGGATTGTGTACTTGTAACCATGGAAAACCCAGTACAACAACATCATGTAAATTATGCAACACCAGAAAACGGCAATCTTCCTGATGTGCAGGAGCCGTGTACATAGTCATCTGCGTCCAGTACTGAGGTTTATTCTCGGCCAATGGTGTAGCATCAATACCCCTCAAGGGTATGGGACTCTGCAAAGGCTGCAAAGAAAAACCGCAGCGCCTAGCGAATTCTAAGTCCATTAAGTTCAGAGCAGCGCCTGAATCCACAAATGCCATGACAGAAAAAGATGACAATGAGCAAATCAGGGTCACAGACAGGAGAAACTTAGGCTGCACAGTACTAATGGTAACAGATCTAGCGACCCTCTTAATACGCTTAGGGCAATCAGAAATAGTATGAGCAGAATCACCACAGTAAAAACACAGCCCATTCTGACGTCTGTATCCCCTCTGTTCCGCTCTAGTCAAAATCCTATCACATTGCATGGGCTCAGGACTTTGCTCAGAGGACACTGCCATATGGTACACCACTTTGCGTTCGCGCAGGCGCCGATCAATCTGAATGGCCAGAGACATAGATTCTCTCAAACCAACAGGCGTAGGAAACCCCACCATAACATCTTTAAGCGCTTCAGAAAGACCCTTTCTGAAAATTGCTGCCAGAGCCTCCTCATTCCATTTAGTGGGCACAGACCATTTTCTAAATTTCTGGCAGTACAATTCTGCCGCTTCCTGACCCTGACACAGGGCCAACAGTGTTTTCTCAGCATGCTCTACAGAGTTAGGCTCGTCATACAATAATCCGAGCGATTGAAAAAATGCATCTACATTAAGCAATGCCGGATTCCCTGGCTCAAGTGAGAATGCCCAGTCCTGAGGGTCGCCACGCAGAAGAGAAATAACTATCTTTACTTGCTGAATGGGATCACCAGAGGAACGGGGTTTCAGAGCAAAAAACAATTTGCAATTATTTTTAAAGTTCAAAAACTTAGATCTATCCCCGTAAAACAAATCCGGAGTAGGAATTCTAGGCTCTAAGGCCGGAGTCTGAACCACATATTCTTGAATACTCTGTACTCTTGCAGCAAGCTGATCCACACGAGAAAACAAACCCTGAACATCCATGCCTGCATCCAAATCCCGAATCACCCAGAGATCAAGAGGAAGGAAAAAGACAAAACAAACTAAAGAAAAAAAAAATGGCTCAGAACTCTTTTTCTCTTCCTTCTTTTGAGAGGCATTCAGCTCATTTTGGGCAAGTTGTACTGTTATGATCTGGTGATTAAGGAGCGACATGCGTCTATCTGAGCAGGTGGCAACTATACTAACCGCAGTCCCTAAGCTCAACACAACACAAGAAGCAGCCGTGGAATGCTCCTAACTCTACCTAGGCATCTCGTCACAGCCTAAGAGCTAACTACCCCTAAAGATAGAAGCAGGAAAACTATCTTGCCTCAGAGAAAATCCCCAAAGGATAGATTAGCCCCCCACAAATAATGACTGTGAGAGGAGAAGGAAATGACATACTTAGTATGAAACAAGATTTAGCACAGGAGGCCACTTCTAGCTAGATAGAAAATAGTACAGGACAGAACGCTGTGCGGTCAGTAATAAAAACTAGAAAAAGTCCACCGCAGAGAAATGCAAAAATCTCCACACCTGACTAAAGGTGTGGAGGGCAAACTCTGCTGCCCAGAGCTTCCAGCTTAGCTAAATAGATCCATACTGAAAAGCTGGACAAATGAACAAAAACAAAGAAAGTGCTGAACAACAAGTCCACAACAAGTGAACCGCAAAAGGACAAGCAAGGACTTAGCTTTGATGAACTGGTCAGAGTGTCAGGAAAGTCCTAAGAGCAATGACTCCAGGCAGGAACAATTGACAACTGGCATTGAATGAGGGATAAGGCCAGACTAATATAGCCGAGCCAGAAAGACGATCAGTGAAAACAGCTGCTGAAGCTAAATCCAAGAAGTAGCCATACCACTCAAAACCACAGGAGGGAGCCAAAGAGCAGAACTCACAAAAATGCCACTAACAACCACCGGAGGGAGACCAAGAGCAGAATTCACAATAGGGGCCCATCTGGCGTGTGATTACGTGGGATTTTGGGTGAAAAATGTATGGCTTAAGTGAAAAGAAAGAGAAAAAGAAAAGTGTATGGCACTGCCCCACGCAAGACGCTCAGCCTATATGTGCCATAGGTGTACTCATCTATAAGAACGGTTACACTGTACTTCAAAGATTCTGAGTGCTCTTCCAGAAAACCACAGGTAATTCACTTGCATCAAAAAGAAGAAAAGGAGGCACTCACCGATCTGTAATATTCTCTTGCTTTACTGAATTGTTATCAAAAATTCATGGCTGGGAGAGTGAGAAAAGGAGCTCATGTGAGCAGTACTTGACGACGGCCGTTTCGCGCTCTATCCGCGCTTCCACGGGTCAATAAAGCAAGAGAACATTACAGATCGGTGAGTGCCTCCTTTTCTTCTCTTTGAAAAATGTATGGGCATACAAATTTGGCCCCCATAAGATTTATTATATGCTTGGTAGAAAAAAAAAGTTTTTGAAAAAGTCAATTTCAGAGAGGCCTGAAACGTCAAATTGGACTCTCAGAAAGAGTATGCCTGGTCTTCTGAATGGCGTCTTCTTGACGAATGGGCCATTTTTAATTTTATTCTTCAAAACACTGGGGATGTGTGTGTAAGTGGTGCTTTTACATGTGTATTGTGTGTAAAGGGTATACACAATGTAAAGGAAAAAAGCAAAAAGGGAAAAATTTGAAGAAACACTTAGAAGAAAAAAACTGAAATGAAAAATTAGTAGAAGTAAAAAATAGTTTGTATAAAAGAATTACAGTGATGTTCACTTCACTAATGTATTACCTATAAAGCTACATGGCGCTACCTATTCTTTTTTTTATGCAAAACATAAATGGACGGCACCAACTCTGCGACGTACACTCCCCTACTGCTCTACCTCCGTACCTATAATGCTACTCAGTACTAACTACTAATTTTTTTCTACAAGAAAATTAGACGTCACTAACATTGTGACGTTACCTACTCTATCTATTGCAAAAAAGAAAAAATCTCTTGGCGCAGATTCTGATCAGCAGCGATATTGATCACAGCGTTGTGGCCATGGGAAGCACCCAAAAATTGAGCACAAATAATGCTCAGCGCAAGGCACATTAAAAGGAGCAAAGAAAAAGTGGGCAAAAACTACAACTGGGGACTGGGGGGATTTGGAGTGGAGGGATTGGGGTTGGGGGACGGTGGGGAGCTGGAATAGGGATTTGGGAACTGCTGCTGTGATCACAGATCGGTCACATAAAAAGCAGGCAGCACAGCACAGGATTGCAGGAGACTGATCGCAAAAGGATCACACTGGTCACCAATAGAGTTGAGCGACCTTGACCTTTTTAGAGTCGAGCCGGGTTTTGCGAAACCCGACTATGTCCAAAGTCGGGTCGAGTGAAATCGGCCGATTATGACGTAAAGTCGGGATCGACCGAAACACGAAACCCAATGCAAGTCAATGGGGCAGCATAGTCGGCAGTGAGTGGGGGCCAGGAAAACACCTAGAGTGCCCATTTTAATGTCAAAACCATCCATTCTTCTTAATGAAGCTTGTCAAGCGTAATTTACCTTATAATAATTGGAAGGCATTTGAAATTGGGGGTCATTTGGCTAAAGTTGTGGGGGGTAGGGCTGGTTCAAGTAATTAGTGGGCCCAGGAAATCTGGACCACGTCACGGCAGTGGAGCAGGGAGAGGTAAGTATTTCAACTTTGCAAGTGCTGTGAACCTGAGCAAGCAGGGGGGGCCCACTCGTTGGCATTGGCACTGGCACAGGGCCCCTCAAAGTACAGCGGTGTGTTTGCACGGCGGGGGCGCCTCCCACCGGCAGCAACACTTTTGCGTACTATGAGAGGCCCTGTGCCAGTGACGTCGCCAACTAGTATTCCTCCCCCCACCTGATGAAGGAACCTGCACTTTCATCTGCACCTTCCTCTTTGTCCCCGTGTAAGGTGGTATGGTATGCGGGAAGAGCAACCTGACTTTCAGCAGGGTCACAATGTTGTTGTGTAGCGTGCACGGGGAATGTTGCGTTATGGGTCAATGTACCAGCAGACTCATCTATCACTGGCTGGGCAATGGGCACGATGAAGTGGAAACACAGATATAGGCCCAAAGAAGAAAGTGGGCTAAATGCAGTTCAAAATTGGTAACACAGGAATAACCAGGGGGCATTTCAGTGGAGGACAACTGGAATGAGAGGCTGACACAGAGAGTAGGGCCAAATCAGTAAGTAGTCGAAATGCAGTTCAAAATTGGCAACCGTAGTAAACAGGCGGCACAGCTTTGTTCAGTGGAGGAGAACAGCAAGGAGTGGCAGACACCGATAGTAGGCCCCAACCCAACTAGTAGGCCAAATGCAGTCTAACATTAACAACTACTTAACGAGAGGCTGAAAATGGTATTTCAGGACAGGAAACCAGGAGAACAGCAAGGAGTGGCAGACACCGATAGTAGGCCCCAAACCAACTAGTACGCCAAATGCAGTTGTTCCATTTAACCACAATTTAATGAGAGCCTGAAGATAGAAGCTCAGGAAAGGCAACCTGGGGAACACCTTGGAGTGTAACACACCATCTCTCTCCACCCCATACCCATTTTGTAGGCCTAATGCTGTGTACTTTTCTACAACTACTAAACGAGAGTCGGAAGACCGAAGCAATGGCAAGGAAACCTGGGGAACACCTTGGAGTGTAACACACCATCTCTCTCCACCCCATACCCAATTTGTAGGCCTAATGCAGCCTACTTTCCGACACCTACTAAACGAGAGCATGAAGATCGAAGCTCAGGAAAGGCAACCTGGGGAACACCTTGGAGTGTAACACACCATCTCTCTCCACCCCATACCCATTTTTTAGGCCTAATGCAGTGTACTTTTCTACAACTACTAAACGAGAGTCGGAAGACTGAAGCAATGGCAAGGAAACCTGGGGAACACCTTGGAGTGTAACACACCATCTCTCTCCACCCCATTCCCCATTTTTTAGGCCTAATGCAGCCTACTTTCCGACACCTACTAAACGAGAGCATGAAGATCGAAGCTCAGGAAAGGCAACCTGGGGAACACCTTGGAGTGTAACACACCATCTCTCTCCACCCCATACCCATTTTGTAGGCCTAATGCTGTGTACTTTTCTACAACTACTAAACGAGAGTCGGAAGACCGAAGCAATGGCAAGGAAACCTGGGGAACACCTTGGAGTGTAACACACCATCTCTCTCCACCCCATACCCAATTTGTAGGCCTAATGCAGCCTACTTTCCGACACCTACTAAACGAGAGCATGAAGATCGAAGCTCAGGAAAGGCAACCTGGGGAACACCTTGGAGTGTAACACACCATCTCTCTCCACCCCATACCCATTTTGTAGGCCTAATGCTGTGTACTTTTCTACAACTACTAAACGAGAGTCGGAAGACCGAAGCAATGGCAAGGAAACCTGGGGAACACCTTGGAGTGTAACACACCATCTCTCTCCACCCCATACCCAATTTGTAGGCCTAATGCAGCCTACTTTCCGACACCTACTAAACGAGAGCATGAAGATCGAAGCTCAGGAAAGGCAACCTGGTGAAAACCTTGGAGTGTAACACAACCTGTCTCTACACCCCATACCAAATTTGTAGGCCTAATGCAGCGTAGTTTCCACCAACTACTAAACGAGAGCCGGAAGATCGAAGCTCATGAAAGGCAACCCGGGGAACACCTTGGAGTGTAACACAAGCTCTCTCTACACCACGAAAGGGCTGATTCTTAGGAAGGAAGGCTGTTGTAAATAAGCATTGCGCGTCCGAGGGTGATTATATTCTTATTCGGTATCTACTCACCCTCGGACGCGCCATGCTTCTTGATTTGTAATTAATGTTTATTTGCAATGTGCTTTTGACTTACTCAATTATTTTTTTAATTATTGATTTTATTAAATTAATAGTTTAACATCTTATTGGAAATAATTTAAAGGAGACGCGACAGGACAACACTCGGTGGATGCCATATCTGTGTTAACAACTCCAAAAAACTTTCAGTTAACTTCTTGCAGGAGAAAGAAATTGTAGCTGTTGGACCTTTGTAGTACAGTTCCAGATATTTGTTGTGTGTTTGTTTTGATTGTTAAAATGTCTGCATTTGAGATCTCAACACGATCTTATTTTTTATAATCAAATTAATTTTTTAAATATTTTATTAGGTTGGTTCAAGGGGTACACGGGCCGCAGTAGACAGGTCAGTGGAGGCCTAGTGGAAGGAGGGACCGCAGATGCGCCACTGTTTCACCCATACACAATTAGTAGGCCTAATGCAGCGTAGTTTCCAACAGCTACTAAACGAGAGCCGGAAGATCGAAGCTCAGGAAAGGCAACCTGGGGAACACCTTGGAGTGTAACACAACCTCTCTCTACACCACGGAAGGGCTGATTCTTAGGAAGGAAGGCTGTTGTAAATAAGCATTGCGCGTCCGAGGGTGATTATATTCTTATTCGGTATCTACTCACCCTCGGACGCGCCATGCTTCTTGATTTGTAATTAATGTTTATTTGCAATGTGCTTTTGACTTACTCAATTATTTTTTTAATTATTGATTTTATTAAATTAATAGTTTAACATCTTATTGGAAATAATTTAAAGGAGACGCGACAGGACAACACTCGGTGGATGCCATATCTGTGTTAACAACTCCAAAAAACTTTCAGTTAACTTCTTGCAGGAGAAAGAAATTGTAGCTGTTGGACCTTTGTAGTACAGTTCCAGATATTTGTTGTGTGTTTGTTTTGATTGTTAAAATGTCTGCATTTGAGATCTCAACACGATCTTATTTTTTATAATCAAATTAATTTTTTAAATATTTTATTAGGTTGGTTCAAGGGGTACACGGGCCGCAGTAGACAGGTCAGTGGAGGCCTAGTGGAAGGAGGGACCGCAGATGCGCCACTGTTTCACCCATACACAATTAGTAGGCCTAATGCAGCGTAGTTTCCAACAGCTACTAAACGAGAGCCGGAAGATCGAAGCTCAGGAAAGGCAACCTGGGGAACACCTTGGAGTGTAACACAACCTCTCTCTACACCACGGAAGGGCTGATTCTTAGGAAGGAAGGCTGTTGTAAATAAGCATTGCGCGTCCGAGGGTGATTATATTCTTATTCGGTATCTACTCACCCTCGGACGCGCCATGCTTCTTGATTTGTAATTAATGTTTATTTGCAATGTGCTTTTGACTTACTCAATTATTTTTTTAATTATTGATTTTATTAAATTAATAGTTTAACATCTTATTGGAAATAATTTAAAGGAGACGCGACAGGACAACACTCGGTGGATGCCATATCTGTGTTAACAACTCCAAAAAACTTTCAGTTAACTTCTTGCAGGAGAAAGAAATTGTAGCTGTTGGACCTTTGTAGTACAGTTCCAGATATTTGTTGTGTGTTTGTTTTGATTGTTAAAATGTCTGCATTTGAGATCTCAACACGATCTTATTTTTTATAATCAAATTAATTTATTTTATATTTAATGATGTTGGTTCAAGGGGTACACGGGCAGCAATAGACAGGTCAGTGGAGGCCTAGTGGAAGGAGTGACGGCAGACAGGCATCAAAGGCCTAACATTGGGCTGGCTGTAGGCAAGTTAAAATTGGTTCCAGGGGAACACGGCCATCAGTGGCCTGGTCAGTGTAGTTGTAGTTGAAAGAACGGGACGCAGACAGGCTTCGAAGGCCTAACATAATAACATAGGGCTGGCTGTAGGCAAGTTAAAATTGGTTCCAAGGGAACACGGCCATCAGTGGCCTGGTCAGTGTAGTTGTAGTTGAAAGAACGGGACGCAGACAGGCTTCGAAGGCCTAACATAACAAACTTGGGCTGGCTGTAGGCACTTTTAAATTGGTTCCAGGGGTACACGGGCAGCAGTGGTCTGGTCAGTGGAAGTCTAGTGGAAGGAGTGACCGCAGACAGGCTTCCAAGGCCTAACATAACAAACTTGGGCTGGCTGTAGGCACTTTTAAATTGGTTGCAGGGGTACACGGGCAGCAGTGGTCTGGTCTGTGGAAGTCTAGTGGAAGGAGTGACCGCAGACAGGCTTCGAAGGCCTAACATAACAAACTTGGGCTGGCTGTAGGCACTTTTAAATTGGTTCCAGGGGTACACGGGCAGCAGTGGTCTGGTCAGTGGAAGTCTAGTGGAAGGAGTGACCGCAGACAGGCTTCCAAGGCCTAACATAACAAACTTGGGCTGGCTGTAGGCACTTTTAAATTGGTTCCAGGGGTACACGGGCAGCAGTGGTCTGGTCTGTGGAAGTCTAGTGGAAGGAGTGACCGCAGACAGGCTTCGAAGGCCTAACATAACAAACTTGGGCTGGCTGTAGGCACTTTTAAACTGGTTCCAGGGGTACACGGGCAGCAGTGGTCTGGTCAGTGGAAGTCTAGTGGAAGGAGTGACCGCAGACAGGCTTCCAAGGCCTAACATAACAAACTTGGGCTGGCTGTAGGCACTTTTAAATTGGTTCCAGGGGTACACGGGCAGCAGTGGTCTGGTCTGTGGAAGTCTAGTGGAAGGAGTGACCGCAGACAGGCTTCGAAGGCCTAACATAATAACATAGGGCTGGCTGTAGGCAAGTTAAAATTGGTTCCAAGGGAACACGGCCATCAGTGGCCTGGTCAGTGTAGTTGTAGTTGAAAGAACGGGACGCAGACAGGCTTCGAAGGCCTAACATAACAAACTTGGGCTGGCTGTAGGCACTTTTAAATTTGTTCCAGGGGTACATGGGCAGCAGTGTATGGTCAGTGGAAGTCTAGTGGAAGGAGTGACCGCAGACAGGCTTCCAAGGCCTAACATAACAAACTTGGGCTGGCTGTAGGCACTTTTAAATTGGTTCCAGGGGTACACGGGCAGCAGTGGTCTGGTCTGTGGAAGTCTAGTGGAAGGAGTGACCGCAGACAGGCTTCGAAGGCCTAACATAACAAACTTGGGCTGGCTGTAGGCACTTTTAAATTGGTTCCAGGGGTACACGGGCAGCAGTGGTCTGGTCAGTGGAAGTCTAGTGGAAGGAGTGACCGCAGACAGGCTTCCAAGGCCTAACATAACAAACTTGGGCTGGCTGTAGGCACTTTTAAATTGGTTCCAGGGGTACACGGGCAGCAGTGGTCTGGTCTGTGGAAGTCTAGTGGAAGGAGTGACCGCAGACAGGCTTCGAAGGCCTAACATAACAAACTTGGGCTGGCTGTAGGCACTTTTAAATTGGTTCCAGGGGTACACGGGCAGCAGTGGTCTGGTCTGTGGAAGTCTAGTGGAAGGAGTGACCGCAGACAGGCTTCGAAGGCCTAACATAACAAACTTGGGCTGGCTGTAGGCACTTTTAAATTGGTTCCAGGGGTACACGGGCAGCAGTGGTCTGGTCAGTGGAAGTCTAGTGGAAGGAGTGACCGCAGACAGGCTTCCAAGGCCTAACATAACAAACTTGGGCTGGCTGTAGGCACTTTTAAATTGGTTGCAGGGGTACACGGGCAGCAGTGGTCTGGTCAGTGGAAGTCTAGTGGAAGGAGTGACCGCAGACAGGCTTCGAAGGCCTAACATAACAAAATTGGGCTGGCTGTAGGCACTTTAAATTGGTTCCAGGGGTACATGGGCAGCAGTGTATGGTCAGTGGAAGTCTAGTGGAAGGAGTGACGGCAGACAGTCTTCGAAGGCCTAACATAACAAAATTGGGCTGACTGTAGGCACTTTTAAATTGGTTCCAGGGTAACACGGCCAGCAGTGGCCTGGTCAGTGTAGTAGTTGTAGAAAGAAGGGACCGCAGACAGGCTTCGAAGGCCTAACATAACAAAAATGTCAAAACAATGGTATTGTCAGTGCCAGGCATTGAAGGATGTCAGCGCCTAGACTACACATTGGTGAAGCTGTGAGAGATAATTTTGCTAGTGGTAGAGCACTGTTTGAGCTGGGGGGGGAACTGTCTTGTGGCCGGCGGTACAGGCACAGGGCCCCTCATATTACAACGGTGTGTCTGACGTTGGGTGCGCACCACCACCGCCAGAGACACTTTATTGTACTATGAGGGACCCAGTGGCAGTGCCGTCGACCAAAAGCGGCCACACCCACCTCTTCAGACAAACAGCACTCTCAAGGGTCCAAGCGCAAAGTGGCGATAGCACGGCCCCGTGTGGGGAGTTTGGCCATTTCGTGAGGTGGAAACATGTCGTATGCTGGACAATCAGGTGAAGAAAATTACGAGATTGGAAAAGTCATTCAGAATAGTCCACAGGCAAGACCTTTTCATAGGAAAGCTAGGTGTCAGCCGGGCAGGGTGGGGCAAAAGATTTTGAAATCCAGTTGTGGTTCATTTTAATGAAGGTTAGATCATCTACATTTTGGGTAGCCAGACGAGTCCTTTTTTCTGTTAGTATTGAACCTGCAGCACTGAATACTCTTTCTGATAGGACACTAGCTGTAGTACAGTTCCAGATATTTGTTGTGTGTTTGTTTTGATTGTTAAAATGTCTGCATTTGAGATCTCAACACGATCTTATTTTTTATAATCAAATTAATTTTTTAAATATTTTATTAGGTTGGTTCAAGGGGTACACGGGCCGCAGTAGACAGGTCAGTGGAGGCCTAGTGGAAGGAGGGACCGCAGATGCGCCACTGTTTCACCCATACACAATTAGTAGGCCTAATGCAGCGTAGTTTCCAACAGCTACTAAACGAGAGCCGGAAGATCGAAGCTCAGGAAAGGCAACCTGGGGAACACCTTGGAGTGTAACACAACCTCTCTCTACACCACGGAAGGGCTGATTCTTAGGAAGGAAGGCTGTTGTAAATAAGCATTGCGCGTCCGAGGGTGATTATATTCTTATTCGGTATCTACTCACCCTCGGACGCGCCATGCTTCTTGATTTGTAATTAATGTTTATTTGCAATGTGCTTTTGACTTACTCAATTATTTTTTTAATTATTGATTTTATTAAATTAATAGTTTAACATCTTATTGGAAATAATTTAAAGGAGACGCGACAGGACAACACTCGGTGGATGCCATATCTGTGTTAACAACTCCAAAAAACTTTCAGTTAACTTCTTGCAGGAGAAAGAAATTGTAGCTGTTGGACCTTTGTAGTACAGTTCCAGATATTTGTTGTGTGTTTGTTTTGATTGTTAAAATGTCTGTATTTGAGATCTCAACACGATCTTATTTTTTATAATCAAATTAATTTTTTAAATATTTTATTAGGTTGGTTCAAGGGGTACACGGGCCGCAGTAGACAGGTCAGTGGAGGCCTAGTGGAAGGAGGGACCGCAGATGCGCCACTGTTTCACCCATACACAATTAGTAGGCCTAATGCAGCGTAGTTTCCAACAGCTACTAAACGAGAGCCGGAAGATCGAAGCTCAGGAAAGGCAACCTGGGGAACACCTTGGAGTGTAACACAACCTCTCTCTACACCACGGAAGGGCTGATTCTTAGGAAGGAAGGCTGTTGTAAATAAGCATTGCGCGTCCGAGGGTGATTATATTCTTATTCGGTATCTACTCACCCTCGGACGCGCCATGCTTCTTGATTTGTAATTAATGTTTATTTGCAATGTGCTTTTGACTTACTCAATTATTTTTTTAATTATTGATTTTATTAAATTAATAGTTTAACATCTTATTGGAAATAATTTAAAGGAGACGCGACAGGACAACACTCGGTGGATGCCATATCTGTGTTAACAACTCCAAAAAACTTTCAGTTAACTTCTTGCAGGAGAAAGAAATTGTAGCTGTTGGACCTTTGTAGTACAGTTCCAGATATTTGTTGTGTGTTTGTTTTGATTGTTAAAATGTCTGCATTTGAGATCTCAACACGATCTTATTTTTTATAATCAAATTAATTTATTTTATATTTAATGATGTTGGTTCAAGGGGTACACGGGCAGCAATAGACAGGTCAGTGGAGGCCTAGTGGAAGGAGTGACGGCAGACAGGCATCAAAGGCCTAACATTGGGCTGGCTGTAGGCAAGTTAAAATTGGTTCCAGGGGAACACGGCCATCAGTGGCCTGGTCAGTGTAGTTGTAGTTGAAAGAACGGGACGCAGACAGGCTTCGAAGGCCTAACATAATAACATAGGGCTGGCTGTAGGCAAGTTAAAATTGGTTCCAAGGGAACACGGCCATCAGTGGCCTGGTCAGTGTAGTTGTAGTTGAAAGAACGGGACGCAGACAGGCTTCGAAGGCCTAACATAACAAACTTGGGCTGGCTGTAGGCACTTTTAAATTGGTTCCAGGGGTACACGGGCAGCAGTGGTCTGGTCAGTGGAAGTCTAGTGGAAGGAGTGACCGCAGACAGGCTTCCAAGGCCTAACATAACAAACTTGGGCTGGCTGTAGGCACTTTTAAATTGGTTGCAGGGGTACACGGGCAGCAGTGGTCTGGTCTGTGGAAGTCTAGTGGAAGGAGTGACCGCAGACAGGCTTCGAAGGCCTAACATAACAAACTTGGGCTGGCTGTAGGCACTTTTAAATTGGTTCCAGGGGTACACGGGCAGCAGTGGTCTGGTCAGTGGAAGTCTAGTGGAAGGAGTGACCGCAGACAGGCTTCCAAGGCCTAACATAACAAACTTGGGCTGGCTGTAGGCACTTTTAAATTGGTTCCAGGGGTACACGGGCAGCAGTGGTCTGGTCTGTGGAAGTCTAGTGGAAGGAGTGACCGCAGACAGGCTTCCAAGGCCTAACATAACAAACTTGGGCTGGCTGTAGGCACTTTTAAACTGGTTCCAGGGGTACACGGGCAGCAGTGGTCTGGTCAGTGGAAGTCTAGTGGAAGGAGTGACCGCAGACAGGCTTCCAAGGCCTAACATAACAAACTTGGGCTGGCTGTAGGCACTTTTAAATTGGTTCCAGGGGTACACGGGCAGCAGTGGTCTGGTCTGTGGAAGTCTAGTGGAAGGAGTGACCGCAGACAGGCTTCGAAGGCCTAACATAATAACATAGGGCTGGCTGTAGGCAAGTTAAAATTGGTTCCAAGGGAACACGGCCATCAGTGGCCTGGTCAGTGTAGTTGTAGTTGAAAGAACGGGACGCAGACAGGCTTCGAAGGCCTAACATAACAAACTTGGGCTGGCTGTAGGCACTTTTAAATTTGTTCCAGGGGTACATGGGCAGCAGTGTATGGTCAGTGGAAGGAGTGACCGCAGACAGGCTTCCAAGGCCTAACATAACAAACTTGGGCTGGCTGTAGGCACTTTTAAATTGGTTCCAGGGGTACACGGGCAGCAGTGGTCTGGTCTGTGGAAGTCTAGTGGAAGGAGTGACCGCAGACAGGCTTCGAAGGCCTAACATAACAAACTTGGGCTGGCTGTAGGCACTTTTAAATTGGTTCCAGGGGTACACGGGCAGCAGTGGTCTGGTCAGTGGAAGTCTAGTGGAAGGAGTGACCGCAGACAGGCTTCCAAGGCCTAACATAACAAACTTGGGCTGGCTGTAGGCACTTTTAAATTGGTTCCAGGGGTACACGGGCAGCAGTGGTCTGGTCTGTGGAAGTCTAGTGGAAGGAGTGACCGCAGACAGGCTTCGAAGGCCTAACATAACAAACTTGGGCTGGCTGTAGGCACTTTTAAATTGGTTCCAGGGGTACACGGGCAGCAGTGGTCTGGTCTGTGGAAGTCTAGTGGAAGGAGTGACCGCAGACAGGCTTCGAAGGCCTAACATAACAAACTTGGGCTGGCTGTAGGCACTTTTAAATTGGTTCCAGGGGTACACGGGCAGCAGTGGTCTGGTCAGTGGAAGTCTAGTGGAAGGAGTGACCGCAGACAGGCTTCCAAGGCCTAACATAACAAACTTGGGCTGGCTGTAGGCACTTTTAAATTGGTTGCAGGGGTACACGGGCAGCAGTGGTCTGGTCAGTGGAAGTCTAGTGGAAGGAGTGACCGCAGACAGGCTTCGAAGGCCTAACATAACAAAATTGGGCTGGCTGTAGGCACTTTAAATTGGTTCCAGGGGTACATGGGCAGCAGTGTATGGTCAGTGGAAGTCTAGTGGAAGGAGTGACGGCAGACAGTCTTCGAAGGCCTAACATAACAAAATTGGGCTGACTGTAGGCACTTTTAAATTGGTTCCAGGGTAACACGGCCAGCAGTGGCCTGGTCAGTGTAGTAGTTGTAGAAAGAAGGGACCGCAGACAGGCTTCGAAGGCCTAACATAACAAAAATGTCAAAACAATGGTATTGTCAGTGCCAGGCATTGAAGGATGTCAGCGCCTAGACTACACATTGGTGAAGCTGTGAGAGATAATTTTGCTAGTGGTAGAGCACTGTTTGAGCTGGGGGGGGAACTGTCTTGTGGCCGGCGGTACAGGCACAGGGCCCCTCATATTACAACGGTGTGTCTGACGTTGGGTGCGCACCACCACCGCCAGAGACACTTTATTGTACTATGAGGGACCCAGTGGCAGTGCCGTCGACCAAAAGCGGCCACACCCACCTCTTCAGACAAACAGCACTCTCAAGGGTCCAAGCGCAAAGTGGCGATAGCACGGCCCCGTGTGGGGAGTTTGGCCATTTCGTGAGGTGGAAACATGTCGTATGCTGGACAATCAGGTGAAGAAAATTACGAGATTGGAAAAGTCATTCAGAATAGTCCACAGGCAAGACCTTTTCATAGGAAAGCTAGGTGTCAGCCGGGCAGGGTGGGGCAAAAGATTTTGAAATCCAGTTGTGGTTCATTTTAATGAAGGTTAGATCATCTACATTTTGGGTAGCCAGACGAGTCCTTTTTTCTGTTAGTATTGAACCTGCAGCACTGAATACTCTTTCTGATAGGACACTAGCTGCCGGGCAAGCAAGCTCCTGCAATGCATATTCTGCCAATTCTGGCCAGGTGTCTAATTTGGATGCCCAGTAATCAAATGGGAATGACGGTTGAGGGAGAACGTCGATAAGGGATGAAAAATAGTTTGTAACCATACTGGACAAATGTTGTCTCCTGTCACTTTGAATTGATGCTGCAGTACCTGTCCTGTCTGCGGTCATAGAAAAATCACTCCACAACCTGGTCAGAAAACCCCTCTGGCCAACGCCACTTCTGATTTCTGCCCCTCTAACACCTCTGGTCTGCTGGCCCCTGGAGCTCGTGTGAGAACGATCACGGGCGCTGTGTGCAGGGAATGCCAGAAGCAAACGGTCAACAAGAGTTGATTGTTTTGTTGCTAATATTAGTTCCAAGTTCTCATGTGGCATAATATTTTGCAATTTGCCTTTATAGCGAGGATCAAGGAGGCAGGCCAACCAGTAATCGTCATCGTTCATCATTTTTGTAATGCGTGTGTCCCTTTTGAGGATACGCAAGGCATAATCCGCCATGTGGGCCAAAGTTCCCGTTGTCAAATCTGCGGTTGTGCTTGGTTGAGGGGCAGTTGCAGGCAAATCTACGTCACTTGTGTCCCTCAAAAAACCAGAACCCGGCCTTGCCACGCCACCAATTTCCCGTGCCCCCGGGAAAGCTTCCTCATTAAAAATATACTCATCCCCATCATCCTCCTCATCCTCCACCTCCTCTTCGCCCGGTACCTCGTCATGTACACTGCCCTGACCAGACAATCGCTGACTGTCATCAAGGCTTTCCTCTTCCTCTGGTGCAGATGCCTGATCCTTTATGTGCGTCAAACTTTGCATCAGCAGACGCATTAGGGGGATGCTCATGCTTATTATGGCGTTGTCTGCACTAACCAGCCGTGTGCATTCCTCAAAACACTGAAGGACTTGACACATGTCTTGAATCTTCGACCACTGCACACCTGACAACTCCATGTCTGCCATCCTACTGCCTGCCCGTGTATGTGTATCCTCCCACAAAAACATAACAGCCCGCCTCTGTTCGCACAGTCTCTGAAGCATGTGCAGTGTTGAGTTCCACCTTGTTGCAACGTCTATGATTAGGCGATGCTGGGGAAGGTTCAAAGAACGCTGATAGGTCTGCATACGGCTGGAGTGTACAGGCGAACGGCGGATATGTGCGCAAAGTCCACGCACTTTGAGGAGCAGGTCGGATAACCCCGGATAACTTTTCAGGAAGCACTGCACCACCAGGTTTAAGGTGTGAGCCAGGCAAGGAATGTGTTTCAGTTGGGAAAGGGAGATGGCAGCCATGAAATTCCTTCCGTTATCACTCACTACCTTGCCTGCCTCAAGATCTACAGTGCCCAGCCACGACTGCGTTTCTTGCTGCAAGAACTCGGACAGAACTTCCGCGGTGTGTCTATTGTCGCCCAAACACTTCATAGCCAATACAGCCTGCTGACGTATGCCAGTAGCTGCCCCATAATGGGAGACCTGGTGTGCAACAGTGGCAGGTGCGGATGGAGTGTTTGTGCGACTGCGGTCTGTGGACGAGCTCTTGCTTCTGCAGGAGGAGGAGGAGGAGGAGGAGGAGGAGGGGGTGCGAACGGCTACAGACAACTGTTTACTAGACCGTGGGCTAGGCAGAACTGTCCCAAACTTGCTGTCCCCTGTGGACCCTGAATCCACCACATTTACCCAGTGTGCCGTGATGGACACGTAACGTCCCTGGCCATGCCTACTGGTCCATGCATCTGTTGTCAGGTGCACCTTTGTGCTCACAGATTGCCTGAGTGCATGGACGATGCGCTCTTTAACATGCTGGTGGAGGGCTGGGATGGCTTTTCTGGAAAAAAAGTGTCGACTGGGTAGCTCGTAGCGTGGTACAGCGTAGTCCATCAGGTCTTTGAAAGCTTCGCTTTCAACTAACCGGTAGGGCATCATCTCTAACGAGATTAGTCTAGCTATGTGGGCGTTCAAACCCTGTGTACGCGGATGCGAGGCTAAGTATTTCCTTTTTCTAACCATAGTCTCATGTAGGGTGAGCTGGACTGGAGAGCTGGAGATCGTGGAACTAGCGGGGGTGCCGGTGGACATGGCAGACTGAGAGACGGTGGGAGATGGTATTGTTGCCGCCGGTGCCCTAGATGCAGTGTTTCCTACTACGAAACTGGTGATTCCCTGACCCTGACTGCTTTGGCCTGGCAAAGATACCTGCACAGATACAGCAGGTGGTGCGCTAAATGGTGGTCCTACACTGCCGGAAGGGATGTTGCGTTGATGACTAGCTTCATTGGCCGAGGGTGCAACAACCTTAAGGGACGTTTGGTAGTTAGTCCAAGCTTTCAAATGCATGGTGGTTAAATGTCTATGCATGCAACTAGTATTGAGACTTTTCAGATTCTGACCTCTGCTTAAGGAAGTAGAACATTTTTGACAGATGACTTTGCGCTGATCAATTGGATGTTGTTTAAAAAAATGCCAGACTGCTCTCTTTCTAGCATCGGATACCTTTTCAGGCATTGCAGACTGAGCTTTAACCGGATGGCCACGCTGTCCTCCACCAGGTTTTGGCTTTGCCACGCGTTTTGGGCAAGATACGGGCCCGGCAGATGGAACCTGTGGCGATGTTGATGCCTGCTGCGGCCCCTCCTCCTCCTCTGCTTCAGAACTGCTGCCGCCTGCACCCTGTTCCCCCAATGGCTGCCAATCGGGGTCAAGAACTGGGTCATCTAATAACTCTTCTTGTACCTCCTGCGCAACTTCGTCTGTGTCACCGTGTCGTTCGGTGGTATAGCGTTCGTGATGGGGCAACATAGTCTCATCAGGGTCTGATTCTTGATCAGCACCCTGCGAGGGCAATGTTGTGGTCTGAGTCAAAGGACCAGCATAGTAGTCTGGCTGTGGCTGTGCGTCAGTGCACTCCATGTCAGATTCAATTTGTAATGGGCATGGACTGTTAACTGCTTCACTTTCTAAGCCAGGGACGGTATGTGTAAAGAGCTCCATGGAGTAACCCGTTGTGTCGCCTGCTGCATTCTTCTCTGTTGTTGTTTTTGCTGAAGAGGACAAGGAAGTGACTTGTCCCTGACCGTGAACATCCACTAACGACGCGCTGCTTTTTCTTTTACCAGTTTCACGAGAGGAGGCAAAAGAGCTAGAGGCTGAGTCAGCAAGATAAGCCAAAACTTGCTCTTGCTGCTCCGGCTTTAAAAGCGGTTTTCCTAATCCCAGAAAAGGGAGCGTTCGAGGCCTTGTGTAGCCGGACGACGAACCTGGCTCCACAGCTCCAGACTTAGGTGCAATATTTTTTTCCCCACGACCACCTGATGCTCCACCACTACCACTACCCTCATTACCAGCTGACAATGAACGCCCCCGGCCACGACCTCTTCCACTAGACTTCCTCATTGTTTTAAAAACGTAACCAAACTAACGTTATTTGTTGCAGTCACACAACTTACACGGTGAGCTATAACTTCAGTATGATTTAGCTACCCCTTTACAGGTTGGTGAGACCACAGCGAAAATCAGGCCCAATGTTACACACTCTTTTTTTGGTGGCTGCAAATTAGAGAGATGCCCCACACGCAGGACTGTCACTGAAGCACAAATGTTAATATTAATGTCACACTATTATTTTTTTTTTATTTTTATTTTTTTCAGGAACACTTTAGAAACCCCCCAAAAAAAAAAAAATAGATTTTTGCAGGGAGAATTTAGAAAACAAATGTAACAAACTATATGCTTTCTATGGGCCACTGAGTGAGAGATGACGCACACAGGAATCAGGAGTGGCACACAAGCCCAGAGGCCAATATTTTTCTACCAATGATTGATGGAGTTATTTTCTGTGGTAGATTTTGGAACCCAAATCAAGGAAAAAAAATATAGGCTTTCTATGGACCACAATTGGAGAGAGAGAGAGAGAGAGAGAGAGAGAGAGAGAGATGGCACACCCAGGAGTCAAGACTGGCACACAAGCAGAAAGGCCAATATTAATCTCCCATTTTTTTGGGGGGTTTGTTTTTTTTTTTTTTTTTTTCAGGGAGACTTTAGAAAAAAAAATAATAAAAAAAATATGATTTTATCAGGAAGAATTTAGAAACCAAATAAAATAAAATTATTTTTTCAGGGAGAATTTATAAAACAAATAAAAACAAAAATAGGCGTTCTATGGCCCACTGACTGAGAGATGACGCACACAGGAGTCAGGAGTGGCACACAAGCCCAGAGGCCAATATTTTTCTACCAATGATTGATGTAGTTATTTTCTCTGGTAGATTTTGGAACCCAAATCAAGGAAAAAAAATATAGGCTTTCTATGGACCACAATTGGAGAGAGAGAGAGAGAGAGAGAGAGAGGGCACACCCAGGAGTCAAGACTGGCACACAAGCAGAAAGGCCAATATTAATCTCCCACTGTTTTTTTTGTTTGTTTTTTTTGTTTTTTTTTCAGGGAGACTTTAGAAAAAAAAATAATAAAAAAAATATGATTTTATCAGGAAGAATTTAGAAACCAAATAAAATAAAATGATTTTTTCAGGGAGAATTTATAAAAAAAATAAAAACAAAAATAGGCGTTCTATGGCCCACTGACTGAGAGATGACGCACACAGGAGTCAGGAGTGGCACACAAGCCCAGAGGCCAATATTTTTCTACCAATGATTGATGTAGTTATTTTCTCTGGTAGATTTTGGAACCCAAATCAAGGAAAAAAAATATAGGCTTTCTATGGACCACAATTGGAGAGAGAGAGAGAGAGAGAGAGAGAGAGAGAGAGATGGCACACCCAGGAGTCAAGACTGGCACACAAGCAGAAAGGCCAATATTAATCTCCCACTGTTTTTTTTGTTTGTTTTTTTTTTTTTTTTTTCAGGGAGACTTTAGAAAAAAAAATAATAAAAAAAATATGATTTTATCAGGAAGAATTTAGAAACCAAATAAAATAAAATGATTTTTTCAGGGAGAATTTATAAAACAAATAAAAACAAAAATAGGCGTTCTATGGCCCACTGACTGAGAGATGACGCACACAGGAGTCAGGAGTGGCACACAAGCCCAGAGGCCAATATTTTTCTACCAATGATTGATGTAGTTATTTTCTCTGGTAGATTTTAGAACCCAAATCAAGGAAAAAAAATATAGGCTTTCTATGGACCACAATTGGAGAGAGAGAGAGAGAGAGAGAGAGAGAGATGGCACACCCAGGAGTCAAGACTGGCACACAAGCAGAAAGGCCAATATTAATCTCCCACTGTTTTTTTTGGTTGTTTTTTTTTTTTTTTTTTCAGGGAGACTTTAGAAAAAAAAATAATAAAAAAAATATGATTTTATCAGGAAGAATTTAGAAACCAAATAAAATAAAATGATTTTTTCAGGGAGAATTTATAAAACAAATAAAAACAAAAATAGGCGTTCTATGGCCCACTGACTGAGAGATGACGCACACAGGAGTCAGGAGTGGCACACAAGCCCAGAGGCCAATATTTTTCTACCAATGATTGATGTAGTTATTTTCTCTGGTAGATTTTGGAACCCAAATCAAGGAAAAAAAATATAGGCTTTCTATGGACCACAATTGGAGAGAGAGAGAGAGAGAGAGAGAGAGAGAGAGATGGCACACCCAGGAGTCAAGACTGGCACACAAGCAGAAAGGCCAATATTAATCTCCCACTGTTTTTTTTGGTTGTTTTTTTTTTTTTTTTTCAGGGAGACTTTAGAAAAAAAAATAATAAAAAAAATATGATTTTATCAGGAAGAATTTAGAAACGAAATAAAATAAAATGATTTTTTCAGGGAGAATTTATAAAACAAATAAAACCAAAAATAGGCGTTCTATGGCCCACTGACTGAGAGATGACGCACCCAGGAGTCAAGACTGGCACACAAGCAGAAAGGCCAATATTAATCTCCCACTGTTTTTTTTTTTTTTTTTTTTTTTTCAGGGAGACTTTAGAAAAAAAAATAATAAAAAAAATATGATTTTATCAGGAAGAATTTAGAAACCAAATAAAATAAAATGATTTTTTCAGGGAGAATTTAGAAAACAAATAAAACCAAAAATAGGCGTTCTATGGCCCACTGACTGAGAGAGAGAGAGAGATGGAACGCTTAGTACTGGCACACAAGCCCAAAGGGCAATATTAATCTCCCTTTTTTTTTCCAGGGAGAATTTCTAAAACCCAAAAAAAAAAAAAAATAGGCTTTCTATGGCCCACTATTTGTGAGAGAGATGGGACGCTCAGGACTGGCACAGATGGCACGCTCAGGACTGGCACAGAAGCCCAGAGGCCAATATTAATCTCCCTTTTTTTCTGGGAGAATTTATAAAACCAAAAAAATATTTAAATAGGCTTTCTATGGCCCACTATTTGTGAGAGAGATGGCACGCTCAGGACTGGCACAGATGGCACGCTCACAACTGGCACACAAGCCCAGAGGCCAATATTAATCTCCCTTTTTTCAGGGAAAATTTATAAAACCAAAAAAAAAATTAAATAGGCTTTCTATGGCCCACTATTTGTGAGAGAGATGGCACGCTCAGGACTGGCACAGATGGCACGCTCACAACTGGCACACAAGCCCAGAGGCCAATATTAATCTCCCTTTTTTCAGGGAAAATTTATAAAACAAAAAAAAAAATTAAATAGGCTTTCTATGGCCCACTATTTGTGAGAGAGATGGCACGCTCAGGACTGGCACAGATGGCACGCTCACAACTGGCACACAAGCCCAGAGGCCAATATTAATCTCCCTTTTTTTCAGGGAGAATTTATAAAACCAAAAAAAAAATTAAATAGGCTTTCTATGGCCCACTATTTGTGAGAGAGATGGCACGCTCAGGGCTGGCACAGATGGCACGCTCAGGACTGGCACACAAGCCCAAAGGGCAATATTAATCTCCCTTTTTTTTTCCAGGGAGAATTTCTAAAACCCAAAAAAAAAAAAAAATAGGCTTTCTATGGCCCACTATTTGTGAGAGAGATGGGACGCTCAGGACTGGCACAGATGGCACGCTCAGGACTGGCACAGAAGCCCAGAGGCCAATATTAATCTCCCTTTTTTTCTGGGAGAATTTATAAAACCAAAAAAATATTTAAATAGGCTTTCTATGGCCCACTATTTGTGAGAGAGATGGCACGCTCAGGACTGGCACAGATGGCACGCTCACAACTGGCACACAAGCCCAGAGGCCAATATTAATCTCCCTTTTTTCAGGGAAAATTTATAAAACCAAAAAAAAAATTAAATAGGCTTTCTATGGCCCACTATTTGTGAGAGAGATGGCACGCTCAGGACTGGCACAGATGGCACGCTCACAACTGGCACACAAGCCCAGAGGCCAATATTAATCTCCCTTTTTTCAGGGAAAATTTATAAAACAAAAAAAAAAATTAAATAGGCTTTCTATGGCCCACTATTTGTGAGAGAGATGGCACGCTCAGGACTGGCACAGATGGCACGCTCACAACTGGCACACAAGCCCAGAGGCCAATATTAATCTCCCTTTTTTTCAGGGAGAATTTATAAAACCAAAAAAAAAATTAAATAGGCTTTCTATGGCCCACTATTTGTGAGAGAGATGGCACGCTCAGGGCTGGCACAGATGGCACGCTCAGGACTGGCACACAAGCCCAGAGGCCAATATTAATCTCCCTTTTTTTCAGGGAGAATTTATAAAACCCAAAAAAAAATAAAATAGGCTTTCTATGGCCCACTATTTGTGAGAGAGATGGCACACTCAGGACTGGCACACAAGCCCAAAGGCCAATATTAATCTCCCACTGTATTTTTATCAGGGAGAATTTATACACCCCACAAAAAAAAATACAGAAAAATGAAAAGGCTTTCTATGGCCCACTATGTGAGAGAGATGGCACACACAGGGATGGCACTCTAGCAGAAATGCCAAATTGCCAATCTTAATCTCCCACCAAAAAAAAAAAAAAAAAAAAAACAGGGAATGTCCTACAATTACTATCTCCCTGCCTGCAGTAATCTCAGCCAGGTATGGCAGGCAGCTACTATCTCCCTGCCTGCAGTAATCTCAGCCAGGTATGGCAGGCAGCAATAAGGAGTGGACTGATGCACAAATGAAATAAAAAGTGTGGACAAACAAAAAAGATAGCTGTGCAGAAAGGAAGGAACAAGAGGATTTGTGCTTTGAAAAAAGCAGTTGGTTTGCACAGCGGCGTACACACAGCAATGCAGCTATCAGGGAGCCTTCTAGGGCAGCCCAATGAGCTACAGCGCTGAGGGGAAAAAAAAAAAAAAAAAAACTTCCACTGTCCCTGCACACCGAGGGTGGTGTTGGACAGTGCAAATCGCTGCAGCACAAGCGGTTTTGTGGTTAATGGACCCTGCCTAACGCTATCCCTGCTTCTGACAAAGCGGCAGCAACCTCTCCCTAAGCTCAGATCAGCAGCAGTAAGATGGCGGTCGGCGGGAACGCCTCTTTATAGCCCCTGTGACGTCGCAGACAGCAAGCCAATCACTGCAATGCCCTTCTCTAAGATGGTGGGGACCAGGACCTATGTCATCACGCTGCCCACACTCTGCGTTTACCTTCATTGGCTGAGAAATGGCGCTTTTCGCGTCATTGAAACGCGACTTTGGCGCGAAAGTCGCGTACCGCATGGCCGACCCCGCACAGGGGTCGGATCGGGTTTCATGAAACCCCGACTTAGCCAAAAGTCGGCGACTTTTGAAAATGTTCGACCCGTTTCGCTCAACCCTAGTCACCAATGCAAAATCTTTTTCTCAGGTATCAGAGGATGTACGCAACCGCTCTGCACACCAGAACTGAGGAAAAGATGGCATGTAGAGCAGTGATCACTATATTAAATCTGCCCTTTTGGTGCCGATTGGTCAGTAACTATTGTTCAGCCAATCAGGGCCAAAAGGGTTAACCAGTAGAGATGACGTCGCGATCACGCCATCCATTGTGACTGCTGTAATTGATGTGTAAGAGGCTGGACCAGAGCTGTTGTCATGGCCAAACACTCTGGTATCTCAGTGCCCTGGCCTCCCCTCACAGAAACATATTCTCCATTTGTCAGCATACCTGTACCTTCAGGTCCAGCTCCTTCGGGTTCCCTTTTCTGCTGTGGGAGATCCTCTCCAGATAAGTCAGGAGAAACTGAGACACAGTCCAAATCAACTTCAACAATAACATCTTTACTGGTTCCGTTACACAGCACATCCAAAGACTTCACATTCTTCACAATGGGTTTCACAAAACAATAATCCTTTTCTTTCCCTGCGTTATTCTTGTGATCACAAACCGCGGGCCTGGGTAGCACCATCCTTGATGGTTCCACAGCAATTTCTCTATGCAGCTCCCAAACGGATATGCTTCCCTCGGTCTGTTTCACACCAGACACAAGATCATTAATCTCCGGAGTATAAAGCCGCTGAAAGAGAACACTGCAATTCTGTTCTGCCTTCTGCCTTTGCACCACGTCTTTACTGTACATGCTAACTGCTTCCATGGGGTCCCTTGACTGTTTCGCCCCGGTTCTAAGGGTTTCTGTCCAGACAAGTTGCAATATTCTGAGTCTTCAAACTGTTCTAACCCACTGATTATCTGTACTGCATCTGTGGATGGCTGAGGTCCACTTCTCTTCACGTTGTGTGACTGCCATCATGTCCTGGGCCTATAGTTCGTGTGGCCAGTTCGGGCGTCCCTAGCCCTCTGAACTATTCTAAGACTATCACTTGCTTACCAAACAGCAGCCTCTCCTACAATTAACTATATACTTACTTTATGTTCTACTTAGGAACTGTGTGCACTAAAAATGCCCCCAATCTAGTGGCCAACAGGTGCACTACCATTTCCCTAATACAAGTCTGAATACAGTATACTTTACTAAAACACACAATGCGTATTTACAAGACACGATAATACACTAAGAGTGTAGCAGTACCATGATAAGTAGGCGGTAGTACATGCAACCATGTAGCAATACCATTATATAATAACATACTGTATATACATCATAATAGAACAGACAGTATCAGGACCTGTTAAGGAGGAAAAGCAAAAAAGGAACATAATCCTTCATCCCCTTACAAATGCTGTCTCATACACCACAAATCACAGAGTGTCACATTGATTTTTTGTTTGTAACTTTATTGTCACATCGCTGTGATTGGTTGGTCAGAATTGATTGGCCAGTCACAGCGATCGCCGATGCAGTGGGAGTGCATCCCCCCGTCTGAGTGATGTGCAGGGATGGTCTGCTGTCAGAGGCAGCAGTCATCTTAACTCGGTCAACGTGCAATGCATCGCTGTGAATGGAAACAACAAATAGGTTTTGCAGGCACGTACCTCCGGCAGCGGCGTACACGTACAGCGAATGTCGCAAAGGGGTTAAAAATGTATTAGTATGGCAGACTTACTTTACTAAACCCCTTCATGACCCAGCCTATTTTGACCTTAAAGACCTTGCCGTTTTTTGCAATTCTGACCAGTGTCCCTTTATGAGGTAATAACTCAGGAACGCTTCAACGGATCCTAGCGGTTCTGAGATTGTTTTTTCATGACATATTGGGCTTCATGTTAGTGGTAAATTTAGGTCAATAAATTCTGCATTTATTTGTGATAAAAACGGAAATTTGGCGAAAATTTTGAAAATGTCGCAATTTTCACATTTTGAATTTTTATTCTGTTAAACCAGAGAGTTATGTGACACAAAATAGTTAATAAATAACATTTCCCACATGTATACTTTACATCAGCACAATTTTGGAAACAAAATTTTTTTTTGCTAGGAAGTTATAAGGGTTAAAATTTGACCAGTGATTTCTCATTTTTACAACGAAATTTACAAAACCATTTTTTTTAGGGACCACCTCACATTTGAAGTCAGTTTGAGGGGTCTATATGGCTGAAAATACCCAAAAGTGACACCATTCTAAAAAATGCACCCCTCAAGGTACTCAAAACCACATTCAAGAAGTTTATTAACTCTTCAGGTGCTTCACAGCAGCAGAAGCAACATGGAAGGAAAAAATGAACATTTAACTTTTTAGTCACAAAAATTATCTTTTAGCAACAATTTTTTTATTTTCCCAATGGTACAAGGAGAAACTGAACCACGAAAGATGTTGTCCAATTTGTCCTGAGTACGTTGATACCTCATATGTGGGGGTAAACTACTGTTTGGGCGCACGGCAGGGCTTGGAAGGGAAGGAGCGCCATTTGACTTTTTGAATGAAAAATTGGCTCCACTCTTTAGCGGACACCATGTCACGTTTGGAGAGCCCCCGCGTGCCTAAAAATTGGAGCTCCCCCACAAGTGACCCCATTTTGGAAACTAGACGCCCCAAGGAACTTATCTAGATGCATAGTGAGCACTTTGAACCCCCAGGTGCTTCACAAATTGATCCGTAAAAATGAAAAAGTACTTTTTTTTCACAAAAAAATTCTTTTAGCCTCAATTTTTTCATTTTCACATGGGCAACAGGATAAAATGGATCATAAAATTTTGTTGGGCAATTTCTCCCGAGTACATCGATACCTCACATGTGGGGGTAAACCACTGTTTGGGCACACGGCAGGGCTCGGAAGGGAAGGCGCGCCATTTGACTTTTTGAATGGAAAATTAGCTCCAATTGTTAGCGGACACCATGTCGCATTTGGAGAGCCCCTGTGTGCCTAAACATCGGAGCTCCCCCACAAGTGACCCCATTTTGGAAACTAGACCCCCCAAGGAACTTATCTAGATGCATATTGAGCACTTTAAACCCCAAGGTGCTTCACAGAAGTTTATAACGCAGAGCCATGAAAATAAAAAATAATTTTTCTTTCCTCAAAAATGATATTTTAGCCTGGAATCTCCTATTTTGCCAAGGGTAATAGGAGAAATTGGACCCCAAATGTTGTTGTCCAGTTTGTCCTGAGTACGCTGATACCCCATATGTGGGGGTAAACCACTGTTTGGGCACACGGCAGGGCTCGGAAGGGAAGGCACGACATTTGGCTTTTTAAATGGAAAATTAGCTCCAATCATTAGCGGACACGATGTCACGTTTGGAGAGCCCCTGTGTGCCTAAACATTGGAGATCCCCCACAAATCACCCCATTTTGGAAACTAGACCCCCAAAGGAACTAATCTAGATGTGTGGTGAGGACTTTGAACCCCCAAGTGCTTCACAGAAGTTTATAACGCAGAGCCATGAAAATAAAAAAAAAAATTATTTTCTCAAAAATGATCTTTTAGCCTGCAATTTTTTATTTTCCCAAGGGTAACAGGAGAAATTTGACCCCAAAAGTTGTTGTCCAGTTTCTCCTGAGTATGCTGATACCCCATATGTGGGGGTAAACCACTGTTTGGGCACATGCCGGGGCTCGGAAGTGAAGTAGTGACGTTTTGAAATGCAGACTTTGATGGAATGCTCTGTGGGCGTCACGTTGCGTTTGCAGAGCCCCTGATGTGGCTAAACAGTAGAAACCCCCCACAAGTGACCCCATTTTGGAAACTAGACCCTGAAAGGAACTTATCTAGATGTGTGGTGAAACTCCTGAATGTCTACGTCAAAGAGTTAGGTGTACCCCAGTTTTTGAGTTTTTTTTTTAGAGAGTTATGAGACAAAAAAAAATTAATTTGCAACCTGTGTCATGCCAAAATCAGCAGGGGCATGACCACTAAGAGCCTAACCACCACCAGCATGATCAGGCAAATGTCATCTAAGCACCCAACTCAGTGGTCCGAACATCTGAGTCCACAATTGGTATCATCAGGTTACAGCACTGCCTCTTCACTGCCCATAACACTGGCACAGATGCCTCCTGCCCTGCACCTATCCTTGCACATTCTGACATCATCAGGCACTTTCGAATCATCAGGCACTTTTCACATTTTTGGCAGTTCTTGCTTCCTTTATAAATTACACTGAAATTTCCATTTTTTTACTATAAATTTCAATTTTGATTTGCCTAAATTATTATTTTAAAAAATCCTTTTAATATTTTGCATTATATGAAAGTCATCTTAACACGTCTTAAATTTTTTTTTTCATTTTTTTTTACATCTGCTATGTACAGATATATTTTTATGTACCAGTATTATTTGCCTGTGGGTTCAGAGCCTGCAATGCAACTTCAAGTATACAAAATTCTCCAGTGCTGATCAGTGCAGGCTGTGGCTCATAGTTTTAGTTTTATGAATTCGATTAAAGAGAAGACCAGATTTCTAGAAGAAAAAAATTACATTTATGTAATTGTTTTTCATTATTTTTTTATTACTTTTATAAAAATAAAAGAATCTGACTTGTTCTTCACCTCTTTTAGTGGTTTGGTTTGGGGTCAGAAAGAGTTTAGGGGGTCTTTCTTAATATGTAATAATAGATCAGGATGCACATAGTTCTACAAAGTTTGTGAAATCTTCAATTTGATGACACAACTGACACAATTAAGTGGACATTTACAATCTGCTTTAATCTTATTGTACTGTATTGTGGCCTCTCCTATACCAGTTCATGCTGATTGCACTGTAGGGCAGAAGCGGATACCAGTCTAAAGCTGTCAGTACAGATGGTTTACTATCTGCTCCAGTAATTGCTCTTGACTAGGGATTAGAGATGAGTGAACCCGAATTTAAAAGTTCGGAGTTCGTACCGGACAGATAGTTTCTGGTGCTAAACGCTAAACATGGATTTCTCCTAGAAGTCTGTTGCAAAGTTTGGAGTCCAAGGGAAGTCTGTTGTAGAGAGAGACAGAATTTTTCAGCTCAAAAGTTCAGATCCCAATTGTTCAACGGGGTTCAGGTTCTGGTTCAAGTTTTGGATAAGCAGAACCATTGAAGTTCGGTTTCTGGTACCCGACCCAAACTTTAGTCCAAAGTTCAGTTCGGGTACCAGAACTTGATCCAAACTTGAACCTGAACCCAAACCCCATTGAAAACAATGGAAGCCCAAATCTTGGAACTGAAAAGTACTCACTCTCTTCCTCCTTCCGGACTTCCCCCAGAATTCCAAACAGTAAAACGGACTTTCGGCAGAAGCCCTTGTTCGGAGTTTAGCACCGGACACTAACAGTTCAATATGAACTCCGAACTTTTAAGTTCCATTTCGCTCATCTCTACTCTTGATATTTAAAGTGGATTGACTGAGGGTGATCTCTCTAGTTATTTGGAGAGCTACCAGTCATTTTTCTCATACAGTACATGTGTCTCAGGGTTGAGTCTATCATTTGCCATATTCTCCAGTGATACCATGATGTGTTATCTGTGGTGTCGCACAGGACTGAAGCTAAACCTTGTGTAATTGCTTACTCCCCTGCATCCAAAAAAACATATAAATGATAGAGCAGTGCTATAGCTAAATATGCAGTAGAAAAAATGGTGAGTGAACCACATAAGTGAAGATTTTTCTGTATTGAGATACATTATTGAATGAAAGTCTAGTAGCTTTCAGATGGAAAACCAAATCGACTGTGCTGTGCCATACAACAAACTCAACTCTGCTGGTGTGAATAACATTACTAAAGTTGATACAAAGGCAAAAAATGCATTAGAACAGATAGCAACAGCAGTAAAAGCAGTAATAATCACAAAATCTTCCCCTTTTTCTTGCTCCTATCTTCCTTTCAGTAAAAGCCAAGGAGCCAGACCTATAAAATGAGTATTAGGTCGTGAAGTTGTCTGAGGTGATGGAAGAAACAGTCAAGTTTTCTTCAAAACGTTAAAAGCAATGAGAGGTCACATAAAAAAAATGAAAAAAAAAGACAAAAAAACAAATTTCACTTGACATTGATATGTCCTCTCTGTCTTCACCGCAGGGCCGCTGCCGAAGGGCCAGACGAGAAGAGGAGGACAAGTCTAAAAATACAAAAAAGATAAAAGAAAAACAATGAAGTGTTTGAGGCTTTACTGTGGACATCGGCTCTCACTCACGTCCAAGATCTGCGTCCAGGGAGTAGAAAGAAAGAGCCTCAGAGCTACAATCCGAACAGAGCAACATTTCAATGGCAGTAAAACTCCACGGTGTCTTTAGCTGGAGGGTCCGGCTGCATTTCAAACCACTTGAGCTTCCCTTCCATGCTTTACGAGATCCCTATAATCCCTGAATAGAAATATTTTGTGCTTGAGCCCTGCAGCGTGACTTCTATTCCATCTGGAGTTTGTCAGTGTGCAATAAAATAAAACCCTTCAACAAAGTGCCCGGATTTCTGCCTCTGATGTCTGCAGCTTTCAAGAGAAGTATGTCAAGTTGTTTAGACTACAGTAATGGAGAACTATGTTACATTGGACAAGATGGAGTCTTAGACCATGGTATTCTAGGTTAGATGTCCGAAGTCCCGGTCAAACCACTATTGTCCAGGTTAGACCAACTTCCTACAGGTAGAATCGATGCTACTACCAGTGGGGTAGGAGCGAGTAGGGAGGCCATAATGTTTCCACCTGTGCCTCTACTGGGGTGGTTTGTTGTGCTGCACTGTGGTATTTGTTTCACCGGAGATCGTATTTTGTGCTGTATCTGAGACCGCTGGAGTGATATATATCTATATATATATATAGATATATACATATCTATATATATAATTGTCTAAGGGTTTTTCTGTCTGTCTGTCTGTCTGTCTTTCTGTCCTGGAAATCCCGCGTCTCTGATTGGTCGAGGCCGCCAGGCCTCGACCAATCAGCGACGGGCACAGCGATGATGATGTCATAAAGGACATAGACATCCAGCGTTTCTGATTCAGCGACGGGCACAGTATCGACGTAGATGTCATAATGGTTGCCATGGCGACGATGTTGTCATAAAGGTTGCCTCGACCAATCAGCGACGGGCACAGTCTGCCGCGAAGTCTGGAATCATCATTGTCCATATACTACGGGGACATGCATATTCTAGAATACCCGATGCGTTAGAATCGGGCCACAATCTAGTATATATATATATATATATATATATATATATATATGTATATATATATATATATATATATATATATATATAGTGCTGCACTGTGGTATTTAGCATCTTTGGGAAAGTATAATGGTGCTTGAAAGTTTGTGAACCCTTCAGAATTTTCCTATTTTTGCATAAATTTGACCTAAACTACATCAGATTTTCACACATAGAAGTAAATAAAGGAAACCAAATCACATGAAAAAAATATTAGACCCCAAACTGGTTGGCCAACAAAGATCGCTCCGTGAGAAAAGCATAATGTTACGCTGGGTGAAAGGCAAGTAAGTGCGCAACAACGGGAATAGGGAAGGGGAAGCCCAAACACTAGGGATGAGTGGAGTGGAGACCCCTACACAGATCTAAAATCACCCTGTCTTCCCTAAACGTCCCTATATACTGTAGGTTCTGCAACTATCGTCGAGCAGGAACCTAATCCCTGCCTGACCCTAGTGATATGCCCTGCTTAGGAAAGGGGTGTGTGCTAGTCAGTCCCCACTAAAACTAAAGACAGAGAGGGAAGACTGATGGGGGAAAACACTTAGCTTGAGAAGACAACCGAGATGTCACACAAACAATCCTCCAAGGGTCCTCAAGGAAAGACTCTAGCTGACGGCTAGAACCTCCAACAAGACTGAGGCAAGTATGAGTTAACACCTGCACCATGCTGCAGCAATTGAATGTATTTAAACCTTTAGCACAGGTGTGTGATTAGCAGCAGAAGGTGGAGGTAACTATTGGGTCCTAGAGGGAGAAGGATATCGCTCTATAACAGAGATGCAAAAATCAAGAAAGTGCTTGAGCTAAACGCAAAGACTTTCTACAGCTGGATCCAGGATGACTGTCTGTCACACCTGACACACTCGTGACATATATAATACCATATGTATATACATTATGAATGCCAATATTGCTGTAAGGCTTTTTTTTTAGAGGACCACTAACCAAGTTGTTTATGTTGAGCTGGACACATGATATAATAGCAGTGGCAGAAGGGAGTAAAATGTTTTTGTTTTTTGTTTTTTTCATTTCACCTCTTCATTGCAGAGATATTGGCAATCAAATATTTGGCATTTAATGAGTTAACTTTAGTTAAGTCCAAGGAAGTGTTTTAGATATTTTTCACTGGGGGCTTGTATTTCTTTCTTTACAGCAATATTGGAGTTCATGTATTCCTTAACCGCAGTGTACTGATGCATCACGTATGTATTTGTTTGCATATTGGTTACATAGCGTATTTGTGCACCTGTACATCAATTTAATACTAAAGGTGTGAGGGCCTTATATTTCTTATTTGCTTGTCATTTTTTTCAAAGTATATAATAGTCTGCAAGCACACAAAGAAACCCAAGTTCACCTCTAAACAACTAAAGGCTTCTCTCACACACCTAATGGAAATGTTCACAGTGAGGAGGACACTGAACAACAATTGTGAGTATGCAGATTGCAAGGAGAAAGCGACTACTCTCCAGACAGAACATTGCTGATCTACTGCAGTTTGCTAAAGACCGGAGGTTCTTGAAAAAAATGTTCTGTGGAAAGATGAGACCAACAGAATAAAAATCTCATCCCAACTGTGAAACATGGTGGTGGTGGTGGTAGTATGATGGTTTCTGTTGTGAATTTTGTGGTCAAGCTCCCTCCTGTGGTCATGAGTGGTACTTCGGCTGGTTCTGTCCATGGGCTTCCTCTGGTGGATGTGAGTGGGGCTGTGGCTTCTGAGTTTCCTTCCTCAGGTGACGAGGTTAAGTCGTTAGGTGCTGCTCTATTTAACTCCACCTAGTTCTTTGCTCCTTGCCTCCAGTCAATGTTCCAGTATTGGTCTTGCTCTCTCCTGGATCGTTCTTGTGGCCTGTCCTCCCTGCATAAGCTAAGTTCTGCTTGTGTTTCTTGTTTCCTATTTTTTTTGTCCAGCTTGCTATTTTGGTTTGTCTTGCTTGCTGGAAGCTCTGGGACGCAGAGGAAGCACCTCCGTACCGTTAGTCGGTGCGGAGGGTCTTTTTGCGCCCTCTGCGTGGTTGTTTGTAGGTTTTTGTGCTGACCGCAAAGCTATCTTTCCTATCCTCGGTCTATTCAGTAAGTCAGACCTCACTTTGCTAAAATCTATTTCATCTCTGTGTTTGTATTTTCATCTTTACTCACAGTCATTATATGTGGGGGGCTGCCTTTTCCTTTGGAGAATTTCTCTGAGGCAAGGTAGGCTTATTTTTCTATCTTCAGGGCTAGCTAGTTTCTTAGGCTGTGCCGAGGCGCCTAGATCTGGTCAGGAGCGCTCCACGGCTACTTCTAGTGTGGTGTGATAGGATTAGGGATTGCGGTCAGCAGAGTTCCCACGTCTCAGAGCTCGTCCTATGTTATTAGTAACTATCAGGTCATTTTCTGTGCTCTTAACCACCAGGTCCATTGTGGTTCTAAATCACCAGTTCATAACAGGTTTCGGCATCTGGGCCAGGATGTGTTATCATCGGTGGAACAATGAATCCTTAAATTTATTAGCAAATTCTAAAGTTAAATGTCTGTTTATGAGCTGAATATCAAGATTATAAGGCAGAACGGTGGCTAAGTGGTTAGCACTGTTGCTTTGCAGAGCTGGGATCGGAGTTCAAGTCCCACCAAGGACAACATCTGCAAGGCTTTTGAATGTACTTCTTGTACTTGCTCCCACACTGATAGGAGATAATGATAGGGAATTTAGATTTTGAATCATTGATGATGATGTCTGTAAAGCGCTCTGAAACATGATGGCGCTATTAGGGTTATCTAACAAGACAACAATCCAAAGCATACAAAGTTTTGAAATGGCAAATTCATGATCCTGACCTTAGTCCATTAGAAATGTAGTAAAAAGGCCAGAAATAAGCAGATCATGAGAAAAAAAAAACACCAACATAACAGAGGTGAAGATGTTTCGTTGAGTGAAATCAGCTAAAATTCCCCCAAGCCAATGTGCAGGTGTAACGAGAAAACATTTAGATGGAGTTATTGCTGCCTAAGGCAGTCACACCAGATATAGAAAGCAAAGGATCACATACATTTGCCACTCACAGACATGCGATATCGGATCATTTTCTTCATTTAAAGATATAATGTTTAACAATTTTGACTCATTTGTGTTACTAATTTATTTAAGTATGACGGGGAGGGTCAATGTTGTATTTAGGCGGGTGGGATTTGTATACCAATGCTGCTTCTTACTGCAGGTTGTAGCTGTTTTTGTTCTGACCCAAAGTCAGATTGCCGAATCACTAATGAGGCCGAATTAAGAGATTTGGCCCCCAATGAGCGCTCGGTGAAAAGAATGCACCCTTGTGGGAAAACAATTCTGTTTTTTTCTACTGAGAATACTTCTTCTTAGGCTAGGTTCCCATTGTGTTAATGGGACCGCACTAACGGACAGCGTTGCACGGCGAAATTAACGCAGTGCAACGCGTCCGCTAGCACGCCCATTAACAGCAATGGGGATGCGCATCACTAGCGCGTGCCATTTTCAGCACGCGCTAGCGATGTGCCGGTGTTTTGTGGCGCGCCGCGGACGCTGCTTGCAGCGTCCGAGGCGCGCCCGCGGTCCGTTCCCCGCTCTCGCAGATCAGAGGTCTGCGAGAGCGGGGACGTTTAACGCGACCCCTTTATATCACATTGCATTAGCGCAATCCGCTAGCGCTAGGCGCTAAACGGATTGCACTAACGCAATCTGAACCTAGCCTTATACAATTTACAAGTAATTCATGTAGCCCGCGTTGCCCAGGCCATGATGACTTTATCATGTACCTTTTATCATACCCATAGACCTGAATAGGCGAGTGTCATCTAAATATCGGATGTAAATTGTGCATGTTCCTTATTTATTTATCTATCATAGAAAAGCACTAATCAACAATAGGAAAGAGGATCAGAACAGGGAGGAATAAACTAAATGGGAACAGGTACCAGGACATAAACACACACGAACTACAGCAAACCACAGAATATTACTTGAACAACACTTAGCTTTAGCACACAGTGCAAGATTATTTCAACAAGGTCTGGACAGTTTTTATAGGAAGAGGTCATGACAAGTTCAGAAGCAGCTGAAATGTAGCTACATGTTTCTGACCAGCATAGAAAGGGTCATTAACCTCTTTAGCACCAGAGGAAACGAAATCCATTTAATATGGGACACAAATCACACCATCTCTAAAGAAGACCTGCGATTTATTTACTGACGTGACCGTCTAACTCCATGTCTTCCAAGAGGATATGACACTTTCGTGACAAAACAATTAAAAGCAGTCTGGCCCTGATCAGAGGGTGCCATGTGTCAGAGGTAGGACTGGCCCAGATAGGTAGGGACGGGCCCAGATTAGACAACCTTCATATTGAAGCCTCATTCACACGTCTGATTTTTTTCGTGTACGAGAAAATCGCACCAATTATTTTGATCAGTGTTTGATCAGTGTGTGGTAAGTGTGTCATCCAATTTTCTCGTTCGAGGAGAAATAATTTTAATAAAAACAATTTATTCACTTTTTCTGTTCTGAGAGTCTGTGAAAATTGGATTTTTTTCACGGACCCATTGACTTGCATTGCCTATTTTGATCCGATCTTCGAATGCAGTCTAGAATTTTTGCATTCGGTCTTCTCGTCATCGTATAGCACTTTATGACACCGGTGGCTGTCAGCCTGAGCTTGGCTTCTAGATTAACAGGCATTAGCAAGGCTTAGCTTTTAATTGGTCTCCTTCTGTTTTATTCCCTTCTCTCTGCTTTATGCGGTTTGGTCCAGTAATGTGCTGCCTCGTGTTATTATATATCGAGGAATAACGCTGTGTTATGCTCTCGCAAATGGCTTTCCCCACGTTGCGTGAAGCATTAATAAAATAAATGTTTGCATCAAATAAATGAAAAAGCTTTTATTTCTCCCTTCTATGGAAGTTGAGTAAATATTTAGTCAACCGTCTGTGGCGTCTCCGGGGCTGTAAATGGTTTTTTATCCTTCAGATAGCGGCTTATTTCAGAGCCTCCCTGACACAAAAATTGTTATGTGCAACACGAAATCAAAGAGAGATCACATATCGGAGGCATTCAGCCAAAATAAATGCTCATTACTCCTAATTAATTACCCCGTGTCATTACACCAAAGACACCGACGAAAGGATATTTAGATTTGTTTCCTGAAATAACAAAAAAAAAAAAAGAAAAGTTCCTTAGATGTTGTAGCAATCTGAGCAGACAGAAAGTTTCTCTGGCTTGTAATGGACTGAAAAAAAATTACGGTAGATCCAAGAAAGAAAAAAAAGATCTGCAGACCAAAATATAAAAGCCGCATCCTAATTAAAATGCAGTCTAAAAAATGTAAAATTCTAAAAACAAGTAAAGCAAAGTATAAAAACGTGGCCCGCTAATACATCATAAATGTAATACTTCTGGGTAAAGCGACAAGTCCACAATTTAATGTATTGCTATGCAAAATGCGTAACAGGTAAACCATTCATATAGATAAAGCCACACTATTATCTCTCCTTTTACACAAAGCCAAAGTAAAACTATGGTCTTGCAGCCCTCATCTGCCATAATACGGTAAAACTGTTTTTAATACACTGGTCTAATAAGTCCAGGAAGGGTCCTGATTTTCCTGCTTTGTAACTCATCATTCACTTTTCTTTAGTAGGCACTTTCCCTTCATCAGCATTCTGCCAGCACAATAGGTTCTGTAACTTCTGGAGCAGCCAGTGCCAGGCAGCAGCTGCCAAGGAAAACAGGATCATGGGGTGCATTAAAAGAGGTCTGGATCCACATGATGAGAGCATTATACTGCCTCTGTACAAATCCCTAGTTAGACCGCACATGGAGTACTGTGTCCAGTTTTGGGCACCGGTGCTCAGCAAGGATATAATGGAACTAGAGAGAGTACAAAGGAGGGCAACAAAATTAATAAAGGGGATTGGAGAACTACAATACCCAGATAGATTAGCGAAATTAGGATTATTTAGTCTAGAAAAAAGACGACTGAGGGGCGATCTAATAAACATGTATGGAGGAGAGAAGGTTTTTCCACCAACATAGAAGAGGATTCTTTACTGTTAGGGCAGTGAGAATCTGGAATTGCTTGCCTGAGGAGATGGTGATGGCGAACTCAGTCGAGGGGTTCAAGAGAGGCCTGGATGTCTTCCTGGAGCAGAACAATATTGTATCATACAATTATTAGGTTCTGTAGAAGGACGTAGATCTGGGTACTTATTATGATGGAATATAGGCTGAACTGGATGGACAAATGTCTTTTTTCGGCCTTACTAACTATGTTACTATGTTACTATGTTACTATGTTACTATGTATAAGTATATAAGGGGACAATACAAATATCTCGCTGAGGATCTGTTTATACCAAGGAAGGTGACGGGCACAAGGGGGCATTCTTTGCGTCTGGAGGAGAGAAGGTTTTTCCACCAACATAGAAGAGGATTCTTTACTGTTAGGGCAGTGAGAATCTGGAATTGCTTGCCTGAGGAGGTGGTGATGGCGAACTCAGTCGAGGGGTTCAAGAGAGGCCTGGATGTCTTCCTGGAGCAGAACAATATTGTATCATACAATTATTAGGTTCTGTAGAAGGACGTAGATCTGGGGATTTATTATGATGGAATATAGGCTGAACTGGATGGACAAATGTGTTTTTTCGGCCTTACTAACTATGTTACTATGTTACCATGTTCTCTTCAGTATGCAATTTGCCTTCATCAGCATTCTGCCAGCGCAATAGGTTCTGGAACGTCTTTTCCTTCACTTTACAGCATGGATTGTACCCGTCATTGTCCAGTGTCTTGCACACTTTGAACTGAAAGCCCTCCCCTATGTTATGTATCGTTTCTAGCTTTGTTATCAGGAGAGCAAGAGCGGAGTGACAAAGGCTCTCCTCCACTTCTTTTAGAGAGACAGACACCCTCTTTTACTTCTGCCTTGATGCCTATGCTACAAACAATGGATTACAATTGACAACAGGCAGTTCTCCAGCAATCAAAGCACTGCGCTCTTCCAATGCTGCAGGAGAAAAGCTACTTCTGTTTCCAGCCTCGGAGAGCACACAGTTCCATCCAGCGGCGTTACCTGGCTACTGGTCCAATCTAGTAAAGATGCACTCCTCCTCCTCTTCCTCTCATCAAAGTTGTTATCCTCTTAATATATTGCAATCATCATGTTATACAGCACTGTGTACGTACAATTGCTCATTTCCCCTTCTACCCAGTTAATACTTCTCTTTTCCATTAGGTCTATGATGTCACGTGATTAAAAAGTGACTTGTTGAATCCTTCTAAGCTCTATGTAGAAACAGGAAGTCTCTATTCCCTGCATGAGTCATCATTAGATCTACAATTCTACATCGCCGCAAAAGTCCCTGGCAGCCCAGCTCCATCTCCTCTTCTCCGCTCCTCTCCTGCCAGGGACTTTCCAGTGATAAACATGAGATAACCCCATAAGACATTGTTTTAAAATGCAGTGATTTGCAGATTGTCTATTCGTCACATTATCAAATGAGAACAACTACAGTACAATTTATATTTAAGTGTGCAAGTATGTCCAAAAAAAATACTCGCAAAGCAAAAACATTGACTGCCTTCCTGAGCCACCCTATCTCTGGAGGGGTGGAGGGTAACTCATCGGTCACGTGAATTGGCTATTTATTACAATAGAATAATTCATTCATCTGATTGGTCAATAATTCAGGTGCCTATTGGTGCTAGGTATCAGGCTGGGACTTCCTGCTGAGAGAGGGGAAGAGAGAGCGGTTTATGTCACTGACACTTCTATACTGGGCAGAATAAGTAGTTCCCATTCATATTTTACTATTCTTATTTTTTTTGCTGTGGGGCAACACTACACAACAAGTCTTCAACTCCCTGCAGGCATTATAATATTAGAAAGTAAGGAAGAGGGAGCCAGTCCGACAGCTATCCAAAAGTAAGGAGGAGGTACACCACTGCTTCACTCTTTGTAAACCTTACTGATGCACAAAATACATTATTAATGGTTATAGAAGAACATTGATTTAACAAGATTGAAAACTTTCTGCCCAAGAGGAAGTGTCAAGATTTGTATCTATGAAACTTGCTTGCAGGTTCATGGCTAACTCCAGATACGGCTTCACCTATAGAATATTTTGGCTCCATTCGAATACCATCATGAAATGTGAATATGGCCCTCTATATGATCCGGATACGGCCAAGAAAGCAATTCTCCCCAAATCTGTATGAATGTTAATGGAGGAGGGAACCCTGCGAGACTCCCCGGCAAGGTAACTTTGGAAAATGAGCCACATATAAATTGCAAATGAGGACTGACACAAATAGTAGCACACCGCTGATACTTTTTGAGGGTCTTAACCTTAATGAATAAATTCATCGATCTAACAATGGATATACGTGCTCAAATAACTCCCGGAATTTTAATGAAGTTACTCAGAGGGCACAGCAAAATAAAATTATGTGGGAAAAAATATTTTATTCAGGACTGACTATTAATATTGGCTTTGCCAAGATGGAAAACTGGACAATAACTGAAATGTAAGTAAAAAATAAAAAATTTATAGAAATTTTTTTTTTAAATTGTCATTTTCTGAGGTTGTTTTATTATTTTTCTATTAATGGAGAAACGGTTCAATGACGTTTTTCAAGTCACCTGCTCTCTATTATCAGATACAAAAGGCATAAAGTTGCATTAAGGCTAAGGTTGAGTTCACATTGTCAAGGAAGAGTGAAAAAGGGAGAAATGCCCTGGAGAATGTAATATTAACACCTGAGATGAGGAACAGAGAGATGAACCTTATATGAGCGCCTCTTCCTCTGGCCGGCATTCATAGGAGACCATGATTTTTACCATATACTGCAATACTGAACAATTATTGCATTTGGTACAATCAATCAAATTTACTGGAGGTTCAAAACAAGGAAAAAGTTTTTAAAAAAAAATTATAAAAATAATAATAATAAAAAATTCTCAAAAGTCCGATTTGTCAACATATAACATTATTTCACCTGTTGGATAAACACTAGAGATGAGCGAATCAATTTGAGTGGAATTCAATTCTACTCGAATTTTACAAACATCTACATTCTCTGAAATGAAGATTTTTTGGTAATTTACTTCCGTGCAGATTAAGGAAAATGGTGGCCATTTTTCTGAACCATAGAAGGCCATCATAATATTAAAATTTTTTTTAAAGAACCCTTATTAGTCACCTCTCTGACCTCTCCACTTTTCGCCACCATCTGTCCAGTCCTTGTTGCATCTTTGGATCGACATGAGTAGCGATGAAATCCCTGGGGATTAGCAGCTGAGGCTTCCAAGTTTGTTAGGTGCGGAAGGGTTCTGCATAGGCTTCCCCAAAGGTCATGGCCCACGCTGAGACACGTGATGTCACAGTGTCTGTTGAAACCCTTCTGGGCACTTAAGCAGAGCCCTCCCGGGCTAAACAAATCCGGAAGCCTAGCCTTGGTGGCTGAGGCCTGGGAATGTCACCACTGCTGACTTCGATACGAAGATACGACGAGGACCGGATGGGTGGCAGTGATGGACAGAGGGGTCGGAGAGGTGAGTGGGAAGGCGAGTATAAGCATTCTTCTTATTTTTTACATATTACGTAAATTATGCACTGGAGTCTAGAAAGACATCTTAACGGACATGAATTTCTAATCGAATTTCCTGTGAAAAATTGAAAGACCAGAATTGCAGATTTTGGTACTCCGTTCCTAGCACAAAAAAATGCAATAAAATGCTATTAAAGTGTCATATGTACCCCAAAATTGGACCTACCATGTATAATGTCGGTCTTGATGAATCGGGGCCTAAGACTCTTGGATGAAGAGACAAAAAAAGATAGGACAAAAATGAAAAATTGGATTCAATGGGAAGTGGTTAAGCAATTAGGTAATGGCAAGCAGTCAGTAGTTATGGCGGACACGTAGCATCGTACATATGCAAAAATGGAAGTGAAGATCCAGCTCCGGTAAAAATGATAAGCTTTGTTAGAACATGTAAAACATCTAGGCATAGTTGGAGGTTTGGAAGGTGCAGAGGGTGAAACACCGGACGCGTTTCGAACACTGTGTTCGAAACGCATCTAGTGTTTCAACCTCCTGTACCTTCCAAACCTCCAACTATGCCTAGATGTTTGATATGTTCACTTCCATTTTTGCTCCGTGCTTCTACATCCGGCAGAGACGACATCCCGTGCTCGGTCACATGGGAATCCAACAAAGGTGAGCCGAATACTACTTTATTACGCATGCTACAGCATCGTACATATAGCTGTGTGAATGTATCAAGGAAGAAATATTAAGGAATTGAGGAATCAGCTCAGGATGTTGAAACGGACAATGACATGATGATAAAATGTGGAGATCCCCTTTAAGCCGCAGACAACAAATATATGTATAAGTATATGGACATATACAGTAAAGCTTGTTATACAGATCAAGGACACCTCGAAAGGGGATTTACAGGATTTTCCGAGCCCAGCATCAGTGATTAGCCCGCTCGTGGCTTCCTCATGATTACTATTCACCTGTCGTCTAATAAAATACAGCTCTGGACTTTTCTAGCTGACCGGATTCCTTAATATATCATAAAGAGTTCTGCCGTACACCGTGACCCGGTAGTGTGCTTCAATTTCTGCCAATGAAGCATGTCTGCATAAAAGTACAGCATAATGGCCCGTGCTCATATTAACAGCGCTTTTTCATTTCAGATTTGGAGTTAACGCTGCACGACCAGGACAAGCGGCAGGCGCTTTGCAAACAGCGCCAGAAGAAATCATGCTGGAAACGAGCGGGAATGCCAAAGGCCATCGAGTCCTTCCAAAGGACCAGTGCTCAGACTTCAAGGTTTAACCCAAAAATTGGACAAGGGTATCTCTACCAATTGCAAATAGATACTTTACCATAAATCACTATTCTGATCCAGCACGTGGAGCCGCTCCACTTCAGCACCTTACCCCCAGTTTTAACTTGCTATATTTTTTGTTTTTCATCTTGGCCTTCCAAAAGTCATATTTGTTCTGTTGACTATGATAAATCATGGGTTTTTCTTTGCAGGATCTGTTTTTTTTTTCAATGACATTATTCCGGGTTACCTATAACTTATTGATTAATTTTGATTATCTTTTTACCTGGAAATAGAAAAATACATCTGAAAAGGGGCAGCACCGCTTACCTGCTCAGGTCTCTGAACAAACGCACTACAGGATGCAGCCAGCCCATGTAGCAAAGATGTCGGCAACACAGGTGCAAAATACTAAATAGACAGCCACTCACAGCCTACCAGTTCATGGAGGGGGTGACTGCTTATTATACACCTGCACAATAGAGGCCTGAATAGGGCGCTGATCGCACGTAGATAATGCATAGTGTCTGGTCCACAGCCTATTAGTCATGCCCATACTATTCGATTAGGCGGGCTGGCCAGCACTCTCTCAGTGCATCCCATGTGATCACCCCTGTATACAAGACCCAACTTAGCTGCACCCTGAAAAATAAAGTGCACAAAATACATATAAATATGTGAGGTATTGGTTAATATTTTGGCCAAGATATGCAAGCCCGCGACACAACGTCAAAGGTTGCGAGTCCTAACACTAAACTTAGTAGCTTTGCTACATGGGCTGGCTGCATCCTGTAGTGCATTTGTTGAGAGATCTGGGCAGGCGAGCAGTGTTGCCCCTTTTTCAGCTCCATTTTTGAATTTTTGGAGGATTTTCAGTCTTCTTTTGTGGTTGTGCTACTAGTTTAGTGATAGGACTCGCAAACGTGAGAGTCGGACCCTTGACGTTGAGTTGCGAGCTTCCATATCTTGGCCAAAATATCGACCAAGACCTTACGTATTTATATGTGTTTTGTGCACTTTTTTTCCCAGGGTGCAGCCAAGCCCAGCACGTTGGGTCTTGTATACAGGGGTGTTCACACTGGGAAGCACTGAGAGAGTGCTGACCAGCCCACCTGATCGAATTGTATGGGGGTGACTAATAGGCTTTGAACCAGACACTATGCAGTACCTGCATGTGATCAGCGCCCTATTCAGGCCTCTATTGTGCAATCATATACTAAGCAGTCACACGCCTCCATTAATTGGCAGGCTGTGAGTGGCTATTTAGTATTTTGCACCTGTGTTGCCGACATCTTTGCTACATGGGCTGCCTGCATCCTCTAGTGCATTTGTTCAGAGACCTGGGCAGGTAAGCGGTGCTGCCCCTTTTCAACTGTATTTTTGAATTTTTGGAGGATTTTCAGTCCTCTTTTGCAGCTTTGCTACTAAGTTTGGAAATGGAAAAAAACTAATACAATTGTGCATTTTTTTGTAACAGCTTTTACCATGCAATATTATAAGACAAATATTTAATCTGCAGGTCGATATGATTACACTGATGCCAAACTTAAAGGGAAGCTGTCAGCAGGTTTTTTTCTATGGAATCGGAGAGCAGAATGATATAGGGGCAGAGACCCCGATTCTAGAGATGTGTCACTTACTGGGTTGTATTTTGCTGTTTCAATAGTGTTTTATCAGCAGGACATTATTACTACAGGACTAAGTTTCTCGTGTGTCCAGGTCCAACCACACACCCATCACTGATTGGATGCTTTCTGTCAATATTCAATGTACACAGAAAGCTACCAATCAGGGGTGTGGGCGGGGTTACACAGCACTCAGCATTCCGAGCTCTGCTAGATTGTCAGCAGAGAAAAATCTGATTGTATCACAACTCCTGCCCTCAGTAAACTATGTGACACATCTCAGGAATCAGGGTCTCAGACCTTACATCATGCTGATGTCAGATTACATAGCAAAAATCTCTTGACAGATTCCCTTTAACTAGTTGTTTTGTGTTTTGCTACCTTTGCACAAATAAAAAAAAAACTGAAAAAAAACACAGATGGCCATTTTATGAGTCTCATCACTTTTTTAACCCCTTCATGACCTTGGGATTTTTCGTTTTTCCTTGTTCGTTTTTCACTCCCCTCCTTCCCAGAGCCATAACTTTTTTATTTTTCCGTCAATTTGGCCATGTGAGGGCTTATTTTTTGCGGGACGAGTTGTACTTTTGAACGACATCATTGGTTTTAGCATGTCGTGTACTAGAAAACGGGAAAAAAATTCCAAGTGCGGTGAAATTGCAAAAAAAGTGCAATCCCACACTTGTTTTTTGTTTGGCTTTCTTGCTAGGTTCACTAAATGCTAACACTGACCTGCCATTATGATTCTCCAGGTCAGTACGAGTTCATAGACACCTAATATGACTAGGTTATTTTTTATCTAAGTGGTGAAAAAAAATTCCAAACTTTGCTAAAAAAAAAAAAAAAAAAAAATTGCGCCATTTTCCGATACCCGTAGCGTCTCCATTTTTCGTGATCTGGGGTCGGTTGAGGGCTTATTTTTTGCGTGCCGAGATGACGTTTTTAATGATAGCATTTCGGTGCAGATACATTCTTTTGATCGCCCGTTATTGCATTTTAACCCCTTTATCCCATATGACGTACTATCCCGTCCAGGTGACCTGGGACTTAATTCCCAGTGACGGGATAGTACGTCATAGTGTTTAATGCGACATCGCGACTTAAGTCGCGGTGATCGCATTTAATTTCCGGCTCCATCTTACCTGGAGGAAGATGGCGCCGACATCCCCGGGCATGGCTTCGCCCCCCAGGCCTCTGGATCGCTGTGATTGGCTGTTCAATCCTGAACAGCCAATCACAGCGTTCCTCATTGTTTCAGCCAATCGGAGCGGCTGAAACAATGAGGTCGCAGGCTAGGATCGAGTACCGATGTACTCGATCCTATGGCCGGTGCCTGGCAACGCCAGGCACCGGCAAAAACCCCCCGGATTGGCGCGATCGCCGATCGTATCGATCGCGCCAATCGCAGGGCACAGTGGCGGTATTACCGCCGCTGTGCCCTGCTGTACTGGCCTGGATCGGTGCTGCAATAGCACCGATCGTAGGCCAGAGCCTAGTGCAGGCCCTGCAGGGCCTGCAGAGGCTGATTGGCGCGATCAATGCGAACGACGATCGCGCCAATCACCGGGCACAGCGGCGGTGTTACCGCGCTGTGCCCAGCTGTTCCCTGCCCTGTGCCGGCTGTCCCCTGCTCCCATACCCCCTGCCCCCTGCTGTAGCGGCCTGGATCGGTGCTGCCATGGCACCGATCACAGGCCAGTGACTAGTGCAGGCCCTGCAGGAGCTGATTGGCGCGATCAACGATCGCGCCAATCACAGGGCACAGTGGCGGTCACGTTGTGACCGCTGTGTGCCCTGCTGGTGACCTGGCAGTGACCTGCCTAGGATCGGAGGGATCCTAGGCAGTTGCCATGGTCACCAAGCCCTGCAGGGATTGGTGGGATCGATGTTATCATTCGATCCCACCAATGACAGCTCACAGCAGAGGTGTGACCGCTCTGTGACCTGTCTGTCACCTGCAGGTGACCTGTGTGACCGCTCTGCAGGGGTCCTCACTCTAGCTGAGGGACTCCTGCTGAGCGGTCACACAGCCAGATCTTGTCTTGCTGGGCCTTGTGGTGCTACAGAAGCCTGTAACACCACAATCCCCTGCGATACAAAAAAGCGGAAGAAAGAAAACCAATGAAAGAAAACCAAAGAAAGAAAACCAAAGAAAGAAGAGAGACTACAAAAGGTAAGTGCTAACAGCCCCTACCCGGTCTCATTTCACCCCCCCATCCCCCCCTTCCAACCATCCCCCCATCCCCCCCTTCCACCCATCCCCCCATCCCCCCCTTCCCCCCCTTCTTTACCCCCTCCATCCCTCTTTGCGCCGCCTCCGTGCGCACGTTTAGCAGCCGCCGAGCGTTGATTGGTGACGCAGTTCACCGATCAACACTCGTGCTCGCTTTTTTTTCAGCAGCCCCCTTTGCCCAATTCCGTACACCCATCCCGCAGCCGCCAAACTTTGATAAGTGACGCAGTTCACTTATCAGAGCTTGTGCCTGCCGTTTTCCTTTTTTTTTTTTTCTCCCACATCTCCATGCGCTCACCCCGCGCGCATCTAACCCGTGCTTTCCTTTTTTTTCCCCCACATCTCCATGCGCTCACCCCGCCGCGTCTAACCCGTGCTTTCCTTTTTTTTTTTTTTCACACATCTCCGTGCGCTCACCCCGCGCGCATCTAACCCGTGCTTTCCTTTTTTTTCCCCCACATCTCCATGCGCTCACCCCGCCGCGTCTAACCCGTGCTTTCCTTTTTTTTTTTTTTCACACATCTCCGTGCGCTCACCCCGCGCGCATCTAACCCGTGCTTTCCTTTTTTTTCCCCCACACCTCCGTGCGCTCACCCCACCGCGTCTAACCCGTGCTTTCCTTCCCGTGCTTTCCTTTATTTTCCCCACATCTCCGTGCGCTCACCCCGCCGCGTCTAACCCGTGCTTTCCTTTTTGTTTTTTTTTCCCCACATCTCCGTGCGCTCACCCCGCGCGCATCTAACCCGTGCTTTCCTTTTTTTTCCCCCACATCTCCGTGCGCTCACCCCACCGCGTCTAACCCGTGCTTTCCTTTTTTTTTTTTTTTTCTCCCACACCTCCGTGCGCTCACCCCGCGCGCATCTAACCCGTGCTTTCCTTTTTTTTCCCCCACATCTCCGTGCGCTCACCCCGCCGCGTCTAACCCGTGCTTTCCTTTTTTTTTTTTTCCCACATCTCAGTGCGCTCACCCCGCGCGCATCTAACCCGTGCTTTCCTTTTTTTTTTCCCCACATCTCCGTGCGCTCACCCCACCGCGTCTAACCCGTGCTTTCCTTTTCTTTTCTTTTTTTCCACATCTCCGTGCGCTCACCCCGCATGCATCTAACCCGTGCTTTCCTTTTTCTTCCCCCCACATCTCCGTGCGCTCAGCCCACCGCATCTAACCCGTGCTTTCCTTTTTTTTTTTTTTTTCTCACATCCCTGTGCACGCACCCAGCAGCCGCTGAACTTTGGTAAGTGACGCGGTTCATTTATCAGAGCTCTCGTGCCTGCGGGTTTTTTTTCACATCCCCGTTCACACACCCAGCAGCCGCCAAACTTTGGTAAGTGACGCGGTTCACTTATCAGAGCTAGGGCCTGCTGTTTTATACTTTTCTTTCACAGGTATTTTTTTTTCCTTTAGCTTTTTCTTTTCAGAGTAGTTTGCACCAAGCACTATCCCCCAACACTTACACATAGTTACCAATAAAGTACACTCAAGCACCACACTTACAAAAAAAATGTCCCGCTCGTCCCGTTCGTCCCAACAGCGCTATTCAGTGGAGGAGGCATATGCTTTCCTTGCCTCCGACACTGATAGCGAGGAAGAGGATCCCACTTTTCTTTATTTTTCTGATTCTTCCTCATCCTCTTCCCACTCCTCATCTTCCTCCTCCGGCCCTGCGGAACCGCCACGCAGACGCCGCAGGACAGAAGATGAGGCTAGGCCCACCATTGCTGAAGACGAACCAGCACACCCCACTGCGGATCCCATATGGACCAGGCCCCCCCGAAAATTACGAGCCACTGATTCCTGATTTTGTGGCAGAATCAGGAATCAAGTTTGACACCACCGGCCTCACAGAACTAGACTTTTTCAAAGTCTTTTTCTCTGAGGCTTTCGTCAACCTCATGGTGGAGCAAACTAATCTGTATGCTCGGCAATTTTTGGACCAAAACTCGGGTTCATAATATTCTAACTGGTCTCCTGTAGACGCAGTTGAAATGATGCAGTTTTGGGGCCTGGTCCTCCATATGGGGATTCTGAAAAAGCCTGAACTTCGGCAATATTGGAGTGTGGATATTTTATATAACACTCCAGTATTCAGAATGGTCATGACCCGGACGCGTTTTGAGGCCATCCATAAATTCCTGCATTATTCTGATAATGCACGGTGTCCCGCACGAGATGACCCCAACTTTGACCGTCTGTTGAAAGTTCAGCCGGTCATCGAACACTTCAACAAAAAATTTGCAGAAGTGTACGTGCCTCAAAGGGACATCTGCGTGGATGAGTCCTTAATTCATTTTAAGGGGCGGCTCGGATTCCGTCAATACCTGCCCAGCAAGAGGGCCAGGTACGGAATCAAACTCTACAAGCTGTGTGAGAGTACCTCAGGGTACACCCACAGCTTTAGAGTCTACGAGGGGAAGGACAGCAGGATTGAACCGCCTGAGTGTCCCCCTGTCCTGGGAGTGAGTGGGAAAATAGTGTGGGATTTGGTGCACCCACTGCTGGATAAAGGTTATCACCTCTATACCGATAACTTTTATTCCAGCATCCCACTCTACAAATCTCTCTTTGCGCAAGGTACCGCAGCCTGCGGTACTGTCCGCAAAAATCAGAGAGGCCTCCCAAAGACGCTACTTGGGCAGATTCTCAGAAAAGGTGAGAGCAAAGCCCAATGTAGCGACCACCTGCTGCTTGTCAAGTACAAGGACAAAAGAGATGTCCTTCTGTTGACCACCATACACGGTGATGGCAGCGCCCTCAGCATTGTTCGGGGTACCTCTGCACAGGTCTTCAAACCGGACTGTGTACTTGGGTACAACAAAAACATGGGGGGCGTTGATCTCTCCGATCAACTCCTCCAACCGTACAGTGCTTTGAGAAAGGCCAGGGTGTGGTACAAAAAGCTGTCCGTGCACATCGTACAAATGGCAATGCTCAACGCTTTCCTGATGTCACGATGTGCACGCAACACCGATACGTCGTACCTTCATTTCCAAGAGGTAGTGGTTAAGGCCCTGATGTTTGGCACAAGGGAAGGAGCGGGCCCCAGTACTTCTGGAACTGAAGGTGCACGTATCGTACCAGGCCAGCATTTTCCTGGGGTGGTCCCGCCAACTGAAAAAAAAGGTAAGCCGCAAAAAAGGTGCCGAGTGTGCTACAAAAGAGGAATTCGAAGGGACACCACCTATCAATGCGACACCTGCCCCGACAAACCTGGCCTGTGTATGAAGGATTGCTTTAAAGGGAACCTGTCACCCCGTTTTTTGAGATTGAGCTATAAATACTGTTAAATAGGGCCTGCGCTGTGTGTTACTATAGTGTATGTAGTGTACCCCGATTCCCCATGTATGCTGAGAAATACATTACCAAAGTCGCCGTTTTCGCCTGTCAATCAGGCTGGTCTGGTCAGGTGGGCGTGTTCACAGCGCTCTTTTCTTCCCCAGCTTTCCGTTGGTGGCGTAGTGGTGTGCGCATGTCCAGAGTTCCGACTTCCCTGCGCCCACGTGAAGACACAGCGCGCGATCTGCGCTGTAATCCCTTGCATCGGTGGGGGCGGCCATCTTCCTGTGGCCGCGCGTGCGCAGATGGAGTACTCTGCTGCACGGGGCTTCAGGAAAATGGCCGCAGGCAGCCGCGCGTGCGCATTAGAGATCGCGGCGGCCATTTTCCCAAAGCCGAGTTTGCATCTCGGCTTTGGGAAAATGGCCGCCGCGATCTCTAATGCGCACGCGCGGCTGCCCACGGCCATTTTCCTGAAGCCCCGTGCAGCAGAGCACTCCATCTGCGCACGCGCGGCCACAGGAAGATGGCCGCCCCCACCGATGCAAGGGATTACAGCGCAGATCGCGCGCTGTGTCTTCACGTGGGCGCAGGGAAGTCGGAACTCTGGACATGCGCACACCACTACGCCACCAACGGAAAGCTGGGGAAGAAAAGAGCGCTGTGAACACGCCCACCTGACCAGACCAGCCTGATTGACAGGCGAAAACGGCGACTTTGGTAATGTATTTCTCAGCATACATGGGGAATCGGGGTACACTACATACACTATAGTAACGCACAGCGCAGGCCCTATTTAACAGTATTTATAGCTCAATCTCAAAAAACGGGGTGACAGGTTCCCTTTAAATTGTACCACACCTCCATGCACTACTAATTTACTTTCCAGGAAATAGAATAATTCCAAAGTTGGCACATCTACGTAGGTTCTCTGGGGGTCTACTTTCCAAAATGTTGTCACTTGTGGGTTTTTTTCCTGTTTAGGCACATCAGGGGCTCTGCAAACGGAACATGACGCCCGCAGACGATTCCATCAAAGTCTGCATTCAAAAACGTCAGTACTTCCCTTTCGAGCCCCAACGTGTGCCCAAACAGCTTTTTCCCACATGTGGGGTACCAGCGTACTCAGGGCAAATTGGACAACAACTTTTGTGGTCCAATTTCTCCTGTTACCCTTGGGAAATTAAAAAATTGGGGACTAAAAGATCATTTTTGTGGGCAAAAAATAGGATTTTTTATTTTCACGCCCGGGCAGTATAAACTTTAGTGAAACACTTGGGGGTTCAAAGTTGTCACCACACATCTAGACAAGTTCCTTAGGGGGTCTAGTTTCCAAATTGGGGTCACTTGTGGGGGGTTTCCACTGTTTAGGCACATCAGGGGCTCCTCAAACGGAACGTGACGGCCGCAGACGATTCCATCAAAGCCTGCATTCCAAAACGTCACTACGTCCCTTCCAAGCCCTGACGTGTGCCCAAACAGTAGTTTTCTCCCACATATGGGGTACCAGCCTACTCAGGACAAATTGGACAACAACTTTTGTGGTCCAATTTCTCCAGTTACCCTTGGGAAAATAAAAAATTGGGGACTAAACGATCATGTTTGTGGAAAAAATAAGTTTTTTTATTTTTACGCACGGGCGGTATAAACTTCTGTGAAGCACTTGGGGGATAAAAGTGCTCACCACACATCTAGATAAGTTCCTTAGGGGGTCTAGTTTCCAAAATGGGGTCACTTGTGGGGGGTTTCCACTGTTTAGGCACATCAGGGGCTCACCAAACACGACGTGGCGTCCGATCTCAATTCCAGCTAATTTTAGCTTGAAAAAGTCTTATGGCGCTCCTTCCCTTCTGAGCCCTGCCATGCACCCAAACAGTGGTTCCCCCCCACATATGGGGTATTGTCTTACTCAGGACAAATTGGACTACAACTTTTATGGTCCAATTTCTTCAGTTACCCTTGTGAAAATAAAAAATTGGGGACTAAACAATCATGTTTGTGGAAAAAATACGTTTTTTTATTTTTACGCACGGGCGGTATAAAATTCTGTGAAGCACTTGGGGGATAAAAGTGCTCACCACACATCTAGATAAGTTCCTTAGGGGGTCTAGTTTCCAAAATGGGGTCACTTGTGGGGGGTTTCCACTGGTTAGGCACATCAGGGGCTCACCAAACGCGACGTTGCGTCCGATCTCAATTCCAGCTAATTTTAGCTTGAAAAAGTCTTATGGCGCTCCTTCCCTTCTGAGCCCTGCCATGCGCCCAAACAGTGGTCCCCCCCCCACATATGGGGTATTGTCTTACTCAGGACAAATTGGACTACAACTTTTATGGTCTAATTTCTTCAGTTACCCTTGCGAAAATAAAAAATTGGTGACTAAACGATCATGTTTGTGGAAAAAATACGTTTTTTTATTTTTACGCAAGGGCGGTATAAACTTCTGTGAAGCACTTGGGGGATAAAAGTGCTCACCACACATCTAGATAAGTTCCTTAGGGGGTCTAGTTTCCAAAATGGGGTCACTTGTGGGGGGTTTCCACTGTTTAGGCACATCAGGGGCTCACCAAACGCGACATGGAGTCCGATCTCAATTCCAGCTAATTTTGGCTTGAAAAAGTCAAATGGCGCTCCTTCCCTTCTGAGCCCTCCCATGCGCCCAAACAGTGGTTCCCCCCACATATGGGGTATCAGCGTACTCAGGACAAATTGGACAACAACTTTTGCAGTCCAATTTGTCCTGTTACCTTTGGGAAAATAAAAAAATTGTTGCTAAAAGATCGTTTTCATGACTAAAAAGTTACATTTTCATTTTTTCTTTCAACATTGCTTTAGCTCTCATGAAGCACCAGAAGGGTTAATAAACTTCTTGAATGTGGTTTTGATCAGCTTGAGGGGTGCAATTTTTAGAATGGTGTCACTTTTGGGTATTTTTTGCTATATAGACCCCTAAATGTGACTTCAAATGTGAGGTGGTCCCTAAAAAAAATGGTTTTGTAAATTTTGTTGTAAAAATGAGAAATGGCTGGTCATTTTTTAACCCTTATAACTCCCTAACAAAAAAAAAATTTGTTTCCAAAATTGTGCTGATGTAAAGTAGACATGTGGGAAATGTTAATTATTAAGTTTTTTGCGTGACATATCTCTGTGATTTAAGGGCATAAAAATTCAAATTTGGAAAATTGCAAAATTTTCTAAATTTTCGCCAAATTTCCATTTTTTTCACAAATAAACGCAGGTAATATCAAAGAAATTTTAGCACTATCATGAAGTACAATATGTCACGAGAAAACAATGTCAGAATCGCCAAGATCCGTTGAAGCGTTCCAGAGTTATAACCTCATAAAGGGACAGTGGTCAGAATTGTAAAAATTGGCCCGGTCATTAAAGTGCAAACCACCCCCGGGGCTTAAGGGGTTAATGCAATGTCGCGGCGACCAAAAAAACGTAATTTTTCCCGCTACGCCGTTTAGCGATCAGGTTAATGTTTTTTTTAGTTGATAGATCGGGCGATTCTGAGCGCGGCGATACCAAATATGTGTAGATTTTATATATTTTTTATTGATTTATTTTGATTGGGGCGAAAGGGGGGTGATTTAAACATTTAAATTTTTTTTATTTTTTTAACATTTTTTTCAACTTTTTTTTTTAACTTTTGCCATGCTTCAATAGCCTCCATGGGAGGCTAGAAGCAGGCACAGCACGATCGGCTCTGCTACATAGCAGCGATCTGCTGATCGCTGCTATGTTGCAGAAATGCAGGTGTGCTGTGAGCACCGACCACAGGGGGGCGCTCACAGCCACCAGCGTTCAGTAACTCAAGGACCTCTATGGTTACAATGGAGACGCATCGCCGACCCCCGATCATGTGACGGGGGTCGGTGATGACGTCATTTCCGGCCGCCCGGCCGGATGCGGTAGTTAAATGCCGCTGTCTGCGTTTGACAGCGGCATTTAACTAGTTAATAGGTGCGGGCAGATCATGATTCTGCCCGCGCCTATTACGGGCACATGTCAGCTGTTCAAAACAGCTGACATGTCCCGGCTTTGATGCGGGCTCACCGCGGAGCCCTGCATCAAAGCAGGGGATCTGACCTTGGACGTACTATCCCGTCCAAGGTCAGATAGGGGTTAAAATATTTTTCCATCATTTTCTCGGTTTCCGGGCTTGTTTTTATCAGGCTGGGTTTTACTTTTCACTGGCACTATTTTTGAGTACAGACAACATTTTAATTCCATTTGCATTCATTTTTTGGGAGGCATGATAAAAGAACAGCAATCCTGGTATTACCGTAATTGTTTATAGCATTCGCTTTACTGTATAAAAGACATGCCAAAATAATTACAACAGTATAAACCATATTTACATGTTTTAATTCTTCCAACGTTTGCTCATTAAAAAAAACTCATTAAAACGAAAAAAAAGGTGTTTGCTGAAAATCAGCAATTTTGTCATTCACAACAATACATTTCTTTTAGGGTTTGTGCACCCCACCGTGAAAATCGGATTGCAACTGTGATCAGAGTGTGATTAGCATAATCGGTCAGGTTTTCTTGGATGAGAGAAAAACAGTTGTGTGACCCGAGCCTTAGGCTATTTTCACACATCAGGTTTTTGCCGTCAGGCACAATCCGTCAAATGTTGGAAAAAACGGATCCAGAGCAGATTGTGAAAAACTGATGCGACGGATCTGACTAGCATATCCAGAAAATTGGATAAAAAAAATTGGAGCATGTTCAGTTTAAAAAAACGGAATCCGGTGCCGGAATCCGTCATTTTCCGGATCCGGCACCTTCCGGCTCCCATAGGTTTCCATTCTAGCAAACAGCTGGAAGCGCCGGATTAAGGTCTTCCGGCTTTTTCGTCGGAGACAAAAAACATTGCTATGGACGTTTTTTCCAGAAACCGGAAACGGCAGTGTTACAGAACCCCCAGCACCAAGAATATGTTATGCTATATATATATATTATGTATAATAGGTTCCATGTGAAATGCATCAGTCCACAGGCTGCGCCCCTGGGCAGAGAGGACAAGATATCCCTCTTCTGTCCTCCCCCACCTTTGTAATTCCCCCAGTAAATACCAGCAGGTTCCGGCCCCCTGCAGCTATTGTAATGTATGTCTGGCCTGTTTTTTCTATTGGCCTGCCCTGTGTATCTGTGTTGTATATTCTGTGTGCTATAAATAAAGTGTGTTCTTTTAGACTGGAAATACCTGGAGTAGCAGTCAGCTTTTATATGCTCCCATGTAATCAAGAAATCCTAGCCAGCGTCCTTCATTCAGAATCCAACAAAAGCAGAATGGACCTCCTGAAACACGGGGGGTGCTGAAAGAGGTACTACAGCACAGTAGACCCCGTTACACTGGTGGCAGATAGCGGGATGTGATACCCCTTCTACAGGAGGAAAGGAATGAATGGAAGACAACTACCAGAAGTTAAAGAGGACTACACTAAAAGATCTGGTGGAAGCCTGAGGGTTAATCGCCAGCAACAAAACAAAAGCGGATTTGATAGCAGCCATCATGGAACACGACAGTGCAGCGCCCCCCAATGTGAACGTGGAGGAGACTGAATTCCAGAGGGAGGTAAAGAACAGACTGGCGTTCTATGGCCCAAACCCTGCAGTAGAGATCAAACGAGAGGTGATGGCTGATGCGCGTACTGATCTGAAGGAAGAGATGGCCGAGCGGACCAGGATAGAGCTAGCCAAGATGGAGATGGCAGAGCGGACCAAAGTGAAGCTGGCCAAGATGGAGATGGCAGAGCGGAGAGAAGAGAGTCAGCGAGCAAGAGGAGCTCTGGCCTCTGACCAGGTACCTTCAACAGTAAGCCACAAAAAGATCCAGTATAATGCCTTCCGACAGTTGGGGAGGCAGAGGAAGACATTGATAGCTTTCTGCAGAACCTTGAGCGGCAATGTGCCCTTCATCAAGTGAAGCCGGAGGAACGGGTTCAAATTCTGGCCAGCAAGCTGACATCCCGGGCAGCGGACGCCTATCGCACGGTACCTGATGAGGACTGTATGGACTATGAGCGGATCAAAGAAGTGATCTTGGCCCGGTATGCGCTGACACCAGAGGCATACCGCCAAAAGTTCCGCGGACTTATAAAACGAGTAACCGATACCCACGCTGAATGGGCCTGTAAATTACGGCGGTCACTGCTACAGTGGGTACAAGGGAGCCAAGCAACCACTAAGGAGGACGTCCTCCAGCTCTTCTTGTTAGAATGATTCTTTAATGGACTAAACCCCGAGACACAGGAATGGCTTCGGGACAGGTGGCCAATGACTCTTGAGGAAGCCGCTCGTCTGGCCGATGAACATCATGACGCCAGGAGGCCTCAGTTGTCAGGATCAAAGATGGTCACTAGGGGTCCGCCCATGGACCTGGAGGGCCCCAAACCACCGAAGATTGTAGGGGGACCAGCTAGAAACCCGGCCTACCACAGTTCCCCTGGGGCGCGATGCCACACCTGCCGTCAGCTGGGCCACCTGCAAAGACCCAACTGGACTCAGCATACCCAGTGGCCAAAGGCGGGAACAGCTACCTTCCGCCGGGCCGCTGTACACTGCTACCAAGTCGAAGCTGACCCGGCATTGGGGGCTACAACTAACCAAGGGGTGGAAGACATGGAGGAAGTGCTGCATGAAGTAGACCCCGTGCAGGCAGCCCGGGCAGATAATCGACAACAACATCGACAGGTCGTGTGGGTTAATGGGAAACGCATGCAGGGACTAAGAGATTCCGGAGCAACTTTGACCCTTGTGAAGCCTCATCTCGTCCGGGACCAAGAGAAGATGGACCGGACAGTGGCAGTCCATGTAGCAGGGGGAGCCATACATCGACTGCCCACTGCCAGGATTCACCTGAACTGGGGAGTTGGGGATGGCCTTGTTGAGGTTGGCGTGATGGAGGATTTGCCTGCAGACGTTTTGCTGGGAAATGACTTGGGGCCCATGTTGTCTGCCTTCTCGGTTGCCCCTCTGGCTGAGACATATCCTGTGACCACCCGGAGACAAGCTCGAGCTGCGGAGGCGGAATCACACTCAGAGGAGGCCCAGGTAAGACATCCCAGCCCTACACGTATTCCCATAGCCAGACACATTTCTTGTGCCACCCCAGATGAATTTAAGAGAGTTACTTGAGGATCCTTCATTGGAGGGATATTGTGGGAAGGCACAGGAGGGGAGAGGGGTACTGGAAGGGGAACAGTTTATATGGAAGCAGGGACTCCTCTACCAGATCACAGAGCAGCACAACACAGGGACGAGCTCTACTATAAAATGACAGCTGGTAGTTCCCAAGAAGTATAGGCAGGAGTTACTGCGAATCTCTCATGACATACCCTTGGCCGGGCACTTTAGCGTCAGTCGCACCAGGCATCGTCTGACACAAAACTTCTTTTGGCTGGGGGTAACCTATGATGTCCGTCAATACTGCCAGACCTGTGACAGTTGCCAGCGCATTGGCAAGAGGGGAGATCAATGCAAGGCCAAATTACGCCCCCTCCCCATTGTGGAGGAACCATTTAGCCGAGTAGCGGTCGATCTGATAGGGCCGTTAGCCAAACCCAGTCCGTCAGGGAAAAGGTATATATTGACAGTGGTAGATTATGCCACACGGTATCCAGAGGCGGTTGCGTTACCTAACATACTGGCAGAGACAGTGGCGGCTGCCCTGCTCCAGGTTTTCTCATGGGTTGGATTTCCCCGGGAGACTATCTCAGACCAGGGTACCCAGTTTACAGCAGACGTGACCAACCAACTGTGGAAGCTGTGCGGCGTAAAGTCCATTAGAAGCGCCCCGTACCACCCGCAAACCAATGGGTTGTGTGAACGCTTTAACGGGACGTTAAAACAACTCATTGGGATTTTTACCAGGACCTACAGGGACTGGGAGAAATTCTTGCCTCACCTCCTGTTTGCCTATCGAGAGGTGCCCCAAGAATCCACGGGGTTCTCCCCATTCGAACTGGTATACGGGACACGGGTAAGGGGACCCCTAGAGTTAGTGCTAGAACAATGAGAAGGGGAGGGCATCATAGAAGGGGTTCCTATTGTACCCTATGTGCTGGAATTCCGGGACCGCCTACAGGAGCTGACCCAGGCTGTACGTGGGAACATGCAGGTGGACCAGCGGCGCCAGCGCGTATGGTACGATCGAAGGGCCAGAGAGCGCACCTTGGAAATAGGGCAGAAGGTCCTGGTGTTAGAGCCCACTAGGCAGAACAAGTTCCAAGCTGCTTGGCAGGGGCCCTACCAGGCAGTGGGGAAAATAGCCGACACCACCTATAATGTCGCCGATTGTGACGACCCCAGGGTTATCCGCATGTTCCACGTGAATATGCTGAAGCCCTATCGGGAGCGCCCTGAAGAGGTAGTGGCCATCTGTGCACCTGAAGCAGAGGATTTAGCCGGACTTCCCTTGCCTGATGTCTTAGGGGAGAGGACTCAGTCTAAAACATGGGACCAGGTACACTGGGGTGAAGACTTAGGTCCCTGGGAGAGACAGCAGGCGGAGGAGTTGTTGAGGCAGCGACAGAGGATGTTTTCGGGGAAACCCGGATACACTCACCTGGCACAACACAAGGTTGAGACCCAGGATCAGACCCCCTGCGATAACCCCCCTTCCGCGTCCCTGAGTCTGTACGAGAAGGGATGCGACAAGAGATACAAGAGATGTTGCGTTTAGGGGTCATTGAAGAGTCAGATAGTCCCTGGGCATCCCCCATAGTGTTAGTGCCCAAGAAGGATGGGACTACACGGTTTTGTGTAGACTATCGTAAGCTCAATGAGAAAACAGTGACGGATGCGTATCCCATGCTGCGTGTGGATGACTTGTTAGACCGGCTGGCGGGGGCAAAGTATTTGACCACCATCGATCTATGCAAAGGCTACTGGCAGATTCCCCTTAGTCCTGATGCTATTCCCAAGGTGGCATTTGTCACCCCGTTTGGCTTATTCCAGTTTCAAGTTATGCCATTCGGGATGAAGACTGCCCCAGCGAACCTTCCAGAGGCTGGCTGACGGGCTTCTGGATAGTCTCCAGGACTATGCGTGTGCCTACCTGGATGACATCGCCATCTACAGCACGACATGGGAAGAGCATCTAAATCACCTAGAGACAGTATTAGACAGGATCCACATGGCCGGAATCACCCTGAACCCAAACAAGTGTCAACGTGGGCAAAGCAGAGGTTCAGTATTTAGGGCATTGGGTGGGAAGTGGGAAACAGCGACCAGAACCAGCCAAGATTGAGGTCATAGCCAAATGGCCCACCCCACGTACTAAAACCCAGGTCATGGCGTTTCTAGGGACAGCGGGGTATTACAGGAAATTTGTTCCCAATTACAGCAGCGTGGCCAAGCCCCTCACTGATCTGACCCGTATGAACCAACCCCGCCAGGTAACCTGGACCCCAGAGTGTGAGGAAGCCTTCCGCTAGCTAAAGGACGCCCTCACCAATACCCCTGTATTGGCTGCACCCGATCCAACTAAACGTTTCCTTGTTCACTTCTATGTTTGGATTGGGGGCAGTACTAAGCCAAGTCGGGCGGAACGGCCAAGAACACCCGGTAGCTTACCTGGGTCGGAAACTACTGCCCCGTGAAGTGAGCTATGCGGCCATCGAGAAGGAGTGCCTGGCAATAGTATGGGCACTCAAAAAGTTACAACCATATTTGTATGGACGACAGTTTTCCCTGCTAACGGACCATAATCCCCTAGTCTGGCTTAATCAGGTCTCCGGAGACAACGCCAGATTACTGTGGAGTTTAGCCCTACAACCTCTGAACTTCACCATCCACTACAGACCCAGCAAACAAAACGGTAATGCCGATGGACTAAGTCGACAAACGGAACTTGTACCAACCCCATAAACTTCGGTCATCCCCAAACCGATCCGTTAAGGATCAGACTGTGTATGCCGATCGCGTCGCTGAAAAGGGGAGCTGTTATGATCTGGTGACCTTGGAGCCGCATGGAACTTTCTCTGGAGTTGGTTGAAACTAAACTGACCGCAAATCCTGAACTTAACACCGCAACTAGAAGTAGCCGTGGGGTGTGCCTAACAAATCCTAGACACCTCGACACAGCCGGAGGACTAAATACCCCTATAGATGGAAATAGGAATTCTACCTTGCCTCAGAGCAGAACCCCAAAGGATAGGCAGCCCCCACAAATATTGACTGTGAGTAGTAGAGGAAAAGACACACGCAGGCAGGAAACAGGATTTAGCAAAAGAGGCCACTCTAGCTAAAATAGGAAAGGATAGGACAGAATACTATGCGGTCAGTATTAAAACCCTTCCAAAAATATCCACAGCAGAAAATACAAAAAACTCCACCATCTAACTAAAGATGTGGAGCGTATATCTGCAACTCCAGAGAATCCAGCAAGACTGAGAAAACACTGACACAATCTAAGCTGGACAAGAGAAAACAAATGAATAGCACAGAATATTAAGCACACAGCATGTGTGCCACAGAAACAAAAAACAGACACTTATCTTTGCTGAAATGGCAGCAAGGCAGGAGGAACCAGACAAAGATCCAAAATCTCCCAGGACCATGGACAACTGGCAAGGACTAATGAATCCTGCACACCTAAATACCCCAGTCAGAGCTGCAATCAGCAGATACACCTGACCAGGACTGCAACTCAGGGACAACTGCATTACCACCTACAACCACTGGAGGGAGCCCAAAAGCAGAATTCGCAACAGGGAGCCGTGTTACAGAACCCCCAGCAACAAGAATATGTTATGCTATATATATATTATGTATAATAGGTTCCATGTGAAGTGCATCAGTCCACAGGCTGCATCACTGGGCAGAGAGGACAAGATATCCCCCTTCTGCCCTCCCCCACCTTTGTAATTCCCCCAGTAAATACCAGCAGGCTCCGCCCCCCTGCGGCTATTGTAATTTATGTCTGGCCTGTTTTTTTCTATTGGCCTGCCCTGTGTATCTGTGTTATATATTCTGTGTGCTGTAAATAAAGTGAGTTCTTTTAGACTGGAAATACCTGGAGTAGCAGTCAGCTTTTATATGCTCCCATTTAATCAAGAAATCCTAGCCAGCGTCCTTCATTCAGAATCAAACAAAAGCAGAATGGATCTCCTGAAACATGGGGGGTGCTGAAAGAGGTACTACAGCACAGTAGACCCCGTTACAGGCAGATTTGCCGGATCCGGTGAAAACCGGGCAAAGCACAAGGTCATCCGGCGTTAATATAAGTCTATGGGAAAAAAAACTTTTTTTTTTTTTAAATTAGCCGGATTGAGCCTGACGTTGAAAACTTGATGTGTAAAAGTAGTGTAAGGGGTGAAGAGGAAGACGAGCCCAAAGGAGGTTGCTTTCCCTGCTCCTTACCTGGAACCACTTAGTCGGACAGCTGGGTTGTTGGGGGGAGGACTTTCTGCCCTGGACAGAGGAGACCATGTGACTGCTGGGGCGGAGAGGAAGAGAGAGGAGTGTGGTCAGAAAAGACTGGGAGAGCAGAGGTGTGAGACAGAGGGGACAGGGCCTCTAGAGAGAAAGCAGGCTGCAGCGCCGCGCTCCCCACGAGAGGCTGCTCCCCGTGAGGGCACTGAGGCTGAGATACCCACCATAGTGAAGGCCGTATGTGAGGGTGTGGACTCGGAAGCCTCCGTAATCAGAGAAGACTTTTCCCCTGACATTGCAGAGACAGTGACCCGAGCGCACAGCCCCGGTCACCGCAGTGACAAGCCAAAACTCCCTGAGTGTGACAAGTAAGCTGCCCTGTGTGTGTGTATCATCGCTACTGCAGAGAGACTGCCAGCTTAACATACAGAGACTAGTGCCGCAGTGTGACTGTCCTACTTCCTGCTTCCAGGTTCACTCTGAGAAAAGGCTGCAAAGATTTAACCCCAGAGTCTCCAGTTCCCAGGAGACAGAGCAGAGACGGGGCCCATGCAGAGACAGTGGCCCCTGGTACCCACAGTATTAGTGCAGAGCCCCTGATTCCTGTTGAGAGACTCAATAATAGTGTTTCTCGCATGTGTGATCCCGGCCATAGACTGAGCATTGTTCTCCCGGGATAGGCTGTATTGTTGAAGCAAAAGAATCAGAGAGGGACAACAAGGGATGCTGTTTCTCGGTGCCTACGTTGGAGAAGACGACCCTACAAGCAAGTCCTCATCAGACTGATAAGTGTTTTCCCAAGAAATTCCGCTTATTACTGTTATACTGTTTAACTGTCTGGGAACTTATACTGCTTCCCATATTTTTGCACAGTTATTTTATCAGTTTATATTCTACTGTTTTCTCCCTGCGAGGAGAATATTGCTCCTGTTAATAAACCCCGTCCAACAGTTGGTCTGTCTGTTCCGTGGTGACATACTCTACCCTGCCCCCTATTACAGTAGCCTTAGAGATATGGAAATTATGGATGTAACAATGGCAATTTTAGATGTAGTATGTAGCTGTCAATATGGAAGTTGGTTGTGTTGCATGCTTTTTTGTGGTTGTTTTTCATGCAATAATAATGGACTCTTGGAAAAAAATGTAATACAGTCTTCTAGGTCCCTATAGGGGACTAGAACATACATTACTGTTGCTGGTGGCACAGACTCAGATCTTGTGCAGAAAATTGAGATCTGGTTAAAGTAGTAACTAATTCATTGTATACTGAAAAGTTGTTCAACTTTCTTTTCTGGTCGTCAGTGAATGGAAATATCCTAGTTTACATTTATAGGCCGGAAACCTGTCCTGATCATCAGCTGCTCACACAGTTGCGGGGCTGGCTAAAGAGTGAGAGCACAAAGTGGACATTGATGTAAAAAAGAATGTTATCACTCACTGACACCAAGCAGACATCTTTGCTATGGAAATGGAATGAAGCAGAAAATATTTTCGAATTATGCTTTTATTATGGTGATATGGCTTTATTTACACAAGTCTGAAGAATCCCTTGAAATCGCAAACAGCAAATGGTTTTACAAAAGGAGACTATAGAATGATTTGGCACCCTTAATGTCAAGGAGAACAGGGCCTCAGCTGGGAGGACTGGCATCTACGTTAAATTAAAATAAATTAGACCGTGCATATTGCTGCCAGTAAATGCGGGAGTTGTGGTTATCAGACCTTCCGGACGGCAAAATGAACTGATTAAATCAATGGGAGAGCCGACCGACAGCAACAGTTTGTTTCCTTGCCTGAGATACGTTTTACTGTTGTTTTGCTGGTAAAGTTTTTGCTACAGGGAAACATTTTTTTTTATAAGGATCTAAAAGGATTGTGCAGCGAATTCTTCCAACTGTGATCGGCCGAGGGGAACATTCTGCATCAGCAACTGATAAGAAAAATCCAGAAACTTTAATAAGAAGGTAAAGTCTTGGAAAATTAATGTAGCCACACCGAGCTTTAAATAAAAGAAGTTACAATTGCATTATATGGTTGTCCAGCAAAAATGTAACTTGCTGATAGTGAGCATAAAGAAAAATTATTATAAAACCCTGACATAACATGAGCCATTTACATGACTGGTTTCTTATGTGGCTAAGATGATATTCAGCCCGACATAGGCACCAGAAATGGAGAGCAGAATTGGGGAGCAAAGATACCCATTTTATTTACCCCTTAACCAGTCATAGCGTTCTGAACTAGTTTTTTCCAAACCTGATGTAGGCAGCAGATCCATATTCATATTAGGATCCTAATTCACTTTGCTGGCATCAGGAAACTCTTCAGGTTTTGTGTCGAATCTGTTCAGATAAAAAACCTAATAAATCTGCAATGTGTGCATGGGCCCTTAAGCTTTAAGCATCTAAGGCTCAATGGCTAGCCCACAACATAGTCATGACAAGCAGAGCTTAGGATCCAAATGACAGATGAACCAGAACAGGAACCAGAAAAACAAGTCTGAGTTCAGGAATAAGGGACACCATGGGTAAGTATTGAAGAATTCAAGAATGTTTCAGCTATGGGAGATAATGTCACTCACTTCTCCTGGATCTACTGCCCATCTCTCCTTCTTCCTCCTCCTGTAGCCAGCTCTCTTTACTCTTATGACAAATTTAGCTCTGCTTTATTGTTAGTCTGCTAAATGGCTTAGTCAACGCTATTGTACCTCTGCCAGCTCTACACTTTTTCCTTTTCCTTTTTACCCTTTTTTCTCTTCCTGTTGCCCTTACTGCGTCCATTGTTCCTTTGGTCCCTCTGCTGCACTAAAGTCATTTGCCCTTGTTGCATCAACAGTTAATCAGGAATGAGGGCTGAAGGGCTGAAGGGTCGTTAACTTAAAGGGGTTGTCCAGTCAAAAGAGATGAGTCTGCAGTTACTCTGTGTGACTGTAGATTTATGAATCCCCTCAGCACAAGCACAGTGCGCTGCGGAGATTCACCAGTCTCAGACCTGGGAACGGAGGGTATGTTTGAGTTATACATACGCCCGGTCAGTGGGTACGACCTTGTTCTCCATACCCTTTGCTCAATATAAGAGTATGAAGCGAGGCCATGCCCACTGGATAACACATACATGCCCTCCTTTCCCGGATCTGAAACCGGCCAGTCCTCGCACAGTGCATGTGCTTGGGGATTCTTAACAGAGTGACTGCAGGCTTATCAGTTTTGATTGGACAACCCGTTTAATGGTTAGTGATGTTGTAAGGTGAACAGGGCGGTAGTCATGGGCGAGGGACTGTTGTGTTCCCACACCCTGGTACCCTACCCGATTTTCCTGGCTTCTGCTGTCTTTGGTTCTTTCACTTCAGGAACTGCCGCACACACATTAGGGGTTTATAAAAAATTTGAATAATTGGAGTCAATAGAATTGAAGAAAACGGGTAAAAAAGTCCCAGGAAGGCCACTGATAGTATTAATCCGACCAGAGAAAAAAAGTTCTTTGAACACCTATGACCCAAATGTGTGTCAACCAAGTTTATTTATATAATGGTACCAGCTGTGACACACACATGTACGGCCCCCCGAAGAAGCCTACACGAAACGCGCGTAGGGGCTGCAGGTCCCTTGATTCACTGCGACCAAGATGGGTGAGAATTAACCTTTGACTAGCCACACTACTTGTTGCACTTAAGGTGCAGACATGAGTTTAATTTGGGGCATAGGTGTTCAAAGAACTTTTTTTCTCTGGTTGGATTAATACTATCAGTGGCCTTCCTGGGACTTTTTTTTACCCGTGTCCTTCAATTCTATTGATAACTGTTATAATTACCAGTTTATCTGTATCTAGATGAGTATTTGTATCTGCAATTGTTGTTATTTTATTCAATAAATTATTCCGGTTTACTTAATATCATTGGTTGACTCCAATTATTCAAATTTTGTATATGTAATTTTAGGAGTCTTTGATAATACTGACCTTTTTGAATAGTCAGTTCAATATATGACACATGTATGTGCTCCGATATATATTTCACACACATTAGGGGACATCGAATTTGTTTTATAATAAAGAAGGTTACTTAACTGTCCTGAGCTATCCTTTTCTTCTCTGGCATCTCTGACCGTGGGATACTCTGTCCGGCTCTGCAGCTTCCAAGAGTCCCGTTGCAACTACCTTATGCGAATCCCCTTCTGACTACCTCTCCTAGGAAGATATTGAGGCACACTACTCAGTGTCTCAGTTGGACCGTAGGTCCAAGATGTTCCAGGAATGTCAGCTCAGAGTTTATGGCTGATGTTCTCTTGCTGATGAACAGCCCGTGCTCCTCGTGCCCTCAGACCTCCAACTACTAGTGATGTGTCGTTCGCGAACGATCCGACACAAAGAGCTGGCTCCCTGCTGTGATCGATGGGAGCCGACACGCCAGTGAGCAGTGGCGGATTATAATGAGGTCAATCTGGGCGGTAGCCCAGGGCCCAGTGGTGTGGGGGGGCCCTGGGCAACCGATCAGATTGACCGCCGCCAGGGCATTACTGGCATATGGGCCCGGTGGGCAGAGGGGACCCTCATCTGCTCACCGGGCCCCTACCGGCGCTGCGGCAGTTTAACGCTATTGACGTGCAGGCGGACAGGTGAGGAAAACCCTTTTTTTTCTTATTGCGAAAGGCAATCCGGCGGGGCCCGGGCAAGAAAGCTGGACACTGGGGGCAGAGATGTGTTGTGAATTCCGCTCTTGGGCTCCCTCCGGTGGTTGTAAGTGGCACTTTTGTGAGTTCTGCTCTTGGGCTCCCTCTTGTGGTTTCAAGTGGTATGGCTGCTCCTTGGATTTAGCTGTCTGCAGCTGCTTCTACTGATTGTCTTTTCTGCTCGGCTATTTATGCCTGGCTTTTTCCTTCAGCCAGTGCCACTTGTAAATGGTTCCTGGTTGGATTCACATCTCTTTGGATTTCCCTGTTTTCCTGACCAGTTCAGCAAAGCTAAGTTCTTGCTTGCTCTTTTCTGTCCACAGATTGTGGACTTTTCCGTTCTGTGCTTTTTATGTTTGTCCAGCTTATCAGTATGAATTAACTCTGTGTTGCTGGAAGCTCTGGGAGGCAGATTTACCCTCCACACCTTTAGTCAGGTGTGGAGATTTTTGTAATCTCTGCGTGGATTTTTGTAGTGTTTAATACTGACCGCACAGTATTCCATCCTGTCCTATCTATCTAGCTAGACTGGCCTCCTGTGCTCATCCTGGTTTCATTTTGTGTATGTCCTTTCCCTCTCCACTCACAGTCATTATTTGTGGGGGGCTAATCTATCCTTTGGGGATTTTCTCTGAGGCAAGATAGTTTTCCTGCTTCTATCTTTAGGGGTAGTTAGCTCTTAGGCTGTGACGAGATGCCTAGGGAGAGTTAGGAGCATTCCACGGCTACTTCTAGTGTTGTGTTGAGCTTAGGGTCTGCGGTCAATACAGATACCACTTCCTTCAGAGCTCGTTCCATGTTGCTCCTAAACCACCAGATAATAACAGAGATGCTGGACACACTGGGGGCAATATGCTGGACACACTGGGGGGCAATATGTTGGACACACTGGGGCAGAATGCTGGACACACTGGGGCAGAATGCTGGACACATTGGGGGCCGAGATGCTGGACATTGGGGGCAGAGATGCTGAACACTGGGGGGCAGAGATGCTGGACACAGGGGGCAGAGATGCAGGACACTGGGGGCAGAGATGCTGGACACTGGGGGCAGAGATGCCGGACACTGGGGGCAGAGATGCTGGACAATGGGGGCAGAGTTGCTGGACACTGGGGGCAGAGATGCTGGACACACTGGGGGCAGGACTGGAGACAGATGGGGCAGGATTGGAGACATGGGCAGAATGTAGATACGGGGCATGATTGGAGACACGGGGCAGAATGAAAGACATGAGGCAGGATTGGTGCAGGATCATGGGGCAGGATGGATAAGATGGAGACTGATGGGGAGATCATATGGGGCAGGATTGGATACTCATGAGGGCAGGATGGGAGAACATATGGCGGACGCCAGCAATGAGATACACGGAGCCAGGATGGGGGATATAAGTATTACCATAGGGGCTCATTAAGGGATATTATAACTGCAGTGATGTATTTATTTTATTTTTTGAGGACACTGTTTTAAATGGGGGGGGGGTGGTCCTGTTACTTTGTAGAGTGACACTACGTTGCCTCTTTTTCTTCATGTGGTGTAATGTAGAAGTTGGGAAAAATTAAGTAATGTGTTCTGCAAGCAGAGCTCGAGATAACTGTGTTATTTCTTGCAGATACGAGTCCTGGCTGAGTGAAGTGATGGCGGTCTGTGCTGGATGAAAGATGAAGGACTTCACCTAGAGATGTCACTGGTGGGTCAGTGCTACTTATACACTGACACTATACACTGCATACTAATACAGATCTCCTGTGAATACTGGCACTTATGGTGATAGTATTGTGTTTTGTTTTTTTCTTCCTATCTCAACGGTAAATTGACTAGATCAATGGATGTTTGACAGGTTATAGTTTCACACAGCAACTATTTTTCTGGAATAATCTGGTTCAGGTATATGATGACCACATCACATGACCCCGTCACATGACCGTGACGGGGTTTGAACAGCCTGGGGCCCTGGCTACCCTTAATCCACCCTTTCCTCTGAGAGCCACTAAAATCCCTGAATGGCTCTCACTGGGTGTAAAATCCCAGACTTCGGCAGGCGTAACCCCTTCCACCTAAGCAAAACTCCACCCACTCATCAATTTAATTGTTTCCTAGAAAGTGGGAGGCGTTTCTGCGGTAGGTGGGCGTGGTTTTGGGCACCTGAACACACATCCAATGGGGATCCATTTAGGATCCAAAAAGAGCCGTTTTGTGAGCTGAAAGTCAGCTCTTTTTGGTGAGCGGAGCCATGAGATCCGGAAAGAGCTGGACTGCCCATCACTACCAACTACTGCTCTCTCCATCTAATCTCTTATTCTCCTGCACTAACCAGGAAGTGTTCCTCTTGTTAACTAGTCCTGCTCTCCCGCCACACTGGGGCTGTTCCTGAACACTAACTGTTTCTATCCTGAACCGGTCTACTTCCTGAAATTATTGTGCCCACCACTGCACTATACCAAATCCTATCTTATAGCTAAATATTAACCTATGTACTTGTGGCGCCCCTGGGGTCCAGTTGCCACAGAGGTACTGCACCTCACCCAGAGGTGTGGTATCCCACTCTTAGGTAAGGAGGGAGACACCACACAGGACTCTAACACTCACATCCAACACACCAGTTCAGTCAGGGCACCTGGGCATACCCTTAGGGAGGAAGAATCATCCCAGGCTGGATAGGACTGGGTGGTGGAAGTGGGTGGGATAGGTAGAAAAGGAGAGAAGCTTAGAAGCCAGGAAGAACAGTGCAGAGAAGAGTCAGAGAGAAGTGGAGCTGAGCATATATGCGGGTCTGCAGCTCCTGATAGACAGAACAGAGAAGTGTGAGAGAAAGAAGGAAGCTCCCAGAAGGACAAAAGGGGTCTTAGAACACCGGAAGTGCAGAAGCACCCATGGGGCCCTCATCCAGACGTGGAGGGACCAGGTCGCAGTTAGGGGACTGGCCCCTACTTAGTGGAATACTTCAAGTTCAGCTAAGAAATTGGAGGCTATGGCTTTTGCAAGAAGCACAGCCACATCCACCCATACTTCGCCAAAATGGCAGCCGTATAGAATCCAGGGGACTGATAGAACGTCGCCAGACCAGGATTGTGGCTGCTGGCTTGGGACACTGTGGGTTAGGCACTGGCCAGGAGAAGTGGAGGCCAGCATAGTGACACGGCCAGAGAAAGGCATACAAAAGGAGTCCTGGAAAGGTGCATCCCAATCTACCTGGAAGTTTGCTGAGACTATTGACCTGAAGGACACAGCACCAGGCTGGTGTTTGTGGACTGGAGAACTGTGAGTAAAGTGGAAACTGCACTGACTGTGTCCTTTGAGTTATTGCTGCATCACCTGCCCGGAATAACCACAACCACCATCTTAACACCTAATCTTCCATCTGCCCTGGGGTTAGCTCTACCCGTGAGGAGCTGTACCAACTCTGCTGCATCACCATCTGCCCCAGAGGATCTGAACTGCAGCATCAGCCACCATCTCATTGCCGAATGCCACGGGTGGCATCACAAATTATCACCTATAAACTTTATTTTTCCCCTTTAATTTCAATTTCACCTTTATTGTACTCCCAGGGCAACAGACCAGGTCACTACTGCTGTGACACTTCCCCTTTAAGAACTTCCAACCCGGCCTGAGTACCCCACGGCTCTAACGGGCACCATATACTAATCTTATCCTTTCCCTATATTTAATATATTTATCAGAACATACTGAGACATTCGCACATTAACCTGCATCTTGGCGCCTATATGGTTCTATGCAATATAAAACACTTTTTTGTATACACAGGTTATAACCGTCTTTCTAATCGGGAGAATCAGATGACCACCCCGGTCACCCTCTTACAATGTCATGTTATTGTAAGGTACTAGGAACGCGGGATGCAGTGACGAGCAGGAGGCAGAGCAATAGTTAACGGGTTTTATGTATATAAATGTCTCAACAGTAAATACTCCACGCAGGGAGAAAGGGGGTGCAAATATACAGGCCCACAATATGTATATAGCAGTAAAGTAACTGCAACGGGTGAAATAACGGGTTAACTTATCAGTCTCTGGTTCCTGAATGATGGTGGCTGGAAAATCCCATGATGGCGCCGTAGGTGGCACGTGAAAGTCTCTGAACCGGTCCTGGAGAAAAGTGAAGCACTCTCTGTACTGTGGCTCGGTATCCTGGTCTTCTTACACACGGTCTTGTGATCCTGGAATGAGGTGCAGAACGGAGAAAGGTCTGCTGCACAGCTAAGGATGCACAAAGTCCTGGAGTGAAGGCCGCAGTCTCAACGTTACAAAGAGAGTCAGCAGATGTCCGATGCACCGACCGGTTAGTACTGTAGGGGTCAGAGGGTAACGGGGAGCTGGTCTCTGGAGATGCACAGTCTGTATGCGCAGGGGATGGAACGATGCAATGCGGGCCTGTCAGTTGGCGTCGGTCTGCGGAGAGGGAGTCAACCTTCTCCTGTAGCACACGCTGGGTACCCACCAAAAGCCCCGTTCCCACGCGCTCCGTCTCTTTTATATCACACCCGCCCCCAATAGTCAGGTGCAAAGGTCTGCTCCGGTCAGAAAGTACTTCCTCCGCCAACACTGGTGACAGTCCCGACAGTTCCGGCCCGAACACGCAAGAGAGACCACTATTCTGATCCATCTTCCTACATTATCACCTCTGGAGGTGACAGAGGAGCAGGAAGTGACATCATCAGGCCCTGATGCAATGCTCATCATGCTTTTTACACCTTTCATAGCATTGTATTATTATTATTTATTTATTTTTATAGCACCATTAATTCCATGGTGCTGTACATGAGATGGGGTTACATCCAAATACAGATATCACTTACAGTAAACAAAACTAACAATGACAGACTGGTACAGGGGGAAGAGGATCCTGCCCTTGTGGGCTTACATTCTACAGGATTATGGGGGAGGAGACAGTAGGTCGGGGGTTGCAGTAGCTCCGATGGTGTTGAGGTGGCCATGTGGTCACAGTACCATAGTAGCATCTGGAAAGAGGGCTCCAATATAAAATTTGTAACAAGTTCCCACCTACAGTGTGCCATTTACAAATCCTATGTGACGTGAGCCCTTGGGCCACTGCTACTTCTTCACCCCCTTACAGCTTCTTTACACCCCGAATGACACTGGCAATGATGAAACATTGTGCACCAGGATTAATACTAGATATTACTAATGTAAAGTTATAAAGAAGTAAAATGATTGAATTATGTGATTTAGAGAGCGCGTTGTAATGTGATTAAATTGTGTAATTTTCAAGCCCTGGGGAAAATGACAAGAATACAACATTGTAAGGGAGGCCGCTCTCCTTCACAAGACTAAGAGGAGCTAATATGGAGAGGAGGGGGCTGTCAAGGTGATAAACTGCTGTATTTAGCTCAGTTTCAGCAATAACAGACTGAAGGACACTTATTAGCAAATATAGTCATACCCTCTGAATACAAGAAGAGATCGGAGAGCTCAGGTTGTAAATATGCCGTGCAAAGGACGTCTAATCCTGGAAATGGAGATGTTTCTATCAACGTAAGGAAATGGACGAGCAATAACCTCCACGTCACCCCGAGGTCTGTAAATTGCCCTTGCTTATGGTGCAAAGGGACATGCCTTAAATAAGGTCTATTAAAAGGTCCACGCCAGTGATGCAATGCTCTTGTGATGTTGCACCTTCATGAAGGCTTAAATTGACGCGCCACTAGAGATGAGTGAAGATCCTCAAATTGGTTTGGGGAAGATTCACTTGAATGGCCTGAAGATTCGATTCGATGTAAAAAAAAAATTTCTAATTTGAAAGTGCTTCAATTTCTAATAAAAGACCTTTATTATGGCCTAAGGTCTCTCTTGACCCTAAAGCATAAGAAACAGAAGACGCGGAAAGGGATTAAAAACCTTACACTGCCTGTGAAGGTCCCCATTACTCCAAGCCAGTCTCTGGCTCTTCCATTGCGGAGATCAGTGATTGGCCTCACATGGTCCCTTGGTGCAGCAACACTCGTCATTGAAGCCAATGTCTTGTGTCACCAAAATGTGACCATAGATTGAAGATTCTGTTTTGCAGATGGAAATTCCAAGGTGAATCAACAAGATGTCATCATGGATAGTATTAAAAAAATCTTTATTAAAAATATATATTTTTTTATAAAATATTTTGTTGGAGTGATCTAGTAAAATTACCAAGACAACCAACCATGATGAATAAAGAGGTGCTAACACAACACCTTCATCAGGTGTCTAAAGAGATATGCCTCCTAAAGGATATTTATATATTTCCCTATACACATTGGTGGAGTTTCCCAAAGGGAAAGAACCAATCGTTCTAAAACCTTCCACATGTGTCTATGAGTATGACCCAACTGATCTATGAATGCATGTGTATAAAACATTTTGTTTGCTCCTCTGAGGACTACAATTTAGCCATAGAAAAAAAAGCATAAAAATCATTACCATATAGTCATGAAAAACCTATTATATTGACCGTTATCCATTGCAAAACTCCCGCAAATATCAACATTTTGGGATTATGGGACCATGTAAGGACAATCACTGACCTCAGTGCTGCAAGGAAGCCCTGGAAGAAAACAAAGACTGTCCTGAAGGAGCAAGGAGCTTTGACAGAGGCAGTGCAATGGTCATCACCTTGCTGAACCTGTGCAAATTGAATCCCCAAAACTTTGGATTTGCCACAGTCTAACATTTTTGGGACATTCGTAACAAATTTTATTTACACCATATTGATTCACTTATCTCTTCCAGCCACCTTCTTACAAGAAAAGTTCTAACTCGACATGAACCCCAGTGCTTCTTTCAACCTTGCAATATCCTTTATTGGTCGCTATTTGCTATCATTGATCCTGTTATTATGGAAATACACACTTGGTTAACTAAGTTTAACAGAAAAAAAGTTACTGGAATTTAAGTTGGTATGCATGCAAAATTGGAGCATGTTCACATTGGTTATTAAACAGACAAAACCACAAAACCAGACAAAAATGAACATAAACCCTGCTATAAGTAAATGAGTAAAAGCAAAAGTCCCTGTAAATAAATAGAGTACTTAGTAAACACCATTTTTGATTAACCCCTTAGTGACAGAGCCAATTTGGTACTTAATGACCAGGCCAATTTTTGCAATTCTGACCACTGTCACTTTATGAGGTTATAACTCTGGAACGCTTCAACGGATCCCGCTGATTCTGAGACTGTTTTTTCGTGACATATTGTACTTCATGTTAGTGGTAACATTTCTTCGATATTACTTGCGATTATTTATGAAAAAAACGGAAATATGGCGAAAATTTTTAAAATTTTGCAATTTTCAAAATTTGTATTTTTATGCCCTTAAATCAGAGAGATATGTCACAAAAAATAGTTAATAAATAACATTTCCCACATGTCTACTTTACATCAGCACAATTTTGGAAACAAAATTTTTTTTTGTTAGGGAGTTATAAGGGTTAAAAGTTGACCAGCAATTTCTCATTTTTACAACACCATTTTTTTTAGGGACCACATCACATTTGAAGTCATTTTGAGGGGTCTATATGATAGAAAATAATGAAGTGTGAAACCATTCTAAAAACTACACCCCTCAAGGTTCTCAAAACCACATTCAAGAAGTTTATTAACCCTTTACGTGCTTCACAGGAACTGAAACAATGTGTAAGGAAAAAATGAACATTTAACTTTTTTTTGCAAACATCTTAATTCAGAACCATTTTTTTTATTTTCACAAGTGTAAAAACAGAAATGTAACCATAAATTTTGTTATGCAATTTCTCCTGAATATGCCAATACCCCATATGTGGGGGTAAACCACTTTTTGGGCGCACCGCAGAACTTGGAAGTGAAGGAGCGCCGTTTGACTTTTTCAATGCAGAATTGGCTGGAATTGAGATCGGACGCCATGTCACGTTTAGAGAGCCTCTGATGTGCCTAAACAGTGGAAACCCCCCACAAGTGACCCCATTTTGGAAACTAGACCCCTTAAGGAACTTATCTAGATGTGTGGTGAGCACTTTGAACCCCCAAGTGCTTCACAGAAGTTTATAACGTAGAGCCGTGAAAATAAAAAATCGCTTTTGTTTACACAAAAATGATCTTTTCGCCCACAAATTATTATTTTCACAAGGGTAACAGGAGAAATTAGACCACAAAAGTTGTTGTGCAATTTCTCCTGAATACGTCGATACCCCATATGTGAGGGTAAACCACTGTTAGGGCGCACCGCAGAGCTTGGAAGTGAAGGAGCGCCGTTTTACTTTTTCAATGTAGAATTGGCTGGAATTGAGATTGGACGCCATGTCGCGTTTGGAGAGCCTCTGATGTGCCTAAACAGTGGAAACCCCCCACAAGTGACCCCATTTTGGAAACTAGACCCCTTAAGGAACATATCTAGATGTGTGGTGAGCACTTTGAACCCCCATGTGCTTCAGAGAAGTTTATAATGTAGAGCCGTGAAAAAAAAAATCGCATTTTTTCTACAAAAATTATCTTTTTGCCCACAAATTTTTATTTTCACAAGGGTAACAGGAGAAATTAGACCACAAAAGTTGTTGTGCAATTTCTCCTGAGTACGCTGATACCCAATATGTGGGGGTAAACCACTGTTAGGCCGCACCGCAGAGCTTGGAAGAGAAGGAGTGCCGTTTTACTTTTTCACTGTAGAATTGGCTGGAATTGAGATTGGACGCCATGTCGCGTTTGGAGAGCCCCTGATGTGCCTAAACAGTGGAAACCCCCCACAAGTGACACCATTTTGGAAACTAGACCCCTTAAGGAACTTATCTAGATGTGTGGCGAGCACTTTGAACCCCCATGTGCTTCACAGAAGTTTATAACGTAGAGCCGTGAAAAAAAAAATTGCATTTTTTCTACAAAAATGATCTTTTTGCCCACAAATTTTTATTTTCACAAGGATAACAGGAGAAATTAGACCACTATAGTTGTTGTGCAATTTCTCCTGAGTACGTCGATACCCAATATGTGGGGGTAAACCACTGTTTGGGCGCACCGCAGAGCTTGGAAGAGAAAGAGTGCCGTTTTACTTTTTCAATGTAGAATTGGCTGGAATTGAGATCGGACGCCATGTCGCGTTTGGAGAGCCCCTGATGTGCCTAAACAGTAGAAATCCCCCACAAGCGACCCCATTTTGGTAACTAGACCCCCCATGGAACTTATCTAGATGTGTGGTGAGAACCTTGAATGCCCAAGTGCTTCACAGAAGTTTAGAATGCAGAGCCGTGAAAATAAAAAACATTTTTTTTTTCCACAAAAAAGATTTTTTAGCCCCCAAGTTTTTATTTTCACAAGGGTAACAAGAGAAATTGGACCCCAAAAGTTGTTGTCCAATTTGTCCTGAGTATGCTGGTACCCCATATGTGGGGGTAAACCACTGTTTGGGCGCACGGCAGAGCTCGGAAGGAAGGAGCGCCGTTTTGGAATGCAGACTTTGATAGAATGGTCTGCGGGTATTATGTTGCGTTTGCAGAGCCCCTGATGTACCTAACCAGTAGAAACCCTCCACAAATGACCCCATTTTGGAAACTAGACCCCCCAAGGAACTTATCTAGATGTGTGGTGAGAACTTTGAATGCCCAAGTGCTTTACAGAAGTTTAGAATGCAGAGTCGTGAAAATAAAAAATATTTTTTTTCCACAAAAAAGATATTGTAGCCCCCAAGTTTTTATTTTCACAAGGGTAACAGGAGAAATTGGACTGCAATAGTTGTTGTCCAATTTATCCCGAGTACGCTGATGTGCCATATGTGGGGGTAAACCACTGTTTGGGCGCACGGCAGAGCTCGGAAGGGAAGGAGCGCCTTTTTGGAATGCAGACTTTGATAGAATGGTCTGTGGGCATTATGTTGCGATTGCAGAGCCCCTGATATACCTAAACTGTAGTAACCCCCCACAAGTGACCCCATTTTGGAAACTAGACCCCCCAAGGAACTTATCTAGATGTGTGGTGAGAACTTTGAATGCCCATTTGCTTCACAGAAGTTTAGAATGCAGAGTCGTGAAAATAAAAAATATTTTTTTTTTCACAAAAAAGATATTATAGCCCCCAAATTTTTATTTTCACAAGGGTAACAAGAGAAATTGGACCCCAGAAGTTGTTGTCCAATTTATCCCGAGTACGCTGATGCCCCATATGTGGGGGTAACCCACTGTTTGGGCGCACGGCAGAGCTCAGAAGGGAGGGAGCACCATTTGACTTTTTGAGCGCAAAATTGGCTGTCGTGTTTGGAGACCCCCTGATGTACCTAAACAGTGGAAACCCCCCAATTCTAGCTCCAACCCTAACCCCAACACACCCCTAACCCTAATCCCAACCAGATCCATAATCCTAATCACTAACTCTAGCCATAATCACAACCCTTACCCCAAAACAACCCTAATGTCAACCCTAACCATAACCCTAATCAAAACCCTAAATCCAACACACCCCTAATCCTAATCTCAACCCTAACCTCAAACCTAACCCTAATCCCAATACACCCCTAATCACAACCCTAACCTTAACCCTAATCCCAAACCTAACCCTAATCCCAAGCGTAACCCTAATGCCAACCCTAACCCTAATACCAACCCTAATCCAAACCCTAACACTAATCCCAGCTCTAACCCTAACTTTAGCCCCAACCCTAGCCCTAACTTTAGCCCCAACCCTAACCCTAGCCCTAAGGCTACTTTAACACTTGCGTCGTTTGGCATTCCATCGCAATCCGTCGTTTTGGACAAGAAACGGATCCTGCAAATGTGCCCGCAGGATGCGTTTTTTGCCCATAGACTTGTATTGCCGACGGATCGTGACGGATGGCCACACGTTGCGTCCGTCGTGCACTGGATCAGTTGTGCTTTGGCGGAGCGTCGGCACAAAAAAACGTTCAATGAAACTTTTTTTGTACGTCTCATCCGCCATTTCTGACCGCGCATGCGTGGCCGTAACTCCGCCCCCTCCTCCCCAGGACATAGATTGGGCAGCGGATGCGTTGAAAAACTACAGCTGCTGCCCACGTTGTGCACAATTTTGACAACGTGCGTTGGTATGTCGGGCTGACGCATTGCGACGGCACCGTACCGACGTAAGTGTGAAAGAAGCCTAACCCTAAATTTAGCCCCAATCCTAACCCTAAATTTAGCCCCAACCCTAACCCTAAATTTAGCCCTAACCCTACCCCTAACCTAACCCTACCCCTAACCCTACCCCTAACCCTACCCCTAACCCTACCCCTAACCCTACTCCTAACCCTAACCCTACCCCTAACCCTACCCCTAACCCTACCCCTAACCCTACCCCTACCCCTAATCCTACCCCTAACCCTAACCCTACCCCTAACCCTAACCCTACCCCTAACCCTAACCCTAATTTTAGCCCCAACTGCTGTTCTCCTGCCGGCCGGCAGATGGAGACAGATGGCGGGCGCACTGGGCATGCGCTCGCCATTTTCTTCTGCCGGCGGCCAGGAGAAGCAGCAAGAGGATCCAGGGACACAGGTGAGTATTGTAGGGTCCCCGAATCCCCCTATTTCTCTGTCCTCTGATGTGCGATCACATCAGAGGACAGAGAATTACACTTTCCTTTTTTTTTTTTTTTTTTTTGTGGTCGCCGGTAAACAGTTAATTACCGGCGATCACATAACAGGGGTCGGTAAAACCGACCCCGATCATGCTCTTTGGGGTCTCGGCTACCCCCGGCAGCCGAGACCCCAAAGATTCTCCCGGTGCCGGCCGGCGGGCGCACTGCGCATGCGCCCGCCATTTTGAAGATGGCGGCGCCCACCGGGAGACACGAGGAGCATCGGGGGAGCTAGGTGAGTATTTGGGGGCCACCTGGGACCCCTTTTCTCTGTCCTCCGATGTGCGATCACATCGGAGGACAGAGAAATTAAAAAGAGATCTCTTTTTTTTTTTTTGCGATCGCCGGTAAACGGTTAATTACCGGCGATCGCAAATGCGGGGTGGGTTAAAAAAAACCCGAATCATGTTCTCTGGGGTCTCGGCTACCCCCGGCAGCCGAGACCCCGGAGAAAATCGGCCTCTGGGGGGCGCTATTGACTTTTTCCACAGCGCCGTTAATTAACGGCGCTGTGGTTTAAGTACCCTTAGCGGCCGCCGTTAAAAGGCGTATCGGCGGTCGCTAAGGGGTTAAACAAAAAAAAATGTAAAAGCCATCTAACCAGCGACAAGTTGTACCCAAATCTGGATATAAGGGCTGAGCAGGACCGGGTCCCGAACAAGGAAAATGTAATGTCCAGCTCAAAGGAAGGGATGCCATACCCTTACATGCAGAAAACTGAAACTTAACCTTAGTCACATTGATGTCACTTTGACACATGGTACGGTTTTAATACTGGGTGTTAGGACCATCCCGAATTTGGGTACACCTTGACGCTGGTGGGATGGCTTTTACACTTTTTTTTAATCAAATGCAGTGTTTACTGAATACTCTAGTTATTTACATGCACTATTGCTTTTACTCATTAACTTACAACAGGGTATATGTTCATTTTTGTCTTAGGTTTTATTCAGACCCAAACCTTGACCTATTACAGGTTCTCCCAGCGTTGATCCATTGAGGTAATTTATGACTTAAAGGGTTTTTCTCGACTTCAGGGATGGATATTGTTAGATAGTGCTTATAAAAAACAAGTACTTTTGCTATTTAATACTTATTAAAATTTGAAGCTGTTAATGAGATGTTAACATTTTCTTGCTTATCAGACCAACCAACCCTGATGTCTATTTTTTTGTACCTGGCCGGATTAGGAGGGAGCAGAGATCCTGTCCAGCTCCAAAACATGTGCTTACAAGTCCAGCGAAAAAGAGCTTGTAAGGACTGCAAATGTTCTGCTATCTAGCGGTGGTCGGTCTCCACAGCAACAAGTTGTAAACAAAATAAAAATGTTAATATCTGCAAAATTAATAAGCAGTGAATTTAAAAATTATTTGTTTTTACAAGTACTCTCTGAAAATTACCCGTTTATGAAGATGAAAATAACACTTTAACCCTATGTTTATCTACATAACCTCACCCGCCATTAACTTGCTGATTCTGTTTATCCAGGGCTTCCATTAGGTACTGAGTGGTTTCCAGAAGTCCTACTTCTGGCCGTCTACAACAATTAAGATGTCCAAGGAAATGCATAATTGTTATACAAGGTCATAATATAAGTTATTTTTTATGAGTGAACTGATGTGTAATGATGGCGCATTAACAAGAATTAAACTGAAGATATACATTTATACAGAAGAGCTACAGGGCCTCATTTATCAACTTTGTCCTTGTTGCTCACAGCAACCAATCACTGCAAAGCTTTCATTTCTCAAAATGAGCTAGGAAAATGAAAGCTGTGCTCTGATTGGTTGTTATTGGCAGGAAAGATTATTTTCTTTGGGACAGTTTTGATAAAGTTTTGATAAATTCTTATCAGCGTCGTCATCTTTTCATGGATTTTGGACACACACGGAATTCGTTTATTCATGGGAAGGTTATATGGACACACAGAGATTTTCAGTCGGAAATCAGTAAAAAGAAACTGTGTAGATAAGAATCTGTCTTTGTTGCCCAAATCAATAAATCACAGTTCAGCTTTCATTTTATTAGAGCGGTTCTATAAATGAAAGCTGAACTTTGACTGGTTGCTATGGGCAACAAAGACAGAATATTATTTTTTTCGGAAAGTTTTGATGAATGAAGCCCATTGTGGTGCCTTAAAAAGAATTGAGAAAGACTAATTTGGCAGTAATAGGAACTGACTCTACTACCTGCACGGGGGGCAGTTCCTCATACATGTTTCGACCCTGGCCATCAGAACTGACCTCCAAGACCTGTGCATATGGAAGCCTAGAAGTCACCTCCCGACAGCCACTCCAGGTGGATTCATCTTTGGCTCAGAGGGACACTTTTACTAAGGTCTCTTTCACACATCCGGGTCTCCAGTATGTGTGGTGACAGTTTTCACATGTACCAGAGACACTGACACACATAGACCCATTCAAAAGAATGGGTCTGTGCACATGTCAGTGTGTTTCCACGGACCGTGTGTCCGTGTGACCCACACGTAGATGTCCGTTTTTTTCCCGTCAGCACAGGCCACAAAATGTCCCGCACACATGCATACGGAGAACACATGGATGTCATCTGTGTGACACGCATCGGCGCTGGGGAAAAAGAGCTACAGTAAGCACTGTTCCCCAGCGCCGGGTGCTGAAGACGGCTCTCCTCATTGGAGAAAAGAGGAGAAATGATCCAGCTGAAGGCGGAGGCGGTTCAAACTTTGTGAGGCTTTATTGGACAACTGAAACAATATAGCGTTCTTCAAAAAAATCTTTGCATAGCAAACACCTGGCACACCAATGAGGACGATCAACGCGTTTCAACTATGAAGTCTTACTCATGATCTGAGATCGTCCTCACTGGTGTGCCAGGTGTTTGCTATGCAAAGATTTTTTTGAAGAACGCAATATTGTTTCAGTTGTCCAATAAAGCCTCACAAAATTTTTACCGCCTCCACCTTCCACTGGATCATTTCTCCTCTTTTCTCCATTTGGCGTGGGTGCTCACCCCGATCCATGCTGGGCATTGGCAGGTCTGGGGATTCCTCTGAAGACCGGTAAGCTGACTACATTTTTTTTTTCTCTATGGCTCTCATCATTCTTCCCTGCTCTGCCGGCGATCGGCGCAAGCAGAGGAGAATGATGAGCGTAATCTTCAAGTCAAAACAATGACAGTTGGTGGGGACTTTTGGGACTATTGCTCACATCAACCTACACCTGCTGTTGCTAATAACAGTGACAGCAGGAGCGGATGATGGGGGTATTCCTCACCTGCCGCCTGCGCTATAGCTAGTGATGAGCGAGTGTACTCATTGCTCGAGTTTTCCTGAGCAGGGGTATCAAACTGCATTCCTCGAGGGCCTCAGACCATGCGTGTTTTCAAGATTTCCTTTGCATTACACAAGGTGCTGGAATCATTCTGTGCAGGTGATTAAATTATCACCTGTGCAATACAAGGAAATCCTGAAAACATGACCTGTTTGTGGCCCTCGAGGAATGCAGTTTGACACCCCTATTCCTGAGCACACTCGGGTGCTCTCCGAGTATTTATGACTAGGGTTGAGCGAAACGGGTCGAACATTTTCAAAAGTCGCCGACTTTTGGCTAAGTCGGGGTTTCATGAAACCCGATCCGACCCCTGTGCGGGGTCGGCCATGCGGTACGCGACTTTCGCGCCAAAGTCGCGTTTCAATGACGCGAAAAGCGCCATTTCTCAGCCAATGAAGGTAAACGCAGAGTGTGGGCAGCGTGATGACATAGGTCCTGGTCCCCACCATCTTAGAGAAGGGCATTGCAGTGATTGGCTTGCTGTCTGCGACGTCACAGGGGCTATAAAGAGGCGTTCCCGCCGACCGCCATCTTACTGCTGCTGATCTGAGCTTAGGGAGAGGTTGCTGCCGCTTTGTCAGAAGCAGGGATAGCGTTAGGCAGGGTCCATTAACTACAAAACCGCTTGTGCTGCAGCGATTTGCACTGTCCAACACCACCCTCGGTGTGCAGGGACAGTGGAAGTTTTTTTTTTTTTTTTTTTCCCCTCAGCGCTGTAGCTCATTGGGCTGCCCTAGAAGGCTCCCTGATAGCTGCATTGCTGTGTGTACGCCGCTGTGCAAACCAACTGCTTTTTTCAAAGCACAAATCCTCTTGTTCCTTCCTTTCTGCACAGCTATCTTTTTTGTTTGTCCACACTTTTTATTTCATTTGTGCATCAGTCCACTCCTTATTGCTGCCTGCCATACCTGGCTGAGATTTCTGCAGGCAGGGAGATAGTAGCTGCCTGCCATACCTGGCTGAGATTACTGCAGGCAGGGAGATAGTAATTGTAGGACATTCCCTGTTTTTTTTTTTGTTTTTTTTTTGGTGGGAGATTAAGATTGGCAATTTGGCATTTCTGCTAGAGTGCCATCCCTGTGTGTGCCATCTCTCTCACATAGTGGGCCATAGAAAGCCTTTTCATTTTTCTGTATTTTTTTTTGTGGGGTGTATAAATTCTCCCTGATAAAAATACAGTGGGAGATTAATATTGGCCTTTGGGCTTGTGTGCCAGTCCTGAGTGTGCCATCTCTCTCACAAATAGTGGGCCATAGAAAGCCTATTTTATTTTTTTGGGGGTTTTATAAATTCTCCCTGAAAAAAAGGGAGATTAATATTGGCCTCTGGGCTTGTGTGCCAGTCCTGAGCGTGCCATCTGTGCCAGCCCTGAGCGTGCCATCTCTCTCACAAATAGTGGGCCATAGAAAGCCTATTTATTTTTTTTTTTGGTTTTATAAATTCTCCCTGAAAAAAAGGGAGATTAATATTGGCCTCTGGGCTTGTGTGCCAGTCCTGAGCGTGCCATCTGTGCCAGCCCTGAGCGTGCCATCTCTCTCACAAATAGTGGGCCATAGAAAGCCTATTTAATTTTTTTTTTTGTTTTATAAATTTTCCCTGAAAAAAGGGAGATTAATATTGGCCTCTGGGCTTGTGTGCCAGTCCTGAGCGTGCCATCTGTGCCAGCCCTGAGCGTGCCATCTCTCTCACAAATAGTGGGCCATAGAAAGCCTATTTAATTTTTTTTTTTGTTTTATAAATTTTCCCTGAAAAAAGGGAGATTAATATTGGCCTCTGGGCTTGTGTGCCAGTTGTGAGCGTGCCATCTGTGCCAGTCCTGAGCGTGCCATCTCTCTCACAAATAGTGGGCCATAGAAAGCCTATTTAAATTTTTTTTTGGTTTTATAAATTCTCCCAGAAAAAAAGGGAGATTAATATTGGCCTCTGGGCTTCTGTGCCAGTCCTGAGCGTGCCATCTGTGCCAGTCCTGAGCGTCCCATCTCTCTCACAAATAGTGGGCCATAGAAAGCCTATTTTATTTTTTTGGGGGGTTTTATAAATTCTCCCTGAAAAAAAGGGAGATTAATATTGGCCTCTGGGCTTGTGTGCCAGTCCTGAGCGTGCCATCTGTGCCAGCCCTGAGCGTGCCATCTCTCTCACAAATAGTGGGCCATAGAAAGCCTATTTATTTTTTTTTTTGTTTTATAAATTTTCCCTGAAAAAAGGGAGATTAATATTGGCCTCTGGGCTTGTGTGCCAGTTGTGAGCGTGCCATCTGTGCCAGTCCTGAGCGTGCCATCTCTCTCACAAATAGTGGGCCATAGAAAGCCTATTTAAATTTTTTTTTGGTTTTATAAATTCTACCAGAAAAAAAGGGAGATTAATATTGGCCTCTGGGCTTCTGTGCCAGTCCTGAGCGTGCCATCTGTGCCAGTCCTGAGCGTCCCATCTCTCTCACAAATAGTGGGCCATAGAAAGCCTATTTTTTTTTTTTTTTGGGTTTTAGAAATTCTCCCTGGAAAAAAAAAGGGAGATTAATATTGCCCTTTGGGCTTGTGTGCCAGTACTAAGCGTTCCATCTCTCTCTCTCTCTCTCTCAGTCAGTGGGCCATAGAACGCCTATTTTTGGTTTTATTTGTTTTCTAAATTCTCCCTGAAAAAATCATTTTATTTTATTTGGTTTCTAAATTCTTCCTGATAAAATCACATTTTTTTTATTATTTTTTTTTCTAAAGTCTCCCTGAAAAAAAAAAAAAAAAACAGTGGGAGATTAATATTGGCCTTTCTGCTTGTGTGCCAGTCTTGACTCCTGGGTGCGTCATCTCTCAGTCAGTGGGCCATAGAACGCCTATTTTTGGTTTTATTTGTTTTATAAATTCTCCCAGAAAAAATCATTTTATTTTATTTGGTTTCTAAATTCTTCCTGATAAAATCACATTTTTTTTATTATTTTTTTTTCTAAAGTCTCCCTGAAAAAAAAAAAAAAAAACAGTGGGAGATTAATATTGGCCTTTCTGCTTGTGTGCCAGTCTTGACTCCTGGGTGCGTCATCTCTCAGTCAGTGGGCCATAGAACGCCTATTTTTGGTTTTATTTGTTTTATAAATTCTCCCAGAAAAAATCATTTTATTTTATTTGGTTTCTAAATTCTTCCTGATAAAATCACATTTTTTTTATTATTTTTTTTTCTAAAGTCTCCCTGAAAAAAAAAAAAAAAAACAGTGGGAGATTAATATTGGCCTTTCTGCTTGTGTGCCAGTCTTGACTCCTGGGTGCGTCATCTCTCAGTCAGTGGGCCATAGAACGCCTATTTTTGGTTTTATTTGTTTTCTAAATTCTCCCTGAAAAAATCATTTTATTTTATTTGGTTTCTAAATTCTTCCTGATAAAATCACATTTTTTTTATTATTTTTTTTTCTAAAGTCTCCCTGAAAAAAAAAAAAAAAAACAGTGGGAGATTAATATTGGCCTTTCTGCTTGTGTGCCAGTCTTGACTCCTGGGTGCGTCATCTCTCAGTCAGTGGGCCATAGAACGCCTATTTTTGGTTTTATTTGTTTTATAAATTCTCCCAGAAAAAATCATTTTATTTTATTTGGTTTCTAAATTCTTCCTGATAAAATCATATTTTTTTTATTATTTTTTTTTCTAAAGTCTCCCTGAAAAAAAAAAAAAAAAAACAACCAAAAAAAACAGTGGGAGATTAATATTGGCCTTTCTGCTTGTGTGCCAGTCTTGACTCCTGGGTGTGCCATCTCTCTCTCTCTCTCTCTCTCTCTCTCTCTCCAATTGTGGTCCATAGAAAGCCTATATTTTTTTTCCTTGATTTGGGTTCTAAAATCTACCAGAGAAAATAACTACATCAATCATTGGTAGAAAAATATTGGCCTCTGGGTTTGTGTGCCACTCCTGACTCCTGTGTGCGTCATCTCTCAGTCAGTGGGCCATAGAACGCCTATTTTTGTTTTTATTTGTTTTATAAATTCTCCCTGAAAAAATCATTTTATTTTATTTGGTTTCTAAATTCTTCCTGATAAAATCATATTTTTTTTATTATTTTTTTTTCTAAAGTCTCCCTGAAAAAAAAAAAAAAACAGTGGGAGATTAATATTGGCCTTTCTGCTTGTGTGCCAGTCTTGACTCCTGGGTGTGCCATCTCTCTCTCTCTCTCTCTCTCTCTCCAATTGTGGTCCATAGAAAGCCTACATTTTTTTTCCTTGATTTGGGTTCCAAAATCTACCAGAGAAAATAACTCCATCAATCATTGGTAGAAAAATATTGGCCTCTGGGCTTGTGTGCCACTCCTGATTCCTGTGTGCGTCATCTCTCACTCAGTGGCCCATAGAAAGCATATAGTTTGTTACATTTGTTTTCTAAATTCTCCCTGCAAAAATCTTTTTTTTTTTTTTGGGGGGGTTTCTAAAGTGTTCCTGAAAAAAATAAAAATAAAAAAAAAATAATAGTGTGACATTAATATTAACATTTGTGCTTCAGTGACAGTCCTGCGTGTGGGGCATCTCTCTAATTTGCAGCCACCAAAAAAAGAGTGTGTAACATTGGGCCTGATTTTCGCTGTGGTCTCACCAACCTGTAAAGGGGTAGCTAAATCATACTGAAGTTATAGCTCACCGTGTAAGTTGTGTGACTGCAACAAATAACGTTAGTTTGGTTACGTTTTTAAAACAATGAGGAAGTCTAGTGGAAGAGGTCGTGGCCGGGGGCGTTCATTGTCAGCTGGTAATGAGGGTAGTGGTAGTGGTGGAGCATCAGGTGGTCGTGGGGGAAAAAATATTGCACCTAAGTCTGGAGCTGTGGAGCCAGGTTCGTCGTCCGGCTACACAAGGCCTCGAACGCTCCCTTTTCTGGGATTAGGAAAACCGCTTTTAAAGCCGGAGCAGCAAGAGCAAGTTTTGGCTTATCTTGCTGACTCAGCCTCTAGCTCTTTTGCCTCATCTCGTGAAACTGGTAAAAGTAAAAGCAGCGCGTCGTTAGTGGATGTTCACGGTCAGGGACAAGTCACTTCCTTGTCCTCTTCAGCAAAAACAACAACAGAGAAGAATGCAGCAGGCGACACAACGGGTTACTCCATGGAGCTCTTTACACATACCGTCCCTGGCTTAGAAAGTGAAGCAGTTAACAGTCCATGCCCATTACAAATTGAATCTGACATGGAGTGCACTGACGCACAGCCACAGCCAGACTACTATGCTGGTCCTTTGACTCAGACCACAACATTGCCCTCGCAGGGTGCTGATCAAGAATCAGACCCTGATGAGACTATGTTGCCCCATCACGAACGCTATACCACCGAACGACACGGTGACACAGACGAAGTTGCGCAGGAGGTACAAGAAGAGTTATTAGATGACCCAGTTCTTGACCCCGATTGGCAGCCATTGGGGGAACAGGGTGCAGGCGGCAGCAGTTCTGAAGCAGAGGAGGAGGAGGGGCCGCAGCAGGCATCAACATCGCCACAGGTTCCATCTGCCGGGCCCGTATCTTGCCCAAAACGCGTGGCAAAGCCAAAACCTGGTGGAGGACAGCGTGGCCATCCGGTTAAAGCTCAGTCTGCAATGCCTGAAAAGGTATCCGATGCTAGAAAGAGTGCAGTCTGGCATTTTTTTAAACAACATCCAATTGATCAGCGCAAAGTCATCTGTCAAAAATGTTCTACTTCCTTAAGCAGAGGTCAGAATCTGAAAAGTCTCAATACTAGTTGCATGCATAGACATTTAACCACCATGCATTTGAAAGCTTGGACTAACTACCAAACGTCCCTTAAGGTTGTTGCACCCTCGGCCAATGAAGCTAGTCATCAACGCAACATCCCTTCCGGCAGTGTAGGACCACCATTTAGCGCACCACCTGCTGTATCTGTGCAGGTATCTTTGCCAGGCCAAAGCAGTCAGGGTCAGGGAATCACCAGTTTCGTAGTAGGAAACACTGCATCTAGGGCACCGGCGGCAACAATACCATCTCCCACCGTCTCTCAGTCTGCCATGTCCACCGGCACCCCCGCTAGTTCCACGATCTCCAGCTCTCCAGTCCAGCTCACCCTACATGAGACTATGGTTAGAAAAAGGAAATACTTAGCCTCGCATCCGCGTACACAGGGTTTGAACGCCCACATAGCTAGACTAATCTCGTTAGAGATGATGCCCTACCGGTTAGTTGAAAGCGAAGCTTTCAAAGACCTGATGGACTACGCTGTACCACGCTACGAGCTACCCAGTCGACACTTTTTTTCCAGAAAAGCCATCCCAGCCCTCCACCAGCATGTTAAAGAGCGCATCGTCCATGCACTCAGGCAATCTGTGAGCACAAAGGTGCACCTGACAACAGATGCATGGACCAGTAGGCATGGCCAGGGACGTTACGTGTCCATCACGGCACACTGGGTAAATGTGGTGGATTCAGGGTCCACAGGGGACAGCAAGTTTGGGACAGTTCTGCCTAGCCCACGGTCTAGTAAACAGTTGTCTGTAGCCGTTCGCACCCCCTCCTCCTCCTCCTCCTCGTCCTCCTGCAGAAGCAAGAGCTCGTCCACAGACCGCAGTCGCACAAACACTCCATCCGCACCTGCCACTGTTGCACACCAGGTCTCCCATTATGGGGCAGCTACTGGCATACGTCAGCAGGCTGTATTGGCTATGAAGTGTTTGGGCGACAATAGACACACCGCGGAAGTTCTGTCCGAGTTCTTGCAGCAAGAAACGCAGTCGTGGCTGGGCACTGTAGATCTTGAGGCAGGCAAGGTAGTGAGTGATAACGGAAGGAATTTCATGGCTGCCATCTCCCTTTCCCAACTGAAACACATTCCTTGCCTGGCTCACACCTTAAACCTGGTGGTGCAGTGCTTCCTGAAAAGTTATCCGGGGTTATCCGACCTGCTCCTCAAAGTGCGTGGACTTTGCGCACATATCCGCCGTTCGCCTGTACACTCCAGCCGTATGCAGACCTATCAGCGTTCTTTGAACCTTCCCCAGCATCGCCTAATCATAGACGTTGCAACAAGGTGGAACTCAACACTGCACATGCTTCAGAGACTGTGCGAACAGAGGCGGGCTGTTATGTTTTTGTGGGAGGATACACATACACGGGCAGGCAGTAGGATGGCAGACATGGAGTTGTCAGGTGTGCAGTGGTCGAAGATTCAAGACATGTGTCAAGTCCTTCAGTGTTTTGAGGAATGCACACGGCTGGTTAGTGCAGACAACGCCATAATAAGCATGAGCATCCCCCTAATGCGTCTGCTGATGCAAAGTTTGACGCACATAAAGGATCAGGCGTCTGCACCAGAGGAAGAGGAAAGCCTTGATGACAGTCAGCGATTGTCTGGTCAGGGCAGTGTACATGACGAGGTACCGGGCGAAGAGGAGGTGGAGGATGAGGAGGATGATGGGGATGAGTATATTTTTAATGAGGAAGCTTTCCCGGGGGCACGGGAAATTGGTGGCGTGGCAAGGCCGGGTTCTGGTTTTTTGAGGGACACAAGTGACGTAGATTTGCCTGCAACTGCCCCTCAACCAAGCACAACCGCAGATTTGACAACGGGAACTTTGGCCCACATGGCGGATTATGCCTTGCGTATCCTCAAAAGGGACACACGCATTACAAAAATGATGAACGATGACGATTACTGGTTGGCCTGCCTCCTTGATCCTCGCTATAAAGGCAAATTGCAAAATATTATGCCACATGAGAACTTGGAACTAATATTAGCAACAAAACAATCAACTCTTGTTGACCGTTTGCTTCTGGCATTCCCTGCACACAGCGCCCGTGATCGTTCTCACACGAGCTCCAGGGGCCAGCAGACCAGAGGTGTTAGAGGGGCAGAAATCAGAAGTGGCGTTGGCCAGAGGGGTTTTCTGACCAGGTTGTGGAGTGATTTTTCTATGACCGCAGACAGGACAGGTACTGCAGCATCAATTCAAAGTGACAGGAGACAACATTTGTCCAGTATGGTTACAAACTATTTTTCATCCCTTATCGACGTTCTCCCTCAACCGTCATTCCCATTTGATTACTGGGCATCCAAATTAGACACCTGGCCAGAATTGGCAGAATATGCATTGCAGGAGCTTGCTTGCCCGGCAGCTAGTGTCCTATCAGAAAGAGTATTCAGTGCTGCAGGTTCAATACTAACAGAAAAAAGGACTCGTCTGGCTACCCAAAATGTAGATGATCTAACCTTCATTAAAATGAACCACAACTGGATTTCAAAATCTTTTGCCCCACCCTGCCCGGCTGACACCTAGCTTTCCTATGAAAAGGTCTTGCCTGTGGACTATTCTGAATGACTTTTCCAATCTCGTAATTTTCTTCACCTGATTGTCCAGCATACGACATGTTTCCACCTCACGAAATGGCCAAACTCCCCACACGGGGCCGTGCTATCGCCACTTTGCGCTTGGACCCTTGAGAGTGCTGTTTGTCTGAAGAGGTGGGTGTGGCCGCTTTTGGTCGACGGCACTGCCACTGGGTCCCTCATAGTACAATAAAGTGTCTCTGGCGGTGGTGGTGCGCACCCAACGTCAGACACACCGTTGTAATATGAGGGGCCCTGTGCCTGTAACGCCGGCCACAAGACAGTTCCCCCCCCCAGCTCAAACAGTGCTCTACCACTAGCAAAATTATCTCTCACAGCTTCACCAATGTGTAGTCTAGGCGCTGACATCCTTCAATGCCTGGCACTGACAATACCATTGTTTTGACATTTTTGTTATGTTAGGCCTTCGAAGCCTGTCTGCGGTCCCTTCTTTCTACAACTACTACACTGACCAGGCCACTGCTGGCCGTGTTACCCTGGAACCAATTTAAAAGTGCCTACAGTCAGCCCAATTTTGTTATGTTAGGCCTTCGAAGACTGTCTGCCGTCACTCCTTCCACTAGACTTCTACTGACCATACACTGCTGCCCATGTACCCCTGGAACCAATTTAAAGTGCCTACAGCCAGCCCAATTTTGTTATGTTAGGCCTTGGAAGCCTGTCTGCGGTCACTCCTTCCACTAGACTTCCACTGACCAGACCACTGCTGCCCGTGTACCCCTGGAACCAATTTAAAAGTGCCTACAGCCAGCCCAAGTTTGTTATGTTAGACCTTGGAAGCCTGTCTGCGGTCACTCCTTCCACTAGGCCTCCACTGACCACACCACTGCTGCCCGTGTACCCCTGGAACCAATTTAAAAGTGCCTACAGCCAGCCCAAGTTTGTTATGTTAGGCCTTCGAAGCCTGTCTGCGGTCCATTCTTTCAACTACTACTACACTGACCAGGTCACTGCTGCCCGTGTACCCCTGGAACCAATTTAAAAGTGCCTACAGCCAGCCCAAGTTTGTTATGTTAGGCCTTGGAAGCCTGTCTGCGGTCACTCCTTCCACTAGACTTCCACTGACCAGACCACTGCTGCCCGTGTACCCCTGGAACCAATTTAAAAGTGCCTACAGCCAGCCCAAGTTTGTTATGTTAGGCCTTGGAAGCCTGTCTGCGGTCACTCCTTCCACTAGGCCTCCACTGACCACACCACTGCTGTCCGTGTACCCCTGGAACCAATTTAAAATTGCCTACAGCCATGTGTTATTATTTTAGGCCTTCGATGCCTGTCTGCGGTCACTCCTTCCACTAGGCCTCCACTGACCACACCACTGCTGTCCGTGTACCCCTGGAACCAATTTAAAATTGCCTACAGCCAGCCCAATTTTTTTATTTTAGGCCTTCGATGCCTGTCTGCGGTCCATTCTTTCAACTACTACTACACTGACCAGGTCACTGCTGCCCGTGTACCCCTGGAACCAATTTAAAATTGCCTACAGCCATGTGTTATTATTTTAGGCCTTCGATGCCTGTTTGCGGTCACTCCTTCCACTAGGCCTCCACTGACCACACCACTGCTGTCCGTGTACCCCTGGAACCAATTTAAAATTGCCTACAGCCATGTGTTATTATTTTAGGCCTTCGATGCCTGTCTGCGGTCACTCCTTCCACTAGGCCTCCACTGAGCACACCACTGCTGTCCGTGTACCCCTGGAACCAATTTAAAATTGCCTACAGCCAGCCCAATTTTTTTATTTTAGGCCTTCGATGCCTGTCTGCGGTCCATTCTTTCAACTACTACTACACTGACCAGGTCACTGCTGCCCGTGTACCCCTGGAACCAATTTAAAATTGCCTACAGCCATGTGTTATTATTTTAGGCCTTCGATGCCTGTCTGCGGTCACTCCTTCCACTAGGCCTCCACTGACCACACCACTGCTGCCCGTGTACCCCTGGAACCAATTTAAAATTGCCTACAGCCAGCCCAATTTTTTTATTTTAGGCCTTCGATGCCTGTCTGCGGTCCATTCTTTCAACTACTACTACACTGACCAGGTCACTGCTGCCCGTGTACCCCTGGAACCAATTTAAAATTGCCTACAGCCATGTGTTATTATTTTAGGCCTTCGATGCCTGTCTGCGGTCACTCCTTCCACTAGGCCTCCACTGACCACACCACTGCTGCCCGTGTACCCCTGGAACCAATTTAAAATTGCCTACAGCCAGCCCAATTTTTTTATTTTAGGCCTTCGATGCCTGTCTGCGGTCCATTCTTTCAACTACTACTACACTGACCAGGTCACTGCTGCCCGTGTACCCCTGGAACCAATTTAAAATTGCCTACAGCCATGTGTTATTATTTTAGGCCTTCGATGCCTGTCTGCGGTCACTCCTTCCACTAGGCCTCCACTGACCACACCACTGCTGTCCGTGTACCCCTGGAACCAATTTAAAATTGCCTACAGCCATGTGTTATTATTTTAGGCCTTCGATGCCTGTCTGCGGTCACTCCTTCCACTAGGCCTCCACTGAGCACACCACTGCTGTCCGTGTACCCCTGGAACCAATTTAAAATTGCCTACAGCCAGCCCAATTTTTTTATTTTAGGCCTTCGATGCCTGTCTGCGGTCCATTCTTTCAACTACTACTACACTGACCAGGTCACTGCTGCCCGTGTACCCCTGGAACCAATTTAAAATTGCCTACAGCCATGTGTTATTATTTTAGGCCTTCGATGCCTGTCTGCGGTCACTCCTTCCACTAGGCCTCCACTGACCACACCACTGCTGTCCGTGTACCCCTGGAACCAATTTAAAATTGCCTACAGCCATGTGTTTTTATTTTAGGCCTTCGATGCCTGTCTGCGGTCCATTCTTTCAACTACTACTACACTGACCAGGGCACTGCTGGCCGTGTACCCCTGGAACCAACATCAGAAAATATAAAAATAAGTATTTTGCTTATAAAAAAGAAAATACTGGTGAGATATCAAATGCAGACATTTTAACATTAAAAACAAACACACAACTAAAATCTGGTACAGTACTAAAAATGGCCACCAGCTACAATTACTTTCTCCTGCAAGTAGTTAACTGAAAGTTTTTTTAAATTGAAAACACACATATGGCATCCACCGAGTGTTGTCCTGTCGCGTCTTCTTTATATTATTGCCGAGAAGATGCAAAATAATGAAAATAATAAAATCATTAATTACCAAAATAATAGAGAAAGTCAACACCACATTGCAAATAAACATTCATTCCAAATAAAGAAGCAGGGCGCGTCCGAGGGTGAGTATATACCTAATAAGAATCTAATCACCCTCGGACGCGCAATGCTTATTTCCAACAGCCTTCCTTCCTAAGAATCAGCCCTTCCGTCGTGTAGAGAGACGTTGTGTTACACTCCAAGGTGTTCCCCAGGTTGCCTTTCCTGAGCTTCGATCTTCCGGCTCTCGTTTAGTAGTTCTTGGAAACTACACTGCATTAGGCCTTCAAATTGGGTATGGGGTGTAGAGAGAGGGTGTGTTACACTCCAAGGTGTTCCCCAGGTTGCCTTTCCTGAGCTTCGATATTCCGGCTCTCGTTTAGTAGTTGTTGGAAACTACACTGCATTAGGCCTTCAAATTGGGTATGGGGTGTAGAGAGAGGGTGTGTTACACTCCAAGGTGTTCCCCAGGTTGCCTTTCCTGAGCTTCGAAATTCCGGCTCTCGTTTAGTAGTTGTTGGAAACTACACTGCATTAGGCCTACAAATTTGGTATGGGGGAAACATTGGCGCATCTGCGGTCCCTCCTTCCTCTAGGCCTCCACTGACCTGTCTACTGCTGCCCGTGTTCCCCTGGAACCAATTTTAAATTGCCTACAGGCAGCCCAATTTATTATGTTAGGGCTTCGAAGCCTGTCTGCGGTCCCTCCTTCCACTAGGCCTCCACTGACCTGTCTACTGCTGCCCGTGTACCCCTTGAACCAACATCATAAAATAAAAAAAAAAGGATTTTGCTTATAAAAAAGAAAATACTGGTGAGATATCAAATGCAGACATTTTGACATTAAAAACAAACAAACAGCTAAAATCTGGTACAGTACTAAAAATGGCCACCAGCTACAATTACTTTCTCCTGCAAGTAGTTAACTGAAAGGTTTTTTAAATTGAAAACACACATATGGCATCCACCGAGTGTTGTCCTGTCGCGTCTTCTTTATATTATTGCCGAGAAGATGCTAAATAATGAAAATAATAAAATCATTAATTACCAAAATAATAGAGAAAGTCAACACCACATTGCAAATAAACATTCATTCCAAATAAAGAAGCAGGGCGCGTCCGAGGGTGAGTATATACCTAATAAGAATCTAATCACCCTCGGACGCGCAATGCTTATTTCCAACAGCCTTCCTTCCTAAGAATCATCCCTTCCGTGGTGTAGAGAGACGTTGTGTTACACTCCAAGGTGTTCCCCAGGTTGCCTTTCCTGAGCTTCGATCTACCGGCTCTCGTTTAGTAGTTGTTGGATACTACGCTGCATTAGGCCTTCAAATTGGGTATGGGGTGTAGAGAGATGGTGTGTTCCACTCCAAGGTGTTCCCCAGGTTGCCTTTCCTGAGCTTCGATCTTCCGGCTCTCGTTTAGTAGTTCTTGGAAACTACACTGCATTAGGCCTTCAAATTGGGTATGGGGTGTAGAGAGAGGGTGTGTTACACTCCAAGGTGTTCCCCAGGTTGCCTTTCCTGAGCTTCGATATTCCGGCTCTCGTTTAGTAGTTGTCGGAAACTACGCTGCATTAGGCCTACAAATTGGGTATGGGGTGTAGAGAGAGGGTGTGTTACACTCCAAGGTGTTCCCCAGGTTGCCTTTCCTGAGCTTTGATATTCCGGCTCTCGTTTAGTAGTTGTCGGAAACTACGCTGCATTAGGCCTACAAATTGGGTATGGGGTGTAGAGAGAGGGTTTGTTACACTCCAAGGTGTTCCCCAGGTTGCCTTTCCTGAGCTTCGATCTTCCGGCTCTCGTTTAGTAGTTGTTGGAAACTACGCTGCATTAGGCCTTCAAATTGGGTATGGGGTGTAGCGAGAGGGTGTGTTACACTCCAAGGTGTTCCCCAGGTTGCCTTTCCTGAGCTTCGATCTTCCGGCTCTCGTTTAGTAGTTCTTGGAAACTACACTGCATTAGACCTTCAAATTGGGTATGGGGTGTAGAGAGAGGGTGTGTTACACTCTAAGGTGTTCCCCAGGTTTCCTTGCCATTGCTTCGGTCTTCCGACTCTCGTTTAGTAGTTGTAGAAAAGTACACTGCATTAGGCCATACAAAATGGGTATGGGGTGGAGAGAGATGGTGTGTTACACTCCAAGGTGTTCCCCAGGTTGCCTTTCCTGAGCTTCTATCTTCAGGCTCTCATTAAATTGTGGTTAAATGGAACAACTGCATTTGGCGTACTAGTTGGTTTGGGGCCTACTATCGGTGTCTGCCACTCCTTGCTGTTCTCCTCCACTGAACAAAGCTGTGCCGCCTGTTTACTACGGTTGCCAATTTTGAACTGCATTTCGACTACTTACTGATTTGGCCCTACTCTCTGTGTCAGCCTCTCATTCCAGTTGTCCTCCACTGCAATGCCCCCTGGTTATTCCTGTGTTACCAATTTTGAACTGCATTTAGCCCACTTTCTTCTTTGGGCCTATATCTGTGTTTCCACTTCATCGTGCCCATTGCCCAGCCAGTGATAGATGAGTCTGCTGGTACATTGACCCATAACGCAACATTCCCCGTGCACGCTACACAACAACATTGTGACCCTGCTGAAAGTCAGGTTGCTCTTCCCGCATACCATACCACCTTACACGGGGACAAAGAGGAAGGTGCAGATGAAAGTGCAGGTTCCTTCATCAGGTGGGGGGAGGAATACTAGTTGGCGACGTCACTGGCACAGGGCCTCTCATAGTACGCAAAAGTTTTGCTGCCGGTGGGAGGCGCCCCCGCCGTGCAAACACACCGCTGTACTTTGAGGGGCCCTGTGCCAGTGCCAATGCCAACGAGTGGGCCCCCCCTGCTTGCTCAGGTTCACAGCACTTGCAAAGTTGAAATACTTACCTCTCCCTGCTCCACTGCCGTGACGTGGTCCAGATTTCCTGGGCCCACTAATTACTTGAACCAGCCCTACCCCCCACAACTTTAGCCAAATGACCCCCAATTTCAAATGCCTTCCAATTATTATAAGGTAAATTACGCTTGACAAGCTTCATTAAGAAGAATGGATGGTTTTGACATTAAAATGGGCACTCTAGGTGTTTTCCTGGCCCCCACTCACTGCCGACTATGCTGCCCCATTGACTTGCATTGGGTTTCGTGTTTCGGTCGATCCCGACTTTACGTCATAATCGGCCGATTTCACTCGACCCGACTTTGGACATAGTCGGGTTTCGCAAAACCCGGCTCGACTCTAAAAAGGTCAAGGTCGCTCAACTCTATTTATGACTGCTCAGAGATTTAGTTTTTATCGCAGCAGCTGAATGATTTACAGCTACTAGCCAGGCTGAGTACATGTGGGGGTTGCCTGGTTGCTAGGGAATCCCCACATGAAATCAAGCAGCTGTAAATCATTCAGCTGCCGTGATGAAAACTAAATCTCCGAGCAGTCAAATACTCGGAGGTCACCCGAGCATGCTCGGTAAAACCCGAGCAACGAGTACACTGGTTCATCACTAGTTATAACTAAATAAATTAATGAAAAATCCGGCGTGGGGTCCCCCTATATTTGATAACAAGCCAGGCAGCTGTCATCTTCAGCAAGGCTAGTTATCAAGAATAGAGGGGTCCCCACGCTGTTTTTTTAAATTATTTAAATAAATAATTTTAAAAAATGGCGTGGGGTCCCCTCCATTTTTGACACCAGCCTTGCCTTGCCAAAGCTCACAGCTGGGGGCTGGTATTCTCAGGCTGGTAAGGGTCCTTTGATATAGGCCCCCCAGCCTAAAAATAGCAGCCCACAGCTGCCCAGAAAAGGCGCATCTATTAGATGCGCCAATTCTGGCATTTTGCCCTGCTCTTCCCACTTGCCCTGTAGCAAAGGCAATTGGGGTTAGTATTTGTGGGGTTGATGTCACCTTTGTACTGTCAGGTGACATCAAGCCCACAGCTTAGTAATGGAGAAGTGTCTATAAGACTCCCATCCATTACTAATCTTATAGTTATATGCTAAATAAAGACACAGTCAGAATAAAGTATTTTATTAGAAATAAAACAGAAAACAGTTTTACTTTTTTATTTAAAAATAACAAACACTCACCTAATGTCTAATTCCACCAAAGCCCTTGATCTCCTGTAATAAAACAAAAGTAAAAAACAACAATATACCATACCTGTTGGTCGTTCTGTCCCATGCCGTAATCCATGTCTGGGGGATAATTAGTTTTCAACATGGACGGTGCCAAGAAGCGACCGTCCAGGCTGAGAACCACTGGTGAATGACATGCTCCGAGCACAGCATCATTGACCAGTGGTGACCTCATCATTGGTATTTTTCCACGGTCCTGAGGTCACCGCAGTTCAGCCCGGCCGGGAACGCAGCCTTAGTGACGTCACTGAATCCTTTCTTGCTACTACTTATCATCTTGGGTTTCCTCAGAACGTGTGGTCTTAGTGGTAAACAACAGCAGCGAATAACATTACACACAGAGGAACCATGCCTCCGGTGTTTAAGATCGCGACAGAACATCATGGCCTGTGTGAACCTTACACTACAAATTGGTGTAATTGTCAGAATAGGGAAGTCCTACAAAGTATGGGGGGGAGAAGTGAGATCGCAGCAATAGACCATGCAGAACGGCATGAAGATTAGGTCAGCCAACAGCAGTGACAGACACAGAATGAACAGTGCTGAAAGAGAAATCCAGCCCGTAGTGTAAGCTACGAGCCCAAGGGTGGCACGAAATTTGGAAAATTGCTGTCCAGTGGATGGCGATGGAAAATGCGATAAAGGGCTGCTATGGGCGATGAAACTAATCTGGATGATAGAAAGACAACTTATGTTGCTGCCAGTCTAGCCCATCGTAAGAAATATGCAGTAATGAGAGGCACGAACAGAAGGGCGGTCCTATCCACAGGGAGGAAAAGAAAATAAGCCAGCAGGGTGAATCTGGGCAGAGGTGGGTCAGCCAGTTTGTGAACAGCAGTGCGACCGCAAGGATCTCAAAAGTGGTTTTGGCAATGAGTGGCGAGATTGAATATGGTGACCAGTACACAGCGGACGAATACTAGAGAGGGTTTGGAGTCCTAAGACTGGCCTGGAAGCATGATGACTGTGATCAAGAAGTTCCAGAATTACCACCATTACCAGCTGTTCAGGTTCAGCCTGATGGGAAATACCCGCTGAACACTGCTCAGTGGACCGGAGAGTTTGCGACTATTTCACAGGCCCAGGTAGAGGAGGAGGAACCACTGAAGTTGGTATGCAGCCTGCAAGGCCTTATCTTGTAGAGGACCAGTTTGAGATTCCATCCTCTCCTATAAGGTCTCCTAAATCTGGTGTTTTTCTGTTACTTTTTTTTTTTCTTTTTGTTCTAACACCTTTCTGTCATTTGCCATAAATATGTAATTAAAAAAAGAGGTTGCTTAAATGTACTGTATATAAAATATGGCCCATCAGAAAAGTTGTAAAAAAATGAAATAGATGATTACATAAGTGGCTTGAGCAAAATAAAAACTTTATTGCATCTTCATTTTAAGATATCACATCGTAGGTTAATGAGTTGACGCATTTTGACTGTGTAGCGGTCTTAGTAGTATCTACACTTAGTCGTAACTATAATGCTACATGGTCAAAACGTGTCAACTTCCTATCGACCTACCATGAGATATTTTAATATGAACATAGAATAAAGTAAGGTTTATTTTTTGATCAGGTCACTTATGTAATCTTCTTTTTCTTTGTATTGTTATTATTTCTGTTATCTGGATAAGATGCTGTTATTGTCCTAAATCTAGGGCTGTTTTCCTTTTGTTCTGGCATCTTTCAGTGCCTTAGATATGGTGCCCTCTTTCCTGTATATAAATTGTTTCTTGTTTAGCCAAGTAGGTGTGCTTATAATGAAAATTTTCACAGAGAAGACCTGAGGACCATGCCCATTTGGCTAAAAATACTAATTTTTATATACAGGGGTTATATCTCAAGAACGGAGAAGCGAAGGAACAAAGGAAAAATGGTGTCAGATTCTGGAGAACATTGGCATCTACGCAAGGTACAAAATGACATATTCATGGAAGGTGATAGGACCTCTTTAATGAATCTCGGTCCATCACCGGTTGTATTTCACAGATTCGGATGGACCATGAAAATGTCCACCAAGGCTACATTACGATATAAAGCAGCAGAAGAAGCCTCCTGACTGCGGGGTAATATTCCTCCCCAATATGAGTCCCGAGCACAGGATGGAACATTTCCACTTTCCTGCTGATAACGATGATTTTCACTCTTGTTCCATTTAAGCAAACAAGGTCTGGGTGTTTCATGAGCTGTGATTTGTTTATCTGACCCCCGGGGACTCTGCTCACCTAATGCTGCTTCCTGCTCCGCAAATTATACGTTTCCATCTGTAATTTATCATTTAATCAAAACACCACTTAATTGTGCATCATGTTCGTTCCGGGAGACTGCAATTCATGTTCCCTGGGAAATGGGACAGTAGTGACCTTCTGATTTGTCCATTTGAATTGCAAGTGATTAGCAAGAGAATCAAGTTGTTAAATTAACCCTTCCAGGGCAGTTACCACTCCGTGAGCAGCAGAGAGAAGCCTGGAAAGTCTGTAATGAAAGAACAAATATAAGTATTCAAAGGATAATTCAACCAAAACTAACAGCCTCCCCTGCCCCTTTAAAGCTTAAAAGGGGTTGTCCCATCAGGACTTATGGAGAACTGTACACTGCTGTAAATTCAGAGCCCCCTATGTAATAGAGCAAAGAGCTGCCAGGCAAATGCTCAACCAGACATGACAAGCTATATAGCTTCTGGTCACCAGGGGATAAAGATATTAAACTTTTCAACTTCCATTTTATAAGGGGTTCTCTTCATATGGCTACTTCTTGAAAGGTTATTATAAATACAAAAAGTTCTCATAGCCCTGTAGTACTTGGCCCTTCCATACCTTCATGATCTCTTCTGCCGACTTCAAGGTTTTTTTTCCCTCCCTGTTGCCCAGGGGGTACATGTGGCACATGATCCAATTTTGCAGCCCCCCAATAACATGGTCACAGAATTGCCTGTCTGTGTCTTGTGGCTGTTCACATCTATTCTTCATGTCAGAGAAAAGACTAGTGACATGTAGAGCAGGAGCAGTTACGGGTAGGAAGTAATGGAGCATGTACTGTGGAAGCATGTGTAAGGAAGTGGATGGACAAGTGAGAAGGCTCACACTGTTAAGGTACCGTTACACTGAACGATATCGCTAGCGATCCGTGACGTTGCAGCGTCCTGGATAGCGATATCGTTGAGTTCGACAGGCAGCAGCGATCAGGATCCTGCTGTGCCATCGTTGGTCGGAGCAGAAAGTCCAGAACTTTATTTTGTCGCTGGATCTCCCGCAGATATCGCTGAATCGGCGTGTGTGACGCCGATTCAGCGATGTCTTCACTGGTAACCAGGGTAAACATCGGATTACTAAGTGCAGGGCCGCGCTTAGTAACCCGATGTTTACCCTGGTTACCAGCGTAAACGTAAAAAAAAAAAAACACTACATACTTACATTCCGGTGTCTGTCCCCCGGCGCTGTGCTTCTCTGCACTGTGTAAGCGCCGGCCGGAAAGCAGAGCACAGCGGTGACGTCACCGCTGTGCTTTCCGGCTGGCGCTCACAGTCAGTGCAGAGAAGCACAGCGCCAGGGGACAGACACCGGAATGTAAGTATGTAGTGTTTGGTTTTTTTTACGTTTACGCTGGTAACCAGGGTAAATATCGGGTTACTAAGCGCGGCCCTGCGCTTAGTAACCCGATGTTTAGCCTGGTTACCAGGGGACTTCGCATAGTTGGTCGCTGGAGAGCTGTCTGTGTGACAGCTCTCCAGCAACCACACAGCGACGCTGCAGCGATCGGGATCGTTGTCTAGATCGTTGCAGCGTCGCTAAATGTGACGGTACCTTAAGGCTACGTTCACACATTCCGGAAAGTCCTGCGGATTTTTCCGGACTGATTTTGGTAAATCCGCAGGTAAAAAGCACTGCGGATTACCTGCGGAATTACCACGGATTTACCTATTTTTTTTTAACGTTTTTTGTGCGGATTCCACCTGTGGTTTTACACCTGCGGATTCCTATTATGGAGCAGGTGTAAACCGCTGCGGAATCCGCACAAAGAAGGTACATACTACGGAAAATACAATGCAGTGTGTCCGCGCGTTTTTTTCCGCAGCATGTGCACTGCGGATTTTGTTTTCCATAGGCTTACATGGTACTGTAAACTCATGGAAAACAGCTGCGAATGTGCAGCGACAAAACCGCAGCAAAATCCTCGACGTGTACACATACCCTGAATGCCTAACAGAGTGTCTGCAAGAGAACACTGCCAACTGCTGGTCAAAGATGATAGGAAAAGGGAAAGCAGAGAGAATTGCAAAAGCTGGAACTGAAGAGTGAAGTGCATGTTGCCTCGGGGAAGAGATTGGAGGAGACATCAGGTCAGTTGATATCTGTGGTGCAGTTGGCAATTATAAAAGGCCCAGGAGGGCAGTGAAGGGGAGTAGTCGTTCCTGAACCTGTAGCAGGACAGACGCATGATGCAGCAAGGTTAGCATACAGCCATCATTAGAGTGACCAGACCAGAGTGAAGAATAGAGTGATCAGACCCAACTGAAGAATCCAGTGACCAGATCTGAGTGAGGAACTGAGTGACCAGACCGGAACCCAAACAGAGAAGAGCTGAGTGACCATATCCAAGAGAACTACCGCGTGACCAGAGCCATGAGAAGTGAATGAATGGACTGTGTTAGAGGGACATTTGTGAGATCCATGACATGTGGTGCAGAAGCACGATACACAGGAGACCAGGGCTGTGCTTCAGGGAAAGGAAGCGGTCGACGCAACATGTGCTAGAAGTAACTCAACAAGAAGGAACTTGTGGCCTAATGGTGTCGTAGTATACACTCCTGTTAGGACCTGGACGGCATGCGTCATTGCTACCAGAGTGACAGAGCAAGAACAGTGATGGGTACATAATAATAATAATAATTTTTATTTATATAGCGCCAACATATTCCGCAGCACTTTACAATTAAGCGGGGACATGTACAGACAATAAATTCAGTACAAGTTAAGACAATTTAAACAGTGACATTAGGGGTGAGGTCCCTGCTCGCAAGCTTACAATCTACAAGGAAATGGGGGGGACACAATAGGTGAAAAGTGCTTGTTATTTCAGGTCTGGCAATTATAATAAATAGGGATTTTCATATGAAGCTGCATGATCTGGTCATCAGCCGTGTGTTTAAGTGCAATAGTCAAGTATCAAGTGCAGTTATCATGTGTATGGAGGGTGTGGAGACAAATGAATAGTAGGGTGCAGATTCACATGCAGATATTTGGAAGGAGGGAATAGGACAAAGTTACTTTAGGCTACGTTCACATTCGCGTCTTTCGAAGCAGCGTCGTCGACGCATATCAACGCATGCGTCGTGCGCCCCTATCTTTAACATTGGGGACGCATGGTGTTATGGCTGGTAATTCAGTACCACAATGGACATGAAAGTCAGAGCACATACAGTGATCTGACAATAACCCAAAAACATAGAATGAGCTCTGAGAAGTGGGAACTCTGCTGACCGCAAACCCTAATCCTCTCCAACCACACTAGAGGCAGGTGTGGATTGCGCCTAACGCTCCCTATGCAACTTGGCACAGCCTGAGAAACTAGCTAGCCTGAAGATAGAAAATAAGCCTACCTTGCCTCAGAGAAATACCCCAAAGGAAAAGGCAGCCCCCCACATATAATGACTGTGAGTTAAGATGAAAAGACAAACGTAGAGATGAAATAGATTTAGCAAAGTGAGGCCCCACTTTCTGAACAGAGCGAGGATAGGAAAGGTAACTTTGCGGTCAACACAAAACCCTACAAACAACCACGCAAAGGGGGCAAAAAGACCCTCCGTACCGACTAACGGCACGGAGGTACACCCTCTGCGTCCCAGAGCTTCCAGCAAGCAAGAAAAACCAAATAAACAAGCTGGACAGAAAAAACAGCAAACAAAAATAACATGAGAGCAACTTAGCTATGCAGAGCAGCAGGCCACAGGAACGATCCAGGAGGAAACAAGTCCAATACTAGAACATTGACTGGAGGCCAGGATCAAAGCACTAGGTGGAGTTAAATAGAGCAGCACCTAACGACTTCACCACATCACCTGAGGAAGGAAACTCAGAAGCCGCAGTACCACTCTCCTCCACCAACGGAAGCTCATAGAGAGAATCAGCCGAAGTACCACTTGTGACCACAGGAGGGAGCTCTGCCACAGAATTCACAACAGTACCCCCCCCCCTTGAGGAGGGGTCACCGAACCCTCACCAGAGCCCCCAGGACGACCAGTATGAGCCATATGAAAGACACGAACAAGATCGGGAGCATGGACATCAGAGGCAAAGACCCAGGAATTATCTTCCTGAGCATAACCCTTCCACTTAACCAGATACTGGAGTTTCCGTCTTGAAACACGAGAATCCAAAATCTTCTCCACAATATACTCCAACTCTCTCTCCACCAAAACCGGGGCAGGAGGATCAACAGATGGAACCATAGGTGCCACGTATCTCCGCAACAATGACCTATGGAATACGTTATGGATGGAAAAAGAATCTGGAAGGGTCAACCGAAAAGACACAGGATTAAGAACCTCAGAAATCCTATACGGACCAATGAAACGAGGTTTAAACTTAGGAGAGGAAACCTTCATAGGAATATGACGAGAAGACAACCAAACCAAATCCCCAACACGAAGTCGGGGACCCACACAGCGTCTGCGATTAGCGAAACATTGAGCCTTCTCCTGGGACAAGGTCAAATTGTCCACTACATGAGTCCAAATCTGCTGCAACCTGTCCACCACCGTATCCACACCAGGACAGTCCGAAGACTCAACCTGCCCTGAAGAGAAACGAGGATGGAACCCAGAGTTGCAGAAAAATGGCGAAACCAAGGTAGCCGAGCTGGCCCGATTATTAAGGGCGAACTCAGCCAAAGGCAAAAAGGACACCCAGTCATCCTGATCAGCAGAAACAAAGCATCTCAGATATGTTTCCAAGGTCTGATTGGTTCGTTCGGTCTGGCCATTAGTCTGAGGATGGAAAGCCGAGGAAAAAGACAAGTCAATGCCCATCCTAGCACAAAAGGCTCGCCAAAACCTCGAAACAAACTGGGAACCTCTGTCAGAAACGATATTCTCTGGAATGCCATGTAAACGAACCACATGCTGGAAGAATAATGGCACCAAATCAGAGGAGGAAGGTAATTTGGACAAGGGTACCAAATGGATCATCTTAGAGAAGCGATCACAAACCACCCAAATGACTGACATTTTTTGAGAGACGGGAAGATCTGAAATAAAATCCATAGAGATATGTGTCCAAGGCCTCTTCGGGACCGGCAAGGGCAAAAGCAACCCACTGGCACGAGAACAGCAGGACTTAGCCCAAGCACAAATCCCACAGGACTGCACAAAAGAACGCACATCCCGCGACAGAGATGGCCACCAAAAGGATCTAGCCACTAACTCTCTGGTACCAAAGATTCCAGGATGACCAGCCAACACCGAACAATGAACCTCAGAGATAACTTTATTCGTCCACCTATCAGGGACAAACAGTTTCTCCGCTGGGCAACGATCAGGTTTATTAGCCTGAAATTTTTGCAGCACCCGCCGCAAATCAGGGGAGATGGCAGACACAATTACTCCCTCTTTGAGAATACCCGCCGGCTCAGATAAACCCGGAGAGTCGGACACAAAACTCCTAGACAGGGCATCCACCTTCACATTTTTAGAGCCCGGAAGATACGAAACCACAAAGTCAAAACGGGCAAAAAACAGCGACCAACGAGCCTGTCTAGGATTCAACCGCTTGGCAGACTCAAGATAAGTCAAGTTCTTATGATCAGTCAAGACCACCACGCGATGCTTAGCTCCTTCAAGCCAATGACGCCACTCCTCGAATGCCCACTTCATGGCCAGCAACTCTCGATTGCCAACATCAAAATTTCGCTCAGCAGGCGAAAACTTCCTGGAAAAGAAGGCGCATGGTTTCATCACCGAGCAATCAGAACTTCTCTGCGACAAAACAGCCCCTGCTCCAATCTCAGAAGCATCAACCTCGACCTGGAATGGAAGCGAAACATCTGGTTGACACAACACAGGGGCAGAAGAAAACCGACGCTTCAACTCTTGAAAAGCTTCCACAGCAGCAGAAGACCAATTGACCACATCAGCACCCTTCTTGGTCAAATCGGTCAATGGTTTAGCAATACTAGAAAAATTGCAGATGAAGCGACGATAAAAATTAGCAAAGCCCAGGAACTTTTGCAGACTTTTCAGAGATGTCGGCTGAGTCCAATCATGGATGGCTTGAACCTTAACAGGGTCCATCTCGATAGTAGAAGGGGAAAAAATGAACCCCAAAAATGAAACCTTCTGAACACCAAAGAGACACTTAGGTCCCTTCACAAACAAAGAATTAGCACGCAGGACCTGAAACATTGTTCTGACCTGCTTCACATGAGATTCCCAATCATCCGAGAAGATCAAAATATCATCCAAGTATACAATCAGGAATTTATCCAGGTACTCTCGGAAGATGTCATGCATAAAGGACTGAAACACTGATGGAGCATTGGCAAGTCCGAATGGCATTACTAGATACTCAAAATGGCCCTCGGGCGTATTAAATGCAGTTTTCCATTCATCGCCTCGCTTAATACGCACAAGATTATACGCACCACGAAGATCTATCTTGGTGAACCAACTAGCCCCCTTAATCCGAGCAAACAAATCAGATAACAGCGGCAAGGGGTACTGAAATTTAACCGTGATCTTATTTAGAAGGCGGTAATCTATACAAGGTCTCAGCGAACCATCCTTCTTGGCCACAAAAAAGAACCCTGCTCCTAATGGCGACGATGACAAGCGAATATGCCCCTTCTCCAAGGACTCCTTCACGTAACACCGCATAGCGGCATGCTCACGCACAGATAAATTAAACAGTCGACCTTTTGGGAATTTACTACCAGGAATTAAATCGATAGCACAATCACAATCCCTATGCGGAGGTAGGGTATCGGACTTGGGCTCATCAAATACATCCCGGTAATCAGACAAGAATTCTGGGATCTCAGAAGGGGTGGATGATGAGATAGACAGAAATGGGACATCACCATGTACCCTCTGACAACCCCAGCTGGACACAGACATGGATTTCCAATCTAATACTGGATTATGGACTTGTAGCCATGGCAACCCCAACACGACCACATCATGCAGATTATGCAACACCAGAAAGCGAATAACCTCCTGATGTGCAGGAGCCATGCACATGGTCAGCTGGGTCCAGTATTGAGGCTTATTCTTGGCCAAAGGCGTAGCATCAATTCCTCTCAATGGAATAGGACACTGCAAGGGCTCCAAGAAAAACCCACAACGCCTAGCATACTCCAAGTCCATCAAATTCAGGGCAGCGCCTGAATCCACAAATGCCATGACAGAATAAGATGACAAAGAGCAGATCAAGGTAACGGACAAAAGAAATTTTGACTGTACCGTACCAATGGTGGCAGACCTAGCGAACCGCTTAGTGCGCTTAGGACAATCAGAGATAGCATGAGTGGAATCACCACAGTAGAAACACAGCCCATTCTGACGTCTGTGTTCTTGCCGTTCAACTCTGGTCAAAGTCCTATCGCACTGCATAGGCTCAGGTTTATGCTCAGATAATACCGCCAAATGGTGCACAGAATTACGCTCACGCAAGCGTCGACCGATCTGAATGGCCAAAGACATAGACTCATTCAGACCAGCAGGCATAGGAAATCCCACCATGACATCCTTAAGGGCTTCAGAGAGACCCTGTCTGAAAATAGCTGCGAGCGCACCTTCATTCCATTGAGTGAGTACGGACCACTTTCTAAATTTCTGACAATATACCTCTATCTCATCCTGACCATGACACAGAGCCAGCAAATTTTTCTCTGCCTGATCCACTGAATTAGGTTCATCGTACAGCAATCCGAGCGCCAGGAAAAACGGGAACTGGGTCACCAGAGGAGCGAGGTTTCAAAGCCAGAAATAGTTTACAATTATTTTTGAAACTCAGAAATTTAGTTCTATCTCCAAAAAACAAATCAGGAATAGGAATTCTTGGTTCTAACATAGAATTCTGAACCACAAAGTCTTGAATATTTTGTACTCTTGCCGTGAGCTGATCCACACATGAAGACAGACGTTTAATGTCCATCGCTACACCTGTGTCCTGAACCACCCAAATGTCTAGGGGAAAAAAAAGGCAAAACACAGAGCAGAGAAAAAAAAATGGTCTCAGAACTTCTTTTTTCCCTCTATTGGGAATCATTAGTACTTTGGGCCTCCAGTACTGTTATGGCTGGTAATTCAGTACCACAATGGACATGAAAGTCAGAGCACATACAGTGATCTGACAATAACCCAAAAACATAGAACGAGCTCTGAGACGTGGGTACTCTGCTGACCGCAAACCCTAATCCTCTCCAACCACACTAGAGGCAGCCGTGGATTGCGCCTAACGCTCCCTATGCAACTCGGCACAGCCTGAGAAACTAGCTAGCCTGAAGATAGAAAATAAGCCTACCTTGCCTCAGAGAAATACCCCAAAGGAAAAGGCAGCCCCCCACATATAATGACTGTGAGTTAAGATGAAAAGACAAACGTAGAGATTAAATAGATTTAGCAAAGTGAGGCCCGACTTTCTGAACAGAGCGAGGATAGGAAAGGTAACTTTGCGGTCAACACAAAACCCTACAAACAACCACGCAAAGGGGACAAAAAGACCCTCCGTACCGACTAACGGCACGGAGGTACACCCTCTGCGTCCCAGAGCTTCCAGCAAGCAAGAAAAACCAAATAAACAAGCTGGACAGAAAAAACAGCAAACAAAAATAACATGAGAGCAACTTAGCTATGCAGAGCAGCAGGCCACAGGAACGATCCAGGAGGAAACAAGTCCAATACTAGAACATTGACTGGAGGCCAGGATCAAAGCACTAGGTGGAGTTAAATAGAGCAGCACCTAACGACTTCACCACATCACCTGAGGAAGGAAACTCAGAAGCCGCAGTACCACTCTCCTCCACCAACGGAAGCTCATAGAGAGAATCAGCCGAAGTACCACTTGTGACCACAGGAGGGAGCTCTGCCACAGAATTCACAACAGCATGGACATGCGTTTGTATGCGTTGTCATGCATTCTCAGACGCATGCATCGTTTTGCCGCACCTGAAGGGGCGCAGCCGACACTACATGTTGCATTTTTGTAGCGTCAAATTTTTCTAAAAAAACGCATGCGTCGGCCTTGCGTCATCAATGCATTTAATTTCCCATAGAAACCAATTGACGACGCAGATGACGCAAGTGTGTGCGTCGCAGCGCGTTGTACGACGCATGCGTCGTTTAATAAAATAACAAGATAAAGTGTCTAGACGGTGTCTAGACAATGACAAAACAACCCAGATATAAAATATAGGTTGATGCATTGTTTGTCAGTTGGCTGCAGTATTGGACACACACCAGACAAGCTCGCTTCAAGAGATGTAAGTATAGAATGGATTCTGCGCATTTTCTTTGTGTTTTATTTTTTAAACTTTTTTATTGCAAGTTGTCGATGTTGTACTGTACTTTATTCTGGCTATACTGTTGTTGTTTAATGGAAATTGGTGATTTTTTATTCTGGTTGTGATGTATTTCTGCCGTTATATGATGGCGTTTCATTGTCTCCTGCCTTTTTGGTTTTATTGTAAAGTATGGTGGTCTATCCAGGATTGACTTTTCTTTTCCCTTATTTGTTTGGGTGTTTTTTTGGGGGTTTTTTCTATGAGTTTATGGTGCTTAAAAATTTTTCGGGCTTGTTATGGATTGCATGCGGTTGTTCCACTGTTTTTTTTTTTTATAGAAATGTTTTTTTTCTTATCAGATTCTGATGTATTTCTGGGGTTCTATGTAACCGTTATCTTGGCTTTCTTGTTTTTTAAGAAAAATGGAAAATATGGTGGTTTATAATGGATAGCCTTGTCTTGTGCCTTTTTTGTTATAAAAAGAATTATGTGTCTTTTTTTGATTTGTACATAGGGGCTGTTGTTTATTTTTTTGTTATCTTTTCTGGGACTGTTGTATTCTGTTTTTGCTATACTCTGCCATTGTGTCGTCTCTGCTATTGATTTTTTTCAATATATGGCGGTGTAGTTTGCTCAGCGCTTGTTCAGTTGGCATTGTACTATGAGTGCACTGTGCGTTGTGGTCGTAATGTTTATGTATGGTTTTTTTTATATTTTCTGCTAGGTGGCTGAGTATTATGCATTCTGTTAATGTAATAATTTTTTAACTTTTTCCTTGCAGAATTTATCTTGTAACACCATGGCCAGCGACTCAAACCACACAACACCGCAGGGGAGTTCGGTGAGTACATGATCTACTGTTGGTTACCATTCGTTGTATTTGTACACGTGTCAGTACATTTTTTGTAAACTGTTTTCCAGGCTTCTTCAAATGAGGAGGAAGAGAACCAGCAGGAGCAGCAACCTCGGGGCCAAGCTGTGGTGGCAAGTCGGTGAGTAAGTATTTTTTCAAGGAATGTTTTTAATGGTTAAACCCTTTTTGTTTTTTGGTGGGGGGGGACTATTTTTATTTAGCTTGCAAACATTAATGTTTTCCAATTTTTCTAGGTTCCACGAAGGGACCAACAGGAGTCCATATACATTGATATGATGGTCCCTCTCCTAGTGTATCCTCACCCACCCCCTGCAGACTGTGAGCCCTCGCGGGCAGGGTCCTCCCTCCTTATGTACTCGTGTGCCTTGTTATCTGCTCATGTTTAATGTATTTGTCTATATTTGCCCGTATTCACATGTAAAGCGCCATGGAATAAATGGCGCTATAAAAATGTATAATAATAATAATAATAATAATAATGATGGTCGCCTGTATCCAGGAGCGAGGCCCGTTGTAGGACAGCCGTGACCCCCGGCACGCAGACCAGGTTGTTTTGAGGTGCCTGTGGAATAAGGTGGCAAAATCGCTGTGGGATAGCTTTGACAGCGCTTCACCCATGGACAAAGGAAAATTTGGTAAGTATTGCTGAAACGCCGCTATGACCCATCAGGCCAGGATAACACAACCGTGTGCGATGTGATCAACTCCTGCAAGTTTATTGTATCGCACACGGTTGTTTTATCATTTGAAAAGGTACAATCTCTAATTTTTTTTTTGTTGTTGCTTTTTCACAGTCCAAAAACTGAAGACAAGATGGCGTTACATGAAGGACCGTTTCAATAAATTCCTGCGGAAGGAGGAGGAACAAGCTCGAAGTGGTGCTGCTGCGGCAAGGACATCAACGTATACGTACGCACGACTTCTACAGTTCATGAGACCGATCCTTGGCCGCCGAGAGTAAGTATTTAGTACCTATTCCACCACATCGGGTATTGTACAACATGCATGTTCACGTAGTATATTGTCCAGCCATGTAGTATATTGCCCAGCCATTTAGTATATTGCCCAGTGACGTAGTCTACATCCCAGAGACACATAGTATATTGCCCAGCCACGTCCAATATTTCATAGTGGCGTAGTCTATTGGCCGTTACGTCATGGCAGGTCAGACGATAAGCGTAAACCATGACGGCCGTCACAAACGGCAACGGAGGGTGAGTATACCCTGGTTAGTTTTAAACTCTAAATTTTTACATTTTTTAATACTGATGTAGTATAGGCAGCGTCAATATTAAAACGTGGGTGACATCAAGGTAACAGCGGCAACGGATTGCACCCGCAGTGAGGGGAGTATGCGGGCGACAGGCATTCTCTGCGTGGAGTAAGGAGCGGCCAATTTATTCAGGACTGAGCCCATCGCTGATTGGTCACGTCAGCCATGACAGCCAGCTGGACAGAACAATCAGCGATTGAATAACGGGTACTGAAGGACAGACAGACTGACAGACGGAACTGACCCTTTACAATTATGTTAGATTATTTTATAGTGTTGTGTGATGCAACGTTAACTTTTTATTACACAGGAGGTGGCGAATGTAAAATGTTTGATTTTGTATACTAATGTTTTGCTTATGTTTTCACAGAACACACAGCAGCACCCTCGAGCCTGTTCGTCCATCTGGAGCGGTCCTTCATGAATCGCCATCAAACCCGTCACAGCCATCCCACAGAGTGAGCAGGCTTGCACCACCATCTGGAGAACCGGCAGCCGGTACATCTGGTGTTCCCCTGGCCGAGGCCTCTGGCGCTCCTTCTTTCGGGTATTCCCGACAGCGTCAGCGGGCCTCGGACAGGCCGCTAATACCCGAATATTTGCATTTGGGCACGGTTTTCCAAAATTGTTTCAAGGTGCTGGGAGATAGGATGGACACTGCTCTGTCCACTATCGACCGGCGCCTTGAATCAATGGAATCCGAGTTCATGAAGCCGGCGAAACATTTTTTTAGTACAATTGCGAAGGGCATGGTGGAACACCTTACGCCGGAACTTCAGATTTCGGTGATGCAGGCCTGCAACAACGCCTATGTGAGTGCTCTGCAGCAGGCTAGGATAATGCAGTCAGCGGCTACAATGCCAGTAGTTCCAACGCTGGCAAGCATGACTCCTAGTCCTGCTGCAGAGCAACTCTACCGAGGTCCGGGTGCTGAGGGACGCCGCCACCGACACCATCGCACCGAGCCGCCGAGGCCTGCTCCTGCCAGGCCCTCAAGTTCACAAAGACGGCCTGCGGAGGAACAACAAGAAGGACACAGAAAGAAAAGGAAAACCCGGACAGCTACGGCGGCTCAGGCAGCTCCTTCCACCACACCGAGCTCTCGGCCGGGTTCAAGCCGGAGCTGGAGTAGCCAGAGCCTGTCAACAGGAACTCGTACACTTGTTGTGCCTCCTCCCCCCCTTCATGAGTTGGCAATGTCACCACCGAGGGCCACACCACCGACGGCCACAGGGTGGTCGGAGATACCTTCAAGCATCCTAGATTATGCTTCCACCTCCCCCTACTCCACCCCCTCCCCAACATACTCCCAAACCGGTGGATATGAGTCGACCTTAATTGCCGACGTGGATAACCCTTAATCTTTCCCCCTTTTTTTCTTGTGTCCCCCAATAAAAAAGTTTATGTTTACAAACTCAATTTATTTTTATTGTTGTTGCCGGCAACTCACACTGTGCGCCGTGTACACATATCTAAGGTTTTTCACACCTCATATCTGCAATGTCAGACACAATTTTATAAATTTTTGTAATCTCCTTTTTTTTTGTGTCTCTCATTGTACTATGAGGTGTTAAACACAAAGAGAGGAAATATTACAATTTTTAGGCTGCCGTCACACTCGCAGTATTTGGTCAGTATTTTACTTCTGTATTTTTAAGCCAAAACCAGGAGTGGAACAAATAGAGGAAAAGTATAAGGCCGCCGTCACACATGCGAGTTTTACGGACGTAAGAGCGCAGAATCTACGTCCGTAAAACTCGCAAAAAATACGGCACAATTATTCTCTATGCCCCTGCTCCTATTTGCCGTATTTTACTGATCAGTATTATACGGCTTTCTACGGCCGTACAAAATCGCAGCATGCTGCGTTTGTCACCGTACTGCGCAAGAAATACGCCAATGAAAGTCTATGGAAGCGTGAAAAATACGGATTACACACGGACAAGCAGTGTGACTTGCGAGAAATACGCAGCGCTGTTAGAGAGAAAAGCCGGTAATTCAGTGCGGTGTACAGTAAAATCACACTGACAGCTTACAGTAGAATAGGTAGAATAAATGTGTACACATAGAATAGGTATATATATATATATATGTCAGTGAGACACATATATGTATATATATTAATATTTATTCCAGCGCTAGACAGCTTGAAAGCCGGTAATTCAATTACCGGCTTTTTCCTTCTCCTTCCTAAAACCCGACATGATTTGAGACATGGTTTACATACAGTAAACCATGTCTTCTCTCCATTTTTTTTGCAGATTCCACACTACTAATGTCAGTAGTGTGTATCTGCAAAATTTGGCCGCTCTAGCTCTTAAAATAAAGGGTTAAATGGCGGAAAAAATTGGCGTGGGCTCCCGCGCAATTTTCTCCGCCAGAGTAGTAAAGCCAGTGACTGAGGGCAGATATTAATAGCCTGGAGAGGGTCCACGGTTATTGGCCCCCCCCTGGCTAAAAATATCTGCCCCCAGCCACCCCAGAAAAGGCACATCTGGAAGATGCGCCTATTCTGGCACTTGGCCACTCTCTTCCCATTCCCGTGTAGCGGTGGGATATGGGGTAATGAAGGGTTAATGCCACCTTGCTATTGTAAGGTGACATTAAGCCTAATTAATAATGGAGAGGCGTCAATTATGACACCTATCCATTATTAATCCAATACTAGTAAAGGGTTAAATAAAACACAAACACATTTTTTAAAATTATTTTAATGAAATAAAAACAATGGTTGTTGCAGTATTTTATTCAACGCCCAATCCAGTCACTGAAGACCCTCGTTCTGTGAGTAAAAAAACATAATAAACCAACAATATACTTACCCTCCGCAGATCTGTAACGTCCAACGATGTAAATCCTTCTGAAGGGGTTAAAACATTTTGCAGCAAGGAGCTGTGCTAATGCAGGCTGCTCCTCGCTGCAAAACCCCAGGGAATGAGGCTAAAAATAGATCAATGATCTATATTTAGCTTCATTTGCGGTGAGGCGCCCTCTGCTGGCTGTTCATAGATCGTGGGAAATTACCTAGTAAAGGGTTAAATAAAACACAAACACATTTTTTAAAATTATTTTAATGAAATAAAAACAATGGTTGTTGCAGTATTTTATTCAACGCCCAATCCAGTCACTGAAGACCCTCGTTCTGTGAGTAAAAAAACATAATAAACCAACAATATACTTACCCTCCGCAGATCTGTAACGTCCAACGATGTAAATCCTTCTGAAGGGGTTAAAACATTTTGCAGCAAGGAGCTGTGCTAATGCAGGCTGCTCCTCGCTGCAAAACCCCAGGGAATGAGGCTAAAAATAGATCAATGATCTATATTTAGCTTCATTTGCGGTGAGGCGCCCTCTGCTGGCTGTTCATAGATCGTGGGAAATTACCTAGAAAGAGCTTTCTAGGTAATTTCCCACGATCTATGAACAGCCAGCAGAGGGCGCCTCACCGCAAATGAAGCTAAATATAGATCATTGATCTATTTTTAGCCTCATTCCCTGGGGTTTTGCAGCGAGGAGCAGCCTGCATTAGCACAGCTCCTTGCTGCAAAATGTTTTAACCCCTTCAGAAGGATTTACATCGTTGGACGTTACTGATCTGCGGAGGGTAAGTATATTGTTGGTTTATTATGTTTTTTTACTCACAGAACGAGGGTCTTCAGTGACTGGATTGGGCGTTGAATAAAATACTGCAACAACCATTGTTTTTATTTCATTAAAATAATTTTAAAAAATGTGTTTGTGTTTTATTTAACCCTTTACTAGTATTGGATTAATAATGGATAGGTGTCATAATTGACGCCTCTCCATTATTAATTAGGCTTAATGTCACCTTACAATAGCAAGGTGGCATTAACCCTTCATTACCCCATATCCCACCGCTACACGGGAATGGGAAGAGAGTGGCCAAGTGCCAGAATAGGCGCATCTTCCAGATGTGCCTTTTCTGGGGTGGCTGGGGGCAGATATTTTTAGCCAGGGGGGGGCCAATAACCGTGGACCCTCTCCAGGCTATTAATATCTGCCCTCAGTCACTGGCTTTACTACTCTGGCGGAGAAAATTGCGCGGGAGCCCACGCCAATTTTTTCCGCCATTTAACCCTTTATTTTAAGAGCTAGAACGGCCAAATTTTGCAGATACACACTACTGACATTAGTAGTGTGGAATCTGCAAAAAAAATGGAGAGAAGACATGGTTTACTGTATGTAAACCATGTCTCAAATCATGTCGGGTTTTAGGAAGGAGAAGGAAAAAGCCGGTAATTGAATTACCGGCTTTCAAGCTGTCTAGCGCTGGAATAAATATTAATATATATACATATATGTGTCTCACTGACATATATATATATATATATACCTATTCTATGTGTACACATTTATTCTACCTATTCTACTGTAAGCTGTCAGTGTGATTTTACTGTACACCGCACTGAATTACCGGCTTTTCTCTCTAATATATGTGTCTACTGACATATATATATATATATATATATATATATATATATATAGACAGTATATATATATTTTCTTTTCTTTTTGGGACACATGGATCACTTCTATAGCGGTATGTTGGTTTTGCTAGCCTGCGAGAAAACCACGCAGTACGGATGCCATACGGATTACATACGGAGGATGCCATGCGCAAAAAACGCTGACACACCCTGCCTACGGAGGAGCTACGGACCACTTTTTTCGGGACTTTTCAGCGTATTACGGCCGTAATATACGGACCGTATTGTTTTACGCTGTGTGTGACGCCGGCCTAATAGAAACATATCCACCACTTCTGCATTTATCACCCACTCCTGGTTTTGGCTTACAAATACTGATGTAAAATTAATGAACAAATACTGCAAGTGTGACGGCAGCCTAAACATACTTGAAGGTAATGGGTCAGGTGAGGTGGTAGCAATGGTCACATGGCCAAGTGTCGCCACTATTTGACTCAGGATGTTTTCCATCATCCAGAGTTCAATAGTGTTAACTCACTAGAGTGGAGCAAACATGATTGGCTCCCTCCTTGGCAAGCTATAACACTTGCCGACTACTAGCATATGGAAGCCGGCTTCCTAGAGTGGGGATTTTTTTCCTCCACCGCAGCCGCATATTCCGAGGCTGTGTGACAGGCAGAACACATGCACAACCCAAGCCTATTTTGTTGGCCTCGCAATGCATGTGTAGTGCCTGTCACACAGCCGCGGCACATGCAGCTGCGGCGGCGGAAAAATGCTTCAACCAGCGCGCTACATGAAGCCGCGTTCCATATGCAAATAGTATGCAAGCTTAATAGCTTAACAAGGAGGGAGGCGATCATATTCGCTCAACTATGCAACACACGGATGTGAACATAAGTGGGTTGGTTAGGCAGAGTGTTTTTGGGAAATGGTGATAACCTGAGTACATTTTTTTTGTGGTACACACAGTTGGTATTAAAATGGACAAAGGAATATTTTTTAAAACATTTTTATTGACCACAACTTTTTGTTAAAAAAAGGGGAACCGTTTTTATAAAGGAAAGGCACATTCACGTACATTTGTTCAAAAAACAACACAGTAGATATTAGAAGAACATTACATTAGCCACCCGACTGGTTACATTTTATGGACACAATTGTGTTACAATCTTAAAATGTCAGTATTTTATTTGACTTTAATCACAATAAATGTATGGTAAAATAAAAGCAGGATAAAGTTGAACTGAAACATAAACACTACACCATTTGATCTTGCCATGACACACGACCAACATCAGAAACAAAATAGGAAGCAAATCGGTCCCTCATCTGCCCAATTTCAACACTTGTCCTCAGAGGATGATCATGGTAGTCGGGCAAAGGATTTGGTATGGGTTCATCTAGTTCCACATTCAGTCTTTCTTTAGCAATAAACATAATTGTGTAGAACCACACAAGCCTTCACCACCTCATCCACTGTCTCAATTTTCAGAATGATGGCGGATCCTAAAATACGCCATTTGGACACCAGGATCCCAAAGGCGCACTCCACAGTTCTTCTGGCCCTGGACAGTCTGTAATTAAATACACTTTTGGTGTGGTCCAAGCCACGACTGGAGTAGGGTTTCAGTAGGTTGGCACACATTTGAAATGCCTCTTCCCCAACCACAACAAATGGCATCGCCGGGCCTTCGGTGTTGGGAAGAGGTCGTGGCTGGGGGAAATTAAAATTGTTCCCATATAATCTTCTGCCCATATCAGACTCTTTAAATGTCCGCGAGTCATTTGTCCGGCCGAAAGCTCCAATGTCCACGGCGAGAAACCTGCAGTCCGCACCTGCAATTGCCATGAGCACGGTGGAAAAGTATTTTTTATAATTAAAAAACAGAGATCCACTTCTTGTATTGCTCCAATACAGTTAGGGAAAGAACACACTTGATAAAATTTCTTGGCGTGGGCCTCCCATATTTCACTTGTAGGGAGGGGTAAAAATTCTTTACGGAGATTGTCCCACAAAGCGCGGCATGTGTCCGCAATAATTCCCGAAAGTGTGGAAACTCCAATCCTGAATTGGAAATGCAGGGATCTCAAGGTCTCTCCGGTAGCCAGAAAACTGCCAAGAAGATAAATAAATTTAATTAAAGTACATTGTAATAAAAAAAAATAAAAAAACATACCCACCCAAAAAATATATAAAAAAAAAAGGCCAGAACATATGACAGTCATTCAAATAGAACTACATTACGTACCATAGAGTCCCGAGCAGCCGTTCCTCTGCGCAAATTGATCTCCGGAACTGTGTATCCTGCCTGGTAATGGCTCCTTCCACACGACGCAGAAGATAGCGGAAGATGTCTTGAGACATCCGGGTATATTCAAAATATTTTTCCTGGTTCTCATTTAGCTCGCCAAACAAACAATGCTAGACTCCACGGCTCTCCCAGACTTCCACGATAGGGTGTAGCCAAAAGCGCCGATGACTCCTTCTCTGTTTTTCTCTTTTTCTTTGTTCATGAAAGGCAATAGCATAAGCATTAGCCAAGGCAAAATCCAACTCCATATTCATGTAGATACTCTCCATAGGACACGCCATCATGATGCTGGAAACACAAGCAAAATCTGAGGAATTCATCTCTGCCAGTGTATATATACCCAATTACATAACACCGGCCCTCTTCTAGCCATTGGTGGTCTTTATCTAGTGTCTAGACAGTAATTGTGGCTTTCTTTTGTGCAATTGTGTAAAAAATGACATCACTTTAAATAAACGCATGCGTCGGAAAATGCTGCGTTTTTTTGCAAAAACGCAAATATTGCAAAAAAAACCGCAGCGTTTTCCAACTCATGCGTTGAACGCATGCGGCTACAAAACCTGCGTTGTACATGCGTTTTACTTGTGTCATGCGTTGCGTCGACAACGCTGCGTCGAAAGAATGTGAAAGTAGCCTTACTGAGTAGTTGATGTGGTAGGCTTGTTTGAAGAGATGGGTTTTTAAAGCGCGCTTGAATAGGTCGGGGCTGGTATCAGTCTGATCATCAGGGGAAGTGCATTCCAGAGAGCTGGCGCAACACGAGAGAAGTCTTGGAGACGGAGGTGCGAGGTTCGGATTACGGGGGATGTTAGTCTTAGGTCATTTGTAGAATGGAGGGCACGTGTAGGGCGATAGACGGAGATGAGAGAGGAGATATAAGGCAGTGCAGAACTGTGGAGAGCTTTGTGGGTAAGAGATGAGTTTATACTGGACCCTGTAGCGAATGGGTAGTCAGTGTAATGACTGGCACAAGATGGAGGCATCGGTGAAGCAGCTGGACAGAAATATGACCTTGGCTGCTGCATTCAAGATGGATTGGAGAGGAGAAAGTTTGGTAAGAGGGAGACCGCTCAGAAGAGAGTTGGAGTAGTCCAGACGAGAATGAATAAGAGCGACAGTAAGAGTCTTAGCAGTTTCAAAGGTGAGAAAAGGTCAAATTCTGGAGATGTTTTTAAGATGCAGGTGACAGGAGCGAGTGAGTGATCGGATATAGGGAGTAAAGGAAAGTTCGGTGTCGAATTTGACCCCAAGACAGCGGGCATGCTGCTTGGAAGTTATGGTTGAACTGCAGCGCCCCAGAGTCCTGGTTCGTTGCAGTAATATTATTCTTCCACAAGGGGGAGTGATGTTACGTCTGAAGGCAATGAAGGAGATCTTCTGTCCAGGTATCACAACCACAAAACACACTTCACACTCCAGTCCGCCAGGGGGAGCCATGCTTCTATCTATTAGGGCACTCCTCACACTTAAATAAGACTGGTGGGTTGGTTAGGAAGTTAGGCAGAAGCTGACTGGAGGGAGAAGGAGATAGTCAGTGAGTCCCAACCGAGTTTGGCAGAGGCTGATTGGAGTGGGTTCCAGCCAGCTCCAGACTGCGGCCTGCGGAAGACGAGGGTACACGGAGCTGCGCCTGCATCCCATGCAGCAGCATCCTAAGAAAGGACACGAAAGGAATTGTGTTGCAGTGAGTGAGCAATGAAGTCATAGCAAAAGGAGAGGAACATCAGAGGGAGACCAGCTAGAAGCAGGCTGCCTCTTTCTGAAGTGCACTACCAGTAGCCAGAAACCGAGGGAGTAAGGATCTCTATGCCGTTACTTCAGAGACTGGCAGGACAGTTATTTCCACGTTAGCTGCCCGACCATTTACCCAGGAGGCAGGGTGGCAAATTGTGGGGGCCGGGGCATCTCTAGGGTTCCTGTTGTGAATTCTGTGGCTGAGTTCACTTCTGTGGTCACAAGTGGTATTGCAGTCTCTGGGCTTCCTCCCTCAGGTGTTTTGGTGAGCTCGTTGGCTGCCTTGCTATTTAGCTCCACCTGAGTCTGTCTTCCTTGCTCCTTGTCAATGTTCCAGTGTTGGATCTGAGCTACTGCATCTTTCCTTGGGCCTGCTGCTCTGCTAGATAAGTGCTTCTAGTTTGTTTTCTGTTTTTTCTGTCCAGCTTGTTATTATCTTTTGCTGGAAGCTCTGAGAAGCAAAGGGGTGCACCGCCGTGCTGTTAGTTCGGCACGGTGGGTCTTTTTGCCCCTTTGCGTGGTTTTCGTTTTAGGGTTTTTTGTAGACTGCATAGTTCTCTTTGCTATCCTCGCTCTGTCTAGAATATCGGGCCTCACTTTGCTGAATCTATTTCATTCCTACGTTTGTCTTTTCATCTTGCTAACAGTCATTATATGTGGGGGCTGCCTATTCCTTTGGGGTATTTCTCTGAGGTAAGTCAGGCTTGTATTTCTATCTTCAGGCTAGTCAGCTCCTCAGGCAGTGCCGAGTTGCATAGGTAGTTGATAGGCGCAATCCACTGCTGCTTCCAGTTGTGTGAGGATAGATCAGGTACTGCAGTCTACAGAGATTCCACGTCTCAGAGCTCGTCCTATTGTTTTGGGTTATTGCCAGATCTCTGTATGTGCGCTGATTACTGCACGCTGTGTTGCCTGATTGCCAGCCATAACAGTACAAGGAGCCATTCAATGATTTCCAATAGAGGGAAAAAAGAAATCCTGACATCATTTTTTTTTCTTAGCTCTGTCTTCAGTCTTTTTTTTCCCCTAGACATTAGAGTGCTTCAGGACACAGCTGTGGACATGGATATTCAGGCTCTGTGCTCCTCAATGGATAATCTCGTTGTAAATGTACAAAAGATTCAAGATACTATTGATCAGAAATCGATGCTAGAACCAAGAATTCCGATTCCTGATTTGTTTTTTGGTGACAGAACTAAGTTCCTGAGCTTCAGAAATAATTGTAAGCTATTTTTGGCCTTGAAACCTCATTCTTCTGGTAATCCTATTCAACAGGTTTTGATTATTATTTCCTTTTTGCGCGGCGACCCACAGGACTGGGCGTTTTCTCTTGCACCAGGAGATTCTGCATTGAGTAATGTTGATGCATTTTTCCAGGCGCTGGGATTGCTTTACGATGAGCCTAATTCAGTGGATCAAGCTGAGAAAAATCTGCTGGCTTTATGCCAGGGTCAGGATGATGTAGAAGTATATTGTCAGAAATTTAGAAAATGGTCAGTACTCACTCTGTGGAATGAATCTGCACTAGCGGCTTTGTTCAGAAAGGGTCTCTCTGAAGCTCTTAAGGATGTAATGGTGGGATTTCCTATGCCTGCTGGTTTGAATGAGTCTATGTCCTTGGCCATTCAGATCGGTCGTCGCTTGCGCGAGCGTAAATCTGTGCACCATCTGGCGGTATTGTCTGAGAGTAAGCCTGAGCCTATGCAGTGCGACAGGACTATGACTAAAGTAGAACGGCACGAACACAGACGTCTGAACAGACTGTGTTTCTATTGTGGTGATTCTACTCATGCTATTTCTAATTGTCCTAAACGCACTAGGCGGTTCGATAGCTCTGCCGTTATTGGTACTGTACAGTCCAAATTCCTTTTGTCCATTACCTTAATGTGCTCTTTGTCATCATATTCTGTCATGGCGTTTGTGGATTCAGGCGCTGCCCTGAATCTGATGGATTTGGATTATGCTAAACGTTGTGGATTTTTCTTGGAGCCTTTGCGGTGTCCTATTCCGTTGAGAGGAATTGATGCTACACCTCTGGCCAAGAATAAGCCTCAGTACTGGGCCCAGCTGACCATGTGCATGGCTCCTGCACATCAGGAAGTTATTCGCTTTTTGGTACTGCATAATTTGCATGATGTGGTCGTGTTGGGGTTGCCATGGCTACAAACCCATAATCCAGTATTGGATTGGAACTCTATGTCGGTAACCAGCTGGGGTTGTCAGGGAGTACATGGTGATGTTCCATTTTTGTCTATTTCGTCATCCATTCCTTCTGACATCCCAGAGTTCTTGTCGGACTTTCAGGATGTATTTGAAGAGTCCAAGTCTGATGCCCTTCCTCCGCATAGGAATTGTGATTGTGCTATCGATTTGATTCCTGGTAGTAAATTCCCTAAGGGTCGTTTATTTAATTTGTCCGTACCTGAACACACCGCTATGCGCAGTTATGTGAAGGAGTCCCTGGAGAAGGGACATATTCGCCCATCGTCGTCACCATTGGGAGCAGGGTTCTTTTTTGTAGCCAAGAAGGATGGTTCGCTAAGACCGTGTATTGATTACCGCCTTCTTAATAAGATCACTGTTAAGTTTCAGTATCCCTTGCCATTGATTTCTGACTTGTTTGCTCGGATTAAGGGGGCTAGTTGGTTTACTAAGATTGATCTTCGTGGTGCGTATAATCTGGTGAGAATCAGGCAGGGAGATGAATGGAAAACGGCATTTAATACGCCCGAGGGTCATTTTGAGTATCTGGTGATGCCGTTCGGACTTGCCAATGCTCCATCTGTTTTTCAGTCTTTTATGCATGACATTTTCCGTGAGTATCTGGATAAATTCTTGATTGTTTACTTGGATGACATTTTGATCTTCTCAGATGATTGGGAGTCTCATGTGAAGCAAGTCAGAATGGTTTTCCAGGTACTGCGTGCTAATTCCTTGTTCGTGAAGGGATCAAAGTGTCTCTTCGGTGTGCAGAAAGTTTCATTTTTGGGGTTCATCTTTTCCCCTTCTACTATCGAGATGGATCCGGTTAAGGTTCAGGCCATCCAGGATTGGACTCAGCCGACATCTCTAAAAAGTTTGCAGAAATTCCTGGGCTTTGCTAATTTTTATCGTCGCTTCATCTGTAATTTTTCTAGCATTGCCAGACCATTGACCGATTTGACCAAGAAGGGTGCTGACTTGGTTAATTGGTCTTCTGCTGCCGTGGAAGCTTTTCAGGAGTTGAAGCGTCGTTTTTGCTGTGCCCCTGGGTTGTGTCAACCTGATGTTTCTCTTCCGTTCCAGGTCGAGGTTGATGCTTCTGAGATTGGTGCAGGGGCGGTTTTGTCACAGAGAGGTTCTGGTTGCTCAGTGTTCAAACCATGTGCTTTCTTTTCCAGGAAATTTTCTGCTGCTGAGCGTAATTATGATGTGGGCAACCGAGAGTTGCTGGCCATGAAGTGGGCATTCGAGGAGTGGCGTCATTGGCTTGAGGGTGCTAAGCATCGCGTGGTGGTTTTGACTGATCATAAGAACCTTACTTATCTTGAGTCTGCCAAGCGCTTGAATCCTAGACAGGCCCGTTGGTCGTTATTTTTTGCTCGTTTTGATTTTGTGATTTCATACCTTCCGGGCTCTAAAAATGTGAAGGCGGATGCTCTGTCTAGGAGTTTTGTGCCCGACTCTCCGGGGTTATCTGAGCCGGCGAGTATCATCAAGGAAGGAGTCATTGTGTCTGCCATCTCCCCTGATTTGCGGAGAGTGTTGCAGAAATTTCAGGCTAATAAACCTGATCGTTGTCCGGCCGAGAAACTGTTCGTCCCTGATAGGTGGACTAGTAAAGTTATCTCTGAACTTCATTGTTCGGTGCTGGCCGGTCATCCAGGAATCTTTGGTACCAGGGAGTTGGTTGCTAGATCCTTCTGGTGGCCATCTCTGTCACGGGATGTGCGTGCTTTTGTGCAGTCCTGTGGAATTTGTGCTAGGGCTAAGCCCTGCTGTTCACGTGCCAGTGGGTTGCTTTTGCCCTTGCCGGTCCCGAAGAGGCCTTGGACACATATTTCGATGGATTTCATTTCTGACCTTCCCGTTTCTCAAAAGATGTCTGTCATTTGGGTGGTCTGTGATCGCTTTTCTAAAATGGTCCATCTGGTGCCCTTGGTTAAATTGCCTTCCTCCTCTGATTTGGTGCCTTTGTTCTTCCAGCATGTGGTTCGTTTACATGGCATTCCTGAGAATATTGTTTCTGACAGAGGTTCCCAGTTTGTCTCGAGGTTCTGGCGAGCCTTTTGTGGTAGGATGGGCATTGACCTATCTTTTTCCTCGGCCTTCCATCCTCAGACTAATGGCCAGACCGAACGAACCAATCAGACCTTGGAAACATATCTGAGATGTTTTGTTTCCGCTGACCAGGATGATTGGGTGTCATTTTTGCCGTTGGCTGAGTTCGCCCTTAATAATCGGGCCAGCTCGGCTACCTTGGTCTCTCCATTTTTCTGCAATTCTGGGTTCCATCCTCGTTTCTCTTCAGGACAGGTTGAGTCTTCGGACTGTCCTGGTGTGGATTATGTGGTGGACAGGTTGCAGCAGATCTGGACTCAGGTAGTGGACAATTTGACCTTGTCCCAGGAGAAGGCTCAGCTTTTCGCTAATCGCAGACGCCGTGTGGGACCCCGACTTCGTGTTGGGGATCTGGTTTGGTTATCTTCTCGTCATATACCTATGAAGGTTTCCTCTCCTAAATTTAAACCTCGTTTTATTGGTCCGTATAGGATTTCTGAGATTCTCAATCCGGTGTCTTTTCGTCTGACCCTCCCAGACTCCTTTTCCATACATAATGTATTCCATAGGTCGTTGTTGAGGAGATACGTGGCACCTATGGTTCCATCTGTGGAGCCTCCTGCCCCTGTTTTGGTGGAGGGGGAATTGGAGTATATTGTGGAGAAGATTTTGGATTCTCGTGTCTCTAGACGGAAACTCCAGTATCTGGTCAAATGGAAGGGTTATGCTCAGGAAGATAATTCCTGGGTTTTTGCCTCTGATGTCCATGCCCCAGATCTTGTTCGTGCCTTTCATGTGGCTCATCCTGGTCGGCCTGGGGGTTCTGGTGAGGGTTCGGTGACCCCTCCTCAAGGGGGGGGTACTGTTGTGAATTCTGTGGCTGAGTTCACTTCTGTGGTCACAAGTGGTATTGCAGTCTCTGGGCTTCCTCCCTCAGGTGTTTTGGTGAGCTCGTTGGCTGCCTTGCTATTTAGCTCCACCTGAGTCTGTCTTCCTTGCTCCTTGTCAATGTTCCAGTGTTGGATCTGAGCTACTGCATCTTTCCTTGGGCCTGCTGCTCTGCTAGATATGTGCTTCTAGTTTGTTTTCTGTTTTTTCTGTCCAGCTTGTTATTATCTTTTGCTGGAAGCTCTGAGAAGCAAAGGGGTGCACCGCCGTGCTGTTAGTTCGGCACGGTGGGTCTTTTTGCCCCTTTGCGTGGTTTTCGTTTTAGGGTTTTTTGTAGACTGCATAGTTCTCTTTGCTATCCTCGCTCTGTCTAGAATATCGGGCCTCACTTTGCTGAATCTATTTCATTCCTACGTTTGTCTTTTCATCTTGCTAACAGTCATTATATGTGGGGGCTGCCTATTCCTTTGGGGTATTTCTCTGAGGTAAGTCAGGCTTGTATTTCTATCTTCAGGCTAGTCAGCTCCTCAGGCAGTGCCGAGTTGCATAGGTAGTTGATAGGCGCAATCCACTGCTGCTTCCAGTTGTGTGAGGATAGATCAGGTACTGCAGTCTACAGAGATTCCACGTCTCAGAGCTCGTCCTATTGTTTTGGGTTATTGCCAGATCTCTGTATGTGCGCTGATTACTGCACGCTGTGTTGCCTGATTGCCAGCCATAACAGGTTCCTGTAAAAAGCCTCAGGCCACCAGTCATACGGGTTTGTCCTATCCGTCAGGGGGACAGAGAGAAGAGACTTAACATTTACAATAGTTGTGAGGACCTTACTGAGTTGCTCAGCAGGGAGGTACTACAACGCCCAGGCACTAGAGGAAGGCTATTGAATTCCACCTGGATAAGGGGACTCTGGATTTGCCTTCAGACCGGCCGGACTCTGCCTGCCCTGTGGTCCCTACCCTGGACTGTGGATGCTGAAGCCTTCAGTAAAGGTAAAGAGACTACACCCTCGTGTCCTTGTTATTCACTGCACGTTACATCATCCACCATCTACACTCTGGGAAGCCCTGGGGACATACTTCACCTGTGGGAAGGTTTACCATCTAGCTGCCATAACATCACCCCAGCGGACCCCTAAGCAGCGTCGGTCATCCTAACCGAATACCGCAGGTGGCGTCACGAACATTATCCCTTTAAAGACCTTTCCCCCACAACATCAACGGACCTCCCGAGGGCCACGGACCGGGGTCCGCCATCGTGATATCCCCACTGAGAACCGAAGGGCCTGGATCCGAGTACCCCACGGCCCCTAGGGGCGCCACAGAACCCTCCAGGGTAATTTCGATGTTGGGTAGAGTGAGGTTAGTAGAAGGGAGAAACACAAGTAGTTCAGTTTTGGAGAGATTTAGTTTCAGATAGAGGGAGGACATGATGTTAGAGACAGCAGACAGACAATCCTTGGTATTTTGAATTAGAGTGGGGGTGATGTCAGGGGAAGAAGTGTATAATTGGGTGTCGTCAGCATAGAGATGGTATTGGAACCCAAATCTGCTGATTGTTTGTCCAACAGGGGCAGTGTATAGAGAGAAAAGGAGGGGGCCAAGGACTGAGCCCTGCGGAACCCTGATAGTAGGGACGACGAGAGGAAGAGGAGCCGGCAAAAGATACAGTGAAGGAGCGGTCAGAGAGGTAGGAGGAGAACCAGGAGAGGGCTGTGTCCTTGAGGCCTATGGAGCGGAGCATAGTGAGAAGGAGCTGGTGATCCACAGTATCAAATGCGGCAGAGAGATCCAGGAGAATCAGCAGATAGCAATGATCTTTGGATTTAGCTGTTATTAGATCATTAGAGTCTTTAGTGAGGGCAGTTTCAGTGGAGTGTAAAGAGCGGAAACCAGATTGTAAGGGGTTGAGAAGAGAGTTATCCGAGAGATAGCGGATTAGATGGGAGTGGACCATGCGTTCCAGGAGTTTAGAGATGAAGGAAAGGATAGAGACAGGTCTGTAGTTAGCCGTGCAGTTCTGGTCCAGGGATGGCTTTTTAAGTAAAGGGGTAATGATGGCATGTTTAAATGAGGAGGGAAAAATACCTGAGGAAAGAGAGAGGTTAAATATTTTAGTCAGGTGAGTGGTGACCAATGGTGAGAGAGACTGCAGGAGAGGTGAAGGAATGGGGTCACTATTGCAGGTTGTAGGCCGAGCAGAAGTGAGGAGCTTGGAAACTTCTGAAACAGGCTCAAAGATGTCTAATGAGCTTGAGGTGCGGCAGGGAAGGGGATCCAGGCACTGAGGAGATTGGGCTGAGATATCCTGATGGATATGGTTGATTTTTTTTCTAGGAAATAAGTGGCCAGATCCTCACCACTGAGAATGGAGATGGGGGCCTGTACTTTAGGTTTCAGGAGGGAGTTTAAGGTTTCAATAAGTTGTTTTGGGTTGTTGGATAGTGAGGTGATGAGGGTGGTGAAGTAGGATTGTTTGGCCAGAGAAAGGGCAGAGTTATAGGTTTTGAGCATGAACTTATAGTGGATAAAGTCTTCTGCTAAGAGAGATTTTCTCCACTGCCGCTCTGCACACCTTGAGCAAAGCTAAAGAAAGCGTGTTTGCATAGTGTACCAGGGCTGCCATTGTCTGTGTCGGGTCTTTCTGCGTGTAGAAGGTGCTGCTTCATCCAGGGCATTCTTCAGTGTAAGGCCGGCGTCACACTCGGCGTAAGACAATACGGTCCGTATATTACGGCCGTAATACGCTGAAAAGTCCCCAAAATAGTGGTCCGTAGCTCCTGCGTAGGCAGGGTGTGTCAGCATATTTTGCGCATGGCATCCTCCGTATGTAATCCGTATGGCATCCGTACTGCGTGTTTTTCTCGCAGGCTTGCAAAACCGACATACAAGGATATACAAGGGATCCATGTGTTAAAAAAAAAAAAAAACATATATACTGTTATATATATATATATATTATTATTATTATTATTCATTTTTATAGCGCCATTTATTCCATGGCGCTTTACATGTGAATGGGGCAAATATAGACAAGTATAATAAACATGAGTAAAACAAGGCACACACAAGTACAGGAGGAGAGAGGACCCTGCCCGCGAGGGCTCGCAGTCTACAGGACTTCAGTAGACACATATATGTATATATATTAATATTTCATCCAGCGCGAGATAGCTTTAAAGCCGGTAATTCAATTGCCGGCTTTTGCTATCTTCTTCTTAAAGCCCGACATGATATGAGACATGGTTTACATACAGTAAACCATCTCATATCCCCATTTTTTTGCATATTCCACACTACTAATGTTAGTAGTGTGTATATGCAAAATTTGGGCATTCTAGCTATTAATTTAAAAGGTTAAATGGCGGAAAAAAATGGCGTGGGCTCCCGCGCAATTTTCTCCGCCAGAGTAGTAAAGCCAGTGACTGAGGGCAGATATTAATAGCCTGGAGAGGGTCCATGGTTATTGCCCCCCCCCCCCCCTGGCTAAAAACATCTGCCCCCAGCCACCCCAGAAAAGGCACATCTGGAAGATACGCCTATTCTGGCACTTGGCTACCCTCTTCCCATTCCCGTGTAGCGGTGGGATATGGGGTAATGAAGGGTTAATGCCACCTTGCTATTGTAAGGTGACATTAAGCCAAATTAATAATGGAGAGGCGTCAATTATGACACCTATCCATTATTAATCCAATAGTAGTAAAGGGTTAAAAAAAACACAAACACATTATTTAAAAGTATTTTAATGAAATAAAAACAAAGGTTGTTGTAATATTTTATTCTACGCCCAATCCTTCTGAAGACCCTCGCTCTGTAACAAATAAAAAATAATAGACCAACAATATACATACCTCCCGAAGATCTGTAAGGTCCCACGATGTAAATCCATCTGAAGGGGTTAAAATATTTTACAGCCAGGAGCTCTGCTAATGCAGCAGTGCTCGTGGCTGCAAATCCCCGGGGAATGAAGGTAAAGTAGGTCAATGACCTATATTTACCTTCATTTGCGGTGAGGCGCCCTCTGCTGGTTGTTCCTCGAGCGTGGGAACTTTCCTAGAAAGCTCCCAGGCTCGAGTTCATATGAGGGCGCCCTCTGCTGGTTGTCCTTATATGAACTCGAGCCTGGGAGCTTTCTAGGAAAGTTCCCACGCTCGAGGAACAACCAGCAGAGGGCGCCTCACCGCAAATGAAGGTAAATATAGGTCATTGACCTACTTTACCCTCATTCCCCGGGGTTTTGCAGCCACGAGCACCGCTGCATTAGCAGAGCTCCTGGCTGTAAAATATTTTAACCCCTTCAGATGGATTTACATCGTGGGACCTTACAAATCTACGGAAGGTATGTATATTGTTGGTTTATTATTTTTTATTTGTTACAGAGCTAGGGTCTTCAGAAGGATTGAGCGTAGAATAAAATATTACAACAACCTTTGTTTTTATTTCATTAAAATACTTTTAAATAATGTGTTTGTGTTTTTTTAACCCTTTACTACTATTGGATTAATAATGGATAGGTGTCATAATTGACGCCTCTCTTTTATTAATTTGGCTTAATGTCACATTACAATAGCAAGGTGACATTAACCCTTCATTACCCCATATCCCACCGCTACACGGGAATGGGAAGAGAGTGGCCAAGTGCCAGAATAGGCGCATCTTCCAGATGTGCCTTCTCTGGGGTGGCTGGGGGCAGATGTTTTTAGCCAGGGGGGGGCCAATAACCATGGACCCTCTCCAGGCTATTAATATCTGCCCTCAGTCACTGGCTTTACTACTCTGGGGAGAAAATTATGCGGGAGCCCACGCCAATTTTTTCCGCCATTTAACCCTTTAAATTAATAGCTAGAACGCCCAAATTTTGCATATACACACTACTAACAGTAGTGTGGAATATGCAAAAAAAATGGGGATATGAGATGGTTTACTGTATGTAAACCATGTCTCATATCATGTCGGGTTTAGGAAGGAGATAGCAAAAGCCGGCAATTAAATTACCGGCTTTAAAGCTATCTAGCGCTGTATGAAATAATATATATATATGTATATATATATATATATATACAGTATATGTGTCTCACTGACATATATATATATATATATATATATATATATATATAACTATTCTATGTGTACACATTTATTCTACCTATTCTACTGTAAGCTGTCAGTGTGATTTTACTGTATACCGCACTGAATTGCCGGCTTTTCTCTCTAACACCGCTGCGTATTTCTCACAAGTCACACTGCTGGTCCGTGTGTAATCCGTATTTTTCTGGCTTCCATAGACTTTCATTGGCGTTTTTTTTGCGCAATACGGTGACAAACGCAGCATGCTGTGATTTTCTACGGCCATAGAAAGTCGTATAATACTGATCAGTAAAATATGGTAGATAGGAGCTGGGGCATAGAGAATAATTGGGCCATGTGTAATGCGTGTTTTACGGAAGTATTTTATGCGCTCATACGTCCGTAAAACTCGCTAGTATGACGCCGGCCTAATATTGAAGTGTGACAATGCTAAGTCTGGACAGGAGAGGGAGGAGATGGAGGCTAAAGATGTGCATACATGACTGACTTGCCGCTCTACAGAACAGAATCAGAGAATAGAGATGGTTGTGTCTATTGTTAAAGTTTAGTGCCTTGTATGATAGGGTTTAATTGTTAAACCTGTTACCTCTACTTCAACCTCAAGAAGTGGCTTATGTTTAAATTGTAACTTTTTTTGCACTCTAATATTCTGCTAACCTTGTTTCATTTTGCATTTGAATCATTCAACTTGTTGTTTTGTTAGAGTAACAAATAATTATTTGTTAAGTTGAAGCTGTGTCCTCATATTCTGCCGGGCCCCATAGCAGTAGTATAATGCACAACTCATAGTCCTCCGTATAGTGTAATGCACCCCATAATCCTCCATATAATAATAATAATAATAATATAACGCACTCCCCATATTAGTATAATGCACAGCCCGTATACTTCATATAATATAAGTACAGCCCATAGTCCTCGATATTAGTACAATACACAGCCCATAGTCTTCTATATAGTATAATAAACAGCCCATAGTCCTTCATATAGTATAATGCACAGCCCATAGTATTCCACATAGCATATAGCATAGTACACAGCCTATACTCCTCAATATTAGTATAATACACAGCCCAAATCCTTCATATAATCCTTCATATAATATAATACACAGCCCATAGTCCTCAATATTGGTATAATGCACAGCCCAAATCCTTCATATAATAGAATACACAGCCCATTGTTCTCCATATAGTACAATGCAATGCCAATAGTTCTCCATGTTCTCCATGAAGCTGGCAGCTGACAACAGTGTGCAAACAATGGGAGCACATGACATCACTGCCATGCGCCCCAGTTGCGTGCATGTCCAAGCCAGCTGTTGGCCACTGATTGGCCAGAAGCATGTAATCCCGCGCATGTACACAATGGGTCTCTGCGCCGAAATACACTTCAGCTGAATGTGCATCCTAGGACGCACATTCAGCTGAAGTATTTGCTTGCATCAGCGAGCCTCCTAACCACCAGAACGGTTTGCGGTGGCAACCGCTGCAGCCGCAGTAATTACGCCCTTGTGTGTCCACCACCATCTGGTTGAAGCCTTCTCACTTTGTCCAAACAGGAAAAAACACATTTGGATGAAATGTGAAGGCTGTATCTACTGATTGGCTGGAGAGAACATCCGATAAGCCCCACCAGATGCTGATGGCAGTAGTCCAGCAAGGGACACTGCACAAAGTGACACCATTTCAAGGGGTGAGTATTTTTTATCTTTTTCACAACCCTATGCCCCTTAAGTTTAACATTTGTACTAGGTGACAACCCCTTTAAAATGGCAAGGTGCACATTAAGATTGTTGAGTTCCATATTTAGAAAAACATGTTTGTTTTCTAACTAAACCAGCGATATGCTTGCCCCTACTGCATCGTATTGCGGCTTAGCTCTAGTCACCTCAATAAAACTGAGCTGTAATGCCAGACATAACCAAAGGACTGATGTGGCACTGTTTCTAGAAGAAAGCAGTCATTTCTTTATTATTAATAAAGGTGTAGTACATTTGAGGAAGCTGAAGACTATCCTGGGTTTTGAGGACCTACGATTTCTGAGCACTTCCTTCTCGTGGGACATTTGGAATAGGGGAATATCAATCTATTGAACATGTTAGCAGAAAATTGACTATTAGTGTGTGCATATACATTCTCAGCCCTAGACATAATGCTAAGGGGTTGGGGAGAGGCACTATGCTGTCCTTCAAGTTTCCTTAGATCAACTTTGATGACAATTTTTCCAAGCAGAACTTCCGAATATCCATCATGAAGAAATCAGAAGAGACCTCAAGAGCTAAATATCTGCAGTGTTTAGTAACAGGAGTATCATTGGGCCACTAGATTCTGCAATGAAAAGCTGTGCCTCACAGATGGTCTCCACTTGAATATTTTGATAACTGTTTTATAACCGAGCCTGCATCTGTAATTACACTCCGACGTGCACCTAGTCAGCCCTTCAATAATGTTTAACAATCCAGGAGATTCTAAAAAAAAAACCTTCCTCTATACCAAACCTCATAAAACCCACATCTGCTTGAAATAATTGAACTGACCTCTACCTTGACCCTTCCTTCTGCTTTTTCCAAGTAGATCTTTACTTTAGGTCTTTACTTCCCTCTCGTTCTTCATATCCCAATGACATGACCCCCTCATTATTGAAGGTCTATGATCCTTAGACACTGTGAGTTTTGTTATTTTTGTAAACATTGTAGCATTGACTGATGGGAGATCAGACCTTTGGTTGGACTATGGGTTGAGCGTTGAGTCATTTAGGCTGTTAATTGAAGTCATCCTCTTCATGATCACACGCTAACCCATCACCCCGGCTTTTGTAGTGACATTTACTGATTAAATTTGTAATAAAAACTGCAATTTTATTTTGACATTCTTTATTGTCCTATCGTATAAAAGATGATGACCAATAAAGAGTGAAGAGTGGATTGTAGTTAACAGATGGTCTCTTCAGAGGTGGTGGAAACTTGCCAATTTACTATATTGATTAGGGACATTTGGTACTATTTTTTCCCCATTATCTATACGAGGACATTTTAGAGAAATGAGGGCATTTAAAGAGTCTCTTTCACCAAATAAAAGTATATACTTATGGCTATAAATAAAGAAGAACACCAAGGGAATCCCAATTGGACTCAGACAATATACAGAACAATCAGATATCAAACATTTCACATCAAATAATTGGACGTCTGAAGCAGTTTCTGGCTTAATGATGGCAAAAAAATATTTAAAGTAGTTTATGCCATGTCAGCTAAAGACATAAAAAAGTTAAAAAGTTAGCTGATTGGAGACCAATAGTTGAAGATCAACCAATCACAAAATAGACTTCCCATATACTGTCAGATCAAGCTAATAGAAGTTAAGAAATTCAAAACGTGTTGGCCAAATTAGACTTTATCACAGAACTATATTAAAGAGTCTTGTTTACATGTGATTCTGTGAACTGAGCTACATTCTTTATCCTTTACTGCATTATACTCTGTGGGGGCTGCACTATACTATATGTACTCTATGGGGCTGCATTATACTATATTTACTCTATGGGGCTGCATTATACTATACACACGTGGTCAAAATTGTCGGCACCCCTCATTTAATGACAGAAAACTCACAATAGTCACAGAAATACCTTGAATCTGACAAAAGTAATAAAAAATAAAAAGATCTGAAAATGAAAGTGATCAAATGAAAGTCAGACATTGCTTTTCAACCACGATTCCACAGAATTAAAAAAAAATAAAACTCATGAAATAGGTCTGGACAGAAATGATGATACCCCTGAAAATAATGTGACAAAAGGGACATGTTAAATCACGGTGTGTCCACTAACTAGCATCACAGGTGTCTACTTTCTTGGAATCAGTGAGTGTTCCTCTATATAGGGCTACAGGTACTCACTGTGCTGTTTGGTGACATTGTGTGTATTACACTGAACATGGACCAGAGGAAGCGAAGGAAAGAGTTGTCTCAGCTGATTATAAAGAAAATTATAGACAAACATGTTAAAGGTAAAAGTTATAAGACCATCTCCAAGCAGCTTGATGTTCCTGTGAATACAGTTGCACATATTATTCAGAAATGTAAGATCCATGGGACTGTAGCCAACCTCCCTGGACGTGGCCGCAGGAGGAAAACTGATGACAAATCAAAGAGACGGATAATATGAATGGTAACAAAAGAGCCCAGAAAAACTTCTAAACAGATTAAAGGTGAACTTCAAGTTCAAGGAACATCAGTGTCAGATCGCACCATCCGTCATTGTATGCGCCAAAGGTGGACTTCATGGGAGACGACCAAGGAGGACACCATAGCTAAAAAAAATCATAAAAAAGCCAGACTGGAATATGCCAAGCTGCATGTTGACAAGCCACAAAGCTTTTGGGAGAATGTCCAATGGACAGATGAGAAAAAATGGAACTTTTTGGCAAGGCACATCAGCTCTATGTTCACAGATGGAAAAATGAAAAATATCGAGAAAAGAACATTGTCCCTACTGTGAAACATGGAGGAGGCTCTGTTATGTTCTGGGGCTGCTTTGCTGCATCTGGCACAGGGTATCTAGAATCTGTGCAGGGTACAATGAAATCTCAAGACTATCAAGGGATTCTAGAGAGAAATGTGCTGCCCAGTGTCAGAAAGCTTGGTCTCAGTCACAGGTCTTGCAACAGGATAATGACCCAAAACACACAACTAAAAACACCCAAGAATGGCTAAGAGGAAAACATTGGACTATTCTGAAGTGGCCTTCTATGAGCCCTGACCTAAATCCTATTGAGCATCTTTGGAAAGAGCTGAAACATGGCGTCTGGAAAAGGCAACCTTCAAACAAGAGACAACTGGTGCAGTTTGCTCTTGAGGAGCGGCCAAAATACCTGTCGAGAGGTGCAGAAGTCTCATTGACAGTTACAGGAATCGTTTGATTGCAGTCATTGAGTCAAAAGGTTGAGCAACAAAATATTAAGTTAAGGGTACCATCAATTCTGTCCAGGCCTATTTAATTTAATGAGTTTTATTTTTTTTTATTCTGTGGAAGCATGGTTGAAAAGCCATGTCTGACTTTCATTTGTTCATTTTCATAGATTTTTTATTTAATATTACTTTTGTCAAATTCAAGTTACTTCTGTGACCATTGTGGGTTTTTCTGTCATTAAACGAGGTGTGCCAACAATTTTGACCATGTGTATGTACTTTATGAGGCATCATTATACTCTATGGGGCTGCATTATACTCTATTGGGCTGCATTGTACTCTACGGGGTTGCATTGTACTCTATGAGGCTGTATTATATTCAATTAGGTTTTGTTATACTATATGGGTATGCATTATACTCTATATGGACTGCATTATACTCTATGTGGCTGTATTTTACTCTATGGGGCTGCATTATAATCTACGAGGCTGCATTATACTCTATGGGGGCTGCACTATACTATATGCAGCTGTATTATACTCTGTGGGGCTGAATTATGCTCTATGGGGGCTGCATATTGAGTGTACTGTAGTATATGTACGATTTTTGAGTGCATTATACTGAACGAGCAATATGCTGCCCATTCATCAAGTAATTAGATTGTTTATGCCAGAACAGAAATCACTATTCTCAGCAGCACATCGTTTGGTGAAAACGGCAGTTAACATGATATTGTATGGGGACAGATTGATCTACTAGTGATCGTTTTATGCCCATCATTCTTCCTCAGCCAGTGTAAAGAGGCCGAGAAACAATCGTCAAATCATTTCAATATTGTCGATCATGCTCGTTTAACGACCTAAACTCAGCATTTCATATGTCAGCATTTGGGGCCCAAATTTAAACTTTTGTCCAGGGCCCCACTATGTCGAAAACCAGCCCTAATTATACTCCAGAACTGTGCACATTATTCTGCTGGTGCAGTCACTGTGTACATACATTACATTACTGATCCTGTACTGATCCTGAGTTACATCCTGTATTAGGCTACTTTCACACTGGCGTTTTTTGCCAGACGTCGCAATGCGTCGTTTATGGCAAAAACGCATCCTGCAAAGTTGTTTGCAGGATGCGTTTTTGCCCCATAGATTAACATTAGCGACGCATTGCGACGCTTTGCCACACGTCGCAACCGTCGTGCGACGGTTGCGCCGTGTTGTGGCGGACCGCTGGGAGCAAAAAACGTTACATGTAACGTTTTTTGCTCCTGACAGACCGCTTTTTCTGACCGCGCATGCGCGGCCGGAACTCCGCCCCCACCTCCCCGCACCTCACAATGGGGCAGCGGATGCGCCGGAGAAATGCATCCGCTGCACCCGTTGTGCAGTGCGTCAAATGCTAGCGTCGGAATCTCTGCCTGACGCATTGCGACGGGGAGATTCCGAGGCTAGTGTGAGAGTAGCCTTATACTCCAGAGCTGCACTCACTATTCTGCTGGCGCAGTCACTGTGTACATACATTACATTACTGATCCTGAGTTACATCTATTATACTCCAGAGCTGCACTCACTATTCTGCTGGTGCAGTCACTGTCTACATACATTACATTACTGATCCTGTACTGATCCCGAGTTACATCCTGTATTATACTCCAGAGCGGCACTCACTATTCTGCTGGCGCAGTCACTGTGTACATACATTATATTACCGAACCTGCACTGATCCTGAGTTACATCCTGTACTATACTCCAGAGCTGCACTCACTATTCTGCTGGCGCAGTCACTGTGTACATACATTACATTACTGATCCTGAGTTACATCTATTATACTCCAGAGCTGCACTCACTATTCTGCTGGTGCAGTCACTGTCTACATACATTACATTACTGATCCTGTACTGATCCCGAGTTACATCCTGTATTATACTCCAGAGCGGCACTCACTATTCTGCTGGCGCAGTCACTGTGTACATACATTATATTACCGAACCTGCACTGATCCTGAGTTACATCCTGTACTATATCCCAGAGCTGCACTCACTATTCTGCTGGTACAGTCACTGTGTACATCCAATACATTACTGATCCCTGACCATCCTGTATTATACTCCAGAGCTGCACTCACTATTCTGCTGGTGCTGTCACTGTGTACATACATTACATTACCGATCCTGCACTGATCCTGAGTTACATCCTGTATTATACCCCAGAGCTGCACTCACTATTCTGCTGGTGCAGTCACTGTGTACATACATTACATTACTGATCCTGAGTTACATCCTGTACTATACCCCAGAGCTGCACTCACTATTCTGCTGGTGCAGTCACTGTGTACATACATTACATTACTGATCCTGAGTTACATCCTGTATTATACTCCAGAGCTGCACTCACTATTCTGCTGGTGCAGTCACTGTGTACATACATTACATTACTGATCCAGAGTTACATCCTGTATTATACCCCAGAGCTGCACTCACTATTCTGCTGGTGCAGTCACTGTGTACATACATTACATTACTGATCCTGAGTTACATCCTGTATTATACTCCAGAGCTGCACTCTCTATTCTGCTGGTGCAGTCACTGTGTACATACATTACATTACTGATCCAGAGTTACATCCTGTATTATACCCCAGAGCTGCACTCACTATTCTGCTGGTGCAGTCGCTGTGTACATACAGTACATTACATTACTGATCCTGAGTTACATCCTGTATTATACCCCAGAGCTGCACTCACTATTCTGCTGGTGCAGTCACTGTGTACATACAGTACATTACATTACTGATCCATAGTTACATCCTGTATTATACCCCAGAGCTGCACTCACTATTCTGCTGGTGCAGTCACTGTGTACATACAGTACATTACATTACTGATCCTGAGTTACATCCTGTATTATACCCCAGAGCTGCACTCACTATTCTGCTGGTGCAGTCACTGTGTACATGCATTACATTACTGATCCTAAGTTACCTCCTGTATTATACCCCAGAGTTGCACTCACTATTCTGCTGGTGCAGTCACTGTGTACATACATTACATTACTGATCCTGAGTTACATCCTGTATTATACCCCACAGCTGCACTCACTATTCTGCTGGTGCAGTCACTGTGTACATACATTACATTACCTATCATGTACTGACCCTTAATTACATCCTGAGACCTAGTGTGGGAGGTGCAAATGGGTGAATTCGCAGATGCCAAATTCTATAACAGCACAAAATTTCACCTCCGCGTGTGTCTTTCCTCTCCTACTAACACCGCAACTAGAAGTAGCCGTGGGGTGTGCCTAACAAACCCTAGACACCTCGACACAGCCGGAGGACTAAATACCCCTATAGATGGAAATAGGAATTCTACCTTGCCTCAGAGCAGAACCCCAAAGGATAGGCAGCCCCCCACAAATATTGACTGTGAGTAGGAGAGGAAAGACACACGCAGGCAGAAAACAAGATTTAGCAAAAGAGGCCACTCTAGCTAAATAGGAAAGGATAGGACAGAATACTAAGCGGTCAGTATTAAAATCCTTCCAAAAATATCCACAGCAGAAAATACAAAAACTCCACCATCTAACTAAAGACGTGGAACGTATATCTGCAACTCCTGAGAATGCAACAAGACTGAGAAATTACTGACACAATCTAAGCTGGACAAGAAAAAACAAATGAATAGCACTGAATTATCAAGCACACAGCATGTGTGCCACAGAAACAAAACCAGACACTTATCTTTGCTGATTTGGCAGCAAGGCAGGAGGAACCAGACAGAGGTCCAACACCTCCCAACAACCATGGACAACTGGCAAGGACTAATGAATCCTGCACACCTAAATACCCCAGTCAGAACTGCAATCAGCAGATACACCTGACCAGGACTGTAATCCAGGGACAACTGCATTACCACCTACAACCACCGGAGGGAGCCTGTTGTGAATTCTGTGGTCGAGCTCCCTCCTGTGGTCACAAGTGGTACTGCGGCTTCTGAGTTTCCTTCCTCAGGTGATGAGGTTAAGTCGTTAGGTGCTGCTCTATTTAACTCCACCTAGTGCTTTGATCCTGGCCTCCAGTAAATGTTCTAGTATTGGTCTTGCTTCCTCCTGGATCGTTCCTGTGGCCTGTCTGCTCAGCATAAGCTAAGTTCTACTTGTGTTATTTTTGTTTGCTTTATTTTCTGTCCAGCTTGCTATATTGGTTTTTCTTGCTTGCTGGAAGCTCTGAGACGCAGAGGGAGCACCTCCGTACCGTTAGTCGGTGCGGAGGGTCTTTTTGCCCCTCTGCGTGGTTGTTTGTAGGTTTTTGTGTTGACCGCAAAGCTATCTTTCCTATCCTCGGTCTATTCAGTAAGTCGGGCCTCGCTTTGCTAAATCTATTTCATCTCTGTGTTTGTATTTTCATCTTAACTCACAGTCATTATATGTGGGGGGCTGCCTTTTCCTTTGGGAAATTTCTCTGAGGCAAGGTAGGCTTATTTTTCTATCTTCAGGCCTAGCTAGTTTCTCAGGCTGTGCCGAGTTGCATAGGGAGCGTTAGGCGCAATCCACGGCTACCTCTAGTGTGGTGTTATAGGATTAGGGATTGCGGTCAGCAGAGTTCCCACGTCTCAGAGCTCGTCCTATGTTTTTTGCTTATTGTCAGGTCACTTTGTGCTCTGAACTTCAAGGTCCATTGTGGTTCTGAATTACCTATTCATAACAGGAGCCCAAAAGCAGAATTCACAACAGTGGCCCGATTCTAACGCATCGGGTATTCTAGAATATGCATGTCCACATAGTATATTGCCCAGTCACGTATTATATTGCCCAGCCACATATAATAGCAGAACCATGAAGCACTAGGGTAATTAATAGTGAGGAGCTAATACCATTAGCTCTCCCTATACGCCCAACAGGCGTTATCCAACCGGGACTGCTCCAAGCAAGGATCAATACAAAAAAACGGAGCATAGACATCCATAGAATCATAGTTATTAAAAAGGTATAGTGTTTATTAATTATATCAAAAATAGTAACAATGATGACACCAACATCAGACACATATGTCTAATATAAACAGTGCAGTAGGTGCTGTATGCACTCCGCACATACAGGAAGACATTTAAAAAAGAGACATGGTGATAGCCAGAACACAGGGAGGGATAAACGCTGTTCCAAATATCACATATATCTCAACCCTGTTGAGAAAGCGATAGAACGCGAAACGCGCGTCCAGGGGAGCCACACCAGGAGGGGACACCTTATCGAGCAGAATTACTATGGGTAAGCCGGATCTAATATACGGTGCATTATAGGCACCATGCACTTGTGCTTGTTATATGGAAGAGAGACCGGTGGGACCCTAGAATGACAAATGACTTATATATGTGCTGGTATAAGGGATGATATGAAGATATATGTGATATTTGGAACAGCGTTTATCCCTCCCTGTGTTCTGGCTATCACCATGTCTCCTTTTTAAATGTCTTCCTGTATGTGCGGAGTGCATACAGCACCTACTGCACTGTTTATATTAGACATATGTGTCTGATGTTGGTGTCATCATTGTTACTATTTTTGATATAATTAATAAATAAACACTATACCTTTTTAATAACTATGATTCTATGGATGTCTATGCTCCGTTTTTTTGTATTGTTGCCCAGCCACATAGTATATTGCCCAGCCACGTAGTATATTGCCCAGCCACGTAGTATATTGCCCAGCCATGTAGTCTATTGCCCAGTGACGTAGTATATTGCACAGCCACGTAGTATATTGCCCAGCCACGTAGTACATTGCCCAGTGACATAGTATATTGCCCAGTCAAGTAGTATATTGCCCAGCCACGTACATCCCCTGGCAAAAATTATGGAATCACCGGCCTTGGAGGATGTTCATTCAGTTGTTTAATTTTGTAGAAAAAAAGCAGATCACAGACATGGCACAAAACTGCAGTCATTTCAAATGAAAACTTTCTGGCTTTCATAAACACTAAAAGAAATCAAGAACCAAAAAGGTGGTTTTCAGTAATGGTTACTTTTTTAACCAAGCATAGGGAAAAAAATTATGGAATCACTCAATTCTGAGGAAAAAATTATGGAATCATGAAAAACAAAGAAACAAAAAAAAACACTCCAACACATCACTAGTATATTGTTGCACCACCTCTGGCTTTTATCACGGCTTGCAGTTTCTAAAGCCTGGACTTAATAAGTGTCAAACCTTCTCTGATTGCTGTTGCCAGATCAGCTTTGCAGGATGAAGCCTTGTCATGGACCATTTTCTTCAACTTCCACCAAAGATTATCAATTGGATTGAGATCCGGACTATTTGCCGGCCATGACATTGACCTTATGTGTCTTTTTTCAAGGAATGTTTGCACAGTTTTTCCTCTATGGCAGGATGCATTATCATCTTGAAAAATGATTTCATCATCCCCAAACATCCTTTCAATTGATGGGATAAGAAAAGTGTCCAAAATATCAACATAAACTTGTGCATTTATTGAAGATGTAATGACAGCCATCTCCCCAGTGCCTTTACCTGACATGCAGCCCCATATCATCAATAACTATGGAAATTTGCATGTTCTCTTCAGGCAGTCATCTTTATAAATCTCATTGGAACACCACCAAACAAAAGTTCCAGCATCATCACCTTGCCCAATGCAGATTCGCGATTCATCACTGAATATAACTTTGATCCAGTTATCCACAGGCCACGATTGCTTTTCTTTAGCCCATTATAACCTTGTTTTTTTCTGTTTAGGTGTTAATGATGGTTTTCGTTTAGCTTTTCTGTATGTAAATCCCATTTCCTTTAGGCAGTTTCTTACAGTTCGGTCATAGACGTTCTCCCATTCATTCCTCTTTTGTTTTGTTGTGCATTTCCTGTTTTGGAGACATATTGCTTTAAGTTTCCGGTCTTGACGCTTTGATGTCTTCCTTGGTCTACCAGTATGTTTGCCTTTAACAACCTTCCCATGTTGTTTGGATTTGGTCCAGATTTTAGACACAGCTGACTGTGAACAACCAACATCTTTTGCAACATTGCGTGATGATTTACCCTCTTTTAAGAGTTTGATAATCCTCTCCTTTGTTTCAATTGATATCTCTCATGTTGGAGCCATGATTCATGTCAGTCCACTTAGTGCAACAGCTCTCCAAGGTGTGATCACTCCTTTTTAGATGCAGAATAAAGAGCAGATCTAATTTGATGCAGGTGTTACTTTTGGGAATGAAAATTTACAGGGTATTCCATAATTTTTTTCCCACATAATTGAGTGAGTCCATAATTTTTCCCATCTGCTTGTTCTAAAAAAGTAACCATTACTGACTACCACATTTTTTGTTTGTAATTTCTTTCAGTGTTTCTTAAAGCCAGAAAGTTGTCATTTGAAATGACTGTAGTTTTGTGTCATGTCTGTGATCTGTTTTTTTTCTACAAAAACAACTGAATGAACATCCTCCAAGGCCGGTGATTCCATAATTTTTGCCAGGGGTTGTAGTATATTGCCCAGCGCACGTAGTATATTGCCCATCCAAGTAGTATATTGCCCAGCCACGTAGTTTATTGCCCAGCCACATAGTATATTGCCCAGCCACGTAGTATATTGCCTAGCCATGTAGTATATTGCCCAGCGACGTAGTATATTGCCCAGTGACGTAATATATTGCCCAGCCACGTAGTATATTGCCTAGTGACGTAGTATATTGCCTAGTGACGTAGTATATTGCCCAGTTACGTAGTATATTGTGCAGCCACATAGTATATTGCCCAGTCACGTAGTATATTGCCGAGCTACGTAGTATATTGCGCAGCCACGTAGTATATTGCCCAGTGACGTAGTATATTGCCCAGTGACATAGTATATTGCCCAGTGACGTAGTATACAGCACAGAGCCTCGTAGTATATTGCCCAGTGACTTAGTATATTGCTCAGCCACGTAGTATATTGCACAGTGAAGTAGTATACAGCACAGAGCCACGTAGTATATTGGCCAGTCACGTAGTATATTGCCCAGCCAGGTTGGTCACAGGTAAAAAAATAAAAAATAAACATTCTCACCTTTCCGAGGGAGCCCTTGTAGTCCACGGCAGCTTCCGGTCCCAGGGTTGGTTTTAGCGCAGGACCTGTGATGACGTCGCGGTCACATGACCGTGACGTCATGGCAGGTCCTTCTGCCACCGGAAACTGCAACGGAAAATGGCGGCCGGCGCGACCTGCGACGGAGGGTGAGTATAGCAGGTTTTTTTTTTATTATTATTTTTAACATTACATTTTTTACTATTGATGCCGCATAGGCAGCGTCAATAGTAAAGAGTAGGGGACACACAGCGTTAATAGCAGCGGTAACGGAGTGCGTTACCCGCGGCATAACGTGGTCCGTTACCGCAGGCATTAACCCTGTGTTAGCGGTGACTGGAGGGGAGTATGCGTGCGACAGGCACTTACTGCGGGGAGTAAGAAGCGGCCATTTTCTTCCGGATTGTGCCCCTCGCTGATTGGTCGCGGCAGCCATGACAGGCAGCTGGCGAGACCAATCAGCGAATGAATAACCGTGACAGACAGAAGGACAGATGGAAGTGACCCTTAGACAATTATATAGTAGATAGGGTTAAGTTTAGGACTAGGTTGATAAAATAGTTACACAAAAAAAAAACACAAATTCAATAAAAACATATAAAGAATGGAAAATGCTTACCTCTAGAGATTTGGGGTCTTTGAGTTGGCCATGAATGACAAGTACTTTATGTCGGTTGGTAGGGAATAACCCTATTTATGCGCTAAGAATAGGTAATGTGGTCGGACGTCCCTGGGCTTCTTCATTTTACTTATGTGCCCCAATCGCATCTTACAGATTTACGGTGAGTAGATCAGAGACAGTTACACTGTCTTAATATATTCTTCACCAGTGAGATTGAAACACCAAGACGGAAATGTCGAGGAATTAAGGAAATCACAGGATGGATAGACATCTTAATGACATACAAATGATGAAAAAATGTAAATAAAGTTTTCAGAAATCCCAGCACTTACTTACCATGGCTGCTATCAATGTGGCTATCATGGTTGTCTGAGGAAAGTTATGCCACGCTGAATGTACTTGAGCAAATCATCAAGATCCACTGCAGGCAGCTTCCTTTGCAATTGCTGAGCAATGACCTACAAAATGTGCTCTATGGGTGACAAGTCTGGAGAGTCATGGTAGCACATTTATTGCCACACATTTTTGGTGCTCATAAATGGCTCTTGGGACATTTTAGAGAAATGGCACTACCACTGGTTCCACTACCAAATCAATGTAACGCCGAGCTGTTATTGTACCAGGAATGGAGGGCTCCAGCTACCACACATTATGTCACTTCACACAATAATCCAGGAAGCAAAGCAAGGGTTATGTTCCCTCGCAAAAGCCTATTCATTACATTGCCTACGTGGTCTAGTCAGATTCGATGATTGGGGTATAGTGATTCATTTTGTAAGATAAGCAAAGTTAGACGCCATATACAAAACATGAGGCTGCAAACATTGTCTACAGAAACCATCAGAAGGGGTTTGCATGACATTTGGCTAGGAGCCAGCCGTTCAGATACAGGTGCCTATTGACTTCATGTCACCACTCTAGAAGAGCAAGATGGCAATGGAGGCTGGGATGGAGGTATTACTGGGATACAGCAACAGAGAGGGGCCAGTAGACCACAGTATCTGGTTTCACGCACTCCTGCACTGGTTAGAAGTACTTCACCATTGTATTAAACAGTGCAGTTTTGTTCCTTGTTACCAATGCAAGTGTTAATCTGTTCAGTTGAGGCTCCTGGAGCTATCCTACTTGAATTGTCTCAACTGTTCAGTGTTGGCCACTCCCCTGTGCTGTACATGCTCACCTATGGCAATTAGGGATTGCCAGAGTTAATTCTTATTGCCTGGTTCTGGAGTTAGTAGCGTAGGGCATGGTTGATGTTTGTGTTTAGAGATTGTTCAGGAGTCGGAAGATTGTTGCTTGAAGGTTTGTCTATTTGCACATCCTCATCTTCTTATAATTGGTTTCTTCTTCCTTTAATTCCCCTGTTTGCCCACTCTTGTTTGGTGTGTGTATTATGTATGGTTGGTATTTTCATTTATCCTTGTCCGTCATCCCTTGTTTGTCTGGTTAGTGTGTTCTTATAGATTTCAGCTTCCCACTACCCTGGGTGGGAGAGGGGACAAATCAGAGTAGATATAGGAACATAGCAAGGCACGAGAACATGGTATCTCCACCTTCAGGAGTAATCTGGGGGACAGGGATAGACCAGGGCACCTCTAGTTCTAGGGACCTGGTTAGCACCCAAAGTACAAAAAAGCAACAGAGAAGAGGGGAGAAAGATATATTTGTAAAATTGCCCACCACCAATTGATCCGCAAAAGATTCTGGGAAAATAGCATGAGTGCGGCAATAAAATGTATCTTTTACTAATAAGTTACTAAAAAGGGGGTAAAAAACCTCTATAAAATATGCAAACAGTGGTACCAACACACAAATATAATTACATTACCAAATAGAGTTATTCATAACAATGGTCACACAGCATGAAAGATCATACAAATTAATAGGCAAGGAGCCCAAATCCCTGTTAAGGAAGAAATGTTTACAATATTTGTCACACAGAAAAGTGAGGGCTAACCTTAACCATCTGCTCAAAAAAGTAGCATGCAAATGCAAGAGTTATAGCTATGGATGTTGCAGAAGAAAGGAACAGTCTGACCTGCTTTTTCAGATTTTTTTCCTTCCTCTGCAACCTCCAAAGAGGGTCCTGTACTATCCCTGTCAGTCCCTGTTGCTAGGATGACCCTGGTGCCCAGAGACTCCCGCCCATACAAGGGGAGTCCATAGCTAGTCTTGTACACTAGCCAGCCCTGGACTGACTCTGTGCGCCTCCTGACACGTTTCTTCAACAGCTTGATTCATCAGGGGAATGGCACATATAGTCTTTATCAGGAGTAACCGGGCATCATATCCCTCCACCCAGGGATATCAAATAGGCAAAGGGCCATTGCCTATTTGATATCCCTGGGTGGAGGGATATGATGCCCGGTTTTGTGAAATTAACACTGGCCCATACTTTTCTAATCCATTATGGATCCTCTGGCAGGGCAGCTGCAGCAACTCAGCCTGGAGGTGGCAGACTTACGCACTGTTGTTTTGCAGCACCCAAACACCTCAGGTATAGGCCCCATGATTCTCAGGCAACCTCTTGTGAAGCCCAAGATTGCTCTACAGCATAGGTATTCTGGGGGTCAGGATATGTTTGTTTTTTTCAGGGAGGTCAGTAAACTCTATTTTAAATTACGTCTTCACTCCTCAGGTACCGAGGATTGTAATCTCTCTCCTCCAGGGTGACTGCCAAGCATGGGCATTTTCTTTCTCGTTTGACTCTCAGTTGCTTTGGATAGCTGGGGAATATTTTCTGGCTCTGAGTTATATATATATATATATATATATATATATATATATAGACCCCGACCGTGTCTCTCTGGTCACATCTACACTACATCAGCTTCAGCAGGGAGACCAGGCAGAGGAGGAATGTTGTTCTGAGTTTCGTAGGTGGTCCGTGGATACTAAGTGGAATGACACCTGCTTGTCTCTGGCTGTCTGTGTGCACTGCCATCTTCGTCAGAGACATAGAGAGGTCTGAGTCAACCGATAAACCCATGCAGTTGGGGGAAAGACTCATTTATTGGTCTTCCAGCAGTTTAGCGTGAAGGGGAAGTGTGTTCTTTTATGTGGTGGGGTCAATTTCAAGGTACTTGTCCTTCCATACAGAGTTGCCAATAGTCACCAGAAAACTAAGGAGCTCGGGTTGTGGGGAGGTTAGAAACTCGGGTGTACATATTTCTGTGAGTGCCGGCCAAGATCCAAAAAGTGATGTTGTTATTTCAGCCTTTTCGAACATTGGGGCGGGGTATAATCTAATTGACGCCTGGTTCTTGTAAGACCAGGGTCTCAAGCCACATAAACTGTCTAGACCAATATCCATAATCGTCCATTGACTGCACCCTTGAGCAACGGGTATTTTACTCTGGTCATTCAAGTGATACATCTGCAGGTAGGGACTAGGCACTCTGAATTAATTGATTGCTATATGCTAGAGGACCCTGCCCTCTTCTGTGGTTCTTGGACTACCTTGGATTACGCTGCACAATCTCATAGTGGACTTGGGCACTCGGCTAGCCAGGGAGGATACCCAATCTCTGCTGGAATACCTGTCTCACTTTGGGGATGTGTTTTGAGAACAGGGTTGTCAAGAACTCCCTCCTCATCGTCCTTATGATTGCACCGCTAATCTTATTGCAGGGGCTATGCTGGTTAACAGCAGATTATACAATATTTCTGGTTCAGAGAGGTAGGCCATTTAAGGATTATATTGCAGAAAGTCTGGCAAAGGATCATATCAGACCTTCCTCATCTCCCTTTGCATCCATTATTTCTTGTTTAAGGAAAAAGATGGGGGGTAATGCAATTCCCAGTAGTCCTTGGACTTGTCGGTAGATTTATTCACGGATCTACCCGTATCTGCAGGTAATACCGTAATATTGGTGGTGGTGGACAAATTCAGGAAGATGTGTACTTTCATTGCACTACTCGCCAACACCTTGTCGCTAATTTTTATCGTGAAGGTACATGGGATTCCAACAGATATTGCTTCTCACTGGGGTGTGCAATTTATTTCCAAATTTTGTAAAGCATTTTGTGCTCTTTTAGGGATCCACTTTTCATTTTCTTCAGCCTTTCATCCACAATCTAATGGGCAACGTGCAAACCAGAATTCTGATACTTATCGTAGGTGTTTTGTGTCTGAGAATCAGGAAAATTGGGTTACTTACCTCTAGCTGAATTTGCAACACGAGAACCCAGCGTCTCCACCTTCAGGAGTAATCCTCAGGACAGGGATAGACAAGGGCGCTCCTAATTCTAAGGACCTGGTTAACGCTCAAAATCCCAACACCTTTGTGACAGGAAGTTTATCCTCTTCATCTTTTGTCTTGGTCACAATGATAGTCAGAGATGGATTTGGAAACACGTAGGCAACCACGAAGAGGCTTTTACATGGGAACTTCAAAGTATCCCAGGAGCTGTTTTTCAACATGACAATGCCAGGTGCATGTTGCTGGGGCTACTGTGAGCAGCCTATGTGGCTTATATGTGCTACCATGGCCTGAAGCCCCTCTGTACTTGTTTCTCATCAAGCACATCTGGACATCATTAGACAGAAATTGCACAGAGAGCTGCCAGCAGCGGATCTTGATGATTTGCCCAAGTGCATCCAGCACGGCAGAACATTCCTCAGAAAACAATTAATAGCCTCATTGATAGCAGCCAAGACTCTAAGTGTGGGGATTTCCATGCTCATACTCCATACTGAATAACTAAAGATGTTTTTTTGAAAATGTTGCTTCTATTTTTTTCATCATTTGCATATTAGTAACATGTCTGTTTTGAGCTGTATGTTACTATTTATCATCAGATATTGTCAGGCCAGAGTTCTGCCAGAAGAGAATGAGGACCTGAGAGATTTGTATGCGTCCAGCCGTCAAATGGAGATATGTTCAGTGCACTTGTCTATGTTTTAATTGCCTTTATATTTCTCACAATGCATTTTCTGTGTGTGATGTGCACCTGTGAGAAATGCTTGGTCATGCTAACGAGTCAACATTTGATATCTAGGAGACTGGGCATGGAGAATGTGAGACTGCTTATTTCGCGATTGATTTCTATTTCATTCAGTGTCAGTTGCAGACGGGCTGTGTAGAGAGCATGAACCATGTTACTGAGCAGTGGAAGCAGATGAGAAGTGAAAATATTTTGAACTGTGCTCTGCACCAGGCTGCAGAGGGAACTTTGCCTTAAGACTAGCGATTGCCCAGAAGACCGGCATTATTATAACAGCTAAACACAGTTGTGCAGAGCTGAGACAGTGGTTATACCCATAGTGGAGAACCACACAGAGAAGCAGGCCATATCTCCACAATCAGGAGTGGTGCAGTCGCTTAACCAGAGACAGCTGTAGCATGTTATGAATGTAACACACACTCACTCACACATGGGTGACGGAAAAAGGAAGACCTACTACAGGGAGATGTCGCACCCACACCCAACTGGTCCCTGTACGGACTAGAAAGTCCCTAGCCATACAACTTAATAACATCACCTTGGACCTGGCTCCCTAAAAGGTCTTTGAGGGGTCGCTCGCACCTCCTGAGAAACCAGAAGGAAGTCCATAACGCACTGCCAATAAGAGGAGCGGAAAGTGTGCAGGAAGATACAAAACCCATGGTGAGAAAATTAAAACACTTCATATAGAGTACAGAGGGAAAGTTAAGGGGGCCAAAAGTAAACGGAACAAGTATAACCTCCCAAAAACCCTAAGAGATGAAAAGGAGAGGATCTGAGAAGGAAAACAAGCCGACTAACTGCAGAAATTCAATTGGTGTTTACAATGCAAGGTAAACCAGTTATTTGAAGAGCTGGAACTCCTAAACCCTAGTCCACCTATAGGTATAACCAACAAAGAAGTGCAGTGAAGGGTGAGCATATAAAACCTCATCCAGAATTAAATAGGGCTGACCAAAAGGGGAAAATGGAAAATACTGGAGAGGAGCAAATAAAGAACAAAGACAATTGGAAGCATCAGCATTTTGACAGGGAAGAAAAGTCAATAGCTTAGCAGACAGGGAAACTGACCACACAGCAACAGGTCAGTGTATTGAATCTTCAAACCAAGCCATGACATAGTGGAGCCAAGGTTCAGCAGCAACTAGGAGACAGGCAGTGATGGTGGACCTCAAGAAGGAGAGCCAGATACTTAGGCTAAGGCTGGTAGGGTAGGAGGATGTAGGTAGGACCGAGTGATAGATGGATGAAGGCCCAATGGGACTACAGTTAGGGCCAGAAATATTTGGACAGTGACACAATTTTCGCGAGTTGGGCTCTGCATACCACCACATTGGATTTGAAATGAAACCTCTACAACAGAATTCAAGTGCAGATTGTAACGTTTAATTTGAAGGGTTGAACAAAAATATCTGATAGAAAATGTAGGAATTGTACACATTTCTTTACAAACTCCACATTTTAGGAGGTCAAAAGTAATTGGACAAATAAACATAACCCAAACAAAATATTTTTATTTTCAATATTTTGTTGCAAATCCTTTGGAGGCAATCACTGCCTTAAGTCTGGAACCCATGGACATCACCAAACGCTGGGTTTCCTCCTTCTTAATGCTTTGCCAGGCCTTTACAGCCGCAGCCTTCAGGTCTTGCTTGTTTGTGGGTCTTTCCGTCTTAAGTCTGGATTTTAGCAAGTGAAATGCATGCTCAATTGGGTTTAGATCTGGAGATTGACTTGGCCATTGCAGAATGTTCCACTTTTTGGCACTCATGAACTCCTGGGTAGCTTTGGCTGTATGCTTGGGGTCATTGTCCATCTGTACTATGAAGCGCCGTCCAATCAACTTTGCAGCATTTGGCTGAATCTGGGCTGAAAGTATATCCCGGTACACTTCAGAATTCATCCGGCTACTCTTGTCTGCTCTTATGTCATCAATAAACACAAGTGACCCAGTGCCATTGAAAGCCATGCATGCCCATGCCATCACTTTGCCTCCACCATGTTTTACAGAGGATGTGGTGTGCCTTGGATCATGTGCCGTTCCCTTTCTTCTCCAAACTTTTTTCTTCCCATCATTCTGGTACAGGTTGATCTTTGTCTCATCTGTCCATAGAATACTTTTCCAGAACTGAGCTGGCTTCTTGAGGTGTTTTTCTGCAAATTTAACTCTGGCCTGTCTATTTTTGGTATTGATGAATGGTTTGCATCTAGATGTGAACCCTTTGTATTTACTGTCATGGAGTCTTCTCTTTACTGTTGACTTAGAGACAGATACACCTACTTCACTGAGAGTGTTCTGGACTTCAGTTGATGTTGTGAACGGGTTCTTCTTCACCAAATTAAGTATGCGGCGATCATCCACCACTGTTGTCATCCGTGGACGCCCAGGCCTTTTTGAGTTCCCAAGCTCACCAGTCAATTCCTTTTTTCTCAGAATGTACCCAACTGTTGATTTTGCTACTCCAAGCATGTCTGCTATCTCTCTGATGGATTTTTTCTCTTTTATCAGCCTCAGGATGTTCTGCTTCACCTCAATTGAGAGTTCCTTTGACCGCATGTTGTCTGCTCACAGCAACAGCTTCCAAATGCAAAATCACACACCTGGAATCCACCCCTGACCTTTTAACTACTTCATTGATTACAGGTTAACAAGGGAGACGCCTTCAGAGTTAATTGCAGCCCTTAGAGTCCATTGTCCAATTACTTTTGGTCCCTTGAAAAAGAGGACGCTATGCATTACAGAGCTATGATTCCTAAACCCTTTCTCCGATTTGGATGTGGAAACTATCATATTGCAGCTGGGAGTGTGCACTTTCAGCCCATATTATATATATAATTGTATTTCTGAACATGTTTTTGTAAACAGCTAAAATAACAAAACTTGTGTCACTGTCCAAATATTTCTGGCCCTAACTGTATATAGAGTGAAAAGGTCTAAGTTGAACATATCTGCCAGAAAGTAACAGATATAAGCATAGGCCTCACTGAGACCAGAATGGAGAACTACAGGTGTGTGAATACAGGTGGTAATGCAAGCCCAAGTTTTACAAGTGTTCAAGTTTGAAACATGACTCCTTATTCAATGGTTTGTAATAAAGCCATGCTGAACAGTTGGTATGAATTGGCTTCCTGTTGTGGAGCCAGTATATGCTTGGTACACCATCATACAGAACAATGTCCTGATGAAGACCAACAGGAAAGGCCCCAACCAGTTCTCAGGCTGTGGCTCCTTTAGGGTTTTTCCAGGCACCTAGTCTACTTTCTGTGGTTAGAATTAGACCATTTCGGTACATGGATTAGTGTCCCGTTGTGCAGGAAGGAAATTAGCTGATAAGAGCCCAAAGTCCATTTTACTAAAGTCAACCCCCCATCAGTCATAAAGTTATTATATATCCTAGAAGTGGCAATATTCCTTTAATGACCCGGCATTACCACATTTGGAGAAGCTGTAGAAAAATCCGATGAGGGTCGCACGACCTCTCATTCTCAACTAAAGGAAGATCGTGATCATCTCCATGACCATTCGGAGCTGATTGTGGAACGTCACCAAGCAGTTAATGACAGCTGCGATTTCCTATAGGCTTGTGTGTAATCAACTGCTCTGGAAACACTTTGAATTAAAAAAAACTAAAAAAAATACATATATATGGCAGCACTATATAAAAGAAATCTATGCTGATTCTCCGCTTTCTGACTGCCACTACGTCTCATCTATTTGTGGTGTTGTCACATTTATGTTGTGTCCCCCCCTGGAGAGTGCAGAAGGGTTTGCAGATGGGAGGGGAGCGTTTGCTTTGGTCATTTGTTTTCTCTTAGAAAATATTCATAAAAGAGCATTTACTGTAACACATAAAAACAAGATCATACAATGCAACATTTACAAACGCTGAAATAATAGGGGCAGGAATCAGCGAGAATATCGGAGAGCGGGGAGTAATTATACTACAGGAAGAGCAGTCAGTATTTATGTGCGCCAAGACAGATCTTTTTATATTTCTGCTAACATTGTTAAAAAAAAGCATTGTAAAAAAAACATAAAACTCACCAAAAATATTTATGTTTTTTCATTCACATCACAATATGATGAGGTGTGGAGAATTAACTCATTCACAGCAGTCCAGTGAAGCCTCCATGAACAGATGGTAGGGGAGTTTGGGGGAGTCATGCCTAAATTGGACACCCCAGCTCTAAGGTCAGTGGGATCATTTGCCTCTATAGCAGATATGCCACAGCTGTGTACTAAGCTCAAATTTTGCTATATTCACAACTCCCGTTATCTCTGTCCCAAAAAATTTAAATCCCTATGTCACATACTCTGAATTGCTTTTATCACCATTGCCCCCAGGATCTCTCAACCTCATATCCCTATATCATACACAGTTTATGACTCTCATCATCGCTGACCCAAGGAGTTAAAGATCATTTTTTATAGCTCATATAAATTATTCTCATTGTCTCTAGGCTGTGTTTTAATTGCTTTTTGGATCATCCATTGGTAGATCTGTCAGATTTTATGTCATCTTGATGGTCCCCAACAGGATGCAGTTCCACCTAGAGGCCACCAAGTGACTGAGGAGTGACCATGATACTGCAAAAACTTCCCATGATCATGCCTGCCCACAGCCATATAAGTTAAGAGGGTTCGATGGGTTCTGTGAAAAGTCACTGGTGAAGTACTGGAGGAGATATATGTGTCACTACATTTAATGGCATCAGTGATGTAAAACCCAGAGTATTTTCCTCCAGCACACTACGTGCTGTGATGTTTAAGCTAAGTTGCATAATGGCCTGTTTTTTATGTGTACATTCATAGAGTGGGTGGGAGGATGTCCACCTTATCTCCGCCTGAGAGGACCTGTGTGGTGTCACAGTCATGGACTGTCCATGGCTAGTCCATGGACTAGTGGTGGATTCCGCGTCCCACACAGGCACGGCACTTATGTCCTGATATTTTTAGGTATATCGCTTCATTTGGGGCTATACTGTCCACATGCAGGCAGTGCTGACACACAAGTGTGATCTCATTCCACAATCAGCAATTCTGTGGGTCCACTCGCTCCCTCACATTTATCAACTGTGTCTGATGAAGGTCCGCATGTAGGACCGAAACGTTTCTGTTATTTTGTGGACACCATTAAATCACCTGTCTTACGTTAAGTTGAGTGCCGAGTTTTTGCTCTATACTACGGTGTGGGAACCTACTCCGGCATCTCTTTACGGCTGTGCACACGTCTACTTTTTCAATGTGAAAATTATGTCACCGATGTGCTGCACTAGAGATTTCTGCTTTCTATAATACTTTTATATAGAATTGCCTTAGTGTTTTTTCTTTAAAATATATCTACAGTGGCATAACTAGAGTTCTATGAGCCCTGGACCTGAGCGCCCAGCAGCTGGTTGGTCAGTTGGCCCATATTCTGTAATAATGTGCCCTGTCCTGGCTCCTATCCTGTAATAATGTCTCCCATTCCTGGCCCCATCCTGTATTAATATGCTCTATCTTGTAATACTGTTCTTTGTCCTGACCCCTATCCTGTATAAATATGCTCTATCTTGTAATAATGGCCTCTGACCTGGTCCACACAATGTAATAATATCCCCCATGCTGTAATAATGTAACTATCCTGGCCCCATCCCGTAATAATGTCCAACATCCTGTAATAATTTCCCCCATTCAAGCCCCTTTCTTTAATAATGTCACCTCTCTTTGCTCCCTTCTTTAATAATGTGTTCCCTCCTGGACCCTTTCTTTAATAATGTCCCCCCTACTGGCATCTATCCTGTAAAAATGTCCCATGTCCTGGCCCCTATCTTGTAGCAATTTCCCTCGACCTGACCCTCCATCCTGTAATAATATGCTCCATCTTGTAATAATGTTTTCTGTTCTGGCCCTATGCTGTGATAATGTACTCCATCCTGTAATAATGTCCCTATCCCGGCACTATCCCATGGTGAGAGGTGTCCTGTCCTCCTCCATAGCCGTCGTGGGGGGGTAAAGTGCATGGCCGTAAAGTCTCAACATTTAAATCACGACAACAAGAATAAAAAATTGTCAAGTCATGTAAATCACAGGATGGATAGATATGTTAATGATATACAAATTATGAAAAAATTGAAACAATATTTGTAAAACATCTCGATTTATTTGATATTGAGAGTATGAGCGCCATGTGGAAAAATTCCCGAACTTACAGCCTTGGCTGCTATTAGTGAGGTTACTAATGATTGTTTGAAGAATGCTTTGTGGTGCTGAATGCAGGCAAAATCAACACAACAACGCCAGGCCGCATGTTGCTCATGCTATTGTGAGCAGCATTTGCGGCCTCAGCGTGCTACTCTGGCCCGCGGCGTCTTCAAACGTCTCCCAATGACCACAGCTGAAACAGCATAGGTCGGCAACTACACAGGGAGCTGCCAGCAGTGGATCTTGCCGATGTGCCCAAGTGCATTCTTCAGATAAGCATTGATAACCTCCTGGATAGCAGGCAAGGATGTAAGTGCGGGGAATTCTCCACATGGCGCTCATACTCCATACAGAAAAAATCAAGATGTTTTCAAATTGTTTTCATCATTTGCATATCATTATCATGTCTAGAATTCCACAACTTTTCATTCTTGGTACTGCAATTTCAATGTTGAGGGATGCATTCCAAGTGTGGAACTTTGAGAAACTTGAAAGAAATGAATCAAGAATATTAGACTTTGTCATTTTTTTTTTATTAAGGAAAGCGATCTGATATCAAGTTTGTAAATGGAAAAGTATGTGAACCTATGCTTTCAGTACCCGGTGCTATCCCTTGTACAGCAATAACTGCACTAAATATTTCTGGGAATTATTGATTATATCGGATTGAGGAATTTTAGCCCATTTCACCCTACAAAACAGCTTCACCTCTTATGTTGGTGGATTTTTTACCATGAAATGCTCACATCAGGTTTTTTCACAACTTTTCTATAGCATTAAGGACTTTGACCTGACCCTTACTGAGCTTTAACTTTCTTTTTCTTTAATCGTTCTTTTGTAAAACAACTTATGCGCTTTGGGGCTGCAATACATACATCACTGTATTCATCACATAGGAGACCCTGAGGCTTACGCATGTACATCATATAGGAGACACCAAGGTTGATGTATATCGATCACATAGGTGACACCAAGACTGCTGTATACAGCTCATAGGAGACAGCTAGACTGCTGTATACAAAACATAGGAGACACAGTGAATGGTGTATACATAACATAGGACAGTGGGACTGGTGCATACATTACTTAGGAGACAGTGGGGCTGATGCATATACATGCCATAGGAGACACTGAAGCTGCTACACATACATCACAAGGAGACACTGAGGCTGCTATACATACATCATATGGGAGACACCAAAACTGTTGTATGCATAACATAGAAGACACTGATGCTGATGTGCATATATCACTTAGGAGACATTGAAGGCTGATGTATATACATCACATAGGAAACACCAAGACTGCTGTTAACTTTACATAGGAGACACAGAGACTGCACAGGGTTAGGGTAAAACAGTGTGGCAATACTTTATTGAACCAAACAGACAATAACATATAGAACAGTTCCAGCAAAATATCCAAGATGGTGCAAATTACAAACTCTCACACTTCCGCTGACTTGCCAGGATTAGAGAAGCTGTGACTTCGGGACTTCCAGGGCCAACTACTTCCACCAGTGGCACCCTGCTTTTGGCAGGCACCCACATAAAGGAGGTAACAAGTGTAGGAAACTGACAGTCCATTGAGGCATGTGACCAGGTGACCAGATGGTCCCAACCTGGCTTCTCTGAACATATCCATGGAGGCAAGTGACCGGATGGTTCCAACCTGGCTTCTCCGAATGTCTCCATTGCTTCTCTGAATGTCTCCATGGAGCCAGGTAACCGGAGGGTCCCAACCTGTTTTCCCCAAATGTATCCATGGTGCCAGGTGACCAGATGGTCCCAACCTGGCTACTAGAATTGTCTCCATGGAGCCAAGTGACCCAACCTAGCTTCTCTGAATTTATCCATGGGTTCTGTCATAGTCAGATGAGCAAATCTGTGTTCTTCCAGCCAGGCCCCCAATCCCTTAAGCTGGCATCCTGTAGAATACAAATGTGCCCCCCTTGATGGAGTCATGTTGTCCTGGTAGAGTGTTCCCTTATGGAGTCATGGTGTCCTGGCTGTTGTTCTGTCAAGTCACTCTTGAGACAGAGGCATATTCCCCTTATATATTTCACAACTGTCCCTGAAACCATCATCCACAGGTCAAGGGGAAGGTGTAAAGAGATTGACTCACATTGAGTATTTAATCAATCTGCCTAGTTTTTCCTCCTCTAGTTTGCAGGTCAACAAACTAGCTGGCCTGGTACAATGCGTAATTAACATATTAACAAATATCGATTGAACAATCACCCCATGTCCCCATCCCTCAAAGATAGCAGACAATGAGTTGCAGCAAACAACAACTCAAAAGTCAACATCCAGCTTCTACAAATAATAGTCTGTTTTTCCTGACCAACCAAAGAAAAACATATACCTAAAGTATAATATATAAAAATAAAAATAGTAGCCTGTGTCTCCTGGCCTTCTGAAAATAGATGTCTGGATAATTAAGATTAAATGTTGTGCCTTCACAGGAGGGAATAAGGAAGGGTGCTCTCGTGGGTTCTGGGAAATCCGATTACCGGTAAGTAATCATCCTTTTTCCCATTCCCCATGACAGTACCATAGAGGGAAATTACAGAGGAATCCCCTAGGGAGGAGCCACCACTTGTAAAACTTTTTTCCCAAAAGTAAGATCCCCAGCACCTAAATTAAACCTATGTGTGAAAAAAATTGAACGTCAAAGACCACTAGGCTGCCTACAGATTTGTTCGAAAGAGCTTTCTGCCTTCTTATTATGTGGGCCATTTAAAAGGTCTGCATCGATGAATGGGAGCGCTGTATTACGGGACAACTTGCATACTGCCACGTCTATTTTGGGCACTTTTTCCAGATTTCAGAATCCCCATATTTTAAAAGGATACTTCCTTTTAATTTCTTTCAGGATGAAAGCTTTCCTGTCTGGCTTTTTCCATTCTTTCCTAATTAGTGATGCTATGTTCTTAGGGATGGAGTCCTGACCTCCAATTCCCCAAACATTAGTTCCTGCATGGATCTTGACTCATTAATCTCCTCTACCATCATTGTTGCCCAACTGCCTTCTCCAGTTTGCTCGTATTCTCTGCTGGAAAACAAGATTGATTTCTGCAGCTGACGGAAAAGGATGATGATGATGAGGCATCTGAATAGTAACATCCTAGTTCTCCATCTTCTATTGCTTCCTCTGATCTAGAGTTTACATTGGTCTATCTTGATGAAGTGCTGGCTTTAACCCCCTTAGTGACAGAGCCAATTTTGTACTTAATGACCGAGCCAATTTTTACAATTCTGACCACTGTCACTTTATGAGGTTATAATTCTGACCACTGTCACTTTACATATTGTACTTCATGTTAGTGGTAAAATTTCTTCTATATGACTTGCGTTTATTTATGAAAAAAATGGAAATTTGGCAAAAATTTGGAAAATTTTGCAATTTTCAAACTTAATTTTTTTACCCTTAAATCTGAGAGTGGTGTCACACAAAATAGTTAATAAATAACATTTCCGACATGTCAAGTTTACATCAACACAATTTGGAAACAAATTATTTTTTGTATAAATAAAATAATCACCGCGCTAAAGGTAACACTAATTATGTTAGCACCGGTAAGAGCACCAGTAGTACCTTATCAGTTTAGTACATACCAGTGTTAATGCTCTTACCAGTGCCAACTTAATCAGTGTTACCTTTAGCGCGGTTATTATTTTATTTATACAATTTTGTTAGACCGCAGATAGGGTAATACACAGACCATATCACATCACCAAGTGAGTGACACCAGCAGCTTCACTTCTAACTAGTTATTTAGGAGTGCCACTGTGTTTCCTTTCCTCTGTCACCTTAGTATAATTTTGTTTTGTTAGTATGTTATAAGGGTTAAAAGTTGACCAGCAATTTCTAATTTTTCCAATAAAATTAACAAAACCATTTTTTGGGGGACCACCTCACATTTGAATTGAGTTTGGGGGGTCAATATAACAGAAAATACCCAAAAGTGACACCATTCTAAAAACTGCACCCCTCAAGGTGCACAAAACCACATTCAATAAGTTTATTAATCCTTCAGGTGCTTCACGAGAACTAAAGCAATGTGGAAGGAAAAAATGAACATTTTACTTTTTTCACAAAAAAATTACTTTGGAACCAAACTTTTTTATTTTCACAAGGGTATCAGGAGAAAATGGACCACAAAATTTGTTCTGCAATTTCTTTCGAGTACGTCGATACCCCATATGTGGGAGAAAGCTACTGTTTGGGTGCATGGCAAGGCTCAGACGGGAGGGAGCACAGTTTAACTTTTTGAATGCAAAATTGGCTGGAATCAATGGCAGGCACCATGTCACATTTGGAGACCCCCTGATGTATCCAAACAGCGGAAATCTCCCAATTCTAACTCCAACCCTAACATAGCCCTAACCTCAACCCTAACCCCAACACACCCCTAACTCTAATCTCAACCCTAACCCCAACACCACAACCCTAACCCCAACAATGCCCTAAAACCCAACCCTAGCCCCAACCCTAACCCCAGCCTTAACCCTAACCTTAGCCCCAACCCTAACCCTAGCTCTAACCCCAACCCTAATGAAAAAAATACATGTTTTTCATTTTATTATATTTACCTAACTAAGGGAGTGATAAAGGGGATTTGATTCACATTTTTTTATTTTGATCACTGTGATAGGGTCACAGTGATCAACATGAACCAATAGGAGAAATCTCCTATTGTTGCCGGGTGCTGTCTGCCAGATCTCTGCGGGCGAACTGCACATACACCCGCCATTTTCTTTCTGGAAAAAGATGCTGAGGGTCGAGGGACAGAATCAGAGAGACCGGGGTATGCTCAGGGGACCCCATTTCTCTCTCTTCTGGTATGCTAGATCATATCAGAGGAGAGACAAATAAATGGGAAATCTGACTCATGTTCTCCGGGGTCTAAGACCCCAGAGATTTTACAACGCTGGGGGGTACTGTACCCTTATTTCTCAGCGACATTAAAAGCAGTGCTGAGGAATAAGTACCCTTAACTGCCGCTGTTTCAGCAGTCGCTAAGGGGTTAGTGTCTATCAAGATGGCGTTGGAGGCGCCTGCTCAGAGCATCGTTCCCAATGTATGATCAGAGCACCACATAAAGCCCAGCCCACAGGTCACTCCGGAGCATAAGAATATCATTAACTGAAAACTGAAAATAAAGATTAAACAACAACCACAAGATGGATTTCATCAACCAAGGTATCATTTTAATCAGTATAACGGCGCCAACCTGACACTGTCTGTATTTTACTGAGAACAATCCTGCTGTCAGGTTCACCTTAATTCCCTTTAAAAAAATTTTAATTTACACCTTGATCGTGGTTTTCATATTTTCCATGAAGGAAGGGGATTTTTCTGCTAGGGTTCTTTCAATGCACTCTTTGCATAGCTTTCTACTGTAAGTGGGTGCTAAGCTGCATTTGCATAACGCACATTCCTCGTGCTTAGACTTAGATTTTGCTTTCCTAGGCCTGTCCTATAAAACATATAAATAAAAATACAGGCATTATCATTTACCCATCAATCAACCCTGACTCACCCGACCTGACACAGACCTACGAAGGTCAGAGGGGCTGCTTCTGTAGGTTCTCCCGGCTGGCTATTATCCTCCACCTAGTATTCCTATTGCAGCATGGTCTTGTTGTAAGGGGAGCATTTTATCCTCCTTCACCTTTCCAGGTCCGCACCGTATTGAGCCAGGGGTAGGCTACAGATGCGTCCACACCCCACCTTTGGACCATGCTGCCCCTGTCCTAGAGACGCACTGAACCATATCAGGCCGTGCCCCCGGAATTGACATCAGACACCCTGCTTTGTTACGGAGAAGCACCATGCTTTGCTAGGCCGTACCCCCAGAACTGAAGTCATCCACTGTGCCAGCTTCCATAGATGCACTGCGCCACTTGGAAGTGATTTCAGATGCTCTGCTGGGTTCTGGGAAAGTACTGTGCCCAGGGCTGCCACTAGAAATTTCAGGGCCCCATACTAGTGTAACACCCCAGTGGTTTGTGGTTGTTACAGTGGCATTGCTTTCTTCACGGAGAGAGTGATGTCACGCTTGGAAGCAAAGGAAGATCTTCTTTATCAGGTAAACACAAATATACAACATGTTCACACTCAAGGCGTGAAGGGGGAGCTCTGATCCAGCTTATGGGTGGCTTCCCTATATATATATATTCTGGTCTGGAGGAAAGTGAGTCAGTTCCTGTCAGAGAGACAGAGGAGAGAGAAGCAGAGGGGCTGTGCAGCCATGAGAAAGTGCTGCAGCTCCTAGAAAGAAAGAGATAACACAGAAAGAGGAACAGTTTGTAGTGAGCGTGCAGGAGAGCGGAGCACAGGAGAGAAAGAGCTGGGGAGAATAGCAGCGACTGAGCTACCTCCTGTGCGGAGCGCAGACACCAGTAGCTGGAAGACTGAGGTTGTGTTGACTCCAAGAGGCATAGCAGAAACCGGCAGGACAGCTGGACTACATGTCACCTGTCCACGCTAACACCCAGGAGACACAGTGGCGCATAGAGCCCGAGTCGTGATAGAGACCAAGTAAAAAGGTTCGAGCCACCTGTCATACGGGTTTGTGTCCCACCTCTAAGGAGGGCAGAGAGAACTGTGAGGACCTTGACAGAAGCTATAGGCAGCAAGGGACTACACCACCGTGCCAGTAGGAAGGCTTTTAACTCCACCTGGTAAAGGGGACTCTGAACTCGCTTCCAAGCCGGCCAGACTCTGCCTGTACCTGTGATCTGGTGCCCTGGACTGTGACTACCTGAAGTCTACAGTAAACTAGATAGAGACTGCAAACATGTGTCCTCCGTTTCTTACTGCACCACCCACCATCTCCATCTACACACTGGGAGCCCTGGGGACCCAAATTCACCTGTGGGAACTTATACCATCTTAGCTGCCATAACATCACCCCAGAGGACCCCTTTAAGCAGCGTCAGTCATCTCTGACCGAATACCACAGGTGGGGTCATGAACACAGACTTTATTCACCAATTCCCCTTTAAAGACTTTCCCTATTGTTTGGGCATCCAGGGCCATGGACCGGGTCACCACCATCGTGACATCCCCTTTAAGTACCGGACCTAGTAAATACCCCACGGCCCTGGCGGGCGTTCCATTTTGGCGTCACGAACAGGATGGACCGACCCATTGAAGTGGGTCATGTGCGCCTAAGAGACTGTGTTTAACTATGAGACTGTGGACTATAAATTGCCGCCAAAACCGCCGCCATTACAGCACCATGTGGCGTGCAGGAGTGGGGCGTGTTGTCATGGGAGGAGCCTGGAGGAACGGCGCAAAAGTAATGGCTGCCCCTCATCATTACTACTATGTCCGAGAAATCTGTCCATCCCTAAAAGAAGTCCGCCTCCTGATCTGGGATGGCGGGAAACAAAGAAGAAGAAACTGCCCACGAAAGGAGGCATGGAAGGAACAGCAAGAAGACATGGCCAAGAACCCAGCCGGCAAGATGGCGAGTGGAGGTCACCCGGAGGAGAGGAAGAAAGCAAGCAGCTGCCCTAGCCAATGGGAGAAAGAAGACCTGCCATCAGTGATGAACCCGGAGGTTCTTGGAGCAGAAGTGGAAGAGGTGTGCTGTCAGCTCCGGCAGTCCTGGTTCTGCACAGCCGCAAAAGTGTGGGAGCAGCGACGGAGCCAGCTTCTGGGATCCCAGCCTGCGACTGTGGAGTCCGGCACCAGAGACACCGGAGCACCAGGTAAGAAGATTGACCCTGCTCCGGTAGCTGAGGACACCATAATAGGGTCTGTAGATGCTCCGCCACTCCTACCACCCAGCCAGGTGTGCGGACTAATTGATTGAGTGCAGCCCCGCTGCAGCTGACGAGGAGGACCCAGGAAGCACACGGGGAATTGGTGACCTTCCGGTGGGAGCACTCCAGCACCAACCTGATAGGGTTCCCCGGGGAGGCCCAGTCTGAGGGAGAATGTCTGGAGGTTATCAGCCAGAAAGAGTACTGCCGACAGCAGGCGCTCAAACAAGAGCAGGAGGATCGGGAGTGGGACCTCCGACGCAAGGCCGAAAAAGAGAGAGATCTGCAAACTAAAGCTCAGGCCAGGAGGATAAACCATGAGCACAGGGGCCCACAGAGACATGTACTGTAGTGGCGTTCCGCATCAAATCTGGCTGGGGATTCAATAAAGAACACGGCATGCAGCTGGAAATATTCTTCACCAGGCATGATGTAGAACCCCACCTATTAGAGGGACACCCAGACAGGTACATCTACTCAAGAGACCATGTCACCTAAACGAGGCACTAGGGAGAAAAAGGGTGGTACGCATTGCATGTACATAAATGTGCCCCAAAAGGACCCAGGTCACCTGCAAGTGACCCAGAGCCACAGCCAGTAACCCCGCCTAAGTCACCAGCTCCATTAATTGGCAAGGTAACCCCTGCACCTGCCCCCAGCAGAGAACCAACCACATGGGTTCCAAGGCTACTCAAACTACAGCAGAACTGTATTCAAGGAGCACCCAGACCCCATCCTGTCATGTGCTGCACCCATCCTGCGTCCCCATCCTGGTATGTGCTGCACCCATCCTGCGTCCCCATCCTGCGTCCCCATCCTGTCATGTGCTGCACCCATCCTGCGTCCCCATCCTGGTATGTGCTGCACCCATCCTGCGTCCCCATCCTGTCATGTGCTGCACCCATCCTGCGCCCCCATCCTGTCATGTGCTGCACCCATCCTGCGTCCCCATCCTGGTATGTGCTGCACCCATCCTGCGTCCCCATCCTGCGTCCCCATCCTGTCATGTGCTGCTCCATCCTGCGTCCCCATCCTGTCATGTGCTGCACCCATCCTGCGTCCCCATCCTGTCATGTGCTGCACCCATCCTGCGTCCCCATCCTGTGATGCGCTGCTCCCATCCTGCGTCCCCATCCTGTGATGCGCTGCTCCCATCCTGTGTCCCCATCCTGTCATGTGCTGCACCCATCCTGCGTCCCCATCCTGGTATGTGCTGCGTCCCCATCCTGCGTCCCCATCCTGTGATGCGCTGCTCCCATCCTGCGTCCCCATCCTGTGATGCGCTGCTCCCATCCTGCGTCCCCATCCTGCGTCCCCATCCTGGTATGTGCTGCGTCCCCATCCTGCGTCCCCATCCTGGTATGTGCTGCGTCCCCATCCTGCGTCCCCATCCTGGTATGTGCTGCGTCCCCATCCTGCGTCCCCATCCTGGTATGTGCTGCGTCCCCATCCTGGTATGTGCTGCGTCCCCATCCTGCGTCCCCATCCTGGTATGTGCTGCGTCCCCATCCTGCGTCCCCATCCTGGTATGTGCTGCGTCCCCATCCTGCGTCCCCATCCTGGTATGTGCTGCGTCCCCATCCTGCGTCCCCATCCTGGTATGTGCTGCGTCCCCATCCTGCGTCCCCATCCTGCGTCCCCATCCTGGTATGTGCTGCGTCCCCATCCTGCGTCCCCATCCTGGTATGTGCTGCGTCCCCATCCTGCGTCCCCATCCTGGTATGTGCTGCGTCCCCATCCTGGTATGTGCTGCGTCCCCATCCTGCGTCCCCATCCTGCGTCCCCATCCTGGTATGTGCTGCGTCCCCATCCTGGTATGTGCTGCGTCCCCATCCTGCGTCCCCATCCTGCGTCCCCATCCTGGTATGTGCTGCGTCCCCATCCTGTGTCCCCATCCTGCGTCCCCATCCTGGTATGTGCTGCGTCCCCATCCTGGTATGTGCTGGGTCCCCATCCTGCGTCCCCATCCTGCGTCCCCATCCTGGTATGTGCTGCGTCCCCATCCTGGTATGTGCTGCGTCCCCATCCTGCGTCCCCATCCTGGTATGTGCTGCGTCCCCATCCTGGTATGTGCTGCGTCCCCATTCTGCGTCTCCATCCTGGTATGTGCTGCGTCCCCATCCTGCGTCCCCATCCTGGTATGTGCTGCGTCCCCATCCTGCGTCCCCATCCTGGTATGTGCTGCGTCCCCATCCTGCGTCCCCATCCTGCGTCCCCATCCTGGTATGTGCTGCGTCCCCATCCTGCGTCCCCATCCTGGTATGTGCTGCGTCCCCATCCTGAGTCCCCATCCTGGTATGTGCTGCGTCCCCATCCTGGTATGTGCTGCGTCCCCATCCTGCGTCCCCATCCTGGTATGTGCTGCGTCCCCATCCTGCGTCCCCATCCTGGTATGTGCTGCGTCCCCATCCTGCGTCCCCATCCTGGTATGTGCTGCGTCCCCATCCTGGTATGTGCTGCATCCATCCGGGGGCCTGAGCAGGCGGGGACACCGGCGCGCTGTGGGGGTCAGGTGCCGGTATCGCCGCCAGCTCAGGCCCCCCAGCACTTACCATACTCACCTGTCTGTCTCGTTCCAGCGCTGCGCACCGCCATCTTCCCGGTCTCCTGGCTGTGACTGTTCAGTCAGAGGGCGGTGCCGGCGCGCATTAAGCGCGTCATCGCGCCCTCTGAACTGAAGGTCACAGACCGAAGACCGGGAAGATGGCGGCGCTCAGCGATGGAACGCAGGACAGGTGAATATGGCCGATACTCACCCTCCTGGCGGTCCCTGCTTCTCTGTTGGAGATCGCGGTGTGCGTTCAGTGTGAACGCATACCGCGATCTCCCGGGAGCGTCACTCTGTGAGGCCCAGACTGCGCCGGCGCTTGCGCCTGCGCAGTCTATAAAGGCTTCGGACAGAGTGACGCTCCCAGCGTTATATTATAGATTATGATATATACATTTTATTTGTGTCTTACTACTTATCATGCTATTTATTGCTCCTGTTACTCACAATATACTTCCCAATGATTTAATCATGTTTGTAGACTGATTTTTTTCTCATCATGTTACTATGATTTACTGTATTGTGGGCCTCAAGAATCCATCCAGGAGCAGGAGAATATGACGTTTGCTGGTATAACTCAGAATTCATTGTTCCATCACTGATGGCAGCCGTCCTGTCCCAGATGCACCAAAACAGTCCAAACCATGATAAAATGGGCCAAACTATCACCATGTATCACAGATGGTATGAAGTTTTAATGCTATAATGTACTGTTTGTCTTTCTCCATACATAAGGCTTCTCATTTAAATCAAAAGATCTATTTTTGGTCTCGTCTGGCTACAAAACATTGCTCTGAAAGCCTTCTGGCTTGTACAGGTGAATTTCAGCAAACTTCAGATTGGTAGCAATGTTCTTTTTGCGGACAAGTGGCTTTCTCCTAGCATTCCTGTCATGCACCATGTCCTGATGGTGGACTCATGAACATTAAAATTAGTTAATGTAAGAGAAGCCTTTAGTTACTATGAAATCACCTTGGGTTTATTTTTGACCTTGTAGGCTACGCCTTGCTTTTAGAGGGATCCTTGTTGGTCGCCCACTCCTGGAGAGAGTAACAATGGTCTTGAATTTCTTCCCTTCGTATGCAATCTGCGCGACTAAGGATTAGTGGAGTCCAAATTCTTTCAAGATGGTTTTGTGGCAGGTCCTGGTCATCACAGTAGCATTGCTTCCTCACAGGGAGAGTGATATTACGTTTGTAAGCGATGAAGGATATCTTTTATCAGGTAACCACAATGCATACAAAATATTCACACTCCAGGCCACAAGGGGGAGCTTTTGATCCTATTTACTAGATGACTCCCCTATATATATTGTGGTTTGGAGGGAAAGAGAGTTTTTAGATTGTCAGAGAGACAGAGGGGAGCAGACTGACAGAGTCTGAAGGTCTGAAGGGGCCATGTAGCCTGAAGTACTACAGCTCCTGGAAAGAGACATACAGAAAGCCGAACATTGTTCAGTGAGCATGAAGGACAGTGAAACGCAGGAGAGTAACATCAGGGGAGACCAGCTATGAGCAGGCTGCCTCCTTCGGAGGTCCAGATAACCGGTAGCCAGAACACCGAGGTTGTAAGGGACTCTATGACTTACAGCAGAGACCGGCAGGACAGCTGAACTGCAAGTTACCTGTCCCCACACACACCTGAGACACAGTAACACATAGAGCCCGAGGCGTGCTAGAGTCCCTGTAAAAAGGCTCGAGTTACCTGTCATACAGGTATTGTCCTATCTTACATTGGGGGACAGAGAGAAGAACTGTGAGGACCTTATCTGAAGCCATAGGCAGTAAGGGACTACAACACCACCGCGCTAGATTTTAACTCCACCTGATAAAGGGGACTCTGGATTCACTTCCAAGCCGGCCAGACCCTGCCTACCCTGTGATCTGGTACCTACCCTAGACTGTGGCTGCCTGAAGTCTTCAGTAAACCAGGTAAAGAGACTGGAAACCTGTGTCCTCGTTCTTTACTGCGTGATTCAATATCTTCCATCTACACACCGGGAGCCCTGGGGACATACTTCACCAGTGGGAAGGTATACAATTTAGCTGCCATAACATCACCCCAGAGAATCCCAGCGTTGGTCCACACTGACTGAATACCACAGGTGATAAACTCTATTCACCAAATCCCTTTTAAAGACCTTCCCCTTTTACATGGGCGCCCAGGGCCACGGACCGGGTTGCCACTGTGACATCCCCCTGTAAACACCGGACCCGGTACCGGGTACCCCACGGCCCTGGCGGGCGACTCAGTTTTGAAACCTTTTACAGCCTAATGAATATCAATAATTCTTCTGAGATCCTCAAAAGTCTTGTTTGTCCACAAACCACAACATGTGTCATGAAGATCAGACTTTGATAAATCTGAGTTCTTTAAATAAAATATGTGGCCCACTCACACATGATTTGTCATCCCATTGATTAAAAATCCCAACCTCCAATTTCAGCTTCAAATTTTCCGTTAATCATAAACGTTCGCTTACCCTTGCCACTCAGAAACATGTGACATTGTAATTTTTTTTATTTAAAAAAAATGATCCAAGGTCTTATTTTTGACACATTTACTTGATTTGTTTTTGTTTATCTATTTTTAGGACTTGCCTGAAAACCTAACTTAATTTTAGATTAAATTTATGCAGAAATATGGAAAATTCTGAATGGATCATAAACTGGAAGGCACCACTGTATAGATGTTACAGGAAAGGGTGTAGTGAGAACACGTGGTCTGAACACGTAAGACGTATACAAACTGGGTGGCATCAATTACATCTTCAGTCTTTTTTAGATTACGTTTTTGAAAACAGTTTTTTAGATTTCAAGTCCAAACTTGATGTAATGCACAGGTTGATAGATACAGTATTAGGAGTCTCCATGCTCCTAAGATTTAAACCACTGTCTGGGCGTCTTGGAAAGTGTAAGACCTAGGAACAGTACCGGTTTCTGCATTTCTCCTTTATCAGCCTCCCTGACTTTTCTGATGACGCAGTTTGCTAGTACTCAGCTGCCACCAGGTGTTCACAACTAGTAAGACACTGCCCGCTATTCGGGCACGCAAAGGGCACAGAACTAGTATGAGAAGCTGAGAATCAGTCATAGGGCTGGGAGCAAGACATAATGCACTGTATACTAGATGTTTTCCAGGGGAGAATATGTACATAATGTGATTTTTTTAAAATAAAAAAGCAGCAGAGGGTTCCATACACCTCAAATATATCTCTGTACTACTCGATTGTACGTAAGGCCAAATGCATGAGCTCCAAAGAACACAAAAACCCTCATTTCCCATTAATTGTGCAGATTTCTGATCTCTCAACATAGGGTGAAATGATTCGTAAGCAGGTTTAAAAAAAAAAAATCATCGTTCTCGGCAGCACATCGTCTGGTATAAACAGGACACGTGCTGCCGAGAATTATAGCCTATGCGTAAAGCATGATCTATCACTGGTGCGGAAATTCGGCATTAATGACTGGCAATCAGCAAACGAGCAGCTTATCAGTGGTTGTTTTACTAGGCGGGTCAGGTGGTGTAAATCCGGTCTAGAAGTTGATGAGTTGGGTGCAGGAATATGAGCAAGAATGAGGATCAGAGGGACTTTGAAAAGTGAAAAATTGGGATGTCTACACAAAAGGGTCAAATCATCTCCAAAACAGCGGGCCTAGTGGGGTATAATGCAGTGGTTAGTAACCAACAAAAATGGTCTAAGGAAGAACATTTGGGAACCAGAAACAGGGTTGTATACGCATAGATGCACCTACGAAGAAAAAGCTAGTCCATCTGCTCCAATCCCACAGAAGAAATAATGTAGCACAAATTGCTGAAAAAGTTCTTATTTTCTATGATTAAAAAGGTATCAGAGTAGGCAAAGCGTCGCAGATTGCAGCCTCACAGACCAGACAGGGCACCAATGCTTACACCTGTTCACCACCAAATGCGGCTACAAAATACAAAGAAAAGTCAAAACTGGACCATGGAACAATGGAAGAAAAGGGACATTATTTTTTAGCATCATGTGGTATGAACAGTTTTGTTACCTGGGGAAGAAATACACAGCAAGCACAAACTGGCATGGGGAGCTGGGTGATGGGAAGGAACAAACTTTTGTCCTGCGAGGCCTGGTGGGCAACTTTTGAACTTTTACTTCCCCATTCACAAACCCCAACACAACCACAAGGTTGTGGCTTGAATGAGTAGGCCCCTGTGGTTTATGAAGGTTTATGAAGAAATATCACCTCAGTAAATATATATATATATATATATATATATATATATATATATATATATATATATATATATATATATACAGTATATACAGCACAACCATACAGTAAACAAATATTACCACTATATAAGAAACAAAACCCACTATATCAACACCAATACTTCCAGAAATACCGCTATAGAAGGAACAAATAATTCTTCCACACCATAACCACATATTACTACCCCCACACTGATCATTAGTAAAAACCATTACACCAAGACTAATATTACCAACATGCAGTGACCATATAGTAGTAGATATGAGATATACTACAGTTTTCAGTATACCCTATATATGTTTTATGTACAGATAGATGCACAAGCTCACCGGTGACTTTCTCTATGACCGAAGCCATTCGTTCCCCTGTTCCTCTCTATCCATCCTAGAACGTCTTGATAAATTCTTCTATCCACATCTTGCTTCTGCAAAATGAAGCACTCTTTTTGCCTCATTGCTTTTACCCACTTCCAAACAAACTAACTCAGGCTCTATGCAGTAATAATTGCATCCCACATTTCCAACAGTTTTGTGTCTCTACCACATGTAACAGCATATCCCTTCTACTGCCACACAGTTAAGGTGTCTCTTTTGTGCCCACATTATACTTACTATAATACACCCCATAGTCATCCACATAGTATAATGTGCACCATAGTCGTCCACATTGTATAATGCACACCGTATAGTCCCCCATATAGTATAATGTACCCCATAGTCCTCCATATGGTATAATGTGCACCACAGTCCTTCACATAGTATAATACACTCCCTGTTGTCCTCCATACAGTATAATACACTCCCCATAGCCCTTCATATAGTATAATACACTCACCATAGTCCTCCGTAAAATATAACACACTACTCATAGCCAGCCATATAAAATAATACACTCCCCATAGTCCTCCATATAGTAGAATACACTCCCCATAGTCCTCTATATAGTATAATACACTCCCCATAGCCCTCCATATAGTAGAATACACTCCCCATAGTTCTCCATATAGTATAATACATTTCCTGTAGTTCTCCATAGAGTATAATACTTGCCTTGGTCCACCATATAGTATAATACACTCCTCATAGTCCTCCATATTGTATAATGCACCCTCATAGGCCTTCATGTAGTACAATGCACTCCCCATAGTATAATGCATTCCATAGTTCTTCATATAGTATAATGCATTCCCCATAGTCCTTAATACAGTATAATACAAGTCCCATATACAGGTGCTTCTCACAAAATTCGAATATCATCAAAATATCCTCTGGTTGCTTGTGCACCTTTTTCTACCACACTTTTTCCTTCCACTCAACACTCCATTAATATGCTTGGATACAGCACTCTGTGAACAGCCGGCTTCTTTAGCAATGACCTTTGTAGCTTAACCTCCTTGTGGAGTGTGTCAATGACTGCCTTCTGGACATCTGTCAAGTCAGCAGTCTTCCCTATGATTGTGGAGTCTATTGAAAAAGAATAAGGGGCCTTTTTAAACACTTAGGAAGCATTTGCAGGTGTTTTTTGTTAATTATTCTAATTTACTGAGGTAATGACTTTTGGGTTTTCATTCGCTGTAAGTCATAATCATCAACATTAACAGAAATAAACACTTGAAAAAGATCAGTTTGTAATGACTCTATATAATATATGAGTTTCACTTTTTGTATTGAAGAACTGAAATAAATTAAATGTTTGATGATATTCTAATTTTGTGAGAAGCACCTGTTGTACATATAGTATAATGCACTCCACATAGTCCTCCATGTAGTATAATACACTCCCCATATTTCTCCATATAGTATAATACATGTCTCATTCCTCTATATAGTATAATACACTCCTCATAGTCCTCCATATTGTATAATACACCCATATAGTCCTCCATGTAGGACAATGCACTCCTCATAATATAATGCACCCCATAGTTCTTCATATAGTATAATGCATTCTCCATAGTACTCGATACAGTATAATGCTGGTTCCATATAGTACATATAGTATAATGCACTCTTCATAGTCTGATAAAGTATAATACAGCCCCCATATAGGATAATGCACCCCATAGTCCACAATAGAGTATAATTCAGCTCCCCCAGAGTATAATTCAGCTCCCCTCAGAGTCTAATGCAGCCCCCCTCAGAGTATAATTCAGCTCCCCTCAGAGTCTAATGCAGCCCCCCTCAGAGTATCATGCAGCCACCTCAAAGAATATATTGCAGATACCCCAGAGAACAATTGAGCCCCCATAGAGTAAAATGCAGCCCCTTCATAAAGTATAGTGCAGCCCCCTCAAAGAATATAATGCAGCCTCCTCATAAAGTATAATGCAGCCATTCCACAGAATATAATGCATCTACCCCATATACTATAATGCAGCCAACCCATAGAATATAATGCAGCCCCCATAGAATATAATGCAGCCACCCCATAGAGTATAATGCAGCCATCCAATAGAATATAATGCAGCCCCCTCAGAGGATAACACAGTCCCCTCAGAGTATAATGCTGCCACCCCATACAGTATAATGCAGCCCCCAATAGAGTATAATGCAGCCCCCATAGAATAGAATGCAGATCCTTCATAGAGTATAATGCAGCCCCACATTGAATATAATGCAGCCCCATGGTCCTACAGTATTATAACCACCACATTCTCACTGATAGAAAAAAAATACAATACTCTCCTCTCCTCTTTGTTTCCCTGCTGCTCTGGTCTCTGCAGAGCATTTCAGCAGCTCCACTGCTCAGCACTGCATGGTGTGAAATGAAGTGACGTTATCGTGCACCCACTGCGTCAAAGACAGAGGGTAATGATGGGGGAAGGAGCGTTATATGATGCTGATAGAGTTGAAAGTGAGGGGGTGGAGCGGCGCTGGGCCCCCATGACTCACAGGCCCTATATCGGCTGCATAGTGTGCCGCTATTAGTGGCAAACCACTGGCTGTGGGCCCCTGGGGGGAGTGGGGCCCTAGTTAGATGTCTAGTCTGTCTGCCACCTAATGCCAGCTCTACCTACATGAAATAGCGGTGTCCCTTTTGCCATGTCCTAATTTGTGCCAAATGCAGTAAAAATGCCCCCTTTGTGCTTCCATACAATAATTATGACCCTCTTTGGGCCCATATACAGTATTTATATACTCACTAGATGGTGGCCCGATTCTAACGCATCGGGTATTCTAGAATATGCATGTCCACGTAGTATATTGCACAGCCCACGTAGTATATTGCCCAGCCACGTAGTATATTGCCCAGCCACGTAGTATATTGCCCAACCACGTAGTATATTGCCCAGCCACGTAGTATATTGCCCAGCCACGTAGTATATTGCCCAGTCACGTAGTATATTGCCCAGTGACGTAGTATATTGCCCAGTGATGTAGTATATTGCCCAACCACATAGTATATTGCCCAGCCACGTAGTATATTGCCCAGCCATGTAGTATATTGCCCAGCCACGTAGTATGTTGCCCAGTCACGTAGTATATTGCCCAGCTACGCAGTATATTGCCCAGCCACGTATGTCACAGGTTAAAAAATAAAAAATAAACATATACTAACCTTCCGAGGGAGCCCTTGTAGTCATGTCGCCTGTGTGCAGTGCACTCGGCAGCTTCCGGTCCCAGGGTTGGTAGCGCAGGACCCGTGGTGACGTCGCGGTCACATGACCGTGACATCATGGCAGGTCCTTCTCGCACAGGCGCGCAGGAGCTGTGATGAGGTCACGGTCACATGACCGTGACGTCATGGCAGGTCCTTGTCGCATACCATCTTTGCCACCGGACCCTGCGGCTTGCATGGAGCGGTTACCGGAGCGTCACGGGAAAAGCAGCGGAAGGTGAGTATATAATGATTTTTTTTATTATTATTTTTAATATTAGATCTTTTTACTATTGAGGCTGCATTGGCAGCATCAATAGTAAAAAAGTTGGTCACACAGGGTTAATAGCAGTATTAATGGAGTGCGTTACACCGCGGCATAATGCGGTCCATTAGCGCTGCCATTAACCCTGTGTGAGCGCTGACTGGAGGGGAGTATGGAGCGGGCACTGACTGCGGGGAGGAAGGAGCGGCCATGTTGCCGCCGGACTGCACCCGTCGCTGATTGGTCGTGGCAATGGTCGTGGGCGTTTTGCCACGACCAATCAGCGAATTGGATTCCATGACAGACAGAGGCCGCGACCAATGAATATCCGTGACAGAAAGAAAGACAGACAGACAGAAAGACGGAAGTGACCCTTAGACAATTATATAGTAGATTATCTCTGCATACAATAATTATGTCCCCATTCGTGCCTCCATAGTATAATAATACCGTTTTGTGCCCTCACACAAAAATTGCATCCCTCTTTGGGCCCCTTATATAATAATTATATTCCCCTTTATGTCTCCATACAATAATTATGTAACTGTTCATACCTCCATGCAATAATTATGTAACTGTTCATACCTCCATGCAATAATTATGTTCACATTCATGTCCCAAAATAATTTTCCCTTTTGCCGCCATACAAAAGTAATTTCTTCTTTATGTATTAACATATCAGTTTATCATTCCAATGATGTTTCTTTTTGTGCCCTCTGATTTTCAATTAATAGGCAAAAAAAAAAAATCTAACTCACCTCAACCAGCTCCCACACTGAGCAGTGAAACTTTCCTACTTTTCTCTGCAGGTGCAGGGGGAGCAATAGTGTGATGACATCTCACTACCTGATTTCCTTTACGTACTCCTGTGCTCTGGTAGGCCGCAGCCTGTGACTCATCAGGGCTGGTAATGGAGCAGAGAGCCATGGACTTTCTCTTTTTAACTGTATCCATGTCAAGACAACGATCACACAATTAAAAGCAGTGTCTGCCCACGGATCAAGGCGGGCCCCGTTTCTCTTCATGCCAGGTCACATCGGCTATGACCACGATCATTACACCACGGGTAATGGAACAATGTTCTGCGCGAAACCTTCGTTCTTGGCATCTGCAACGCCCCAGGGTCCTGGTCGTTGCAGTAATATCATTCTCCTCTAGGGGAGAAGTGATGTTACATTTGAAGGCAATAAAGGAGATCACTTTACCAGGTATCACAAACATACAACACACTTCACACTCCAGTCCACCAGGGGGAGCTATGCTCCTATTTATTAGGGCACTCTTCACAATTAGGTAAAACTGGTGGTCTGGATAGGAAGTTAGTCAGAAGCTGGCTGGGCTTCGCTCAGTCAGTTCCTGCCAGGCAGACAGAGAGGAACATCCAGCAGTTGCCGACAGAGTGGTCCCTGACAGGGGTGGGATCCTGTCAGAGGCCTAGACAGAAGGCCACAGAGCTGCGCCTGCCCCACGTGCGGCAGCATCCTAAGAAAGAGACACGAACAGTGAATTGTATTGTAGAGGGTGAGAAACGAAGTCTTAGCAAAAGGAGAGGAAACCAGAAGGAGTTCTGCCCTATACAGGCTGCCTGCTTCTGAGGCGCAGGATCCAGTAGCCGGGACACCGAGGGAGCAACAGTCTCTATGCCTTGCTCCAGAGACCGGCAGGACAGCTATTTCCATGTTACCCGCCCAACCTATACCGAGGAGGCACGGTGGCAACTTGTGGGGGCTGGGGCGTGCTAGAGTCCCTGTAAAAAGCCTCAGGCCATCAGTCATACAGGTTGTTCCTATCCATCTGGGGGACAGAGAGAGACATAACATCTAGAACATCTACGACAGTTGTGAGGACCTTATGAGAGGCTCAGCAGTAAGGTACTACAACATCCAGGCGCTAGAGGAAGGCTACTGATTTCCACCTGGATAAGGGAACTCTGGATTTGTCTTCAGACCGGCCGGACTCTGCCTGCCCAGTGATCTGGTGCTCTGGACTGTGGATGCTGAAGCCTTCAATAAAGGTAAAGAGACTGCAACCTTGTGTCCTCGTTATTCACTGTGCCTTACACCATCCACCACCTACACACTGGGAAGCCCTGGGGACATACTTCACCTGTGGGAAGGTATACCATCTAGCTGCCATAACATCACCCCAGCGGACCCCTTAAAGCAGCGTCGGTCACCCTGACCGAATACCACAGGTGGCGTCACAAACATTTCCCCTTTAAAAAACTCCCCCATTTTCAACAGACGTCCCTAGGGCCACGGACCGGGTCAGCCACTGTGACATCCCCCTGAGAAGCGAAGGACCCGGTACAGAGTACCCCACTGCCCTACGGGGGCGATCCACATTCATATGGATGTAACCTATACCACCTACCTAAACATTGAGCAAACCAAAATCCTCTCTTCATGGCAGCAGTGTTACCTAATGGCAGTGTCCTCTGTCAGCAGGATAATGCTCTCTGGCACACTGCAAAAAACTGTTCACAAATGGTTTGAGGAACATGAGAAAGATATTGACAAGGAGATGATTTACTCCAAATTCCCCAGATCTCAATCCAGACTATCATCTGTGGGATGTGCTGACAAAACAAATCCGATCCATGCAGGCCACCCTGATCAATGTACAAGACTAAATCAATCATCTTTTTGGTATCAGATATCACTCAACACCTTTGGTGGGTCAGCACGAGGGGCACCTACACAATACTAGGCAGGCGATTTTACTGTTATGGCTGAGGGGATTACATCAGTACATAAAGAATCCTTCCATTATTTCCATCTCCAGGACTCCTTTATTTCATGGTATTGCAGCCAGATTATAGTGTCTTTCTTCTTGTCTTTCCTTAATGTAAAGACACAATCAGCTCTAATGCTACTAAACTCTTGAAGATTTCTCTTCCTCCCTTGAAAAGTAAAGATTTTTCTCCTTTATCTGGTGAACTTTTGAGGAGGAGGGAGGCCTGGGGGGGACGTGATTGTGGTCTTCACTGTACTGAATGCGTCCTGCAGTGAAGTAAATGAGGGTTTGTTAAAGCAAAGCTCTGTGAGAAGCAGAAGGCGGACGGCTCAGAAAAAATGCAGGGCTAAGTCAGAAAGTCTTTACATCCCGCAGAGTAATGAGACTCTGGAAGGTGCGGGAGAGACTGCGGCTCTCCTGTCATTCGCTCACTCAGATGTGAGGGGACCGGATAATGCACAACATAAATCAGGCAAATTAAAAGTGAATAGTACATGAGCTGTGTGGATTGACCCCTATAACACCCGACTGATGTACAAAGACAACACCGGTCAATGAGTCCTGTGATCAGAGATGGTGTCTGGAAATCGTTGGGTCTTTATTGGACACGAGAGATCAATTTGCAAAATATACAGCATCATAGACCCAGGAGGGGTTTATATAGGAATTATAACAGAACTATGGAGTAACAACAGACAATCTCATCATCCCTAGAGATGAGCGAATCAATTTGAAGCAAAGCAAATGTGCTACAAATTTCTATATGATCCGATTCGCTCAAATCCAGCAAAATGTTGGGTTACCATTTTGATGGATTCTTTTAGGGTCGGAAAAAGTTTAAAAAATCAACAATATACTCACCATTCTTCTCACCTGTCCCACTGTCACAGATTCCCTTCCCAGTCCTCCATTGACTCACTCCCATCAGCACCAGTCTTCTTCTCTTCAGTCTTCATTCTTCAGTGCCTACAGTTCCGTCTAAGCCTCACTCGACATCGATGTCAAATTTCCCGACTGAATTCAAGAGAAAGTACTGAAGTCAAATTTTGACAGATCTGCTTATCTCTTATAACCCCTAATGATCATGATACAAGAAATTCCCAAAGTTAATGAATTTAAAGGAATTTAAATTAAGCCAAGACCATACATTTGCATTCCTAGTTGTAAACACTTTTATATTCAGTCCTCGACTCACCTAGGAATGCCTAGTTTCATGAAGTTTTGCATAAGATCTGAACTACCTTATGAGCCATTTTGAAGGATGGTTGGAGGTATGGATACCAGTCAGATCGGTGAAAGATACCCGTGAGAATGATCTATAAGATCCAGGATGATCACTGATCTTCAGAAGCAAAGACTCTAACACTGATCAAACCCATTCCTCTGAGTTGTTACCAGAAAACCAAAATATTCAAAACAAATATCAATTCCAGTCATTGTGAGCGTTCTGTGAATACAAGATCAGATTTCCACTAGCGGAGATCTAGAGAGCATTTAAGTCTCGAATGAAGTGATAGAACATCATCGACTCCACCAATGTCTTCTCACATGTAACTAAGATGATCGTTCCAACTGCACTGCCCCGTTCATTAAGTAACATATACCATTCATTGCGGCTCCAATATCCTTCTCCAAAGGAAAATTATGACAATTGGATATATAAAAGAGTGGAGCCACCGGACCCTATTGTTTGCTAGTGAAGGGAATAAACATAGCCATGTTGGATGGCAGGCAACATACCCGATCCTTCCTTCCAGCAGAAGATATATATTACCAGATATATTTTGCAGCTAATTATTTACTTGCATGCATAATCACCTTTTTTGACTCACATTACTTTTATATTGTTGAAGGTACACTGGGAAGAACTGGAAGCAAAGGGGTGGTGGAAGCTCCCACAACGTGATAACTGAGAAGAGGCACCAAGTGAATTTGTTAAGAATGTCCCCAAAAATGTAGAATTTTCCAGAATCGGATATTTTGGAGGGATTTTAATCTCCTGTGACTATGTGATTCCACATCAGCATCAGAGAATCTGAAAATCGGTGGGAGCAAACGGAAGATTGGGCAGGGAATATGCTTTGGGGTCTGGAGAGACCTAAGAGTACAACATATGGCTTTCCTGGGGCATTTTTGATTTGGACCTAATTATGTTCAAATCGTGTCAAATTTGCTGGCTGATTCTAATGAAACTGCTTGAAATTAATTTTGAGAGATTTGCTCGACTTGCAAGAATGAAAAAAGATGAAAGAATTGAACTGAAGAAACACAGATGCAACCAAAGCCAGTTTGAGATCTCCATGTGCAGTAGAGAGTTGGGGGGAAATAAAAAAACAACAAATATGCTCCACATAGAGCATGTTACTCCAACCCGCTACCATGGTACTTCTTTTCTGTATTCCTAACCCCTAAACTAAGATAAGCCATCACCTCCAGCTTGGAGTTTAAGCTACTCCTGTGCATTTGCTATCTGGGCACAGGTCCGGGGTGATGACAGCAGTGTGCAAAGTTGGCAGGACTATACAGTAAGCGCCACAATTACTGTGCCAGAGCTAATAACCATTTTCTTAGTTGCTGCCACTGCTAGTCTTTTGTGTTCAGACACTTTCATCTAATTGGATAGTACAATAAAATCAGCAAGAGGTAGCCTTGGGGGACTCGCCCAGTCATCCACCGAAGCAGCAAGCTTCACTCTCGGCCCATCCCCATGCCAGGTGCATCTCTATAACATTGTGCCAGAGGGGCTGCAACCCATTCCGATACAGGAAATGACTGCAATAAAGCCACTATTATCCACCCACTGTATCTAAAATTCCTACTGGAATTTCAGTCATTTCGTCTTCTATTTTCTGCCTCACTGAACCAATATTAACAGTCATTAAGTATTCAAACAACTGGAAGCAATGCCAGCTCACTGTATACAAATAGCAGCCTGGCTATTTGTACATCCAAATGTATGGCTACAGCTACGTAAGGTGGGGAGACTGCAGATCATAGAGTCACCAGACCCAATGGGCCAGTAGCATCTGGCGTCTGGGCCCAAAATACAAAATCTGTAGCAAGGGTAGAGGAGCATTTGGCCCCCATTAAGCACCAGGGCTCAATCCTTCCTCTACACCCTACAGCTATGTCACAGTATAGATCATAAAGACAGAAGACCGTAAGTGGGTGCATAAGGCTCCAATATAGTAGTAGAAGCTTGGGAATGGTATATATTCCCTTAATGAGAGAACAGAATATTCCAGACATTCATCTATAGGAGGATCCATGTGAAGAGTAGTGGCAACTAACACTGGTACGATCTGGAGATATGGAGTTTGGACCAAGAAAAGTCCTGAGCAAACCCACGATGGAGAACACCAAGTCAAATGTAAATGGCTAAGAAAGTAGTTAAAGCTTGAGTGTGTGTATAGTACAATGCTTTTCAAAGCGGAAGTGTTTTACATAATAAAATAAGCAATGGTTCTATGATGCCTCATATACACTGTGTAATTGACTGAAAAATTCAAGCGCAAGGGTTCACTTTCACAACATCAATACAAGCCATGCCATTCCTATGTAGACAATTAAATCAACTTAGTGGAGTAACACTTCTACATAAAAGTCTAACTGTTTTGAACGTGTTCACACTTACACTAAGGAAACGCTGTAACAAGGGAGACCGGGGGTGCTATTTAAGGACACAGTGCTTGGACAGAGTCCACTGAGCACACGATCAGTGAGCACCCCCCCGGGCTCTTGCACATGGATAATCGGGACCAGCACAGCTTTTCCCCACAGGTTACCTTCTCTTCTGGTCACAGCAGTCCAGGCGATTTGAAGTTCACAAAGGCAACTGTTGTCGATCAGGGCAAATAATTCTTTAATGAGCAGTAAAAAAGAAGAAGACGAAGAAGGGCATGAGTACATCACTGGTTTTCCTACTCTCTCCTTTTAACGCTCTCCAACTGCACCCACAGCAGCTGCAGGACTTAAAGATTAGAGGAATTCCACACGCCAGGATTACCCCTTCAGAAGTTGGGCCCTTCCAGAGTCCTGGAGCCCGTGTTGCAATCATTATTAGCCTTTTTGTCCCGTCCTTGGTCCTTATCCTGGGGCATGAGACCTCTCCCGCCCGGGGGGACTGGCAGTGCCCCGTTTGTAATACACCCCATCTGTAATATACGTCTGCCCTGGCCAACGTATCCGGGCAGTTCTGAGGAAGCAACAGCTTCCTCTCCCCTGTGGCTGCAAGTCCAGCCTCCTGTTTTAACTATGTCCCTAAATCTGCAATAGTGACACATATAGGAACATTATAAATTGCATATTCAACACTTAAAGGGAAACATCCCAATACATTACAATAATGAACATATCTTTGTCAAGTGCACAGGAGGTCACAAGGAAGGAGGAGGGGGCATAACTGAGGGGACCGGCCACCTCCTTACAACGCCGCACCTAATCCAAGTGGTCCCTGTACAAAGTAGAAAGGGCTTAGCCACACAACTAAAAAAACATGATGCAGAGACACGGGGGTCAGCAGGCGCCCCAGTCTGCTAGCCAAAACCACATGGACCAGGAATCGTCCCACTGCATGCCCTCTCTCCCTTTAACGTGTGCAAAACGCTACTCAGACAGCACAGGGCAAGGCTAAAACAGTGTGGCATAACTTTATTGAATCACAAAACAGGCTGATAACACATAGAACAGTCCCAGCGAAATACCCCAAGATGCTGCACATTACAAAGTCTCACCCTTCCGCTGACTCGCCGGGATAAGAGCAGCTGTTACTTCAGAGCTTCCATGGTCGACTACCCCACCTGTGGCACACACACAGTTAGGAGGTAACGACAAGCATAGGGAGATTACAGCCCATTCAGGTACAAGGGCCAGTTGAACGGAGGGTCACAACCTGGCTTCTCCGAACATATCTATGGTGCCAGTTGATCAGATGGTTCCAACCTGGTTTCTCCAAACAAATTCATGGGTTCCTAGTCCATGGAGCAGATCTGTATTCTTCCAACTGGGACCAAGGTCCCCTAAATCAGCATCTTGTAGAATAATAAATCTGTGACCTTCGTGATGAAGCCATGATGTATTGGCTGCTGTCCTGGCTCTGGTCCTTTGGATGTTTGGATATCTTGGCTGAATCTCTTTGTCTCTCTATATAGAGGCATGCAGCCTCTTTTTATAATTAACATGTGTCCTTCATTCAGTATTTACATTAGCATTAGCAAGTAGCATTACTTGATTATTTAATCTATTTGCAAAGTTTTTCCACCTCTGTTTTCGAAGTCAACAAACTATCTGTGTTATGATCCGGTGACCTAGGAGCTGCATGAGAACATTCACTGGTGAAAGTGGCCACTGTACTGACCGCAATCCTGAACTTAACACCACAACTAGAAGTAGCCGTGGAGTGTACCTAACACACCTAGACACCTCGTCACAGCCGGAGAACTAAATACCCCTAAAGATGGAAATAGGAATACTATCTTGCCTCAGAGAAAATCCCCAAAGGATAGACAGCCCCCCACAAATATTGGCGGTGAGTCGGAGAGGAAAAAACATACACAGGCAGAAAAACAGGATTACCACAGGAGGCCACTCTAGCTAGATAGGACAGGATAGGACAGAGTTCTGTGCGGTCAGTATAAAAAACCCTTCAAAACATCCACAGCAGAATATACAAAAACTTCCTACATCTTTACTAAAAGATGTAGGAGCGTAAATCTGCAACTCCAGTGAATCCTACAATCAGAGCAGGAATAAAACTGAAACAAGCACACTGGCAGTGTGCCACAGAAACAAAAAACCAAACACTTATCTTTGCTGAAATAGGCAGCGAGCAGGAGAAGCCAGAAAGTGATCCAACACTTCACAAGGAACATTGACTACTGGCAAGGGCTAAAGGATCCTGCCCACTTAAATATCCCAGTCAGAATTGTAATCATCCGATACACCTGGCCAGGTCTGTGACTCAGAGACAACTGCATTCCCACCTACAACCACTGGAGGGAATTCAAGAGCAGAATTCACAACATATCTGGCCTTGACAATTCATAATTAGCATATCAGTAAACATCACTATTCATCAAGGATAAGAGCACAATATGTTATATCAAATGTTAACTTACAAGTCAAAATCACAGGCTTACACAAGCAAAAGCCTATTTTCTTGACCAACCAGTAAGAAATACATAAATTCCCAAGTCATTATATAGATAACAGTATATTCTTTCTGGCTTGCTAAAAATATGCATCTAGTTAATTAAGATACAGTGCTGTGTCTCCACACATGACCTGAGACCTGGCTCCTAAAAGCCGTTGAGGGGTTTCTCATAGTTCTTGAGGTACCAGAGGGGAGGCCACAATACACTACAAAAGGAAAGGAAAGTGTCACAAGAGGTTCGAGAACCCAATGTGAGAAACTAAGGCACATTCAAATTAAGTGGGGGAGTGACGGTTATGGAACACCAAAAATAAAGGAACAAGAAAGACAATGATAAAAGAAAAAAGTGCTCGGTGGGAAAGCAAACCAACTTGCAGCAAGAGTATAACTGGAGTTTATCCAGCTTGGTAAACCCCTAAGATAAAGAGCTGGAATTCCTATGTATACACCAGGAAATATAGACAGCAAGGAGGTACAGAGAAGGGATGCTACATAAAACCCCACCCTGAGCTTGTTAGGGCAAACCAAAATGGGAAAATGGAAAACACCTGGAAAGGAGCAAACCAATAAGGGAGAATAAGGACAAAGGAAGAATCAGCATTTGGACAGGGAAAGAAAAGAGCCATAGCTACACAGGCAGAAGAACTGACCAAGAAGCAACAGGTCACCGTATCGTATCCCCAAACAAAGCCATGACACTGATGTTCATACCTCCATATCCAGAGGTGCCAAGCATCTTGCAGTTCCACACAAAATTCTATACAGATGGTACTTAACCCCACATTGAATCATCCAAAATTTTTGCCAACACATCTAATGTATGAATTGAGGTAGTGAGGTTGGAAGTCTTCTTCATGCTTAAAGGCGTCATCCACTAGTTGGCAACTCCTTCTCATTCCCCATGTTTGGCCCCAAAAAAACACTTATACTAGCCACCCGTGCCAGCGCCATTCCAGCAAAGTCAGCACTCGTGGTCCCAGTGCTCTTATGTGGATGTTATGACACATAAGCCGATGCTCATTCATTGCTGGTGCCACTGTCCCCGACTTCAGACGTATAGGTAGTCATGAGGAAGTGAGCGGCCCACTTCTTCTTGATTACTTATACATCCGAAGGAGGAGACAGTGATGTTACTGCTGATTGGGTCACATGTCACAACAACCGCATGAGAGCCCCGGGAGAGCGAGTGTAGACAGCTGAAATGATGCCAGCACAAGACAGGAGTAGAAGTGTTTTTATTTTTTTTATCGGGGCCAAACATGAGGATCAAGAAGGGGTTGTCCACTTGGCACATGATAGGTCGTGTATCCTCCCCGAAGCCCTCATCTTTTCCGGCACATAACAGCTAATCTGATCAGCTTTGGGTCATGGTGTAGCGGTATTTATGTTTTATATGTGGTATTATTGATTTATTCATCTTGGTATAGTAGGTTTTCCTCAGCAATAGGGTGGTGGTTATACTCAGACACTATGTGGTGGTGATATATGGTTATTGCGAGGCGATATTTATCTCATTTTTGTTTTGTTTTATTTGTGCATTAGTTGTTACATAGCAGACTTGTTCAGTAACATTTGTTATTTGGTAGCTGTATGACTGCGATTTAGAAATATTTAGAAAATAATCTTATTGCTATGTGTTCTACTAGATTTATATATTTTATCTTTAGTCTTTTTTGATGAGGGAGTGAACATTTGTGTTTCTATAGGATGTAGAATGCTTTAGGGGCCTGTACATGTGACCAATATACTGGTGGGGGCCCAGGTCCCAATTTAGCATCGGTCCTATCGAACTCTAGTTACGCCACCGAATGACATCCTGCTCTGATATCACTGCAGACTGAGTACAAGTTACCCGAGCACAAAGTACTTCAGTGTGATTACTAACATATTTCTGGACAGACAGAGTGGGGGGAAGGGCTGTACAGCAGGGTTACAGTGCTAAGAAAGGAGGAGAGCCGATAGAAGCAATCGTAGTGTGACACAACTAAACTCAGCTGTGCTGCCCCTCCCCCTATACTGACTGCTAGGACCTTATCTGAAAAGAGTTAGTTGCCTGTGCTCTCCTTCCAGCACTTTCTAATCATCTACAAAGTTATACCAGGAGATGTATCATTACATCACATACCTGCTCTAAGCTATGGTGGGGCGTGTTCTACTTTCTCCTGAGTTACAAAATTAAAAATAAATATATATTTATTTTTATTCCGTTCTAGAGCCACTGTGTCCTGTTCAACAGGAAACATTTGGTGAAAGGTCCTCTGAGCCATTAACTTTTCACCAATCTCATGAGATGATCTTCTTTAAGAATAATGTGAACATTGTCTTTTATAACAATTTTCTGTCCTTTTCTTAGTTACAGGATAAGTAATGTATGTACACAGTGACTGCACCAGCAGAATAGTGAGTGCAGCTCTGGGGTATAATACAGGATGTAACTCAGGATCGGTACACGATCAGTAATGTAATGTATGTACGCAGTGACTGCACCAGCAGAATAGTGCGTGCAGCTCTGGGGTATAATACAGGGTGTAACTCAGGATCAGTAATGTAATGTATGTACACAGTGACTGCACCAGCAGAATAGTGAGTGCAGCTCTGGGGTATAATACAGGATGTAACTCAATGCTTGATTGTATGCATCTGGTCCACCCTTAATTCTCTGACCAAGATGAGCACAGACCACTCCTCTCTGCTTCACACCTGAATGCACTTAGTTGTACATATATTGCATAGCACAAGTCTGCAATGACTTTAGTCTGCTGTGTGATTCCTATAAGTGTGTCCAAGAAGTGTGAAGATTAGTTTAGAATTAAAACCAGAATTGAACAAGAAGGGAACTGAAGGTAACTGGACACAGTCACTGTAAACAATGTTTGTTTGTTTTCACTTTCACCCCTATAATTCTTCACTTTCTGCGAACTCCCCTAATCCCTACTCCTAGTAAAGAACTGTTCATCTCCTCTTCAATCCTCCCCATCCATCTCACCTCCTCATAACTGTTCCTTAACATACAATCCTCTGTTTTCCAAGCACAGACAGCCACCTCATGCCCTCTCCTGCTCCCACCTGCTAACACTCTCTCTGCTCCTTCTCACTGCTGGTGATATCTCTCCAAATCCTAGTCCTCCTCACCACATCCCCACAGTCAGTTCTCCCATCCACGCTCCATCACAAATTTCCATAACTTCTCTAACCCATTCACCCAGCCCCCACTTCCCCAGTCCCACTAACAGGAGCTCTGTGGAACGCTCGCTCTGTCTGCAACAAGCTTTCCTACATAAACAATCTTTTTGTTACTACCAAACTTTCCTTCCTCGCCATCACTGAAACCTGGCTCACCCCTTCTGACACAGCCTCTCCTGCTGCACTTTCCTATGGTGGCTTCCACCTGTCTCACACACCCCGCTCCAGCGGCAAGCATGGCGGAGGAGTTGGTTTTCTCCTGTCAGGTACCTGCTCCTTCACCCCAATCCCACTGCCACCCTCTGTTACCATCCCTTCCTTTGAGGTGCACTCTGTGCGCATCTATGCCCCCACCAACTTCTAACTGGCTGTCATTTACTGCCCCCCAGGGCCAGTCACCACCTTCTTTGACCACTTCACCACTTGGCTACTTAATTTCCTTTCTGCGGACATCCCCACTATTATCATGGGCGACTTCAACATACCCATTGACACTTCCCTCTCAGCTGCCACTAAACTTCTATCTCTCACTTCCTCCTTTGGCCTCACTCAATGGCCTTCTGCAGCCACTCACAAAGATGGTCACTCATTGGACCTCATCTTCACCCACCTCTGCTCCCTATCTAACCTCTCTAACTCACCTCTTCCTCTTTCTGACCACAATCTACTCACATTCTCTTCCCTCTACAATCCTTGTCTACAATCCCCACCCCATAAACTTGCACACCTTCACAGAAATCTTAAACACTTTGATCTACATTCACTCTCTGAATCCTTCCTCCCTCTCACAGGCATAAGTTCCCTACACAATGCGGATGACGCTGCCGCTCTATATAACACCACAATAGCTGCAGCTTTGGAATCCCTTGCCCCTCTCACACATACCAAAGCTCGCAAAATCAACAGACAGCCCTGGCACACCAGCCTGACTAAAGAACTGAGGCGAGCTTCCAGGGCTGCAGAACGGAGATGGAAAAGATCCCACTCCAATGAGCACTTCATCGCATTCAAACAGTCCCTCACAACTTTCAAGACCACACTCGCCACAGCTAAACAATCCTACTTCTCATCTCTCATATCCTCCCTGTCTCACAACCCTAAACAGTTATTCAACACTTTCAACTCTCTCCTCCGTCCCCCATCACCTCCTCCCTCCCCACTCATCTCAGCTGAAGACTTTGCCTCATTTTTCAAGCAGAAGATTGAGAACATCAGAGACAGTTTTAGTCGACAACCCCCAGAGCCCTTCCTCCCAACTACCCAGCCCTCCACCTCCAAAACCAACTTCTCCACCATTACACAAGATCGACTCTCCACTCTACTCTCAAGATCGCATCTCACCACCTGTGAACTTGACCCGATCCCTTCCCACTTCATCCAAAACCTCGCCACAGTCTTCATCCCAACTCTAAACCATCTCTTCAACCTATCACTAACAACTGGTGTTTTCCCCTCAAGCTTTAAACATGCCTCAATCACACCTATCCTCAAAAAGCCCTCTCTTGACCCATCCTCTGTATCTAGCTATCGCCCGATATCACTTCTCCCCTATGCCTCAAAACTACTGGAACAACACGTCCATCTTGAACTGTCCTCCCATCTATCTTCCTGCTCCCTTTTTGACCGCTTACAATCAGGCTTCCGGTCACACCACTACACTGAAACTGCCCTAACTAAGGTCACCAATGACCTATTAACCACAAAGAGCAAGCGACACTACTCTATCCTCCTCCTCCTGGACCTGTCCTCTGCCTTTGACACAATGAACCATTCCCTATTACTACAGACCCTCTCATCCCTTGGCATCACAGAATTTGCCCTATGCTGGATCTCATCATACCTAACTGACCGAACATTCAGCGTCTCCCATTCACACACCACCTCCTCACCTTGCCCCCTATCTCTCAGAGTCCCGCGAGGTTCAGTTCTAGGGTCCCTGCTATTCTCCATTTACACTTTTGGCCTGGGACAGCTCATAGAATCTCACGGTTTTCAGTATCATCTCTATGCTGATGACACACAGATCTACATCTCTGGACCAGATATCACCACCCTACTAACCAGAATCCCTCAATGTCTGTCCACTATTTCATCCTTCTTCTCCGCTAGATTTCTAAAACTTAACATGGACAAAACAGAATTCATCGTCTTTCCGCCATCTCACGCGACCCCCCCAATGAACCTATCCATTACAGTAAACGGCTGCCCACTCTCCCCAGTCCCACAAGCTCGCTGTCTCGGGGTGATCCTTGACACTGATCTCTCCTTCAAACCGCATATCCAAGCCCTTTCCACTTCCTGCCCCCTTCAACTCAAAAATATTTCACGGATCCGTACATTCCTAAACCAAGAATCTGCAAAAACCCTAGTCCATGCCCTCATCATCTCCCGCCTCGACTACTGTAACCTCCTGCTCTGTGGCCTCCCCTCCAACACTCTCGCTCCCCTCCAATCTATTCTAATCTCTGCTGCCCGACTAATCCACCTGTCCCCCCGCTTTTCCCCGGCCTCTCCCCTCTGTCAATCCCTTCACTGGCTCCCCATTACCCAGAGACTCCAGTACAAAAGCCTAACCATAACATACAAAGCCATCCACAACCTGTCTCCTCCATACATCTGTGACCTCGTCTCCCAGTACTTTCCTGCGCGCAACCACCGATCCTCACAAGACCTCCTTCTCTACTCCCCTCTTATCTCCTCTTCCCACAACCACATACAAGATTTCTCTCATGCATCCCCCCTACTCTGGACCTCTCTACCACAACATATCAGACTCTCATCTACTATCGAAACCTTCAAAAATTACCTGAAGACCCACCTCTTCCGGCAAGCCTACAACCTGCAGTAACCACCGATCGACCAAACCACTGGACTACCAGCTCTGTCCTCGCCTACTGTATCCTCACCCATCCCTTGTAGATTGTGAGCCCTCGCAGGCAGGGTCCTCTCTCCTCCTGTACCAATTGTGACTTGCATTGTTCAAGATTATTGTACCTGTTTTAATTATGTATACCCCTCCTCACATGTAAAACGCCATGGAATAAATGGCGCTATAATAATAATAAATAATAATTATAATAACTCAGGATCAGTAATGTAATGTATGTACACAGTGACTGCACCAGCAGAATAGTGAGTGCCGCTCTGGGGTATAATACAGGATGCAACTCAGGATCAGTACAGGATCAGTAATGTAATGTATGTACACAGTGACTGCACCAGCAGAATAGTGAGTGCAGCTCTGGGGTATAATACAGGATGTAACTTAGGATCAGTAGACGATCAGTAATGTAATGTATGTACGCAGTGACTGCACCAGCAGAATAGTGAGTGCAGCTCTGGAGTATAATACAGGATGTAACTCAGGATCAGTACAGGATCAGTAATGTATGTACACTGACTCCATCAGCAGAATAGTGAGTGCAGCTCTGGAGTATAATACAGGATGTAACTGAGGATCAGTAATGTAATGTATGTACGCAGTGACTGCACCAGCAGAATAGTGAGTGCATCTCTGGAGTATAATACAGGATGTAACTCAGGATCAGTAATGTATGTACACTGACTCCACCAGCAGAATAGTGAGTGCAGCTCTGGAGTATAATACAGGATGTAACTTAGGATCAGTACAGGATCAGTAATGCAATGTATGTACACAGTGACTGCACCAGCAGAATAGTGAGTGCAGCTCTGGGGTATAATACAGGATGCAACTCAGGATCAGTACAGGATCAGTAATGTAATGTATGTACACAGTGACTGCACCAGCAGAATAGTGAGTGCAGCTCTGGGGTATAATACAGGATGTAACTTAGGATCAGTAGACGATCAGTAATGTAATGTATGTACGCAGTGACTGCACCAGCAGAATAGTGAGTGCAGCTCTGGAATATAATACAGGATGTAACTCAGGATCAGTAATGTATGTACACTGACTCCACCAGCAGAATAGTGAGTGCAGCTCTGGGGTATAATACAGGATGTAACTGAGAATCAGTAATGTAATGTATGTACGCAGTGACTGCACCAGCAGAATAGTGAGTGCATCTCTGGAGTATAATACAGGATGTAACTCAGGATCAGTAATGTATGTACACTGACTCCACCAGCAGAATAGTGAGTGCAGCTCTGGAGTAGAATACAGGATGTAACTTAGGATCAGTACAGGATCAGTAATGTAATGTATGTACACAGTCACTGCACCAGCAGAATCGTGAGTGCAACTCTGGGGTATCATTCAGATTGTAAATCAGGATCAGTATAAGATCAGCAATGTAATGTATGTTCACAGTGACTGCACCAGACTAGTGAGTGCAGCTCTGTATTATAATGCAGGATGTAATAATTAGTTATCTGATAAAGGCATTGGGGATTATTCATTAAGGCTGGTGTAAAACACGCTATTTACGGTAATGTATTTTGCTCATCTTCTGACTGGCCTCTTTCGTCACGTATCATTCCATGCGTCACACCAGGAATGATACTGATGACAGTAGCATTTCTGGCACAAAACAAACACTGACACTTTTAATGAATTGGCAAGTGGGTGTGGTCACAACCCTTCCCCCTAAGGCTCTTTCCCAGCCCCACCCATTTTAGTGCAAGTGGTTCAAACTTGTCTGTAAACAGTAAAAGTCACAAAGTCTTTTGCGTTGCACCAAAATTTTGTGACTTTTCAAAGCCTTTACACATTTTTTTGCGTAAAAGCTTTGATGACCCAGCCCCATTGTCTGTGAACGTTCCAGTAATGCATAGTTTCAAATCTGACCAGATAATGATCCACACAGTAGAGGACTACAACATCAATCAAATATTATATGGACATAGGTCTTTCAAGAAAGTGATGCATTTTTGAGGGATCAGGTAAAAATACTCATTCAGAGCTAAGAGCGAGCAGAAATATTCTGTGTAAAACTTGGCTTGTTCTCCTTAATTTCTCTCCTAAAGTTATCATGTGGATCAGTCTGTATCACTTGCGTCCCTGATTGATGCCTCAGTCATATATAAGAAGAATCGTTCAATGTTCTGTACTCTTAGATAATTTCAGTATCAAATTACCACAGGGTTGAATGTTTTCTTCTACGTCAACTCATTCAATCTCAAGTCGAAAGAGTGAAGGAAAAAAATAAGTTTTGAAAAAAATCTTTGAGCTCTCTTCAAAGTCTGTCTGCTTGTCTTTGAATAGGATAAAACTGCGAGCAGAAAAAAAAAATCAGGATGAGAGAGAATGGGAAAACGCTCAACTTGTAAGTGATCTGAACTTTGCCGGCGCCAACAGAACAAACCCTGTTACATATTTCATAAAATAACTATTCTGTCTTTGGGCTTTTGAACAAGTTAAAGCAGCTTTGTGAGACAAAATCACAAGCGCTTGATGGAAAAATGTGGTCTCCATGGACAAATGAGGTTTCTGCAGCAACCCGTGGGGGAACGGATGGACATGAGAAGAAAGAGAAATGGACCTGGATACTATTTACGACCCGAAATGTGACAGCAAGATAAGCCCAAGGAGAGCATGTGTTCCTCCTCTCACGATCCTTGTCTGTAGGACAGATTGAAGAGCTGATCTATTGGTTGGGGTTATTTCTTTCTGGGTAAAATGAGATGTTTTCAACTTGCTATGTGCACACATTCAGGATTTCTCGCAGAAAATTCCTGAGAATTCCGGACATTTTCTGCAAGAAATCCGCAAGAAAACCGCATGCGTTTTTGCTGCGGTTCTGACGCGTTTTTTTCCGGACACTTCCCAATGCATTTTGGAGTGGGAAATCCACAAAAAAACGGGAAATTAATGAACATGCTGTGGTTTTTACCGCGATGCGTTTTTTTCGTGGAAAATACCGCATCATGTGCACAAAACATGCAGAATTCATTCTAAATGATGGGATGCTTATTGTATGCGTTTTTTTATGCGGTTTTATAGTGTTTTTATCGGGAAAAACCACGAAAAAACCGCAACGTGTGCACACAGCCTTGGGAACCTGACAGCAGATACATGCTGCCCATGGTTTACGGTATCAGGCTCACGCTGTATGATTTCAGCCAAGTTTGTATGACTCTAAAATGCTGCGGTGTTTCAGAAAAAAACATACTTTAACCCCTTAGTGACAGAGCCAATTTGGTACTTAATGACCGAGCCAATTTTTACAATTCTGACCACTGTCACTTTATGAGGTTATAACGCTCTGGAACGCTTTAACAGATCCCGTTGATTCTGAGAATGTTTTTTCATGACTTTTTTTTATATTCACAAGTGTAAAAAGAGAAAATGAACCACAAAATTTGTTGTGCAATTTCTCCTGAATACGCCGATACCCCATATGTGGGGGTAAACCACTGTCTGGGCGCACAGCAGGGCTTGGAAGAGAAGGAGCACCATTTGACTTTTCATTGCAGAATTGGCTGGAATTGAGATTGGATGCCATGTCGCATTTGGAGAGCCCCTGATGTGCCTAAACAGTGGAAACCCCCCACAAGTGACACCATTTTGGAAACTAGACCCCTTAAAGAACTTATCTAAATGCGTGGTGAGCACATTTTAGGGGCTGCACTGCACAACCATCTGTCATCTGCTATATGGGTAAGGAAGCATACCTGGGAGATTACGTTACGTTACATATGGGTAGATTGACTAAGGAGATATCCGTGGTTTGAGGAGACATGATACAACAACATTTGATCCTGGGGGGTTGCTTGTCCCATAATACTATATTGGCACTGAGCACCTAATTATATATATATGTATATAGCAGTATGTGGTAGGTCACACAGGTCTGGTACCGTTTGTTTTCTCTTGCTGAGCATGCTTTGTAACTTGTATGAGATTTTATGATGGAATTTGACTTATGTTATAAATAAAATTGATATTTTTATATATTATCTTGGACTTAAACTCCTTTTTCTATGGATTCAAAACCATTAAGGAACTTATCTAGATGTGTGGTGAGCACTTTGAACCCCCAAGTGCTTCACAGAAATTTATAACGTAGAGCTGTGAAAATAAAAAAATCCTGTATTTCCTCAAAAAAGATTTTTTAGCTCGCAATTTTTTATTTTCTCAAGGGTAACAGGAGAAATTAAACCCCAAAATTTGTTGTCCAGTTTGTCCTGAGTATGCTGATACCCCATATGTGGGGGGACCACTGTTTGGGCGCACGGCAGGGCTCGGAAGGGAAGTAGTGATGTTTTAAAAATTCAGATTTTGATGGAATGGTCCTCGGGCATCATGTTGCATTTGAAGAGCTCCTCATGTACCTAAACAGTAGAAACCCCCCACAAGTGACCCCATTTTGGAAACTAGACTCCCCAAGGAACTTGTCTAGATGTGTGATGAGCACTTTGAACGCCCAAGTGCTTCACAGAAATTTATAATACAGAGCCGTGAAAATAAAAAAAATCCTTTTTTTTCCCTCAAAAATGATTTTTTTAGCTCGCAATTTGTTATTTTCTCAAGGGTAACAGGAGAAATAGGACCCCAAAATTTGTTGTCCAGTTTGTCCTGAGTACACTGATACCCCATATGTGGGGGGGGGGGGGGGGGGCACCACTGTTTAGGCACACATCGGGGCCCGGAAGGGGAGTAGTGATGTTTTAAAATGCAGACTTTGATGGAATGGTCTGCGAGCGTCATGTTGCATGTGCAGAGCTCCTGATGTACCTAAACAGTAGAAACCCACCACAAGTGACCTCATTTTGGAAACTAGACCCCCAAAAGAGCTTATCTAGATGTGTGGTGAGCACTATGAACCCCAAACTGCTTCACAGACATTTATAATTTAAAGCCATGAAAATAAATAATCATATTTATTCCACAAAAATGATCTTTTCACCCCCAAATTTGTACTTTCGCAAGGGTAACAGGAGAAATTGGACCCCAAAATTTATTGTGCAGTTTATGCTGAGTACGCTGATACCCCATATGTGGGGGGGGGGGGACCACTGTTTGGGCGCATGGCAGAGCTCAGAAGAGAAGGAGCACCGTTTTGGAATGCAGTCTTTGATAGAATGATCTGCGGGCGTTATGTTGCATTTGCAGAGCCCCTGATGTACCTAAACAGTAGAAACCCCCCACAAGTGACCCCATTTTGGAAACTAGACCCCCCCAAGGAACTTATCTAGATGCACTTATCTTTGCTCGCCCAAGTGCTTCACAGAAGTTTATAATGAAAGTCGTGAAAATAAAAAATAAAAAATCTGTTCCACAAAAATTATTTTTTCAGTCCCCAATTTTTTATTTTCCCAAGGGTAACAGGAGAAATTGGACCCCAAAATTTGTTGTACAATTTGTCCTGAGTACGCTGGTGCCCCATATGTGGGGGTAAACCACTGTTTGGGCGCAAAGCAGAGCTCAGAAGGGAGGGAGCACCATTTGACTTTTTGAGCGCAAAATTGGCTGTCGCATTTTGAGACCCCCTGATGTACCTAAACAGTGGAAACCCCCCAATTCTAACTCCAACCCTAACCCCAACACACCCTAACCCTAATCCCAACCCAATCCATAACCCTAATCAAAACCCTAACCCCAAAACACCCCTAACCCTAATCCCAACCCAATCCATAACCCTAATCACAACCCTAACCCCAAAACACCCCTAACCCTAATCCCAACCCTAACCCTAATCAAAACCCTAAGCCCAACACACCCCTAATCATAATCTCAACTCTAACCCTAATCCCAACCTCAATCCCAATACACCCCTAACCCTTATCCCAACCCTAACCTTAACGCATCCAGGCCGGGAAAGTAGTGGAGAAATTTATGTCCCACTAGGTTGAGGACGTGAGCAATGCAAGGCATGTGTGTGAGCTTGCCCCAGGGTATGGCTGCCACCAGGTTTGCACCTTTATCGCACCCGGCCTTCCCTGGCTCAGCCATTGCTCTAAGTCAGCTTGGATAGCTGTCCACAACTCTTGAGCTGTGTTAATGCGATCTCCTACATGTATTAATTTGAACACTGCCTTATTTCAATGAGCCATGGCTGCCTAGTACAGAGGTGGAGGGGATTCTATCTGCACTGTTGGAACATGTGTCTCATTAAGAGAGAGGTTGAAGGCACAAAACTATTAGGTATAGAGGTTTGTCCCGCAAGCCTTGGGGATTCAAAGACTTTTGGAGCAGCCCCATGAGAGGCTGCTCCCACAGCCACCAGAGTCACCTAGTGCCCAGTCAGTGAGATGTAACGCCTCTGGTGAAATGCACCCTGGCAGATATAGATTTTTTTCAGGGAATGAGTGATGTTGTCTGCGACATGCTGGTGTAGAGCAGGCACAACTTTCTTAGAGAAGTAATGGTGGCTGAGCCACTAGTATTGGAGGTTGGCCATCAACTTTCTAAAACCATCTGTATCCATCAGGCGCAAAGGCAGCGTTTCTGTGGCCATCAGATTGGAGATGATGGAATTCAAGCTCTTAACTTCAGCATGTGTAGGAGGAAACATTCTTTTACATGACCTCGGTACCTCTGGGTTCACACCAAGTGGCATTTACAAACTCATCATCATCCTCTCTGTTCTCACACACCTCACCCTGAGAGTCACCCTTCTCCTCTTCCTGCCCTGACACCACAGTACAGTAAACATGCACTTCTGGTATATAAGTCTCATCAGGATCACCTCTACCCTTGGTGATTAATGTCTGATGATGAGGTTCTAAGTTCAGCTCAGACCCTACTTTGTCCGACCCTAGATACAAAATGAAAAAAATTTGGGCATCGATGCAGATGCTTTCCTTCTCTGAATTCTGTGAATCTTCAGAGCAGACCTCAGATGTTCTGTTGTCACCTGCACATGTTCTAAATAAGGCTACGTTCACATTAGCATTTTGCGGGGCTGCGTCGGGCGCAGCCGCGGCGACGTATGCGTCATGCGCCCCTATATTTAACATGGGGGCGCATGGACATGCGTTGTCTTGCGTTTTGTGATGCATGCGTCTTTTTTGGCGCAAGCGTCAGGGCGCAGAGGACGCAGCAAGTTGCATTTTTTTTGCGTCCAAAATCAAGCCAAAAATAGACGCATGTGTCACAAAACAATGCGTTTTTGCGTGCATTTCACATCCGTCGTGCGTTGCGGTGACGACGCTGCGTCCAAAGACTCGAATGTGAACGTAGATTAAGGATTGGTGTTTTTCAGGACCGGTGAGTGCACTTCTGTTTTTTTTTTCATTTTGGTTTCTGCGCTCAGATTTGCTGCCGGAATCAACACACAAAGTTAAGGGAAAACAAAAAAGAGCGCACCGCTCCTCTAATCTCTCTACACCCCCTCTCCTCATCAAACACGTCAGCCCCTGGTCATTATACAGCACCACTATCCTAGCCAAAGTAATAACAAAAGCATTAGTGGAAACACGATGATTTAACGAACTGTGACTGAATTGTGACCGAATTTTGCAGACTTTGAGTAAAAATGCTCATGAAACCGAACACGAATGCGAATGTGCTATGTTCGTGCCGAATTTGAAATTGGCAAACATTTTCCGTACAAGATTGCTCATCTCTAGTCTTAATCTCCATTGTTCCTGATAACTGCCATTTCTTAGTTACATATTGAACTGGGGAAATGCTTTGCCATCTTCTTATAGCCTTCTCTTGCTTTGTGGGCCTCCACCATTTTCATTTTCAGAGTGCTAGGCAGCTTCTTAGAAGAACCCATGGCTGCTATTTTTTGGCACAAAGTTAGAGGAGTCTGGGTTTTTATAAAGCTCGGAAATTTGCATTACCTGGCCTTTCCTAACAATGATAGTGAACAAGCCAGGCTAATTAAGGTCTGAAACCTTGGTCAAAGTAATATGAGCATACAACTTTCCAAGGGTGCCCAATCATTTTCATTGGCCAATTTTCCTTTTTGTAATTTTTAAAATTGCACTATACCTTACGCTATGGATTACTTATTTTACACTACTACACACTATACATAACCATATAACTATACATTATATAAATAGTCAGCCATGAAAGCCTGCTCTTGCCTACGAGGATATCTGTTGTGTCCGCCAGTACCAGCCTGTGTCAGTCGTGTCAGCTACTGTTACAGCCATGCCTATCTGGGCTTGCCCAGTGCACCATCCCTGCCTCCAGTTGATTAGGGGTCAGCTGCCATTCACCTAAGGTCAGTCCTGGTGTTCCACCTTGTCCCACCTCCTTCGTCTCTCCTCAGATCACAGTGTCATCAAGTGCCATGTAACCAGGGTCAGACCTAGTCATGCTACTCTAGGCTTTCCTTGGGCCACAGCACAGTGGTTCCACCACCCAGCTCGTTACAGCAATGAGTCTTTTACAATGCTCTGGAAGAATTTTAGCCCACTCATCTTTGCAGAATTGTTGTAATCCAGCCACATTTGAGGGTTTTGGAGAATGAACTGCCTTTTAAGGTTATGCCACAGAATTGCAATCGGATTAAGGTCAGGTCCTGGACTAGGCTACTCCAAATTTTAATTTTGTTTTCTTAAACCATTCAGAGGTGGACTTGCAGGTGTGTTTTAGATCATTGTCCTGCTGCATAACCCAAGTGTGTTCAGCTTGAGGTTAAGAACAGATGGCTGGACATTCTCCTTCAGGATTTTTTGGTAAACAGCAGAATTCATGGCTCCATTTACTACAGCAAGTCTGCTGAAGCAGAAAAAGAGCCTCAGACCATCACACTACCACCATCATATTTTACTGTTGGTATGATGTTCCTTTTCTGAAATACTGTGTTACTTGTATGCCAGATCTAATCCAACATACACCTTCCAAAAAGTTCAGCTTTTGCATTGTCAGTCCACAGAGTATTCTCACCAAAAGCCTTGGGGATCATCAAGATGTCTTCTGGCTAAAGGAGACCAGCCTTTATGTTCCCATTGCTCAGCAGTGGTTTTTGTCTTGGACCTCTACCATCTGGGTCATTTTTTCCCAGTCTCTTTCTTAGACCGGCGTCACACTAGGCGTATGAAAATACAGTCCGTTTTACAGGCGTAATACGCAGAAATGACCCCAAAACAGTGATCCATATGTCATCCGTAGGCAGGGTGTGGCGTATTTTGAGCATGTCATCCTCCGTATGTAAATCTCAAAAAACTGACCGTCACATCCAAACATAGAATAAGTGTGAACAGGTGCTGAACCTAGAGTCACCAACTCGTATAAAGTAAAAAAAAATAAGGCAGCACACTGCAGCTCTAAAACATGCAAACATGAAACATGAAAATTGAACTGCATTATTGCACTAGAAATATGTAAAAATGAGAGCGTTTAGCGCATAAATTGGCCAATTTATGTGTACCTGGTAGGCACATTAGGGCATCTCTCATATACCAGGTCCTACACTTGCCTTTCCTCGCTGAGAATAAACTTCTTCATCTGAATGGGTACCTGCGAAATCTCTTCTTAGACTAAATTTCTCTCTCTCTGTGGAGGGGTAATGGACCGGCTACGTTTAAAACACCTGTGGCTAGGAGGCGGAGTGCTCAGTCACAAGGCTAAAGAATACAAATTTAAAAAAACTGACCATCACATCCAAACATAGAGTATGTGTGAACAGGTGCTGAACCTAGAGTCACCAACTCGTATAAAGTCAAATAAATAAGGCAGCACACTGCGGCGCTAAAACATGCAAACATGAAAATTGAACTGCATTACTGCACTAGAAATATGAAAAAATGAGAGCGTTTAGCGCATAAATTGGCCAATTTATGTGTACCTGGTAGCCACATTAGGGCATTTCTCTTATACCAGGTCCTACACTTGCCTTTCCTCGCTGAGAATAAACATCTTCATCTGAATGGGTACCTGCGAAACCTCTTCTTAGACTAAATTTCTCTCTCTCTCTGTGGAGGGGTACCTTTATTACCCCATATCCCACTGCTACAGGGGAGTGGGAAGAGAGAGGCTAAGTGCCAGAATAGGCGCATCTTAGAGATGTGCCTTTTCTGGGGTGGCTGGGGACAGATGTTTTTAGCCAAGGGGGGTCAATAACCATGGTCCCTCTCTAGGCAATTAATATCTGCCCTCAGTCACTGGCTTTTCCACTCTGGCGGAGAAAATTGCGCTGGGGGCACACGCCAGTTTTTCCCGCAATTTAACCCTTTATTTTAACAGCTAGAGCCCCCAAATTTGGCACACACACTCTACTAACATTAGTAGTGAGGAATATGCAAAAAAAAGGGATATGAAATGGTTTACTGTATGCAAATCATGTCTCATATCCTGTCGGGTTTGATAAGGAGATAGCAAAAGCCTGCAATTTAATTACCGGCTGTTATGCTCTCTAGCTCTGTATTAATTATAAATATACAGTACAGACCAAAGTTTGGACACACCTTCTCATTTAAAGATTTTTCTGTATTTTCATGACTATGAAAATTGTAAATTCACACGGAAGGCATCAAAACTATGAATTAACACATGTGGAATTATATACTTAACAAAAAAGTGTAAAACAAATGAAAATATGTCTTATATTCTAGGTTCTTCAAAGTAGCCACCTTCTGCTTTGCACACTCTTGGCATTCTCTTGATGAGCTTCAAGAGGTAGTCACCGGAAATGGTTTTCACTTCACAGGTGTGCCCTGTCAGGTTTAATAAGTAGGATTTCTTGCCTTATAAATGGGGTTGGGACAATTAGTTGTGCAGAAGTCTGGTGGACAGACAGCTGATAGTCCTACTGAATAGACTGTTAGAATTTGTGTTATGGCAAGAAAAAACATAGTAACATAACCGAAAAAGACATTTGTCCATCCAGTTCAGCCTATATTCCATCATAATAAATCCCCAGATCTACGTCCTTCTACAGAACCTAATAATTGTATGTTACAATATTGTTCTGCTCCAGGAAGACATCCAGGCCTCTCTTGAACCCCTCGACTGAGTTCGCCATCACCACCTCCTCAGGCAAGCAATTCCAGATTCACACTGCCCTAACAGTAAAGAATCCTCTTCTATGTTGGTGGAAAAACCTTCTCTCCTCCAGACGCAAAGAATGCCCCCTTGTGCCCGTCACCTTCCTTGGTATAAACAGATCCTCAGCGAGATATTTGTATTGTCCCCTTATATACTTATACATGGTTATTAGATCGCCCCTCAGTCGTCTTTTTTCTAGACTAAATAATCCTAATTTCGCTAATCTATCTGGGTATTGTAGTTCTCCCATCCCCTTTATTAATTTTGCTGCCCTCCTTTGTACTCTCTCTAGTTCCATTATATCCTTCCTGAGCACCGGTGCCCAAAACTGGACACAGTACTCCATGTGCGGTCTAACTAGGGATTTGTACAGAGGCAGTATAATGCTCTCATCATGTGTATCCAGACCTCTCTTAATGCACCCCATGATCCTGTTTGCCTTGGCAGCTGCTGCCTGGCACTGTCTGCTTCAGGTAAAAAAAGCAGCTAAGTAAAGAAAAACGAGTGGCTATCATTACTTTAAGAAATGAAGGTCAGTCAGTCTGAAAAATTGGGAACACTTTGAAAGTGTCCCCAAGTGCAGTGGCAAAAACCATCAAGCTCTACAAAGAAACTGGCTCACATGAGGACCGCCCCAGGAAAGGAAGACCAAGAGTCCCCTCTGCTTCTGAGGTGACTCTTGGTCTTCCTTTCCTGGGTCGGTCCTCATGTAAGCCAGTCCGAAAAATTGGGAAAACTTTGAAAGTGTCCCCAAATGCAGTTGCAGAAACCATCAAGCGCTACAAAGAAACTGTCTCACATGAGAACTGCCCCAGGAAAGGAAGACCAAGAGTCACCTCTGCTTCTGAGGATAACTTTATCCGAGTCACCAGCCTCAGAACTCGCAGGTTAACAGCAGCTCAGATTAGAGACCAGGTCACACAGAGTTCTAGCAGCAGACACATCTCTACAACAACTGTTAAGAGGAGACTTTGTGCAGCAGGCCTTCATGGTAAAATAGCTGTTAGGAAACCACTCCTAAGGACAGGCAACAAGCAGAAGAGACTTGTTTGGGCTAAAGAACACAAGGAATGGACATTAGACCAGTGGAAATCTGTGCTTTGGTCTGATGAGTCCAAATTTGAGATCTTTGGTTCCAACCACCGTGTCTTTGTGTGACGCAGAAAAGGTGAACTCTACATGCCTGGTTCCCACCGTGAAGCATGGAGGAGGAGGTGTGATGGTGTGGGGGTGCTTTGCTGGTGACACTGTTGGGAATTTATTCAAAATTGAAGGCATACTGAACCAGCATGACTATCACAACATCTTGCAACGGCATGCTATTCCATGCGGTTTGCATTTAGCTGGACCATCATTTATTTTTCAACAGGACAGTGACCCCAAACACACCTCCAGGCTGTGTAAGGGCTATTTGAGCAAGAAGGAGAGTGATGGGGTACTACGCCAGATGACCTGGCCTCCACAGTCACCAGAATGGAACCCAATCGAGATGGTTTGGGGTGAGCTGGACCGCAGAGTGAAGGCAAAAGGGCCAACAAGTGCTAAGCATCTCTGGGAACTCCATCAAGATCGTTGGAAGACCATTTCCGGTGACAATCTCTTGAAGCTCATCAAGAGAATGCCAAGAGTGTGCAAAGCAGTCATCAATACAAAAGGTGGCTACTTTGAAGAACCTAGAATATAAGACATTTTTTCAGTTATTTCACACTTTTCTGTTAAGTATATAATCCCACATGTGTTAATTCATAGTTTTGATGCCTTCAGTGTGAATTTACAATTTTCAAAGTCATGAAAATACAGAAAAATCTTTAAATGAGAAGGTGTGTCCAAACTTCTGGTCTGTACTGCATATATATATATATATATATATATATATATATATATATATATATATGTATATATATATATATATATATATATATATATATATATATATATATATATATATATGTGTGTCTCAATGACATATATATATATATATATACATACATATATATACTAGCTGAAGAGCCCGGCATTGCCTGGGCATAGCAAATATCTGTGGTTAGTTATAGCACACTTCTCTTATTTTCCCATCATGCCTCTCATTTTCCCCCTCACTCCGCTCATTCCCCCCTAACATTTGTCATTTCGCCCTCACATCTCTCATTTTAACCTCACACCTCTCATTTTCCCCTCAGTATATACGTTTGTCATCTCCCTTATATATAGTATACAGTATATAGGAGAAATCGCTCCTGTCAAACCAATCTAATCAGTTTTTATGAAGAGGTAAGCTATAGACTGGACCACGGTGAGTCATTGGACGTGGTATATCTCGATTTTTCCAAAGCGTTTGATACCGTGCCGCACAAGAGGTTGGTACACAAAATGAGAATGCTTGGTCTGGGGGAAAATGTGTGTAAATGGGTTAGTAACTGGCTTAGTGATAGAAAGCAGAGGGTGGTTATAAATGGTATAGTCTCTAACTGGGTCGCTGTGACCAGTGGGGTACCACAGGGGTCAGTATTGGGACCTGTTCTCTTCAACATATTCATTAATGATCTGGTAGAAGGTTTACATAGTAAAATATCGATATTTGCAGATGATACAAAACTATGTAAAGCAGTTAATACAAGAGAAGATAGTATTCTGCTACAGATGGATCTGGATAAGTTGGAAACTTGGGCTGAAAGGTGGCAGATGAGGTTTAACAATGATAAATGTAAGGTTATACACATGGGAAGAGGGAATCAATATCACCATTACACACTGAACGGGAAACCACTGGGTAAATCTGACAGGGAGAAGGACTTGGGGATCCTAGTTAATGATAAACTTACCTGGAGCAGCCAGTGCCAGGCAGCAGCTGCCAAGGCAAACAGGATCATGGGGTGCATTAAAAGAGGTCTGGATACACATGATGAGAGCATTATACTGCCTCTGTACAAATCCCTAGTTAGACCGCACATGGAGTACTGTGTCCAGTTTTGGGCACCGGTGCTCAGGAAGGATATAATGGAACTAGAGAGAGTACAAAGGAGGGCAACAAAATTAATAAAGGGGATGGGAGAACTACAATACCCAGATAGATTAGCGAAATTAGGATTATTTAGTCTAGAAAAAAGACGACTGAGGGGCGATCTAATAACCATGTATAAGTATATAAGGGGACAATACAAATATCTCGCTGAGGATCTGTTTATACCAAGGAAGGTGACGGGCACAAGGGGGCATTCTTTGCGTCTGGAGGAGAGAAGGTTTTTCCACCAACATAGAAGAGGATTCTTTACTGTTAGGGCAGTGAGAATCTGGAATTGCTTGCCTGAGGAGGTGGTGATGGCGAACTCAGTCGAGGGGTTCAAGAGAGGCCTGGATGTCTTCCTGGAGCAGAACAATATTGTATCATACAATTATTAGGTTCTGTAGAAGGACGTAGATCTGGGGATTTATTATGATGGAATATAGGCTGAACTGGATGGACAAATGTCTTTTTTCGGCCTTACTAACTATGTTACTATGTTACTATGTTACCTGTATGTCATCTTCTGTATATAGTATATACCTGTTTGTCATCTCCCCTGTATATAGTATATACCTGTGTGTCATCTCCTCCTGTATATAGTATATATCTGTGTGTCATCTCCCCTGTATATAGTATGTACCTGTATGTCATCTCCTCCTGTATATAGTATATACCTGTGTGTCATCTCCTCCTGTATATAGTATATACCTGTGTCATCTCCCCTGTATATAGTATATACCTGTGTGTCATCTCCCCTGTATATAGTATATACCTGTGTGTCATCTCCCCTGTAAATAGTATATACCTGTGTGTCATCTCCCCTGTAAATAGTATATACCTGTGTGTCATCTCCCCTGTATATAGTATGTACCTGCATGTCATCTCTTCCTGTATTAGACCTCATTCACACGTTATTTGGTCAGTATTTTTACCTCAGTATTTGTAAGCTAAATTGGCAGCCTGATAAATCCCCAGCCAACAGGAAGCCCTCCCCCCTGGCAGTATATATTAGCTCACACATACACATAATAGACAGGTCATGTGACTGACAGCTGGCGTATTTCCTATATGGTACATTTGTTGCTCTTGTAGTTTGTCTGCTTATTAATCAGATTTTTATTTTTGAAGGATAATACCAGACTTGTGTGTGTTTTAGGGCGAGTTTCAGGTGTCAAGTTGTGTGTGTTGAGTTGCATGTGGCGACATACATGTAGCGACTTTTGTGAGATGAGTTTTGTGTGGCGACATGCGTGTAGCAACTTTTTGTGTGTCGAGTTGCATGTGACAGGTTAGTGTAGCAAGTTGTGTCCAGCAAGTTTTGTGCATGGCGAGTTTTGCGCGTGGCAAGTTTTATGTGTGGTGTGTTTTGAGTATGTGCAAGTTTTGTGTGAGGCAACTTTTGCATGTGTTGCAACTTTTGTGCATGTGGCAATTTTTCTGCGTGTGCAAGTTTTGCGTGTGGTGAGTTTTCCATGTGGCGAGTTTTGCGTGAGCCTAGTTTTGCATGTGGTGAGTTTTGCGCGTGCCGAGTTTTGAGCAGCGACTTTTGTGTTTTGACTTTTATGTGACGAGGTGTATGTGTGGTGAAATGTGTGCTGAGGGTGGTATATGTGTTCAAGCACGTGGTAGTGTGTGGCGCATTTTCTGTGTGTGTGTTCATATCCCCGTGTGTGGTGAGTATCCCATGTCGGGGCCCCACCTTAGCAACTGTACGGTATATACTCTTTGGCGCCGTCCCCCTTGTTCACATCTGGCAGCTGTCCATTTGCCTCCAACACTTTTCCTTTCACTTTTTGCCCGTTATGTAGATAGGGGCAAAATTGTTTGGCGAATTGGAACGCGCGAAGTTAAAATTTCGCCTTGCAACATAGCCTATGACGCTCTCGGGGTCCAGACGTGTGACTGTGCAAAATTTTGTGGCTGTAGATGAGACGGTGCAGATGCCAATCCCGGACATACACACACATATACATGCACACACACATTCAGCTTTATATAAGTTACACGCATGGTCCGTGTGTAATCCGTATTTTTCTCGCCCCCATAGACTTTCATTGGCAGATTTTTTGCGCAATACGCTGACAAACGCAGCATGCTGGGATTTTCTACACATGTAAAATAAAGCTGCGAAATATACAGCAGATAGGAGCTGCCCCATAATCATTGGTCCGTGTGCAATGCGTAGTTTTTGTGCCTCTCATACATCCGTAAAACTCTAGTGTGACGCCGGCCTTATAGCGGAGTCATGAACACTGATCTTAACTAAGGCAAGTGAGGCCTGCAGTTCTTTGGATGTTGTGGGGAATTTTGTGACCTATTGGATGAGTCATTGCTGTGCTCTTGGGGTAATTTTAGTCAGCCAGCCACTCCTGGGAAGGTTCACCACTGTTCAGTGCTTTTGATATTGTGGATAATGGCTCTCATTGTGGTTCACTGGAGTCCCAAAGCTTGAGAAATGGCTATATAACCTTTTCTATACTGATAGATCTCAATTAATTAGTTCCTCATTTGTTCCAGAATTTTGTAGGATTGTGGCATGTCGTCTAGCTTTTGAGGATCTTTTGCTCTACTTCACTTTGTTATGAAGGTCCTATTTAAGTGATTTCTTGATTGAGAATAGGTGTGACTAGGAAATTTGAACTCACCTTCCCTAAGATGTAATAAACAACAGTTAATTTATGTTTTAGGAGAGGGGGGCAATCACTTTTTCATACAGGTACCTCTAGGTTTGTATTTCTTTTTCCCTTAATAATAAAGACCCTTATTTAAAAAACTGCATTTTGTATTTACTTGTGCTATCTTTGTTTAATATTTTAATATGATTGGTGATCTGAAACATTTAAGTGTGACAAACATACAAAAAAATGGGAAATCAGGAAGGGGGCAAACACTTTTTCACACAACTGTATATGCTGAGTTGTGACTGACACTGTGCTGACCACACCTCTATGACTGAAAACCAGAGGCTGCCAGGAGCAATAAAGTTAATTTCCTTCCTGTAGCATTCCCTCCCTGTAGCAGCTGCCCAGATTAAGGCTATGTGCACACATTGCGGATTTTGATGCGGATCTGCAGCGTTTTTGGACACGTGGAATTGCATCAAATCCACAGTGTAGTGCACAACCACTCTTAGTCAATGGGAATTTCAGAATTGGTGTGCACATGCTGCGGAAAAATCTGCGCGGATTCGCAGTGTTTTATTTTCTGCAGCATTTCAATTCTTGCGAATTTGTAGCGTTTCTGCACCCATTGATTTTCATTGAGTCAGTCAAATTCGCAGCAAAACCACAGGTGTAAAAAGATTTGTGGTTTTGCTGCGGAGTTGCGTGCGAAAAACGCTGCAGATAGGGAGGAGGAAGAGAGTGTGGGCTGAGACTGTGTGTGCAGAGAACATGTGCGTGACTGTGTGCAGGTGTATGTGTGTATCTGTGTGTGTGCAGGGGTCTGCGGGTGTGTGCACTACTGTGTGTGTGTGTGGGTCTGTGTGTAGGCAGGCATCGTCCGATGGGACTACTAGTCCCATCCGGCTATGTCTGCTGTCACATAGAACAGTGACAGCATTAGCCGATGATGGGACAATAGTAGTCCCATCATCCGGTTACTGTGTTGAATAGTAAAAAAAAAATACACATACACACAGTACATACTTAACAAATAGCTAATCCCCGTTGCCCTCAATCACCTGCAAAAAAATAAAATAATAAACCAACAGTATACTCCCAGTTCCAATGTAATCCATTTAATAACGATTGTCCCACAAAGATCTCCCGTGTAGAGCTGTCACATCGGGAGATGTGACCATTCTACAGGGGCTCTGGTGATACAGTGAGGTCACCGGAGGTATCCTGAAAGATGAGAAAAAGAGGTTAGATTATACTCACCCAGGGGCGGTCCCAGAGCGGTCCGATGGGCACCGCGGTCGGGTCTGGGGCCTCCCATCTTCTTACGATGACGTCCTCCTCTTGTCTTCACGCTGCAGCTCCGGTGCTGGCGTACTTTGTCTTCCCTGTTGAGGGCAGAGCAAAGTACTGCAGTGCGCAGGCATCGGGAAAGGTCAGAGAGGCCCGGCGCCTGCGCACTGCAGTACTTTAGTCTGCCCTCAACAGGGAAGACAAAGAATACCTGCGCCGGAGCCGCAGCGTGAAGACAAGAAGAGGACGTCATCGTAAGGCGATGGGAGGCCCCGGACCGGACCGCAGCAGGACCGCCCCTGGGTGAATATAATCTAACCTCTTTTTCTCATCTTTCAGGATACAAAGGGGGCTTATCTGCAGCATTACAGAATGCTGTAGATAAGCACCTGATGCCAGTGGGCTTAGCTCACCTTCGATTTTGGGGATGTCATATATGTCCCGCGGGAGGGAAGATTCCCTCTAAACCTTCCCAGCTCTATGACTTTTCTTTGTTCTTCTTGCCTTGAAACCAGTAATTGACCTCATGTGGTCACATGAGGGGGACGGCGCATGTCATCAAAATCTTTGCCCCCATATGACCACTTGAGACTAATCACTGGCCTCAGTACCGGATTAGAGGGCTGGAAGAACCACAGACCAGAGCCAAGAACTGGTAACTGCAGAGGTGTAAGGACAGGTCAGGGTCTAACAGTATCATATACAGTCATGACTCATGGCCAAAAGTATTGACACCCCTGCAATTCTGTCAGATAATACTCAGTTTCTTCCTGAAAATGATTGTAAACACAAATTATTTGGTATTATTATCTTCATTTAATTTGTCTTAAATGAAAAAAACACAAAAGAGAATGAAGCAAAAAATTGATCATTTCACACAAAACTCCAAAAATGGGCGAGACAAAAGTTTTGGCACCCTCAGCCTAATACTTGGTTGCACAACCTTTAGCCAAAATAACTGCAACCGACCGCTTCCGGTAACCATCAATGAGTTTCTTACAATGCTCTGCTGGAATTTTAGACCATTCTTCTTTGGCAAACTGCTCCAGGTCCCTGATATTTGAAGGGTGCCTTCCCCAAACTGCCATTTTTAGATCTCTCCACAGGTCTTCTATGGGATTCAGGTCTGGACTCATTGCTGGCCACCTTAGAAGTCTCCAGTGTTTTCTCTCAAACCATTTTCTAGTGCTTTTTGAAGTGTGTTTTGGGTCATTGTCCTGCTGGAAGACACATGACCTCTGAGGGAGACCCAGCTTTCTCACACTGGGCCCTACATTATGCTGCAAAATTTGTTGGTAGTCTTCAGACTTCATAATGCCATGCACACGGTCAAGCAGTCCAATGCCAGAGGCAGCAAAGCAACCCCAAAACATCAGGTAACCTCCGCCATGTTTGACTGTAGGGACCGTGTTCTTTTCTTTGAATGCCTCTTTTTTTCTCCTGTAAATTCTATGTTGATGCCTTTGCCCAAAAAGCTCTGATTTTGTCTCATCTGACCAGAGAACATTCTTCCAAAACGTTTAAGGCTTTTTCAGGTAAGGTTTGACAAACTCAAGCCTGGCTTTTTTATGTCTCGGGGTAAGAAGTGGGGTCTTCCTGGGTCTCCTACCATACAGTCCCTTTTCATTCAGATGCGGACGGATAGTACGGGTTGACACTGTTGTACCCTCGGACTGCAGGGCAGCTTGAACTTGTTTGGATGTTAGTCAAGGTTCTTTATCCAACATCCGCACAATCTTGCGTTGAAGTCTCTTGTCAATTTTTCTTTTCCGTCCACATCTAGGGAGGTTAGCCTACAGTGCCATGGGCTACTTCTTGATGACACTGCACACGGTAGACACAGGAACATTCAGGTCTTTGGAGATGGACTTGTAGCCTTGAGATTGCTCATGCTTCCTCACAATTTGGTTTCTCAAGTCCTCAGACAGTTCTTTGGTCTTCTTTCTTTTCTCCATGCTCAATGTGGTACACACAAGGACACAGGACAGAGGTTGAGTCAACTTTAATCCATGTCAACTGGCTGCAAGTGTGATTTAGTTATTGCCAACACCTGTTAGGTGCCACAGGTAAGTTACAGGTGCTGTTAATTACACAAATTAGAGAAGCATCACATGATTTTTCGAACAGTGCCAATACTTATGTCCACCCCCATTTTTATGTTTGGTGTGGAATTATATCCAATTTGTCTTTAGGACAATTATTTTTGTGTTTTTTCATTTAAGACAAATTAAATGAAGATAATAATACCACATAATTTGTGTTTGCAATAATTTTCAGGAAGAAAATGAGTATTATCTGACAGAATTGCAGGGGTGTCAATACTTTTGGCCATGACTGTAATTTATTAATTTGACCTCATCCTGGAACTCAAAAGTAGATTACAATATGGAAGTCAACTAGCTGTTATTTTGCTGGATTTGTGTGAAATGATTACCGAAAATTAAAGATTTGATACAAACTGAAATTCTTATAAATCGTGGTGAATTCTAGAGGTTGCAGATCATTTTGTACATCTCTGTTCACAATGTTCACGCAAATTGTGCAGAAATTCAGAGTTTGACGTAAAGTTGCAGGATGGCACTTGTGAATAAAGCGTAGTGGATAGTTATAATATATTGCAGGATGTCACAAAACTGCGGCTTAATCCAGAAAAGGGCATTTACAACTGCATCTATTGCGCCTCTATATTTAATTGGTCATATACTAACCCTTTTGTATTAACGTATTTGAGCCACAGTAACATTTGCCGGAAACAGGCACCAGGCAGAGACCTGGTATAAAATGTCTGCACCCTGTCGTTTGTGATTCTTGTCTATATATCCATAGGTCCCATCTTGGCTTGTGCCTGCGCCGGGCCGTGTGGTGATAATTGGCATGTTGCTGTGTTTTTTCCCAGGCGGACACTGCTTGGCCGCAATGCTTTGCTAACTCCGAGCTGCCCGCTTTCCGTGCGTCTCACTGTGCACTTTCATGGGAAAACTAAGCTTTGAAATGTCAAGTCTAATTTGTGCTGGAGATCGTGGTAACAAGATTTCTCCAACAGAGTCCTTCTCTGTGCGTTCTGCTAATTCAATACGATGACTTTACGGGGAGTCTCGAGACAAAATAAACATTTATAAGAAGAAATGTTGGATTGATTATTACTACTATGAAGAGCTGAGGGGAAGGTGCAACTGTAAAAATTACAGCTCCAATAAACCACAGAATTTAGGAAAGGTATCACATTCTTTTCAAAACAATATTATCTTTGGACATACATGGAGTGCTCCGAGAGTTCAGATTTAGCTAATGTCTATATGCAGCGCCCCAGGGTCCTGGTCATTGCAGTAATGTCATTCTTCCACCAGGGGGAGTGATGTTACGTCTGAAGGCAATGAAGGAAATCTCCTTACCAGGTAAATACTATGCATGCAACAGGTTCACACTCCAGTCCAGAAGGGGGAGCTCTAAGCCTGTTTTAGGTGAACTCCCCTATAAAACATCCTGATCTGGAGGGAAAGGGGGTTCAGAGTTCAGTTCCTGTCAGGAAGACAGAGGAAGAGGAGCTCTGTGGCATAAAATGCTACAGCTCCTGGGAAGAGACGTAGAAAGCAGAACATATTGCAGAGTGTGCAGGAAAGCAGAGCACAGGAGAGGAATATCAGAGGGAGACCAGCCAGGAGCAGGCTGCTTCCTTCTGAGGCGCAGAATCCGGTAGCCAGAATACCGAGGGAGCAAGTATCTCTATGCTTTACTTCAGAGACTGGCAGGACAGATAATTCCACGTTACCTATCCGACCTTATACCCAGGAGGCACGGTGGCAACTTGTGGGGGCTTGGGCGTGATAGTGTCCCTGTAAAAAGCCTCAGGCCATCAGTCATATGGGTTTGTCATATCCTATCCATCAGGGGAACAGAGAGAAAGAGACTTAACCTCTACAATAGTTGTGAGGACCTCACCGAGAAGCTCAGCAGAGAGGTACTACAACACTCAGGCGCTAGAGGAAGGCTACTGATTTCCACCTGGATAAGGGAACTCTGGAATTGCCTTCAGACTGGCTGGACTCTGCCTGCCCTGTGATCTGGTGCTCTGGACTGTGGACGCTGAAGCCTTCAGTAAAGGTAAAGAGACTGCAACCTTGTGTCCTCGTTATTCACTGCGCATCACACCATCCACCATCTACACTCTGGGAAACCCTGGGGACATACTTCACCTGTGGGAAGGTATACCATCTAGCTGCCATCACATCACACCAGCAGACCCCTAAGCAGCGTCGGTCACCCTGACCAAATACCACAGGTGGCGTCACGAACATTTCCCCTTTAAAGACCTTTCCCCCATTTATTAACGGAAGTCCCCTAGAGCCACGGACCGGGTCAACAACCGTGACATTCCCCTTGAGAACTGAAGGGCCCGGCTCAGAGTACCTCACTGCCCCAAAGGGGGGGCGATCCACATACACGCATCACTACAAAATACAGATTACATATTCTTTTCCCAGGTCCTGTATTATGATGGGATATCAAGAGAAATGGGGGAAGGGAAGTGACAAACGCTCTGAGCATATTATCACTTCACAAAATGGGTGTTAAATGTGTTACTTTTAAAGCTTGTATCAAGGCCATCTCTAAACAAAAGCATCACTACTATAACACTGCCCCCTATGTACAAGAATATAACTACTATAATACGGCACCTATGTACAAGAATATAACTACTATAATACGGCACCTATGTACAAGAATATAACTGCTATAATACTGCTCCTATGTACAAGAATATAACTACTATAATACTGCCTTTATGTACAAGAATATAACTACTATAATACTGCCCCTATGTACAAGAATATAACTACTATAATACTGCCCCCTATGTACAAGAATATAACTACTATAATACTGCCCCCTATGTACAAGAATATAACTACTATAATACTGCTCCTATGTACAAGAATATAACTACTATAATACTGCCACCTATGTACAAGAATATAACTACTATAATACTGCACCTATGTACAAGAATATAACTACTATAATACTGCACCTATGTACAAGAATATAACTATAATACTGCCCCTATGTACAAGAATATAACTACCATAATACTGCTCCTATGTGCAAGAACATAACTACTATAATACTGCCCCTATGTACAAGAATATCACTACTATAATACTGCTCCTATGTACAAGAATATAACTACTATAATACTGCCTCCTATGTACAAGAATATAACTACTATAATACTGCACCTATGTACAAGAATATAACTACTATAATACTGCACCTATGTACAAGAACATAACTACTATAATACTGCCCCTATGTACAAGAATATCACTACTATAATACTGCTCCTATGTACAAGACTATAACTACTATAATACTGCCCCTATGTACAAGAATATCACTACTATAATACTGCTCCTATGTACAAGAATATAACTACTATAATACTGCCTCCTATGTACAAGAAAATAACTACAATAATTCTGCCCCCTGTGTACAAGAATATAACTACTATAATACTGCTCCTATGTACAAGAATATAAATACTATAATACTGCCCCTATGTAGAAGAATCTAACTACTATAATACTGCTCCCTATGTATAAGAATATAACTACTATAATACTGCTCCTATGTATAAGAATATAACTACTATAATACTGCTCCTATGTACAAGAATGTTACTAGTGTAATACTGTTCTATATGTGCAATATTATAACTACTATAATACTGCTCTTATGTACAAGAATATATCTACTATACTACTGCTCCTATGTACAAGACTATAACTACTATAATACTGCACCTATGTACAAGAATCTGTCTACTATAATACTGCCCCTATACACAAGAATATAACTACTATAATACTGCCCACTATGTACAAGAATATAACTATTATAATACTGCCCCTATAGGAACATATTTACTATAATACTTCTCAATATGTACAATGACATGACTCCTACAATGATGCCCTCTATGTGCAAGAATATATTATAATTCTGCCTCCTATGTACAAAATATATCTACTATAATACTGCTCAATATGTACAAGAACATCACTACTATAATACTGCCCCTATGTACAAGAATATAACTGCTATAATACTGCTCCTATGTACAAGAAGATATCCACTATAATACTGCTCACTAATACTATAATACTGCTCACTCACAAAAACATAACTACTATAATACTGCCCCTGTATGCAGGTACATATCTACTATAATACTGCTCCTATGTACAATAATATAACTACTATAATACTGCTCAATTTATACAAGAATATAACTACTATAATACTGTCTCATATGTACAAAAATATAACTACTATAATACTGCCCCTATGTGCAAGAATATAACTACTATAATACTGCTCCTTTGTACAAGAATATAACTACTATAATACTGCTCCTATGTACAAGAATATAATGACTATAATACTGCTCATATGTACAATATAACTACTATAATACTGCCCCCTATGTACTAGAATATAACTACTATAATACTGCCTCTAAATGTAAGAATATAACTACTATAATACTGCTCCTATGTGCAAGAATATAACTACTATAATACTGCCCCCTATGTACTAGAATATAACTACTATAATACTGCCCCTAAATGTAAGAATATAACTACTATAATACTGCTCCTATGTGCAAGAATATAACTACTATAATACTGCCCCCTATGTACAAGAATATAACTGCTATAATACTGTCCCCTATGTGCAAGAATATAACTACTATAATACTGCGCCTATTTACAAAAATATATCTACTATAGTACTGTGTAAGAGTATAACTACTATAATACTGCCCCTAAATGTAAGAATATAACTATTGCCCTCACTATTTTGAAAGAATAGGTCAAATGTATTTAAAGGGTTGTTCTTTTCTTCAATCTTCAGAAATGTAGTATTCTAAATCCCGGCCTCCTGCTTGCCCGGGGTGCTTCTCCTGAATATTGACAGTTCTGACCAGTTGTATGTTTGAGTTGCTGGTCTGAACTGCTTGTCCTCCAGTGCAGCCTGCAGAGGCATATGAGGAATGCATAGCCCGGGGAGGCTGGACGGACACAGTGATCCTGCATGCTTCAGAGCAGCGCTCACCATTTCTATATCAAAGAGCTTGTAAGCACTGCCACTGTTGATAAACTACAGAGGTTGCCAGTAATCTAGGTAACAAGCAGCAAACACAAAATTAAAAACCTTTTTTTTTTTTTTTTTTTTTTTTAGAGCAGAGAGGATTTAGATTTTGTACTTATAAGCACTTTGCAATTTTAAGTATTTGCGTTGTTGAGAAGAACCCTTTACGATAAATGCACCAGAATTCTGGCTTCATTCACGGCAAAGGTAGACTAGCGCACTTGTCTCGTGATGTCTTATTTTGCATTGATGTATTTTCTGTATTTTCTGGCTTGACAAGAAATGGGCAGGACCTGAAGTGTGACACATTGTGCCAAGTAGTAAGCTGACTGATAGGTGGTCTAATCCCAAATCACCAAATGTATCATCTATCATGAGCCACGGTGATAAACTTGGTGCATTTTATTACTATTTTGTCTGATTTTACAGAGTTGAATTATTAGAAATGATTAATAAATCTGCCCCATTGTGTTGAACGGCTATGGATCATAATAATAAGTCAGTATTGAGAGAAAATCAGGAAGGATTAACATGCAGGAAATCTGATGGTGCAACAAGATTGTACCATACCCAGGATGTTCATTGATACAGGCATTTATTCAATGATTTACATGACTGTTACCGCCAGTAGGTGGTAGATCTAGAGACCCCGTTTCCTTCCTCTTTGAAGAGACTAATGGCATTGATTCACAGGGGGCACATAGACGGAAGGGGGCATTACAGTGTACATACAGCTGGTATTTTGCCACTATACTACATTATTTCAGGACGGGAAGGGCTGACACAAGTTGCCCTTCCTAATCTACTATCTATGTCTCGGGGTGGCATATATGAAATATACCAATTTGGCTGCCTGTAGCCCCCACTAGGGGGAGCTCACTACATACATAGATTGTACTGAACTGAATTGGAGCTGTATAAATCTGTTGCAGTGAGCTCCCTCTAGTGGCAACTACGACAGTAACCCGGTAAGAAGAACCACTGCCTCCAGTGAGCTAACGGGGACCAGAAAGGATGTCATTCGGCTGCCGGATGCAGACAAGATGACAATTTTCAGCAGTTTTAATATCCTCAGTTTTATCGTAGACTCTTTATAATGTGGTAAAGCCTTGAACACCATGACCGGGTGATAAATTCATCTCAGTAAGGTGTAATATTAGCCTTACTGTTTAGAAAGAACCATTGCAGCAGAAGTTTCTTCCATCGCCAGCAATGAGAGGGTTACGCCGCCACTAGAAGCGCGGCCGGGTCCCCAGACAGCGCAGCGCCCAGGATCGTGTATGACAGCTCCTCCTGATATACTGCAGCGTGTCACTCAGGATAGAAATACACAGCAGCATATTGAGAAAACCGTGTCTCTCCTCATTCATGTTCAAAGCAAATTTATTGCCGGCCCCAGAGCAGCAAATATCATGAATTTGTTATAATGATTTAAGGCATCTTGAGCGGGCATAAGAAAAGCCTCTTGATGAATGACCTTTTTCTTGAAAACAAAGCCAATTAATGTAGTTTACCATTTCCCCGCGTCATATAAATCTATCGGACGGGAATCTCAGAGCGCCAGTCAGGAAGGAACATTGCCCAAAACAGTCACATCAAAACTTAACATGCAATTATATAAATGGTGCACCGAGGCAGACGCCCAAAGTTTTATGTCCTAAGCAGCCGTGCGATTCCTATCCTCATACAATAGTAACAAGACGGCAAAAGCAAAACTATTCCAAGAATATACCTCATACCTCTCTATAACCTATCCTATCACATACCTTCATACCTACAGTGTATATATTCTACAATCTATAGCTATTACCTATCATAGAAGAAGAAGGATTTCGGTTGGGCTCAAACCAGGCATCTGTAACAGCCATGGCATCAGAAATGGTGTGAAATTTGGTACCCTTGAGGTGTTTCTTCAGGTTTGGAAACTGATGATAGTCGGAGGGAGCTAGATCTGGTGAATAAGGTGGGTGGTCAACCAGCTAGAAGCCCAGCTCTGCCAGTGTTGCCTTGGTCGCTTGTGCAGTGTTAGCGGAGGCGTTGACTTGAAGGAACAACATTCCTATGGACAGCTTGCCGCGCATTTTTGGCCTTTAGAGCTGCCTTCAATTGGTCCAAAAGTTCAATGTAATACCTTACCTTGATGGTGGAACCCTTTTGAAGGCAGTCCACTAGCAGCACACCCTCCTTATCCCAGAACACAGACGCCATCACCTTAGTGGCTGATTTTTGCACCCAGAACTTTTTTGGACAAGGAAAACCACTGTGCCTCCACTCTTGACTGCTCCTTGGTTTCAGGGTCATACAAATAAAACCAGGTCTCATCCATAGTGACCAGTCGATCCAGGAAGTTCTCATCAGTCTGGAAATGCTGACAAATGGACCGGGAAGTTTTCACTCGCATGCTTTTCATCATGCGACATCCCCATGATGTCTGCCATTGCTTTAGCTAAAACTTGCCGATTCTCCAGTATGAGGTTGTGCACAGCATTGACGATCTCCCGAATAACAACTACTCTCGGTCGTCCAGGACATTCCTCATCGTTAATGCTGAAGTGGCCCATTTTAAATTTGACAACCCAGTTCTTAACTGTAGAATATTAAGGGCATTGATCCTCCAATGTCTGTGACAGATCACCATGGATATCCTTTGCGGACTTTCCTTGCAGAAACAAGAACGTTATCACTCCTCTGCTCTCATTTGCTGTGAATATCTTATTAGACTCCGCCATTTTGTTTTCCCACATGCGTGTCGATCACTGTTGCCATAAGGTAAAAAACACAACATTTTGAAAACATATATTAGACACATAAGGCTTTCATGTGATGTAACATTCACTACATAGGAAAAAAATACGATAGGTCCAGCAGGAAAGTCAAGTAAAACTCTTATTTATGTCTTCATATTTAAAATATGGAAAATGGTAAACCACTCAAAAAGTATTGCACAGCATCACGCATAAAAAATTAATGGAGTGGCAGCGTTATTCCAACGCGTTTCGACTTGATGTCTTAATCATGGCTTCACTACCAAAGAAACAAAAAAAGATCACAAAGCCAAAGACTTATTAGCAGCCCCTCGTATAGATCATATATGTCATACCCATCTATTATCCATCTATCTATAATGGATAATGATTTCACCTCATAACACAGGCTCCTTGCTTTAGAAACAATTCGTGAAAACCTGGCATTTCGACTTCTTCCCATTCATCACCTTCAGGCTCTTTACCAGTACTAAGCTGGAACAGCGCGTCAGAATTGGTGTTAGATTTTCCTGCTCTGTATTTGATAGTGAATTGGTAATTTGCCAGTCGTTATGTCCATCTCTGTTCTAGGGCTTCCAGTTGGGCTGTGTTCAGGTGTGACAATCAGTTGATGTCTGTGAAGGCTATGAAAGAAGTAGCCGCCAAGTAGTCTCTGAACTTTAGCAATGACCTTTTGTGGCTTACCCTCCTTGTGAAGGGTGTCAATGACTTCCTTCTGGACATCTGTTAAATCAGCAGTCTTCCCCATGATTGTGGAGCCTACTGGAACAGACTAAGGGACCTTTTTAAATGCTTAGGAAGCCTTTGCAGGTGTTTTTTGTTAATTATTCTAATTTACTGAGATAATGACTTTTGGGTTTTAATTGGCTGTAAGCCATAATCATCAACATTAACAGAAAGAAACACTTGAAATAGATCACTCTATTTGTAATAACTATCATAGATGAGTTTCACTTTTAGTACTGAAGAACTGAAATAAATTCACTTTTTGATGATATTCTAATTTTGTGAGAAGCACCTGTATATACAAAAAACTTTAATACATCAATACCTAAAAAGGGGGGGTTTGGTAGCAGAAGTAGGTAAGATGAAAGTGGGGGAATAGGGATGTCGACCCTAATAAGGTCTAATGGTTTCCCTACCTTGCCGTGGAGGTTGGCACAAAAGGGGAACAAAGTGGCGCACCCGCTCAACGTCGGCTCGCTCGCCCTGACCCTGTTACACCCTACAAAAGAATAGCACCATCGTGAAAAACAAACAGCAGGCACACAAAAAAACATACATGAGAGCACTACTAAGGTCGCAAGGGTATTTTCTGGTGAACAGTGCACACCAATCTCTTGTAGGTACTGAGCACAGTGATGGAAGGGAATACCGCCACAGGGAACTAGAAGGTAGATGGGATATTCACCATATTTTGAATTCTGATAATCACTCTACCTTGACACAGAGGCTGGCACCCTAGAAAACGAAATGGTGCCCCCCGTTCAACATCGGCTCGCCCTTCATGACCCTAAAAATCCCTAGCCAGGGGGAGAAAACTACTATTATACAGTCAATAATAGGTTGTTAACCCAACTATCACTGCGGGAGGAGAGTGTTATTGACACCCAAATACTAGAAGTAGATATTTGTGGAAAAAGGCTTAAACAATAATATTAGTAGTTTATATGTAAAAGAAAGCTCTCAGTACATCAGTCATATTCACATAAGCCTCCATAAATAAAAGTAGGTAACAGATAAGGTGAATGTTGTTATTTGGACAAATCACAGATCCTTTTCTTTACAGGTCTCTAGAAAGCATACGAAAAAGGGGGTTTAGGTTGCATGGTACTGATAATTCCAAGCTACCCCTTGAGAGAGCCTGGCCTTCCTTGACCACTCTATTAGAATAAAGCCTTCACTGAGATAATGCCAATATACGGAGAGTGTGTTGTCACCTACCCAATTGCCTAAAAGAAGGATTAAACCTTCACTGAGTTAGTGTACATGCCCAATGGAATGTTAAGTTTAAGGTTAATAATGAACACACTCCAAACAGCCATCCAGGGACCCACAGGAACATATCATAATTAGTAGCCCAGAGCAAGACACAGAAAAAGAAAATCTATAGCATACTTTTCCTTCTTGATGTTTTTATATTCATCCCTATGCGGTTCATGCTTATGAAGGAAGAATCAGGCTGGACACTTCCTGATCAGAGTGAGTGTGCTTTTTAAATATTGAACAGTTAAAGTTTTTGTATATGGTAGGAGGTGTTTTCTCAAGTGTTTTTGGCTACAGCTACTTGCCAATACCCACTGGTCAGGTCCAATGTTGAGAAGAAAGTGGCTGACTAAGGATATGAAGGATTCCTCAATATGTGGCATGGGGTAGGCATCTTTTTGGGTAACACTATTCAGTTTTCTATAGTCCACACAGAAGCAGATGTTCCCATCTTTCCTCCTCACAAGGGCAAATGGTGCCAACCAGGGACTGTGACTGTCTCTGATGACATCTGTGATTTTCATATCCTGGATCAACTTCTTCACTGGCTGGTACATCGATGGAGGGATGGGCCGTTGTCTTTGCCGGATAGGAGAACGTGACCCTGTGGGCATGGTGTGCTGAATGACTTCCATTTTGCCAAAGTTCATGGAATTCTTATAGAAGGCTTGATGTGTTCTTTCAGGACCTTCAGATCTCCACTCTTCCACTTGTCTGGTTTGTTCTGATCTCCCACATAAATATCTTTCCACCATGGACTTTCAGGGTTTTTCACAGGACTAACCTGTCAGGACACATTCCTGGCAGTTCAGGACCTCTTGATTCAGGATATCTTGTAAGGACACTCTTGACAGCTTAGCAACGGCGATGAACTTTCTCAACTCGCCACCCAGGCCATACCAATGGTTCCATCTGGCTCAGCATTGGTTGGTGCCTATGCAGTAGGCGGATGGTCATCTGGATCATTTCTTTGTCTTTGGATGGAGCCAGAGTCAATTCATGTTTCACCAACAATTAGGCCCTGTCTTGGGAACTCCACTTGGCCAATTTTTACTGTAGGTTCCCAATAACCTTGCTGGGGAACAGCTTATCCATTGCTGGTGATAACATTTCTGGAGGCTTCTGCACACAAAATGTCTCCTTCTCTCTCAGTGCTAAGCCCAGGACCCCAGTCATGTGGTCTAGCCATGTGACCTTATTGCCATATATGAAAGCAGGGCTGCTTTATTAACTCTTATCAAACTCCTGATAGCAGAACATAAGTACATCACTCTATACACACATAAACCACTTCTATGTACGGAATTCTAAGCACTGGTGGACACAGACCGAAGAGGGCCCCTGTGAAAGAACAATATACGGGCCCTTTGCAGTCCAATTACTCATCGTAATGCACAATTTCACCTATTTTGAAGGTGGAAATGGCCCCCTTACTTCTTGGCCCCCTGTGCACCACTTCTATGCACTGAATTCTAAGGTCCATTACCTGCAAAGTAGACATAAATTTGTTCAGAGCAGGGAGAACGCTGTTTCAAAGCATGGAGCAATCAAAACATGAGAAGTCCAGCTCAACGAACTTGTGAACAAACTTCTTCTTTAGTCACCAAAAAGTGTTCAGCATAGGATAAAACAACATCAGTTTTGACAGTTACATGATATGCGACATCGATGCATTTCAGGTGACTACGCACCCTTGATTCACTTTTGGTGAATAAAGAAGAAGTTTGTTCACAAGTTTGTCAAGCTGGACTTCTCATATTTTGTCTAGAATCTGTGCAGGGTACAATGAAATCTGAAGACTGTCAAGGGATTCTAGAGGGAAGTGTGCTGCCCAGTGTCAGAAAGCTTGGTCTCAGTCACAGGTCATGGGTCTTGCAACAGGATAATGACCCAAAACGCACAGCTAAAAACACACAAGAATGGCTAAGAGGAAAACATTGGACTATTCTGAAGTGGCCTTCTATGAGTCCTGACCTAAATCCTATTGAGCATCTTTGGAAAGAGCTGAAACATGGCGTCTGGGAAAGGCAACCTTCAAACACGAGACAACTGGAGCAGTTTGCTCTTGAGGACTGGGCCAAAATACCTGTCGAGAGGTGCAGAAGTCTCATTGACAATTACAGGAATCGCTAGATTGCAGCGATTGCCTCAAAAGGTTGTGCAACAAAATATTAAGTTAAGGGTACGATCATTTCTGTCCAGGCCTATTTCATGAGTTTTATTTATTTTTTTTAATTCTGTGGAAGCATGGTTGAAAAGCAATGTCTGACTTTCATTTGCTCATTTTCATAGATTTTTTTTATTTATTATTACTTTTGTCAGATTCATGTTATTTCTGTGTCCACTGTGGGTTTTTCTGTCATTAAACGAGTGGTCCCAACAATTTTGACCACGTGTGTATATCCAGGACCATTGACCGCAGTTATTATATGATGTCCACAGGACAGATACCACACTAGTGATAAATATCCCAGATGTAAGAGTCTAGTGCATCTATCCATACTAATTTTGTGACTTTTCGTTTACATACAGTCATGAGAAAAACTAAGTACACCCTCTTTAATTAGTATGGATTTCAACAGCAATGATGTTAGGAACAATTTCTTAACAGCTTGTTAATCTGAAAATGGTTACAAACAGGTTTAAGTCCATCTTTGTACAATTAGAAAGATAAAAACGTTCATGGAAGCCGACAGTCTTCCCAAAAGTGAATGAACCAGAAAATTTACCTCTAGGTTAAATAGTGCAATGCTCAGAGAAAATGTAATAAAGACAAGAGCTACAGTTCAGACTCTAAAGGCCTCAGCATGTGAAATGTTCAAGTTCACGACAGTACTGAATAAAGAGACCGAATTGCTGGTTTGGAAAAGTTGCCAGTAGAAAGCTTGTCCTTTCTTAAAAAAAAATGATAAAGTTTGCAAAGTTGCATGTGAGCAAACCATAAGATTTCTGGAATAATGTCTTTTTGACAAAAAAGACCAAAGTGGAATTGTTTGGCTATAATGACCTGCTCGACATGTGATGAAAACACAGCAGATCATACCAATTTTTAATTGTTACAGGTTTCTGGGAAAGTTTGGTAACTATCACAGATCCCACAAGGGATTATCATCGCCCGTCTCCAATAGCTCCTATATCACTGCATAGCAGAGTCGGACTGGCCATCTGGCAATTCTGGCAAATGTCAGAAGGGCCTGTCTGGTAGTGGGGCCACCTTGACTGCTACGTTGTTAACAAAATCAAGACACCCATATTGATAAGAGTTGTGAGTGACGGAGGTATCATTAAAAATATTGGTCTTGTGGTAAATCTTGCTTTCCTCCACGCAGGGTAATATTAGTAATATATATCCCATCTGGTGCTTGGGGATGGGGACAGCATGGACCGGTGTGATTAAAGCCCCAGTCCGTACCTGCTGCATAGCTTGGAATTACGGTGGACCTCAGTCTTCCTCTTGACTCTATGAAAAATAAGGTAAACTTTCTTTAACGAGGCATCGGGCAGGCGGGCACTCCTCATTGTCTTTCTCTAGTACAGTTGAAACCAGAAGGTTACATACACTATATAAAAAGACACATCTGCAGGTTTTTCTCAATGTCTGACAAGAAATCAGTATAAACCTTTTCTGCTTTAGGTCAATTAGCATTACCATAATTATTAATATTTGCCAAATGGCAGAATAATTAGAGAGAGCGAATACTTTAAGAAATTTTTTTTACTTACTGCAAACTCAAAAGTTTACATACACTATTCTGCTAATTCTGGACTGCCCATATGATGATGTCATGTGTTAGGAAGCTTCTGATAGTTTTTTTTGGTATCATTGAGTTAATTAGAGACACACCCGTGGATGTATTTTAATGCACACCTGAAACACACTGCTACTTTGTGTAGTGTCATGAAAAAGCTTAACAAATCAGCCAAGATATCAGGAAGAGAATTGTGGACTTACACAAGTCTGGCTCATCCTTGGGTACAATTCTAAGATATCTGAAGGTGCCTCGTTCATCTATACCAGTGTTTCCCAAACTCCAGTCCTCACGGACCCCCACAGGTCATATTTTCAGGATCACTTTAGTATTGCAAAGGTGAGAACTTGTGGCCATTTTTGATGCCTTGATAATTCCATCACCTTTGCAATACTAAGGAAATCCTGAAAACATGATCTGTTGGGGACTGTGAGGATTGGAGTTTGGGAAACGCTGATCTATCCAAACAACTATACACATGTACAAACAAGATGGGAATGTCCAGCCATCATACCGCTCAGGAAGGAGACTGGTTCTGTGTCCCTGAGATGAACGTGCTTTGGTCCGACATGTGCATATCAACCCAAGGACAAAAACAAAACACCTTGTGAATATGATGGCGAAATCTGGTAAGATTGTATCAATATCCACAGTGAAACGAATACTACATCAACATGGGCTGAAAGGCCACTCTGCCAGGAAGAAGCAATTACTCCAAAAAATATGTTAAAAAGCCATATTAATGTTTGCAAATGCACACAGGAACAAAGACCTTAATTTTTGGAGACATGTCCTATGGTCTGTTGAAATGAAAATTGAACTTTTTGGGCATAATGACCATTGTTACATTTGGAGGAAAAAGAGAAGCTTGGAAGCCTAAGAACACCATCCCAACTATGAAACACGGTGGTGGCAGCATCATGTTATGGGGTTGTTTTGCTGCAGGGAATGGTGAATTTCACAAAATAGATGGCATCATGAGAAAAGAAGATTATGTGGGAATACTGAAGCAACATCTCAAGACATCAGCCAGAAAGTTACAGCTTGGGTGGAAATGGGTCTTCCAAATGAACAATGACCCGAAGCATACTGCCAAAATGGTAAAGTGGCTTAACCCCTTATTGACGACAGTTACACCTTACGCAGTTAAGGGCACTTATTCCTCAGCTCTAAGAAATAAGTGTATAGCGCCCCCCAGTGTCGGAAAATCTCTGGGTCTCGGCTACTAGGAGTAGCTGAGACCCTGGAGAAGATGATTCAGGTTGGTTTTTACCGTCTACTGTCATTATTTGGTGAATAATGGCGATCACAAAAAAAAGTCCGGTTTTCCATTAATTTCTCTCTTCTCTGATATGATCTAGCATACCAGCGGAAAAAGAAATGGTGTCCCCAAGCCCCAGCCCGGTAGCTCCGCCATCCCCAGATCCTCCTGCTCCATCCCCCGACCCTCCACATCATCTTCCTGGAAGAAAATGGCGGGTGCAAGCACAGTGTGCCTGCTGGGATCTGCCGGCCGGGATCTGCCGGCCAGTACCCGGCAACAATAGAAGATTTTTCCTATTGGTTAATTTTGATCACTGTGATCAAAATGATAAAAAATAAAATAAAAGTAAACCAAGCCCCCTTTATCACCTTCTTAGCTAAAAATAATAAAATACAATTTTTTTCATTCTTTGCAGTTAGGGTTAGCGTTGGGGTCAGGGTTGTTAGGGTTAGGGGTGTGTTGGCACTAGGGTTGGCTGTGTCAGCGTTGGAGTTCAAACGAGACATGGTGCCCACCATGGATTCCAGCCAATTTTGCTTTCAAAAAGTCATACGGTGCAACGTTCCTTCTGAGTCCTGCTCATAAACGGTGGATTTCCCCCACATACGGGATATTGGTGTTCTCAGGAGAAATTGCACAACAAATTTCGTGGTCCATTTTCTCCTGATACCCTTGTGAAAAAAAAAAAGTTTGAGTCTAAAGTAATTATTTTTTGTGAAAAAAGTTAAATGTTAATTTTTCCTTACACATTGCTTTCGTTCTCGTGAAGCACCTGAAGGGTTAATAAACTTCTTGAATGTGGTTTTGAGCACCTTGAGGGGTGACACTTTTGGGTATTTTCTGTCATATTGATCCCTTTAATTCACTTCAAATGTGATGTGGTCCCTAAAAAAAAAAAATGGTTTTGTAAATTTTGTTGGAAAAATGAGAAATTGCTGGTCAACTTTTAACACAATTTCCTAACAAAAAAAATGTTTCCAAAATTGTGCTGATGTAAAGTAGACGTAGTAAATGTTATGTATTAACTATTTTGTGTGACACGACTCTCAGATTTAACCCCTTCATGACCAGGGGATTTTTCGTTTTTCGCTCCCCTCCTTCCCAGAGCCATAACTTTTTTATTTTTCCGTCAATTTGGCCATGTGAGGGCTTATTTTTTGCGGGACGAGTTGTACTTTTGAACGACATCATTGGTTTTAGCATGTCGTGTACTAGAAAACGGGAAAAAAATTCCAAGTGCGGTGAAATTGCAAAAAAAGTGCAATCCCACATTGGTTTTTTGTTTGGCTTTTTTGCTAGGTTCACTAAATGCTAAAAATGACCTGCCATTATGATTCTCCAGGTCATTACGAGTTCATAGACACCAAACATGACTAGGTTATTTTTTTATCTAAGTGGTGAAAAAAAATTCCAAACTTTGCTAAAAAAAAAAAAAAAAAAATTGCGCCATTTTCCGATACTCGTAGCGTCTCCATTTTTCGTGATCTGGGGTCGGTTGAGGGCTTATTTTTTGCGTGCCGAGATGACGTTTTTAATGATAGCATTTCGGTGCAGATACGTTCTTTTGATCGCCCGTTATTGCATTTTAATGCAATGTCGCGGCGACCAAAAAAACGTAATTCTGGCGTTTCGAGTTTTTTTCCCGCTACGCTGTTTAGCGATCAGGTTAATACTTTTTTTTATTTGATAGATCGGGCAATTCTGAGCGCGGCGATACCAAATATGCGTAGATTTGATATTTTTTTTATTGATTTATTTTGATTGGGGCGAAAGGGGGGTGATTTAAACTTTTATGTTTTTTTTATTTTTTTCACATTTTTTTAAACTTTTTTTTTTAACTTTTGCCATGCTTCAATAGCCTCCATGAGAGGCTAGAAGCAGGCACAAGCCGATCGGCTCTGCTACATAGCAGCGATCTGCTGATCGCTGCTATGTAGCAGAATTGCACGTGTGCTGTGAGCGCCGACCACAGGGTGGCGCTCACAGCGACGGGCAATCAGTAACCATAGAGGTCTCAAGGACCTCTATGGTTACAATGGAGACGCATCGCCGACCCCCGGACATGTGACGGGGGTCGGCGATAACGTCATTTCCGGCCGCCCGGCCGGAAGCGGTAGTTAAATGCCGCTGTCTGCGTTTGACAGCGGCATTTAACTAGTTAATAGGTGCGGGCAGATCGCGATTCTGCCCGCGCCTATTACGGGCACATGTCAGCTGTTCAAAACAGCTGACATGTCCCGGCTTTGGTGCGGGCTCACCGCGGAGCCCTGCATCAAAGCAGGGGAGCCGGCATCGGACGGTATAGTACGTCCGATGCCGGTAAGGGGTTAAGGACACAAAAATTGAAAGTTTGAAAATTGCAAAAAATTTTACCAAATTTCTGTTTTTCATAAATAAACGCAAGTCTTATCAACATTTTTTTTACCACTAACATGAAGTACTATATGTCACAAAAAAACATTCACAGAATCAGTGGGATATGTTGAAGCGTTCCAGAGTTATAACCTCAAAGTGACAGTGGTCAGAATTGGAAAAATTGGCTTGGTCATTAAGATCAAAATTGGCTCGGTCACCAAGGGGTTAAGGATAACAAAGTCAATGTTTTGGAGCGGCCATCTCAAAGCTCTGATCTCAATCCTATTGAAAATTTATGAGAAAAGCTGAAAATGCCGATGCGAGCAAGATGAGCTACAAAGCTGGATCAGTTACACCAGTTTTGTCAGGAGGAATAGTACCAAATTCTGACCAACTATTGCGAAAAGCTTGTGGAAGGAGATCCCAAACGTGTGACCCAAGTCATTCAGACTTATGTTACTATAAGGAAGGTGACGGGCACAAGGGGGAATTCTTTGCGTCTGGAGGAGAGAAGGTTTTTCCACCAACATAGAAGAGGATTCTTTACTGTTAGGGCAGTGAGAATCTGGACTTGCTTGCCTGAGGAGGTGGTGATGGCGAACTCAGTCGAGGGGTTCAAGAGAGGCCTGGATGTCTTCCTGGAGCAGAACAATATTGTATCATACAATTATTAGGTTCTGTAGAAGGACGTAGATCTGGGGATTTATTATGATGGAATATAGGCTGAACTGGATGGACAAATGTCTTTTTTCGGCCTTACTAACTATGTTACTAGATTAAGGGCAATGATGCCAAATACTAATGAAATGGATGGAAACTTTTGATTTGCAATAAGTAGTAAAATGCCATAAAACATTCTCTGTCTCATTATTCTGGCATTTCGCAAATATTAATAATTATGGTAATCCTAATTGGTCTAAAACGGGAAAGGTTATACTGATTTAATTTCAGATATTGAGAAAAACATGCAGATGTGTCTTTTTATATAGTGTATGGAACCTTCTGGTTTCAACTTTATGATAACCTCTGCACGCTGACAAGATGTGATGCAGAAGAGAGAAGTGAGGATGTCCTACAAAAAACAAAAAAGCTTAGGGTTATACAGGGACAAAGTACAGACTTGGGTCAGTGCACAGAAGAAGTCATCAACAGATGATCTGCTCCACAAGGGTCTTCAGATTCCCCCATCCTGTCACGTTGTGAGGTTCCTCTCTCTTGGGGCATGTTGGATAATTAGTCAACTGTGCAAATAGATTAATTAAAATGAAACCCTCCAGAGACGTCACGTTGGGGGGGCACCAGAGGGCAGGAGGAGAGCGCTGCCGCCGTACACAACCCGCGTGTATGATTATTGTTGCTTGGAAGCGCACCCTACAAGCACATTTGGCTCGCGCTCATCATTAAGCTTATTTCACCTCATGCATGTTTTATATCATTCCTGACAATGAGGGAACATTGCACATTTTAATTCCACTGGCAAATTGTTTAATTAACATTTTCTCACATTTATTTCCTAGTGTCGGTCCCCGAGTGCAAGGAAGACGAGCAAACAAAACTTTCTACTAAAGAGACAGTCAATGACGAGGAACATCCATGATGAACTGATCTAGCCCTGGTGGGAATCCAGTAATGTATGGGTATGTCAGGCCTGAGTAAAGCCAGGTCTAGAAGCATCAATGACAAATGCAGGTCCATGTGCAAGCCTGGCCTCATACACTATGTCATTTTAGATTTTGCCGCCATAATCCCCAAGACTTCTTCTGAACCTCCCCCATCATCACTGTCTCAGCATGTCCGATTCTCTACAACATTTGCAACCTTAGACGGAGCCTGAAAGCTCTACACGAAAACCTACAGCCTGCAATGACCCCAATGCCTCCAGCGGAGCTGCTGAAAGCCCCCCAGCTTACGGTCTCCTTCCACATTATCCTGTAGACCATAAGCCCCCAAGCACTGGGACCTCTCTCCTCTGTACCAGTCTATCATTGTTAGTTTGTTCATTGTAATTTATATTTGTAATTGGTATGTAACCCCTCCTAATGGAATCAATGGTGATTGAAAAATAAATATTAAAAAAATCCGCTACACTTTTATTCTGTTGCTTTCCCAGTAGTCACAGCAGCCCTTCCAAATTTGGTTCTGATTACGATCGGCAGTGAATATTGTATTTGCAATATTCATCGATCATTGGAGTCATAGGGAGTAGAAATGACCGAATATGTTCGGAATTGATCGTCACACAAATTCGGCACGACTAGGGTACCAATATGGCACAAATACGGCAAATTATGATTCGGCGACCAATCCAGAACATATTCGTTCAACTCTATTTCTTAATGCACTAGAAAGCAGTAACAAGACTATCATATATATATTTTTTTTTACAGAAACAATCTAAAATCAGTGTGTCAGAGATGGTGTACTTACTCATCAAAAGCGAATGTACTGAGTTTTTGCATTTCTTGCGCTATCGTTTTTGTGAAAGGGGGGGATTTTTTCTAAAATATACTAAAGAAAATCACCCCAAATCTAGACATTTAACCATGACTCACAAAGTGCCACAAATAATTTTTTTTGCACATCTGTTACACCAGTAAAATTTTACATCTGTACATACCACAACAATACAGTACCATGCTAGACATGTTGGCTTTATGGATGGATGCGCACCTACCTAGCATTTATCACATCATTTTTGGGAAAATCGATTTCATAAGATCCAAACGTTTTTTTTTTTTTTTTTAAATGTAGAATGCCAGTTTTCTATACCGGTTTTACTAGTCCAATTTGACAACCATAGCTATGCTGTGGTCTGCTACCACATTTTCCTTTCTGCACTAGCAAGAATTTCTTCTATCCTTTTTGACAAGGATTGAATAGTTGGTGCTGAAAAAAATGTCAAGAGTTAATTATAGTGTTATACAAACTGTATGGCAAAATAGATAGCGGCAATGGAAGGGGTAGTGTAAATGAGAATAATCCATATCCCAATTAAGAATATCGTAGCTAACAGCAGTAGAAACGCCGCCACAGCCAACACCACCACCTCCATCACTCGTAATAGTTTGGAGAAAGCGGTGGGCATTATGAAGTATATGGCATTTCACAAGTCTCAAGTCACAACAGGATGAGGTTACCTCTGACAGCGACACTGTCAGTTTGTGTCACTGTTCTGCAAACAACGGTCTGCCTGATCACAAATGACTAAAAGAGTTCATTTTTGGACGGTTTTTCTTAATTAAAAAACAAACAAAAACAAACAAGCATGAAAAGTCTGTTAGTGTACTGTATTAAATGAGCTGTTGGTTACTACTGAGTTATTAGAAGTTTGTATGGTGAGGTTACGAACATCACTAAGAGCTTAAAAAAGCATTTACATGGTAATTGGAGGCTTTGCAGTATTTTTTTTTTTTTTTTTCGATTTGCTGGGAAGAAAAAATAAAAAATAAAAATTGCTAAACCTGGTGAAAATGAATTTCAAAAGATTTAATCTGTAGTTGTACCAAAACTCTGGCAGAGGTTAAGCAAATCATTTTTGCCAAATTAATGCTGATTTTGCACACAAAAAAAAGCAAACATATGGGTTAACATCACTAGACTTTGGAAAAAGACTTGAATTTGAAGAGACCAACAACGAGAGCCTGTTTTTAGGCATAAATTCAACTGAAATTCCACATGTTGGATGTTTCTTTCCCCCCCAATATCATTTGATGACGAAAATGCAGTTTTGCCATGGGTTTTTTTTTCATTGGCGTACATAGCATTGTAAAAAAGTACTCAAAATCTTGATTCTCTAGGTCAGTATTACCACAGCAATACCAATCTTGCATAGATTTACCGTACTTATTTTATTAAGTAAAGAAATTTCGTATATACAGTACAGACCAAAAGTTTGGACACACCTTATTTAAAGATTTTTCTGTATTTTCATGACTATGAAAATTGCACATTCACATTGAAGGCATCAAAACTATGAATTAACACATGTGGAATTATATACTTAACAAAAAAGTGTGAAACAACGGAAAATATGTCTTATATTCTAGGTTCTTCAAAGTAGCCACCTTTTGCTTTGATTACTGCTTTGCACACTCTTGGCATTCTCTTGATGAGCTTCAAGAGGTAGTCACCGGGAATGGTCTTCACTTCACAGGTGTGCCCTGTCAGGTTTAATAAGTGGGATTTCTTGCCTTTTAAATGGGGTTGGGACCATCAGTTGTGTTGTGCAGAAGTCTGGTGGATACACAGCTGATAGTCCTACTGAGTAGACTGTTAGAATTTGTATTATGGCAAGAAAAAAGCAGCTAAGTAAAGAAAAACTAGTGGCCATCATTACTTTAAAAAAGGAAGGTCAGTCAGTCTGAAAAATTGGGCAAACTTTGAAAGTGTCCCCAAGTGCAGTGGCAAAAACCATCAAGCGCTACAAAGAAACTGGCTCACATGAGGACCGCCCCACGAAAGGAAGACCAAGAGTCACCTCTGCTTCTGAGGATAAATTTATCCGAGTCACCAGCCTCAGAAATCGCAGGTTAACAGCAGCTCAGATTAGAGACCAGGTCAATGCCACGCAGAGTTCTAGCAGCAGACACATCTCTACAACAACTGTTAAGAGGGAACTTTGTGCAGCAGGCCTTCATGGTAAAATAGCTGCTAGGAAACCACTGCTAAGGACAGGCAACAAGCAGAAGAGACTTGTTTGGGCTAAAGAACACAAGGAATGGTCATTAGACCAGTGGAAATCTGTGCTTTGGTCTGATGAGTCCAAACTTGAGATCTTTGGTTCCAACCACCGTGTCTTTGTGCGACGCAGAAAAGGTGAACGGATGAACTCTACATGCCTGGGTTCCACCGTGAAGCATGGAGGAGGAGGTGTGATGGTGTGGGGGTGTTTTGCTGGTGACACTGTTGGGGATTTATTCAAAATTGAAGGCATACTGAACCAGCATGGCTACCACAGCATCTTGCAGCAGCATGCTATTCCATCCGGTTTGCGTTTAGTTGGACCATCATTTATTTTTCAACAGGACAATGACCCCAAACACACCTCCAGGCTGTGTAAGGGCTATTTGACCAAGAAGGAGAGTGATGGGGTGCTACGCCAGATGACCTGGCCTCCACAGTCACCAGACCTGAACCCAATCAAGATGCTTTGGGGTGAGCTGGACCGCAGAGTGAAGGCAAAAGGGCCAACAAGTGCTAAGCATCTCTGGGAACTCCTTCAAGATTGTTGGAAGACCATTCCCGGTGACTACCTCTTGAAGTTCATCAAGAGAATGCCAAGAGTGTGCAAAGCAGTGATCAAAGCATAAGGTGGCTACTTTGAAGAACCTAGAATATAAGACATATTTCAGCTGTTTCACACGTTTTTGTTAAGTATATAAATTCCACATGTGTTAATTCATAGTTTTGATGCCTTCAGTGTAAATGTACAATTTTCATAGTTAAGTAAATAAGGCAGCACACTGCAGCGCTAAAACATGCAAACTTGAAAACACGAAATTTGAACTGCATTACTGCACTAGGAATATGAAAAATGAGAGCTTTTAGCGCATAAAAATGGCCAATTTTATGTGTACCTGGTAGCCTCTTTACGGCATCTCTCCTATACCAGGTCCTACGCTTGCCTTACCTCGCTGAGAATAAACGTCTCCATCTGAATGGGTACATGTGAAACCTCTTCTTAGACTAAAATTCTCTCTCTCTATGGAGGGGTATTGGACCTGCTGTAATTAAAACACCTGTGGCTAGAAGGCGGAGTGCACGATCAGAAGGCTAGAGAATACATTTCAAAAACCTGACCTGCACATCCAAACATAGACTCAGTGTGAACAGGTGCTGAACCTAGAGTCGCCAACTCGTATATAGTTAAGTAAATAAGGCAGCACACTGCAGCGCTAGAACATACAAACTTGAAAACACGAAATTTGAACTGCATTACTGCACTAGAAATATGAAAAATGAGAGCTTTTAGCGCATAAAAATGGCCAATTTCGTGTTTTCAAGTTTGCATGTTTTAGCGCTGCAGTGTGCTGCCTTATTTACTTAACTATATACGAGTTGGCGACTCTAGGTTCAGCACCTGTTCACACTGAGTCTATGTTTGGATGTGCAGGTCAGGTTTTTGAAATGTACAATTTTCATAGTCATGAAGATACAGAAAAATCTTTAAACGAGAAGGAGTGTCCAAACTTTTGGTCTGTACTATATATATATATATATATATATATATATATATATATATATATATATATATATATATATATATATATTTTTTTTTTTTTTCTTTTGACTTGTGTCGCCTTTAACAGTTGATGGAGCTGTGTGTAGACTTTTTTTGTGTGAGGTGTTGATGATTTTACGGATACCAATTTTTGATAGATACTTTTTGATCGTTTTTGTCTTTTTTTAAGGGAGTGGTGATGACGAAAAAACACAATTTTGGATTTTTGCTGTGTTACGGCGTTTTCAGATTCGGTTAATTAATCTTATATTTTGATAGATCAGACTTATTTGAACACGGAGATCACATATATGTTATTTTTATTTTTTATTTTTAGTAGGGGAAAAGGAGGGGGATTCAAACTTAATTTAAAATATTTTTTTAAACTTATATTCACAGGGAATTTGAACCTGCATTTGTCCGATCTCTTATACTATATAGCAGTGCAGCATACAGGGAAAATTGGAGTCTCAGCTTCTGAGCCGTCTCGACATGCGATCATATTTGTGTTATTACGCCAAGAAGTTATTTCTGGGCAATTTTTTTCTCCTACAGACTTGTGTATTGGGTTAAAATAATTTTTATTATTGGGTATCAAAAAATTTCTATGATTTGACTGCTGGCTGAAGAATGAGTTAACTAAGAATCCTTCACGAGCTGCTTTCTACAGAGTTTGAAACCATATAAACCAGAATATTTACTGATCTTTTATTCCATTTTATGTAACCAACTTTCTTTTGTTAGGAAGGTATTTTAGCTTTGTGCATACTGAGCCTCCTGGTTCATGAAAAGAATACCTGAACTGCCGAAAAGCCTGACAAAGTTGGGGAGTCAACTCAGAATTATGGGCTGGGTCCTTTTATTTAGTTTTCTAATAAATCCGACATTTGATAATCTGGCAAAAACCAGACGAAAGGATAGTGAAGGAGCATCAGCTACAAACAAGACAAACAAGACAAAAACCCCAAGGACGGAATTAGGGGCGTACCGTGATTCAATAACGACGCTGTTCGTTAGTGCAATTTTCGGCACAGAGCGATGGGAGAAAATTTAGCAGAACTGATATAAGCGATCTAACAATGATGAGAAATATAAATCAGGAGCTTAAAGCGCCGCTTTCTTTTTTTCCCCCCAGACCATCAAGGAAGATTACTCCAGGAATCGGATTTACGCATTGCGTCTAAATGAGGAGCGAAATAACAGGAACATGTTAAAGTTTGAGTCACGAGGACGCATCGAGGTGTTAACGATCAGTTTCATAAGTTTAGGCATAAAAAATAATTACAGCTTAAATTGCCACAAAAAAAAAAAGAAAAAGAAAAAGTTGAAAAAAAAGGGAAAGTGCAGTCGCCTTCTCCGTGTTGGCACGAAGTGCTGCGTGGCGGTGCCAGATGAGCAGATGTGGCTTGTTAAGACTGTTTCAGAAGGCGTCTTCTCCGATCCATTGTTCAGCGTCTTAAGTGTTCCCTGACAAAACGAGGAATCGGAGACTAAAATAATCAGGCGCGTTATTACGCCACCGTCCCTGAAGCCGCACCTGTGCTGATCGCAGGTTATTGCTGCCGTCTTGTAATGGGATTACAGGCAGCGGGAAAAGGAGAAATTATCTTTAAGATCCTTTTAGTGGCTTCGGTGTACGGAACAGAGGGACCTCCAGGGAAGACGAGCAGGTGAGTGATGGCGCATGGAAGACACCTGCGCGCTAGTGCCCCCTGACTGCAGCACTGAAAACTGCAGCAACCATTTACAAGTTTGCATAATAGAGGAATTTGGCTGAACTGCATCACTCTCGTCCAGAAAAGTGAGGGGGGTTTAGCTGGAGTGGCCTCCGGTAACTCTACAGATTTACCATAATTACACAAAAAACTGTAGAGAAAAAAATGAAAACTGCACCAAAACCTAAAGGGGTTGTTCAGAATTGCAAAAACAAACAGCACCACCACTCACTATTTGTTCTACATGATAATGCAGCTCACTTCTGGAGCGGAGCTACAATTCCACTTGCAACCCATAATCAGTGGTGGCGCCATTTCTGTAAACAGCTATGTTTTTCTAAGGGCTCATTCGGATGTCTGATTCCACGTTCAAGTGCTATACGTGTTTTCACCGATAGTAGTCGTACCTGTGATATCTATGGCGCCATTCACACGTCTGAATTTGATCCAAAAACGGCAATAGGTCCATAGAAAAAGAAATAAGTTGAGCTGCACTCTGATGACATCAGAGTGCAGTCCAATTTTCACAGACAGAAAGGAGGTTGTGTAGATTTTTTTTTTATTTCTCCATTTACGAGAACAACAGTGATCAAACTCTGATCAGAATAAATTGGTCACTTTTTCTCGTACCTAGAAAAATCGGATGTGTGAATGAGGCCTAATGCTGGATAATCCCTTTTAGGATGTACACAAGACATTTTGGTTCTGGAAGGATGGATTCTCACTGGCTGCTGGTTTACACCCCTGACAGATCTGATGCTAAATCCGCATGTCTTACTAGTAGATTTCCACAGCATTTCACGCACAGTAATTCTGTGGCATATACGCATCAAAATCCGCATGGAAGTCATCCAATATTTTTTTCTGGAATTGTTAAGACACAATTACAGCCTGTGTGAATTCACCCACAGGTGCGGAGATTGGAAACAGTCAGTATGGTGGTGCAGAATGAAAAGAGAGCAGATGGAGGTCTGCAATCACTAGAGTATCCAAACCCCCATCTAATATATGAAGCTGTATGTGTGTATGTGTGTATGTATGTGTGTATGTCCGGGATTGGCATCTGCACCGTCGCAGCTACAGCCACAAAATTTTGCACAGTCACACGTCTGGACCCCGAGAGCGTCATAGGCTATATTGTGAGGTGAAGTTTTAACCCCGCGCTTTCCAATTCACCAAACAATTTTGCCCCTATCTACATAATGGGGAAAAGTGAAAGGAAAAGTGTTGGAAGCAAATTGACAGCTGCCAGATGTGAACAAGGGGGACTTAGAGAATGAGAGCGATGGCGCCGAAGAGTATATACCGTACAGTTGCTAAGGTGGGGCCCCGACAAGGGATACTCACCACACACGGGGATATGAACACACACACAAAATGTGCCACACACTACCACCTTAGCACACATTTCACCACACATACACCAAGCTCGCCACATAAAAGTCGAAACACAAAAGTCGCCGCGCAAAACTCGCCACATGCAAAACTAGGCCAACGCAAAACTCGCCACACGTGCAAAACTCACCTCATGGAAAACTCGCCACACGCAAAACTTGCACACGCGGAAAAATTGCCGCATGCACAAAAGTTGCAACACATGCAAAAGTTGCCTCACACAAAACTTGCACATACTCAAAGGGCACCACACATAAAACTCGCCACACGCAAAACTCGCCATGCGCAAAACTTGCTGCACACAACTTGCTACACTAACCTGTCACATGCAACTCGACACACAAAAAGTTGCTACACGCATGTTGCCACACAAAACTCAACACACACAACTTGACACACGAAACTCGCCCTAAAACACACACAAGTCTGGTATTATCCTTCAAAAATAAAAATCTGATTAATAAGCAGACAAACTACAAGAGCAACAAATGTACCATATAGGAAATACGGCAGCTGTCAGTCACATGACCTATCTATTATGTGTATGTGTGAGCTAATATATACTGCCAGGGGGAGGGCTTCCTGTTGGCTGGGGATTTATCAGGCTGCCAATTTAGCTTACAAATACTGAGGTAAAAATACTGAGCAAATAACGTGTGAACGAGGTCTAATACAGGAGGAGATGACACACAGATATACAGTGGGGCAAAAAAGTATTTAGTCAGTCAGCAATAGTGCAAGTTCCACCACTTAAAAAGATGAGAGGCGTCTGTAATTTACATCATAGGTAGACCTCAACTATGGGAGACAAACTGAGAAAAAAAAAATCCAGAAAATCACATCTGTCTGTTTTTTTAACATTTTATTTGCATATTATGGTGGAAAATAAGTATTTGGTCAGAAACAAAATTTCATCTCAATACTTTGTAATATATCCTTTGTTGGCAATGACAGAGGTCAAACGTTTTCTGTAAGTCTTCACAAGGTTGCCACACACTGTTGTTGGTATGTTGGCCCATTCCTCCATGCAGATCTCCTCTAGAGCAGTGATGTTTTTGGCTTTTCGCTTGGCAAAACGGACTTTCAACTCCCTCCAAAGGTTTTCTATAGGGTTGAGATCTGGAGACTGGCTAGGCCACTCCAGGACCTTGAAATGCTTCTTACGAAGCCACTCCTTCGTTGCCCTGGCGGTGTGCTTTGGATCATTGTCATGTTGAAAGACCCAGCCACGTTTCATCTTCAATGCCCTTGCTGTTGGAAGGAGGTTTGCACTCAAAATCTCACGATACATGGCCCCATTCATTTTTTCATGTACCCGGATCAGTCGTCCTGGCCCCTTCGCAGAGAGACAGCCCCAAAGCATGATGTTTCCACCACCATGCTTTACAGTAGGTATGGTGTTTGATGGATGCAACTCAGTATTCTTTTTCCTCCAAACACAAGTTGTGTTTCTACCAAACAGTTCCAGTTTGGTTTCATCAGACCATAGGACATTCTCCCAAAACTCCTCTGGATCATCCAAATGCTCTCTAGCAAACTTCAGACGGGCCCGGACATGTACTGGCTTAAGCAGTGGGACACGTCTGGCACTGCAGGATCTGAGTCCATGGTGGCGTAGTGTGTTACTTATGGTAGGCCTTGTTATATTAGTCCCAGCTCTCTGCAGTTCATTCAATAGGTCCCCCCGCGTGGTTCTGGGATTTTTGCTCACCGTTCTTGTGATCATTCTGACCCCACGGGGTGGGATTTTGCGTGGAGCCCCAGATCGAGGGAGATTATCAGTGGTCTTGTATGTCTTCCATTTTCTAATTATTGCTCCCACTGTTGATTTCTTCACTCCAAGCTGGTTGGCTATTGCAGATTCAGTCTTCCCAGCCTGGTGCAGGGCTACAATTTCAATTTTGTTTCTGGTGTCCTTTGACAGCTCTTTGGTCTTCACCATAGTGGAGTTTGGAGTCAGACTGTTTGAGGGTGTGCACAGGTGTCTTTTTATACTGATAACAAGTTTAAACAGGTGCCATTACTACAGGTAATGAGTGGAGGAAAGAGGAGACTCTTAAAGAAGAAGTAGCAGGTCTGTGAGAGCCAGAAATCTTGATTGTTTGTTTCTGACCAAATACTTATTTTCCACCATAATATGCAAATAAAATGTTAAAAAAAACAGACAATGTGATTTTCTGGATTTTTTTTTCTCAGTTTGTCTCCCATAGTTGAGGTCTACCTATGATGTAAATTACAGACGCCTCTCATCTTTTTAAGTGGTGGAACTTGCACTATTGCTGACTGACTAAATACTTTTTTGCCCCACTGTATACTATATACAGGAGATTACACACAGGTATAGACTATATACAGTAGAGATGACACAGGTATATACTATAGACAGGAGATGACATACAGGTATATGCTATATACAGGAGGAGATGACATACAGGTATATACTATATACAGGGGAGATGACACAGCAGGTATATACTATATACAGGGGAGATAACATACAGGTATACAGGTCCTTCTCAAAAAATTAGCATATAGTGTTAAATTTCATTATTTACCATAATGTAATGATTACAATTAAACTTTCATATATCATAGATTCATTATCCACCAACTGAAATTTGTCAGGTCTTTTATTGTTTTAATACTGATGATTTTGGCATACAACTCCTGATAACCCAAAAAACCTGTCTCAATAAATTAGCATATTTCACCCATCCAATCAAATAAAAGTGTTTTTTAATAACAAACAAAAAAACCAACAAATAGTAATGTTCAGTTATGCACTCAATACTTGGTCGGGAATCCTTTGGCAGAAATGACTGCTTCAATGCGGCGTGGCATGGAGGCAATCAGCCTGTGACACTGCTGAGATGTTATGGAGGCCCAGGATGCTTCAATAGCGGCCTTAAGCTCATCCAGAGTGTTGGGTCTTGCGTCTCTCAACTTTCTCTTCACAATATCCCACAGATTCTCTATGGGGTTCAGGTCAGGAGAGTTGGCAGGCCAATTGAGCACAGTAATACCATGGTCAGTAAACCATTTACCAGTGGTTTTGGCACTGTGAGCAGGTGCCAGGTCGTGCTGAAAAATGAAATCTTCATCTCCATAAAGCATTTCAGCCGATGGAAGCATGAAGTGCTCCAAAATCTCCTGATAGCTAGCTGCATTGACCCTGCCCTTGATGAAACACAGTGGACCAACACCAGCAGCTGACATGGCACCCCACACCATCACTGACTGTGGGTACTTGACACTGGACTTCAGGCATTTTGGCATTTCCTTCTCCCCAGTCTTCCTCCAGACTCTGGCACCTTGATTTCCGAATGACATGCAAAATTTGCTTTCATCAGAAAAAAGTACTTGGGACCACTTAGCAACAGTCCAGTGCTGCTTCTCTGTAGCTCAAAAGTGGCTTTACCTGGGGAATGCGGCACCTGTAGCCCATTTCCTGCACACGCCTGTGCACGGTGGCTCTGGATGCTTCCACACCAGACTCAGTCCACTGCTTCCTCAGGTTCCCCAAGGTCTGGAATCGGTCCTTCTCCACAATCTTCCTCAGGGTCCGGTCTCCTCTTCTCGTTGTACAGCGTTTTCTGCCACATTGTTTCCTTCCAACAGACTTACCATTGAGGTGCCTTGATGCAGCACTCTGGGAACAGCCTATTTGTTGAGAAATTTCTTTCTGGGTCTTACCCTCTTGCTTGAGGGTGTCAATGATGGCCTTCTTGACATCTGTCAGGTCGCTAGTCTTACCCATGATGGGGGTTTTGAGTAATGAACCAGGCAGGGAGTTTATAAAAGCCTCAGGTATCTTTTGCATGTGTTTAGAGTTAATTAGTTGATTCAGAAGATTAGGGTAATAGGTCGTTTAGAGAACCTTTTCTTGATATGCTAATTTATTGAGACAGGTTTTTTGGGTTATCAGGAGTTGTATGCCAAAATCATCAGTATTAAAACAATAAAAGACCTGACAAATTTCAGTTGGTGGATAATGAATCTATAATATATGAAAGTTTAATTGTAATCATTACATTATGGTAAATAATTAAATTTAACACTATATGCTAATTTTTTGAGAAGGACCTGTATACTATATACAGGAGATGACAGAGGTGTATACTATGCCGTATTTTTCGGACTATAAGACGCACCGGACCATAAGGCGCACCCCAAATTTGGGGTGAAAATTGCAGAAAAAAAGATTTTTTATAAGATGGGGGTCCGTCTTATTGTCCGAATTTACAGTATCTTACCTGAGGGCTGGCGGTGGCAGAGCAGGGTCACAGGAGGCATGGTGTCGGCAGAGGTGGGGTGATGCTGGGATGAGGAGGTGCTGGGATGAGAAGGTGCTGGGATGAGGAGGTGCTGGGATGGGGAGGTGCTGGGATGGGGAGGTGCTGGGATGGGGAGGTGCTGGGATGCAGAGGTGCTGGGATGCAGAGGTGCTGGGATGCGGAGGTGCTGGGATGAGGAGGTGCTGGGATGAGGAGGCGCAGTGAGAGGTATGGCATGAGAGGGGTCCCAGGCTTACCGTGCAGGCACTGCAGGCTTACCGTGGCGGCAGAGGTGCGGTGGCAGAGGTGCAGCGGCATTGGTGTGGCGGCAGAGGAGGCGCAGTAAGCGGGGTCCTTTTCCCCGGTATGGTGATGTAGCAGCCCGGTAAGCAGCAGAGCCGGTTGAATCCTGTTGTTATCGGTGGGGGCGGCCATCTTCCTGAGGCCGCGCGTGTGCAGATGAAGCGCTCTGCTTCCCGGGGCTTCAGGAAAATAGCCGTGGGAGGCCGTGCGTGCGCAGATGGAGATCGCGTCGGCCATTTTCCTGAAGCCCCAGGAAGCAGAGCGCTCCATCTGCGCACGCGCGGCCTCAGGAAAATGGCCGCCACCACCGATAACAACAGGATTCACCCGGCTCTGCTGCTTACCGGGTTGCTGCATCACCTCACCGGGGAAAGGGACCCCGCTTACTGTGCCTCCTCTGCCGCCACGGTAAGCCTGCATTGCGACTATTAGACGCACCCCCCATTTTCGGGGGGGGGGGGAAAAAGTGCATCTTGTAGTCCGAAAAATATGGTATATAAGGGAGATGACAAACATATATATACTGAGGTGAAAATGAGAGGTGTGAGGTGAAAATGAAAAGGTGCGAGTACAAAATGAGAGGAGGGAGGGAAAATAGTGGAGTGATCGGAAAATGACAGATGTGAGGTCGACATGACAAGGGTTAGGGGGGAATGAGAGGTGTGAGGGAGAAAATGAGAGATGTGATGGGGAAAATGAGAGGCGTGATGAGAAAATAAGAGAAGTGAGGTGCTATAACTAACCACAGATATTTACTGTCACGAATCCCCTGACCGCTGTCACCACTTGGTCAGGATTCACACCGTGACCGTCACCCCTACATCACGGGTTGGGGTGACTTTAGGCCAACAGACGGCTATCACATGTGCAGGGGGGCTTATCTTAGTTATCCCTCCACTGCTAACAATGTGATGAGAAGACACACACACAAGGCTATTGACCTCTTAGTTTACAGCAGGGGCTTATTCTAGGTATCCCACTGCTTTCAATATACCACAAACTGCAGGGATTTATGTATATCCCGCTTACAGTTCCACTTAACACTTGCAGCTCTCTGGCACCCCCCTTACTCTCAGGTCAGATTAGGTACTGCACCCTGGGTAACTAGTCGCCAGAAAGGCTGCCTGCTATGTACTGGCTATTGGGCACGCTGCAGCGACGCGATAACTACTCCCACTCAGGCAGGAACAATAATTATCAACGCCACAGTCGCTACAGAATCACTCAACAGTCTGCACACTATCGCTGCCACCAGCTTCGATTAAACGGGTCCGAAGCTAACCCAACACAACAGTAGCGTATTTCCCTTCAAGAGACTTAGGGTACGGTTTTTTAGAGCATGGAGAATGAACTAACATATAATAGTATATCCCATAAAAAATTAGGCAGTGCTTTATCAAAAATATTTTATAAAGATGTTACAAATGAGACAATTGCAAATATCTACAAGGGTAATTATGAAATAAACAGGGATTAAATGAGAAAAAGTAACACTCACATGTTCAAAGCATGGCAGGCACCCAGGCTAGGGCAGTTTTCCATACATCCCAGTTCATGGGATGTGCTCAGCTCTTCCAGGAGAAAAAGGACAAGAAGAAGCTGGGGATGTGTGCCGACAGTTATAGCCAAGCCTGTAACATCCCAGAAAGGGGTTGGATCACCTCGTCCTTCCTACCTCTTCAGTTAACTCATTTTATTCTAATCTATATCTAATTTCGATAACTCCGCTACAAAACATGTCATAGTCCTAACAAACCCATCATTCATCTCGGATTAACGTGAGCATTCTAATGAGATCAAATATGACCTATCTGGGATACATATTTACAGAGAAAACCCTACTTCTTTACCAGACAAAGTTAGAGGCCCGTGTTTCGGAGAATGGGTAGGTCCACCGAGTGAGAATACGAATATATATTTTCGTGTTCTTAACGTAAACATGGTGCATAATATCGAACAAAAACCAAATAAAGAATCTTTCATGAATTTTGGAGCCATTTTTCCAGTTCCAGCTGGAAGAAGATTCTAACCTGGTTGTAAATACCTCTCGGCCATAAAACTCCCCAGTACATTGGCAAAGCAGCTCTTGGCTGAATGAAAGGGAAGGGGGGCTTGGGAGTTGAAAGTCAGGAATTTGAAGCTACAAACTGTTGCAGCATCACTCCAAGAAGGGGGGCTTAGCCCACGCAGGCTAGCAAGAGAACTACTTATGATATTTCATACCATATCGTGACATTTACTATGCCCAGGCAACGCCGGGCTCTTCAGCTAGTACACATTAAAGTAGATATTGGCACATTTGGTTTCTCCCCAGATAGGTGATCAATGATAAGTGGTCTTCTAAGAGGGATTGTCCCAAAGATGCCAAAAATATGCAAAAATATCTGATGGAACTGAGACATTGTCACCAGGAGTGGACATAAAGAAACTGTAATGGATGTTACCAAAAGGCCCAGAAAAAAAAATCTCTATTCTTTACACTGCAGGCTGCACTCAGAACTGTGCAAAACCGAAATATTAGCAAACAAAAGGGAGATTAGAGCCCTAGAAGGGCAAAAACATGACTGGACCCTCAAAATCAATGTGTGGTAACGCCAGGCACCGAACGCTACCCAAATACACAGAGGAGCGTGTTAGGCCATAGGCTGAACTCACTGGACTCAAGGTTGTGGGCGTAACGGAAATCCTTCTGGAGAGTGCCAAGGTGTTGTACGGAGACTTATAGGCCATGCAATGCTCCCCTGGGAATTTTAATATGCAAATAGCCTCTTCATAGGAGGAAGATGACTTTAGTAACAGTGGTAAGATGTAACAATCTTAAAAGTCAATATCGACCCTTGTGACAAGCCTTGCTACATGACTTAGGATAAGAAACCGAACCAGAAACCCCATTTGCAGACATGTGTTTCGGGGTGTTACCCCTCAGTGCAAAGCAGGAGATCTGATCTGGCTGTATGGGAAGCCTCTGACTGGGGGCATATTTAAAATTCCCAGAGGCGCATTGAATGGCCTATAACTCTCCTTATGACTGCTTGGCACTCTCCAGAAGGAGAAAAAGTTCTTGCTTAGACCTCAGTCAGAGGCCTCTCCATAGACAAATCAGATCTCCTGCATTGCCCTGAAGAGGGGCAAAGACCCCGAAACATGCCTGCAAATAGATATTCTGGTTTGGCTTCTTACCCGGTCATGTGACAAGGCTCGTTAAAGGGTCAATATTAACTTTTGCGATTGATACATCCAATAAGTCTACTTCCTCTTTAAAGAGGTCATTTGCATATTTATAGTCTTAAGGTTGAAAGCAGACACAAATGTGTAGATTACCAGGATAATGTAAAGCAAAAATTCAGATAAACGATACAATCAGAGAGGAATACAGTCTAATGCCAGATTTATTGCCTCTCAGTCACAACACCAATCATACCAGATCACATGTTAATGTTTATAAATCAATCTCATCTCATACAAGTAAAATCAGCACATAATTAAAACCCACTGATCTCAGACAATGTAAGAAATATGCAAAAAAAGGAGTAAAAATCAATAAAAAAAAATTAGAAAAAAATTGTTCATAGGACAGAGAACACGAAGCATTGGAGGTTGGGCATAAAAATAATGCAAGAAATATATTAGTGGTGCAATTTTCCTTTAAAAAGAAAAAAAAAAAGTTTCAAATTCCCTGACAATACCGGCAGCCACCACTAGGAGAAGCATCTAAAGGACAGATTTAATAAGGAACTCATTCATGGCTGTACACAATGAGAGCCCCCTAGTGGTGACTACAGACATGGAGAATGTTCTCTCTGAACTCAATAGCTAGGCAAAGATGAGCAGGGGACATTGAGCTTTAGGATAAGCGAGGTTCAGCCCCCAAAGATAGGCAATATGGAATTATTCTGCAGAGATTTAGACCCAAAAATTCTGTTAATTGTCAGAGACAAAAAAAAAAAAAAAAAGTTTGTTTGAGTGAATGGACGTGTGTGCGATGCTAAAAACTTGGTGGAAGGGGGTGTTTGGGAATAAGGTCATGTGCTTAAGTCCTTTTCGCACATTAGACTTTTACAGACCGTGTTGCCCATACCAGCAGAGGGTCTCCTGACCCCAAAGTCACAGCCTTAATTAAACTGTGACAATGTGTGAAAATGGTTTATAGAATGGCAAAATGTAAAAATGGTTGAGTGTGCCTAATAAAAAAAAAAATAAAAAAAACACAACATGCACTTTTCCTAAAAGTTCCCAATCTTCCAATATTAGCGTTGCTCAGAGTAGGCGCCACATCTAGTTGGGGTTTGATACAGGGGGACATTTTCAGTGTTATGTCATCAGTGCAGTGTGTGTGTTTTAAGGTGGCTGGCTCATTTCAATAGGTGAGCCACTCCCCTACTCTGTATAGAAGGGGATGGCTGACCAGCTCATTTCAATAGGTGAGCGACTCCCCTACTCTGTATATGCACTTGTTATATTAGAGAAGGTGGATGACGGACTGGCTCATTTCAATAGATAAGTCACTCCCCTACTCTGTATATGCATGTGTATTAGAGAAGGGGGATGGCGGACTGGCTCATTTCAATAGGCGAGCCACTCCCCTACTCTGTATATTTATCTGTATTAGAGAAGGGGGATGGTGGACTGGCTCATTTCAATAGGTGAGCCACTCCCCTACTCTGTATATTCATCTGTATTAGAGAAGGGGGTTGGTGGACTGCCTCATGTCAGTAGGTGAGCCGCTCCCCTACTCTGTATATGCACTTGTTATATTAGAGGGATGGCACACTGGCTTTTGTCAATAGCTGAGCCGCTCCCCTGTGTCTATGCACTTGTTATATTAGGGAAGGGGATGGCGGACTGGCTCTTGTCAATAGGTGAGCCACTCCCCTACTGTGTCTATGCACTTGTTATATTAGAGAAGGGGGATGGCACACTGGCTCTTGTCAATAGGTGAGCCACTCCCCTACTCTGACAATGCACTTGTTATATTAGAGAAGGGAGATGGCGGACTGGCTCATGTCAATAGGTGAGCCACTCCCCTACTTTTACAATGCACTTGTTATATTAGAGAAGAGGGATGGCAGATGGGCTCATGTCAACAGGTGAACCTCTCCCTTACTCTGTCTATGCACTTGTTATTTTAGAGGTGATGGCGAACTCACTCATTTCAATAGGTGAGCCACTCCCCTACTCTGTATATTCATCTGTATTAGAGAGGATGGTGGACTGGCTCATGTCAGTAGGTGAGCCACTCCCCTACTCTGTATATGCACTTGTTATATTAGAGAAGGGGGATGGCACACTGGCTTTTGTCAATAGCTGAGCGGCTCCCCTACTGTGTCTATGCACTTGTTATATTAGAGAAGGGGGATGGCGGACGGGCTCATGTCAATAGGTGAGCCACTCCCCTACTTTGCTTAAGCATTTGCTTTATTAGAGAAGGGGGATGGCTTAGCTATTGAAATGACCTAGTTAGACAGCCACCTCTAAACACAGCAGTCACATTGTGAAAAGTTATTTTGTGCCGAGAATGGAGTTGCTAACACCCGTGACACCTAAATACTTTAGCAGATATTTGACTTACATGGTGCTTTGGCAACTAGAAAACATGGCGGCCTAGTAGTGAAAACAGCACCACACTTTGTGCGCTTTATGGCAGCTCAGACACAACCCAAGGACAGGAGGAAGCAGCCATGTTTTTCTAACCCTTAACCATTTGTTTAAAAGAGAATGCAAGTAGCAAAACAGTTCACTTCAGGCCATCCCCGGAGGGACGGGGAAGGGATGTTACATCCCCGATACAGACTGTAGCGTACACGACGCCATAAGAGGACGATGATTATCCTGAGATGAGAGATTGCTTTAATGGCTTTCTGTCCCGTCCGCGCTGTTGGATGGTAATTCACATGGAAGCTCGGTAATTGTGTGCGACATGTTTGAACCCCCCCTTACATTTCCCAGATTTAATTACAGTTTGGGTACGGATTTGTAGAAACGGTTATTGTTTGGTGGACGAAAGCTTCACAATGTGGAAATAAATGCAGCCGCTGTGTAATTAGACAGGAGGGGGGCGAGCAATAATTGTGAAAATTACAGCTTTTGGGGTGGAATGGAAAAAAAATAAAATCATTGGTTCCAGAAAAAAGGCACAATCACAGTGGTATACATGAGGCTGAAGGGGAGAGTAAGGGTCACTGGTCCCTTTAAGTCTCAAGGCCCAGAAACAAAGGTCAGAAAAACACTGGGTAGGACCCCTTGTTCCCATGAGAGGGTCCGGCAGCTGCTCATCCTCTCTCATGCTACATGGAGGTAAACGTGAAAGCTGAATAAATTACATCACTGTCTGATTACAGCCAGCATTTCACTCCGGAGCTGCATTTACAATACTTCAGGCTTCCGAGCAGAGATCTCCGAGCTTCTTTACTATCTACATTCTGGAAAGTGTTGTACAGATCCTGCAGTGATCCTAATGTATGTACACAGTGACTGCACCAGCAGAATAGTGAGTGCAGCTCTGGAGTATAATACAGGATGTAACTCAGGATCAATAATGTAATGTATGTACACAGTGACTGCACTAGCAGAATAGTGAGTGCAGCTCTGGAGTATAATACAGGATGTAACTCAGGATCAATAATGTAATGTATGTACACAGTGACTGCACTAGCAGAATAGTGAGTGCAGCTCTGGAGTATAATACAGGATGTAACTCAGGATCAATAATGTAATGTATGTACACAGTGACTGCACTAGCAGAATAGTGAGTGCAGCTCTGGAGTATAATACAGGATGTAACTCAGGATCAGTAATTATGTACACAGTGATTGCACCAGCAGAATAGTGAATGCAGCTCTAGAGTATAATACAGGATGTAACTCTGGATCAGTACAGGATCAGTAATGTAATGCATGTACACAGTGACTGCACCAGCAGAATAGTGAGTGCAGCTCTGGAGTATAATACAGGATGTAACTCAGGATCAGTAATGTAATGTATGCACACAGTGACTGCACCAGCAGAATAGTGAGTGCAGCTCTGGAGTATAATACAGGATGCGACTCAGGATGAACGCAGGATAAGTAATGTATGTGCATAGTGACAAGCAGAATTAGTGATTGCAGCTCTTCAGTACATCACAAGATGTAAAGGTAAAACCTGTAAAACTATAGTCTCTAAAAAGGGTGAACCCATTAATGACAGCTTTTGTGTATGCATATTTTAATTCCATGTACCTCTGCTGGGTCTGTGCAAATCGCTTAGGATATTGATCTTGGATTAATGGGCTGATGATCCAGCTTGTTGAAGACTCATCTGTGGCTCACATTAAAATGGAGCTTAGCAGCAAATTACTGCCGTAAATATCAACGCGTTCACACGCAAAATTCTACTCAATAATTTAAAAAGAACAAAAGAAAAAAAAAAAGTTGCCCAAGGCTCCACACCAGTTCATCATTAAGAGAGGCTTTTGGGAGCCTTAAGGCACCGCTAGGATTGTGGCTCCTCGTACAAACCCTCCCGACATCGATCTGAAACACACTTGTAATCTCCATGTTGGTCTGCAGGACGCCCGTGGCCTCCAGAAAAGTCTATAGCACGTAGTAGGGTGCAATGAGACAGCAGCAGTCAGTCTGATTGGTGGTCTACGCCCTGCAGACCATCAGCAGATGAAGAAGATGTCTTCCAGCATCGCTCGCTCTTCTGGATCCACACTGGGGGGCTCGCGCCTTCTGGCTGGTGGCTTGGAGCCGCCACTGGGGGTCGGGCTGAGGATACCCAAGTCATGGGGCTCCCGGGGCTTAGGACGTCGTCTCGCTGCAGAAATTGGGCTGATGGCTTCCAACATGTCGATGAGAGACGTCTCGTACCTAGAGGGAAAGGGGCACAGAAAACATGAATGCAGATTAGACCATGAGAATGTGGGCACGTCTGGATAAACATTATTCCACTGGTGATGTAGCAGAGCTGAAGTGGTCGTGTGCTGGTATATCAGTGCACATAGTTCAGGTGGTCACAATACACCCTGAGGATGACCTCTTCTGCCCCGTGCCAAGCTTCCTGCAGTGACCCAACTTTATACATTAAATTATGTAATTTTAGGAATACTGTAAGAAGTAATAATCCAAGTGCAGCACATTCAGGACTGCCGTCCAAGCACTAGCGCTTGGTTAAAACTGAACCGCAGATTAGATTCGTTCTCCATCATGTTTCGCTGTTACTGCGGCTCCATCAGGGGATGGGGTAAAATGTTCCTCCGCCTGTCCGGGAAACCTGGGAGCTGCAGTTTCCCAAGAAATGCAGTGCCGCCGATTGATGATCCCTGCCCTAAAATGTATGCAAGCTCCGTACAAGATAATTACAAGGAAAAGTGAACATTTCCCATAATCTAATACGTAAATGATGATGACACGTATACAAGAATCCAACCTAGATTGTACTTGGAATATCCGCTTTTTTTATTTTCTGGCCTGGTGACACTTCGTTTTGCAGTTTGGGAACAATAATAAAGCCAGGTGACCCCAGAAGCGGCCACTATGTGAGGTGGGGTGGCAGTAACTTCTTATGGCCCCCCAAATCCTGGCAGTAACCCGACAGCTCAATGTGCAGAGTGAATGAGCTGTGAAGGGGGGGTGCTATTTAATGAAAGAGCAGTGAATGGCGCCATGCGGAGACATAGGGACAGGCCCTCCAGCCCGTATATTAGATCCCACAGATCAATACATCATTTTACAGTGATAAGGAGGGCAGCACAAGCACATTAAGGGGCGGCAGTCACCGCAATCTCTCCACATTGTGCAAAGTGGCTGAAGCAGAATTGCAGAGCGCTCCCATTGTAGCTGAATAATATGATGGGCTCACTTCATACAGAGATTCGGGAGGAGGAGGAGGCCTTGTCAGCTCCAAGCCGAGAGGAAAATTAAAAACAAAACACCATGCTCGGATAAAAGGCAGGTTCCTGGAAAATAGCTGAAAAAGGATGAAGGCACTGATTTACCAGACTCCAGTCACATCCAGAGCTGCACTCGGGTTATGTATCCCACACTGTACAGGGAATATGTCAGCAGGTTTTGCTATACAATCCGAGACCAGCAGGATGTAGGGGCAGAGCACGATTCCAGGCAACTTGCTGTAGTTTCCTTACAATCAATATTTTTATCAGCAGGAGATTATCACTGCAGGACTAGGTGTCTCGTGCTTCCTAGTCCACTGCTTTGTGTAACCCCGCTCCCACCACTGTGGCAGCATGTGGAATGTACAGTATACACAGAAAGCTGCCAATCAGTGGTGTGGGCGGGGTTATACCCGGCTCAGCGTTCCGAGCACTGCTACATCTACAGCAGAGAAAACGTGGATTGTACCGAAACTGCATCAAGCAGCACAGTAAGTGACACATCGCTGGAATCTGGGTCTCTGCCCCTACACCATGCTGCTGTCAGGTTACATGGCAAAAACCTGCTGAATTAATACACAAAATATTTAATAGGGGCCTTTATTGGATTTTACAACATTTTGCCAAAAGCAAGAAAGCTAAAAACTCATGCGGTCGTTCCGTGCTCTCCATCTTTCATGTGCTACATATGCAAACGTCACCAGAGGCCAATGCTTGCTGCAGGTCTGGTGACTTAAGGTTCAATCACATGCTGCACATCATTCACATGACCACTGCAGCCAATCAAGTGCTGCACATCATTCACATGACCGCTGCAGCCAATCACTCACAGCGGCGATGTTTACATGTGCGGTCCATGACCTTTACTGTCAGACAGAACAATACCGCTGCAAGATGATGTTACAGATGCATGGGATTCAATGAGTAATGGTGATTTAAAGGGGCTGATGTCCGGCAGCTGTGGGGCGTTATCTGCACGCCCCCTACAAACCTCTGAGGAACGCTCTTTGTAAATTTAAAGGGGTCATTCAGAATATGTAAGTGAATAGTGATGAGCTTCAATACAGGGCGCCGTCTATAGACAAGAACGGCACATTTTAAGTTTTTGGCAATCCTTTAATAAAAAAAAAATTTTTCTAAATTCTGCCGCTACTAATGAAATAGTTAGCTAAGCGTGTCGGGAGGAGTATAGCACCCTGCAGCCGGGGTTATAGCACCAGGAGGACATGACGCAGCCGCCCCGCTTCCCGGACTGTCAGCTCCTGCTAATAAGATGCCATAAACATCGGAGCAGTCGTTCACAGACGCTCCTTAATTTGAGAGCCCTGAGCGCTGTCTGCACGGAATGACTGAGGGTTGGCCGCTCGCGCACCTGTCTGGGGAGTCATTCCTTATTTTTTTGTAAATGGCTGATAACGTGTCCTTTATTATGCGGCCGGCTCTGCTCCATGGCATTTCCACAAAGCGCACCGCTATCTAACCTCACACGCGGGTTAAGCAATGTGACAGGTGGCTCCGCTTTATGAGTGAGCGGCCAATTAGAGGCCAAGACTGGAGCCCGGGTAAACAATGCCGGCTGCCTGGCATGTACAGAGCGCCGCAGTGTCAGGGGTTACGCCGCGCGGCTCTGCAATTTACTGTCGGCTCTGAGCCTGGGCCGTCGCGGACATGGGTCACATGTACGGATAAGATCACAGCCAGGAAACAAGTGACGCACGACATCCCACATCTGATTCCAGAAGGAGATGGCAGCATGGCTTACAGGAGATTTAACCCTTTAAAAGTAGCTGCTGTCGGGGCCTTTCCCGCTGCGATATTTTACATTAGTGGGGACATTATTATTTTCAGTCTTTATATGTAACCTGGAAAACAAAGCTCATGCTCTAGAGGATGGTCTAGATTGAACAAAACTGTAACGAGCGCTGCTGGCCTCAGTCCTTTGAGAGATCACTCTTCTCTTAGTGATCCGTCCCCCCGCGCACAGGCGCCGTCATTGCAAAGGTTAGTCTCATCAGAAGAGGCGGCGCATGTGCTGCGAGACCGACGGACGGGGTCCAATATGGTCATTGAGCACTCGCTGAGCACGAACTACCCTTGCTAATGCAATGAACGCAGGCACTGACTGTGCCTGACAGGGGAGACCGGTCACTAAGAAAAGTGACCACTCAGGGACCAAATGGTGAGGGAAAAGGGCGAGCGCAGCAGAGCTCAGCGTCCGAGCGCAGCAGAGCTCAGCGTCCAACACCCGCCCCACTGCACTTGTGATTAATAGTTAAGGATGGATGGATTTCTCAAAAATGTCCCATGGAAATAATGCCACACTTTCACAACCACTGGTATAAACACTACACAATCAGTAAAGAGAAGGTGCCGTAGTCTGACGGTCAACAGGAAACAAGTTTCGTATGCTGTAATAAATAAAGATCACTTTTTTATTAGGTCTTGGATACTTATGTTTTTACGCCAACAAGAAACGAGCAGGCTGCGCAGCAGAGCGAAGGCTGCGCAGCAGAGCGAAGGCTGCGCAGCAGAGCGAAGGCTGCGCAGCAGAGAGATGGTTGCAAGTGTTCTGCCCCTTAATTCTAGTCTGTGGCACTGAAGAACTTGGCGCCGAGCTACAGTCACATCTTCGGTGCCACAGACTCTGAATGGTGAAGCAGAACAAACGGGCAAACTCCCACTATTCAACTCTCTTGGCTCATGTGTCCTCCCAGCAGGCCCTGTATCATGGGTAATGATGCAGCGCTGCATCAGCGGTAAGTAGACATGGACATGTTATATGCTGCTTATTGATGAACTGGAGGGGAGGCTGCGAGCCCGGCCGCTCCCCAACATCAGTGTCTGACCTTCTGGATGAAGGGTCAAAAATTCCCACAGACCCCTGCGCAATCTTGTAGGCAGTCTTTCCAGAAGAGCAGGAGCCATCATATTTGTAGAGGGGCCGACTCCATATTAAGGTCTAAGGATGTAGAGAGAGGCCAGGAAAGCTCTAGTGAATTTAATTTGTTGCTGTCCCAACACTTTTGTCCATATTCAGCTGTGCTACATGGTTGTTTTTTAAAAAAAATCTGGCATTTCCAGCGTCTGCGGCATCATGAACGTGTCTGCGGTGTCTGAGAGGAGACAGACAAGAGTTAATTATTTTACCAAAGCGATTATGATCTGTGCTATAAGCAGCTAATTCATAAGCAGCTAATTTAAAGCTCTTTGCTCCATCTTGCTGCCACCTCTTACTAATTGTGACTTGAATCGTAAATTACAAGGAGGCTGTAAAAATATCTTCAAAGCCGGCGAACAAAGAGCGGGAGCGCAACGGCGAAGGATGCGAGCAGCGGATAAAGATTAAAGCGGCGGCAGAACAATAAATTGGATGCACTCGCTGCTTTGGTACACAGATGTTGTATGACAGGAAAAGCACTTACACATGTAACAGGTGGAAAGCGACATTTCCAGGCTAAGAGTTCCTAATCACACATGAAAGGGACAATTTCATTTTCCATTAATGATGACATTGCATTCGTTACCGAGCGGCGTCCTGTAATCAGCCCTCACAATAGTCAGCACGCTGACACCATAAAGAGGTCTGCTCTACAGGACAGAAACTTTTGAGTCCTACTGAAATATGTCACTAATTTACCAAAATTCATGCAAAGACCTTACGCAAGCCAGAACTGGAGGCCGACAACGAAATACAAAGATACTAGAAAGGCAGGAACCCAACGTATCTACACTACAAACTGGTCATAGAGCGCATCGTAAAGAGACGGTATAAGGATGCAAGCCTGGGATATGTGCCACCCTGAATGGTTGAGTTTAGAGCATAAGACCCTCAGATGCCTTCACACCAAGTCTGGGATATGTGCCACCCTGAATGGTTGAGTTTAGAGCATAAGACCCTCAGATGTCTTCACTCCAAGTCTGGGATATGTACCACCCTGAATGGTTGAGTTTAGAGCATAAGACCCTCATATGCCTTCACACCAAGCCTGGGATATGTACCACCCTGAATGGTTGAGTTTAGAGCATAAGACCCTCAGATGCCTTCACACCAAGTCTGGGATATGTGCCACCCTGAATGGTTGAGTTTAGAGCATAAGACCCTCAGATGTCTTCACTCCAAGTCTGGGATATGTGCCACCCTGAATGGTTGAGTTTAGAGCATAAGACCCTCAGATGCTTTCAAACCAAGTCTGGGATATGTGCCACTCTTAGAGGTTGAGTTTATTTAGAGCATAAGACCCTCAGATGCCCTCACACCAAGCGTGAACTCGAAGTCGCAGACCTCCTCCTCTCGAATAACCACCGGGGGTTCGATAATCGAATTCTCCATAACACAGGAAATAAAAGAAGGCAACGCTCCGTTTCTTGCCTTCATTAGGTGTGCCATAGGCACTATTTGGGGAAGGACTATCCCCTTCATCGGGTAACAGAACACCAGCTCACATCTCCAAAACGCGTGGTTTACTATATACCTTTGACCACTAATAGTATGCAGGAAAGTAGTAACACTGTAGTACATAAACACGATAGGTAGTTACCTTCAAGGTGGGAAAACAGTAATGGATCCGTTTAGGGTGCATAAAGTAAGACTGGAGTAGCTGGTATGCAGGGACTGACTGAAATAATCGGTGTGCCGGGACTAGAATGGGGAAAAACAATGGCAATGTTGCAATAAATATGTAAATAAAATCATACGAGTAATAACTAAAAACCCCGAGCAGTAAACAGCCTCATATAAATAGTGCGTATATATATGTGGTCTTACAGGCGGTACCTCCAATATAGTAGAGATCAAGTACCTGTCTTATGGTAAGCCCCGGGGAGGAAGTTAGAAAAAATAACACTAAAAGAAATCCGCAACTTGTAGGTAATAGTCGCACTGTAGAAACGTTGCACTTAGCTCAATTGAGCGTAACAGTGTAGAAGTTAGGAGCGTTGTACTTAGCTCAATGAAGCGATGTGGTTGAAGTGTCCTCAGGCGGCTAATGCAGGCGCCGTCCCGGCCGGTGACGGGCGCTCGCGCGGCCTGTGTGAAGTCCTGTACGATGCTGTGCAGGACCCGCGGTGACGCGTTTCGGAAAAAACTTCGGTTTCCTTCATCAGGGACCCTGATGAAGGAAACCGAAGTTTTTTCCGAAACGCGTTGGTTTGGCTCCCACAGCGCTCCGTAGCATCATCCAGGGCACCACGTGACTCCTTAGCACGTGACCCGAACGTCACCGCAGGTCCTGCACAGCATCGTACAGGACTTCACACAGGCCGCGCGAGCGCCCGTCACCGGCCGGGACGGCGCCTGCATTAGCCGCCTGAGGACACTTCAACCACATCGCTTCATTGAGCTAAGTACAACGCTCCTAACTTCTACACTGTTACGCTCAATTGAGCTAAGTGCAACGTTTCTACAGTGCGACTATTACCTACAAGTTGCGGATTTCTTTTAGTGTTATTTTTTCTAACTTCCTCCCCGGGGCTTACCATAAGACAGGTACTTGATCTCTACTATATTGGAGGTACCGCCTGTAAGACCACATATATATACGCACTATTTATATGAGGCTGTTTACTGCTCGGGGTTTTTAGTTATTACTCGTATGATTTTATTTACATATTTATTGCAACATTGCCATTGTTTTTCCCCATTCTAGTCCCGGCACACCGATTATTTCAGTCAGTCCCTGCATACCAGCTACTCCAGTCTTACTTTATGCACCCTAAACGGATCCATTACTGTTTTCCCACCTTGAAGGTAACTACCTATCGTGTTTATGTACTATAGTTTCTCTATAAGGTCAAGCGCAGGTACATATACTGTTATATACAGTTTTGTGTCTCGTAAATTTTTTTCCCCCTTCTCCTCGGTGTGGTGAGGAGCAGTACCTGCAGCTACCTCTATCCATCTCACAAGCGCCGCTAGTGTATACATTACTGTACCTCAAGAAGTAACACTGGCCTCAGTTTTTTGGCTTCAAGACGAACGTGCCGGCCGGTATCCTGTTATGGTGAAGACAGAAACTTAAGGCACTAGATGGACCCTGATGGGTTTCCGTGAAAGTGAACCAGGACTAGGCTTGTATGGGTTCTCACAAGCATTCGGCCAGTGGAAACCACCCAGTGGTCCACGCTCAATCTATAAAGGTAATTTTCTGTTTCATTGTAGTCTTTGTCATTACAGTAAATGTAGTTCACCTCACTGTAAAGAGCCTGCACTTGGAGTATATGGCAGACAATATTTTTCTTTGGAGTAAGGAACATATTAGACTACACTACTCCATACAAAGGTGTACAGTAAGATATACCACAAAGGATGTCTATATGATGGGACACACTGCAGTCTTCTGTCAGAAGAATGGTTAGGACAACGTCCAAATCACGTCAAATGTGGGATGATTCACAAATAATCTAACGTGTATAGCTTTGTGGTAAGGGATTCTTACTAAAGTCAACTTCCAATGTGATTATCTTCTGCTCGACTTTTACGTCCCTCTTTTTTTAGGGCTCTTTAATCAGAATGGACCCAGACGGATGTAACAGTTCTCAGATATGCCAGTCCAAAACTGGGTTCCAGTCTCTAAAAGTCCTATAATAATCCTGAAGTTCTTAAAAAAATTCAACATAGATTGTGAAAAGAAAGGTGAGATCCTGTCGTGCGAATGCAGGTCTTGTCCTGCAGAGGAAGCCATCCTTTGGCATCTACAGACCTTACACATTTTCCTGTACTCACCACCCAGGTCTTACGTTGAGCCAACATCTTGAATTACATATCCAGTCACTGGCCACTCAACTCCATTTTCCAAGCCTTCTCTGAACAGCACAACTACTTGCACCTAATTCATGCTACCCAAGCCACAGACCTGGATGCGCAATTGCAGCCAGATTTATCTTTCTCCAGCATTTCAGATAAAATATACTTAGTAGATTTGGACGTGGATGAGACTAGTTCACCACCGCTCATGGTTGAACTCGCCCAGCGTCACTCTAGGTGATTGACAGTTCTCTCCCATAGCAAAAGACCTGTCAATCAACTGCAATGGCACTTGGAAAAGCCGGTCAGGGCTGAGAAAGACTAGTCTCATCCCCGGTCAGACTCAGATCCACGCCGCCTGAATCATGTAGCATGTTTCCTTTAACACTCACAAACCTGTCTCCCTTGTCCCATTTATCTGTAATAAGCCCTGGCAGATTTGAAACCTTTGATAATATGGCAGATTTGAAACCTTTGATAATACATCAACTTTGACACGATTCTAGATTTAAATGATATTTATTTTTAATACATAAACACGATCTCCCATCAAGGTTGTGGTATCTCCCTCCCACATCATCAGGGGCTGTGACCTCTCTACTGTGACTTATCATGCAGTAACATACAGACCACACTCGCCTGTCCTGCTCTCCTGGATATACGCTACATCAATGAATAACGTAGAAACACAAGGTGCAGATGATCAGATCTGTGAGAGTCCTGTACACCTCGAGACTAATATTTATAGATGTAAGAGCTAAACTTATCACTTGACAACTCGGCGCAGTGATGTACATGCTACATGGTAACTGTAGTTTCAGTGCATGCCGGATCTCAGTGCTTTACCACCCGGAGAGACGACCAAAGCAGATCTTTCTTTTAGGTGGAGTAACAACTACTGTGTGACAATGGCGTCTATCGGAGATAGGATTCATTAGGAAGCAAGAGAACAATCAGTTATTGAAATGGATGTGTAGGTAGTAGAAAAAACAAGCAATCATAAGGATTTGAGAAACAACGGCCAAGTTGTGATGGTCAGATGACTGTTCTGTTTTTTTGGGAGGTTCCCAATATGCAGTGACTAGTAGCTACCAAAAGTATCCAAGGAAGGCAACTGGTGACGGGGTCATGGATGAACATGATGCGATGGGGGAGGAGAGGTTATCTGCTCTGGTCTTATCCTTCTGGCTAGGACATTAATTTATCAGAACACACAGAGGATCACCGCTTTCTGTAAATACCATTGGGTAGTCGTAGGCAACTCAGAGTGTCCATGCTGACCCCTGTAAATCATCGAATGCACCTACAATGGGTACTTAAGAACCAGAACTGGACGATGGAAGAAGGCGATGGCACCAGGATGCTCTAAGGGAAAATAACGGCGGAGGCGGTGTGATACGGCAAAGTACTCCAGGGAAACCTTGTGTCTGGACATGTCAGTGTTACACACAACACCTACCTAGTCATTGTATGGGCCAGTCATAGCAGAGATTTTCCTTAATAGAAGTGTCTCTTCTAGCTGGATAATGCCCCTGCTACACTGCAAAATCTGTTCAGCAATAGTGAGGAATAAAGACTTGGGTGATGACTTGTGTCCAAATAGACTCATTGTGATGGATCTGTGGGATGTGCTGCAAAAAAGTCAGATTCACGGAGGCTGAACCAAGCAACGGATAGGACTTAAAAGGGGTTTTCCACTACTCGGCCACAATAACGGCCTGTGCTCACCTATGGTGCCGATGTCTGAGCAGGAGCTCACATGACGTTATATGTCGCGTGAGCAGTGGCCACCAGTGAGCTACTTCACTATCACAGCCTTCGAATAAAACTGACAACTGGAAACAGCGAGAGCTAGTGCAGCTCTCAGACGTCATCCGAATGCAAGTTATGTAAAGCACCCCACTAGCAGCCGCTGATTATTATGTCATGTGAGCCCGACAGCTGATGTCACATGAGCCCCCGCATTGCTGGAATGGCAACGGAGGCAAGTACAGGCTGTTATTACTTTACACTGAAGAATATCGTAATTGAGAATGGGCTGTCCAAGTAGCGCACAAACTCTTTAGGACATGCTGCTGAAGTCTATGCCAGATCCTACAAGAAACCTTAGGAGTAGAGTAAAAATATTACAGGATCAATACATCATTGCTGCTTCTGAGAACCTCCTCCAACCTGCCAGCATCCTCTGTCGCCTCTTCCAATAGTAGGCCCGATATAACATCATCATTGCTGCTTCTGAGAACCTTCTCCAACCTGCCAGCATCCTCTGGCGCCTCTTCCAATAGTAGAGCCAGTTACATCATCATTGCTGCTTCTGAGAACCTCCTCCAACCTGCCAGCATCCTCTGGCGCCTCTTCCAATAGTAGAGCCAGTTACATCATCATTGCCGCTTCTGAGAACCTCCTCCAACCTGCCAGCATCCTCTGTCGCCTCTTCCAATAGTAGAGCCAGTTACATCATCATTGCCGCTTCTGAGAACCTCCTCCAACCTGCCAGCATCCTCTGGTGCCTCTTCCAATAGTAGAGCCAGTTACATCATCATTGCGGCTTCTGAGAACCTCCTCCAACCTGCCAGCATCCTCTGGCGCCTCTTCCAATAGTAGGGCCCGGTACAACATCATCATTGCCACTTCTGATAACCTCCTCCAACCTGCCGGAATCTTCTGGCGCCTCTTCCAATAGTAGAGCCCGTTACATCATCATTGCCGCTTATGAGAATCTCCTCCAACCTGCCAGCATCATCTGGCACCTCTTCCAATAGTAGGCCTGGTACAACATCATCATTGCTGCTTCTGAGAACCTTCTCCAACCTGCCAGCATCCTCTGGCACCTCTTCCAATAGTAGGCCCGGTATAACATCATCATTGCCACTTCTGATAACCTCCTCCAACCTGCCGGAATCCTCTGATGCTTCTTCCAATATTAGGCCCGTACAACATCATCACTGCAGCTCCTGAGAACCTCCTCCAACCTACCGGCATCCTCTGGCGCCTTTTCCAATAGTAAGCCAGGTACAACATAATCATTGCTGCGCTATGTATGTGTAATGTTGCACTAGACCTACTAATCAGAAAAAGAATATGCTGGCAGGAAGAATAGGGTCTAGTGGCCACAAACTACCAACATGGCCAGTGGACCATGGTGCTGCACATCTTTTTGCTCACCTCTACTTGACGGGTCTCGTTAAGTCCATGTCTCGACTGTTTTGGCGCAGTAAGGGGGACTTCCACTATATTATCCTGACAAAGTTGACTGCTGCCAGCATGACTTCCAAGACATTGTTTATAATCTACAGAGATCTATTATGATGCATTGCAAACAAAAATGTTTTATTGAGATTCACAATGCTAACAAAACTGGGGAGGGAGGAGAATCCACATAAAACCTCTCTGACACATTCTCAGTACATTAAAACTCATTCAAGTCTAATGAAGAAATGTTAGGAAACCCGTGCGGTGCCCGGGCGGCAGGAAGGCGATTCTGCCTGCTCTTTCGACAATTAAACGCTTTTCGGTGTCGCTCGCCGGATGCTGTAAATTTAAATTATTTTCTAGTAAGCGTTAAATAGACTGGTTATTTTGCAGAACTGCCCTAAATAAAACCGGGATAAGTGATATTAATGTCCTATGGTCAGTATTATTGAACCTCGAAAGCAATAAAGTTTATGAGTCGATAAATATTACATTTGCCGGGTTAGTTAAGATTCTGCCCGAGTCCCCGGCGCTTATTACAGATTGTAACCACCAAATCCACAATACATTATTCATATTCGGGGTGTCACTGCAGTGATGGATTGCCGGGAGAGGCTGTCCTTTATATAAATCAACAAATAAAAATGCAAATGCTAACATTTTCGGCTACAACCTTCCCCCTGTCTTGAATGGGGAATGAAAATTTTCACATTATATCGACAGCAAGCAGAGAGGACAATTAACGACCTGCTCCCGGAGTAAGTGGGAGATTAATTTAGCGATGCCGGCTTTTATCACCTGCATATGGAGCCGCACCGGTCAATTCTGGCTACTTGCACTTTTCACTGAAGCGATAATAAAATAAAGAAACAAGTTTAATCTGACATTCCCCCTTCACCGCGTCAGGACTGCAAATGTCACAGGCTCCCCCACTCCCCCCTCTTAGCCACCTTTAAGGAAAAGTTGGACTAAAGAAAAGTTCATGGTTTGTAGAGTTGTTTTTTTTTTTTTTTTCTTTCCCTCCTCTATTCCTCGAAACTATAAATTACCTCTACGTGAAGGTTGCCAAGTGTGAAACGAAATTTGGTATTTGGCAGACACGAGGAAACTCCTTCCTGCAAAACTAAGATGCTGATTTATTAATCATTTCAAGCATAAATCTACATAAACAGGGCAGGCAACAGGGTAAATGCTTTTACCTATTCTATACGGATCTTGGAGTCACACTTTGAGTCGGACAAAACCTGTCAGTTTTGGCAGATTCGGCCAACCACCTGTTTCGTATGGTGGCCTCTTGACACGCAGATCCTCTACATTTCAGGAGAGGTCAGTCGCCGACAGATGGTTGGAGATGAAAGGCGTTGACCAAAGTAATTATTTGGCCAACATCTCCAGCGCAAGACTAAAGTGGCCAAACGATCATTCAGCCTACAGTCATCTCAGCCTTCTCTCCCAAAAGCAGTAGTTCTGATGAGCCCTCCTATGTTCTCCATGAGAAAGCCGTTGACTTACACTCTGCCCGGCAGCTAATATCTCGGAGGACAATGCGATTGGCATACCTGATTGACATCTCTCCCAATCACCACAAGACCGGTTGGCCAAACCAGTTAATATTGGCGGACATAAGTCCAATGTTTATGGCCAGCTCAACTTTATTCTCGAAATATCAAGATTCAAACACATTGCAAGACCAAAATATACATGTACGGTAATTTGCTAGCCACTCAAACCAGAAGCTTTTTTTACTGCTAAATCCCAAGTCCGATTTGTATAACATTCATTAGGATCTATGATTGCAAAGTCACACGATTATCGCAGGTTACGACAGGATTTGGGGCAATAGTTGGGTGCCATAGAACAACCAAGTCCTCAGTCATTAGATGAAAGGCATCAGTCATTTATTCTTCAATCCTTATCTGATTTGTTTTCGGATTTTCAAGACTCAATCACCTAAATATACAGAGCTATGGATGCCATTGGCATCTGTTATACTAACATAATGAAAGCAACCATCATCCCACCGTAATGGAGACCTCTACAAAAGACTCCACAGAACAATCACGGCACGATCAGTTCTCCTTTCAGTACTCGTTTCACGATAGTTGTGCAATCTTGGCAGTCTGCTTATCACCCGATAATCGAGCAATGCACTCGTTCATCAGGTGAAATGATCTTGTGGTTTACCTACACGATCATCGAGAACGATGGCAGCCTATGCACTATTATTATTTAACGGTCTTCAGCTTGATCTCGAGCCATGGCAACTTCATGGATGAACACTCCATAGAAGATCAATATTGTGCAAGCCTAGATAGGTCCACCAGGGTCTTCTCCACCATTCTCTTGATTGTATCAAGCCATCGAGTTGCTGGTCTTCACCTTCGCCTTGTTCCTTCTGTTCTTCCAACCATGATGGCCTTGGTGATCCTTCCTTCCAGTGACATGTCTGGCTTGATTTGTTCCACTTAACCATATATTACTGACTGATCTGTTTGCATCTGAAGCGTGGTCGGAGCCGCTAAATTGGATATTAAATATCCAGCAAACTTTGTTGCTGATAGACAGTCATTTAACACTGCACAAAGTGCAACGTAAATACGTGCAAAATTTTCAATGCACAGGTAAAATCTGTATTCAGTGAAGACAGATTGTTACATTACTGACATAGGAGATGGCACGTGGTGCTGATAGGATTTTATGCAAAGGAGAGGAGGGTGGAGCTAAAAGCGGAGCTCCTCCCCCTCTGGTCTACATAGAATCTTGTCTGCACCAACTGTCATCTCCTTATCAGTAATGTAACAATCCGTCTTCACTGAATACAGATTTTACCTATGATATTGAGAATTTTGAAAAAGACTGATCAGTCTAGGAGGATAAAGAAGTAGATTTCTCTGATAAGATATCTTACAAAGCTTTCTATTTTCCGGTGTACTATGGATTTGTGAAATAATAATTAAAACGACGGTTACACTTTAAGGTCCGTTGACACACTGGGTACCTTCTATAGCGTCTCTTTGTTGCACTGCCTATTGATGGCTGCTGAGAATAGGAACAGATTATTAAACCAAGGGTATGTGCACACTACGTCTTTCCATTTTTAGTTTATTGGTTTATATACAGCACTTTCCAGACATCATACATTGTGTCTTGTTGCGTATTCCTCCTGAAATCTGATTTATGATCACAGAACTCACAATTTTTTTTTAATAAAGCCCAATTGCAAAAATGATTTTAAGTAAAAAAATATACATTTAAACAAAAAAAAAAAAAATCAATTGAGCAGACGTATAACAATACTAGTGCTTAAATGAAATGTGCACAATATACCGTATCAATATATTCCACTGACTTCTAGGACAAGAGAAGCAAAAATAGCAAAATTTGTTAGCAAAGTGACCAAACATAACAAGTAGAAAATCTGAGGGTAGAGTACAGACCATGAGCACATAATCCCGATAGTCCACATAGAATTGGTCCTGTACGGACTGACCGTCTCTGTTTTACAGCACATTTCACTTTTAGGTGGTCTGAGATGAGAAATCTGCTTAGAGGAGATCAGAAAAAGAGACAGACTAATGTGTATTGCAGCTCTTACCCTTAGTACCAAACATCAGATGAACCCGACAACATTTGCTGACTCGGCCAATAGTAACGTGTACGGGATTATGCCAGGTGGGAGATAAGGACTTGGCATGTCTGATATCAGGCTGCAGATCCTTCGGGTCGGCAGTATAAGTGCACCGATGCATGGAAAGGTCGGAAGAGACGACCATTGATTGAGCCATCAATCAGTTCAGTTGACAGTTCCCTATGAGGTCCATTACAAATGCTTCCGTCAGGTTGAGCTCACTGACAGACCGTTAGTTAACTCACTCTACATCCAGCAACACAATAGCTTTAGAGGGAAAATTGTGAAAAAAAATGTATTGATATCAAATAGCAAATTTTGTTAAAAAAAAAAAATATATATAATAATAATAATAATAATAATAAATATAAATATATATATATAATTTAAATATCCAGCGGATGAAATAAGTATTGAACATTTTACCAATTTTGTAAGTAAATATATTTCTAAAAGGCGCTATTGATATGAAATGCTCACCAGATGTTAGTAAAAACCCATCCAATCCACACAGAAAAATAAATCAAACCATAGAAGTCCATAATTTAAATTATGTGTAAAAACGAGAAATGACAGAAAAAAAAAAATTAACATGAGGAAAGAGGTGCAAAAAGCCAGGAAAAGTCATGACACCAGCTGAAATCTCTAACTAGAAAGCAATCCTTTTCAGCTGGTTCAATTGATGGACTATAAAAAGGTGTCTCACTACCAAGATGCCACACAAAAAAACATCTCAGGATGGGGTAAAACCAATGAACTGTCTCAAGACCTTTGCAACCTTATTGCTGCAAAATATACTGATGGCATTGGTTACAAAAGAATTTCTAAACAACTGAATGTTTCAGTGAGAACTGTTGGGGCCATAATGTGGAAGTGGAAAAAACTATTTCACCATAAATTGACCATTTTGGGTCACGTTTACTTCTCAATGTGGCCCATAAACATGTGAACCTTTGTAAGAAAGGAGCTGCATTATAAGGTCAACTAGTGCAAAACTTACTGCATCAGTTACTATAATGGCTGTCTCACTGCTCCCCATATATACAGCTGTAACACTCGCGACAGTATGTTCAGCCAGGAAACAATTCTCTTTTAACAACCCTCTCTATGCAGACGGAGGAGAATGATTGTGACCGCCTCTGTTTTAATGCATTTAGCTGCTCCGCAGAGGGTTCATTCGGTCTCAATTTCGGGGGATTTTGTCTCTCATCCCGTTTTGGAATGAAATATTGATGAAAATAGGCATGAGGCAAAAAAAAAAAAGTTGCCACCAGCAAGAAATAATATTCCTGAATATAATTATGCTCCATTTCAAATGTAATGCATTTAAATTTATATCAAATGCCTGGAAACGGCCTCAGACGCCAATCCCAATAAGGCAGGATTATGGGATCGAGGTAACTGTTCCTGTCAATTACCGGGACTTGATTTTCAATTTATATTCAAAAGAAGGGTTTTTTTTTTGTTCCATACACGGGGAGAACGTCTCAATTTCAGGTAAGTTTCAATTACGGAGGATTTCTAGTGACAGGCAATAAACAAATAGATTTATAGGCAGAGACCCCCTTCTCTCACCTTCTCCCCACCTAGTCGTTCATGGATGACAGAAAAAGCCGACTCTGGAGATGGAGTCGCTGAATATTGATATACGTCCTAGACCTTTCTCATCATCACGCTCTGTATAAATTATGCCACATTTTGGTGACCTTGACCCAAATTACCTTTAAATTGGACTAGGACATGTAAAAGGGAGCCCGTGCCGAGGGTCCGCAACAAACGCCAACCATGATTGACAGGATGAGGGAAGAGGCAGCAAATGCAACAAAAACAGCTCAGTTATTATGTCATTACACTAATAAGGACCTGGCATCTTCTCTTTGGTAGCAACATTAGTTTTGGACGTTTGATTAAAGCGATATTAAAGAAGTGTCTTAGGTGGAGTATTAAAATACAGACTGTACAGATATCGTATACTTAGGGGATATATTCTCTAATTATATTTAACGAATAGACTGTGTTTATAAGACTGTACAGAATACAGGATATAATCAGCCTTTACCATTACCTGTAGGGGTATCTGTGCTCGAGTGATATCCCTGCAGTTTTCATCTCCGAGCTGGGACTCTTCACTACAGGCGAGGTAATGGCATCTTTTCTACATTCTGTTGGGACAAGTAGAGGAGACATAACATTAAAACATAATACTGCCCCCTATGTACAAGAAAAAAACTACTATAATACTGCTCCTATGTACAAGAATATAACTACTATAATACTGCTCCTATGTACAAGAATATAACTACTATAATACTGCTCCTATGTTCAAGAATATAACTACTATAATACTGCTCCTATGTACAAGAATATAACTACTATAATACTGCTCCTATGTACAAGAATATAACTACTATACTACTGCCTCCTATGTACAAGAATATAACTACTATAATACTGCCCCCTATGTACAAGAATATAACTACTATAATACTGCTCCTATGTACAAGAATATAACTACTATACTACTGCCTCCTATGTTCAAGAATATAACTACTATAATACTGCTCCTATGTACAAGAATATAACTACTATAATACTGCTCCTATGTTCAAGAATATAACTACTATAATACTGCCCCCTATGTACAAGAATATCATTACTATACTACTGCTTCTATGTACAAGAATATAACTATTATAATACTGCTCCTATGTACAAGAATATAACTACTATAATACTGCCCCCCATGTACAAGAATATAACTACTATAATACTGCTCCTATGTACAAGAATATAACTACTATAATACTGCTCCTATGTACAAGAATATAACTACTATAATACTGCTCCTATGTACAAGAATATCATTACTATACTACTGCTTCTATGTACAAGAATATAACTACTATAATACTGCTCCTATGTACAAGAATATAACTACTATAATACTGCTCCTATGTACAAGAATATAACTACTATACTACTGCCTCCTATGTACAAGAATATAACTACTATAATACTGCCCCTATGTACAAGAATATAACTACTATAATACTGCTCCTATGTACAAGAATATAACTACTATAATACTGCCCCTATATACAAGAATATAACTACTATAATACTGCCTCCTGTGTACAAGAATATAATGCCAATAATACTGCTCCTATGTACAAGAATATAACTACTATAATACTGGCCCCTATGTACAAGAATATAACTACTATAATACTGGCCCCTATGTACAAGAATATAACTACTATAATACTGGCCCCTATGTACAAGAGTATAACTACTATAATACTGCTCCTATGTACAAGAATATAACTACTATAATACTGCTCCTATGTACAAGAATATAACTACTATAATACTGCCCCTATGTACAAGAATATAACTACTATAATACTGCTCCTATGTACAAGAATATAACTACTATAATACTGCCCCTATATACAAGAATATAACTACTATAATACTGCCTCCTATGTACAAGAATATAATGCCAATAATACTGCTCCTATGTACAAGAATATAACTACTATAATACTGGCCCCTATGTACAAGAATATAACTACTATAATACTGCTCCTATGTACAAGAATATAACTACTATAATACTGCCCCTATATACAAGCATATAACTACTATAATACTGCCTCCTATGTACAAGAATATAATGCCAATAATACTGCTCCTATGTACAAGAATATAACTACTATAATACTGGCCCCTATGTACAAGAGTATAACTACTATAATACTGCCCCTATGTACAAGAATATAACTACTATAATACTGCCCCTATGTACAAGAATATAACTACTATAATACTGGCCCCTATGTACAAGAGTATAACTACTATAATACTGCTCCTATGTACAAGAATATAACTACTATAATACTGCCCCTCTGTGCAAGAATATAACTACTATAATACTGCCCCTATGTACAAGAATATAACTACTATAATACTGCCCCTATGTACAAGAATATAACTACTATAATACTGGCCCCTATGTACAAGAGTATAACTACTATAATACTGCTCCTATGTACAAGAATATAACTACTATAATACTGCCCCTATGTACAAGAATATAACTACTATAATACTGGCCCCTATGTACAAGAGTATAACTACTATAATACTGCTCCTATGTACAAGAATATAACTACTATAATACTGCCCCTATGTGCAAGAATATAACTACTATAATACTGCCCCTATGTACAAGAATATAACTACTATAATACTGCCCCTATGTACAAGAATATAACTACTATAATACTCCTCCTATGTACAAGAATATAACTACTATAATACTGCCCCTATGTACAAGAATATAACTACTATAATACTGCTCCTATGTACAAGAATATAACTACTATAATACTGCCCCATGTACAAGAATATAACTACTATAATACTGCCCCTATTCTTCCCTTCTATGCATACCCTCTGTGGTTGTGTGAGCATTTGGTGAGTTTCAGACTTTTAGTTACCTTGTCTGTATACCCTGTTATTTGTTGTATTATTACACTGGGGCAGTCCACCTCCTTTGGGGGGAGAGGGGGCCACTGATAGGGTCTGCACAGGAGACAGGGATACGCTGGCAGCTCAGGTCTACTAACCATCATAGGTACCCCTGAGATAAGGGAAAGCCAGGGTCCCATTACAGTAGTAGGGACAGGTGCGGGTCCCAGTACGCCGTCCTGCCCCTTTATCGCCGCTTACGGCGTGACAGTGCCGTTACAAACAGCATTTTACTTTTTTTTTTAATTTCCAGAAAAATGTCAAAAGTTTTTAACGCAGTTTTTTTTTTCAGTTTTCAGCCACCAGCAGAAGTGAATCAGTCTCCAGGAGGAAGAAGTGTTGAGGATTAAAATTTTTTTTTCCCCTGTTGAATCTACCTCTTCTGGCCTTGGCTTCTGAGGGCGTAATACAGAGTCTGGTGGTGTTATACTATATTGGGGCCATGAAAGACACATTGTAATGGGTGGAAAAAAAGATTCAGGGGCACCATTTCTGTTTGGGAGTCCAACACAGACTAATCAGGGTTAGATGTGCTGCTTAGAATTAAAATACGGTAAATAAAAAAAAATTGCTACTTTTTCTTGTCTTTTCAAGATCGGAATAAACGGGACAACTTTTAAAGTTGGAGGTCTGTGCAAAGTAGTGACCACAGGAGCAGGGAGTAGAGGTGAGCGAACCAGAACTGTAAAATTCGGCGTTCGTACTGGACACCTAGTGTCCATTGCTGAACTCTGAATTAGGACTTCTCCCGGAAGTCCGTTTTGGGAGAGGAAGAAGGATCACCTACTGGTCAGGTGCCCATTGACTTCTATGCGGTTCTGGTACCCAAACTTTGGACTAAAGATCAGTCGAATCCAACCTTCCACAGGTCCGCTCATCCCTAACAGAGTATTCCGAGCGCTGTGTCGCTTTCGTTATACTGGAAACTCTAGAGCAAAGACGCATTCACAGCGGCCGATAATCCATCAGGTTCTAACGCCAACAACTCCTCCATCATGATAACTGTGTAATGTGAATTGGTTGAGCGACTGAACGATGTGTCCAAAAACGCTTGTTCATCGTGAATGAAATAGTTATTCGGGACGAGCGGAAGAGCGAGCAAAGTAAATGATGCGCACTAATTGATCTGTAATAGTTCTCAGTGACGATGGACCACCGAGAAAGTGATCTTTTTCGCTGCAGAAAAGATCATTTAACCCCATGAACAAGCGTTTAATCAGGTGATCTCTGGCCTGTTTATACTGGAAGATGATCGCGATGAGTGTTTTTTTATTTTTATTTAAAGAAAGCCCATTCACAATCATCTTGCAGTATAAATGCAGAATCATCCTCTCGTTGTCGCCTTTGGCAGTATGGGGACATGTTGTGATCAAGCTTTTTATGGTTTTTTAAAAGAAGTCTTGGTAAAAATTCTTCCAGCAATTTTAGAAAATTACGGCAAAAAAAAGACGATGCTGAATATTGTCATTAATACCGTGAAGGGGCTTCATATAAATACAGCTCAGAAAGTTTACTGGCAGAAGGCGCAATCTTCCGAGAAGCATTGATTGGCGCTGCCTCGTCCCAGACTGAAGAGCTGGAAAATGACTGTGTGAATTCGATGAGCACAACACAAAGCGCTGAAATGTCAGCGCGCTATACAGCCCCAGTAATAGGGCCTGAACCCCTGTTAGTCAAAACGGATTTTGCTTCAAATTAGAAATTGATTTTTGCTGGACACCGGTCGTCTGCAGACTCTGAGCTTTTGTTGCTGTGCAGTGAAAGGGATTAACCTCGCCTGCCGCTGGGGTTCAGGCTGCCAGCACTGTTTGGAGCGAGCGCAAAAAAACAACAACAAAAAAATCCTTTTTAATGCAAGGACGGTCTGGCCGGGCGTCACGGGTTGTTTCTTTACTTCCAGATCAAATCTTTGCAATTTCTTAGCTTTTTTTTGTATTGTGTTTATTTGTATGGTGCCAGCAACAAAAGGTGCACGAAGCAAAGGAGGCAATGACACCTTACAGCCTTCATGAAGGATAAGCGGGCTACGACATTCGTGCAGCATGGTAAAAAAAATCTGAAGCATCATAGTAATAGAATTTTTTATATGCAAAAAAAAAATGTTTTGCTGCGTTTTTAAATGGGATTGGTCAGGACGATTCAACTCCTTACATCGTAGTATTACAATAAAAACGATATCCCGTCCTGTAGTAATCCGATAATTACTGAGAAATCGGCCGTTCAACCTATATGCAAATTAGCTAGGAACTGCATTGGGGGCGTGTACACTCAGTGCTTTGAACACGCCCCCAAGGCACTTCCAAGCAAAGTTTGCATTCTCTGTGATCGGACATCGCATTACTACAAGACAGGTGTTGTTGTTGTTGTGCGACCTTTAGAGCCATAGTGCTAGCTTGATTATCCTGATAGTTTCATTTTAATTCTTACATTTTTCTGAAACTACAAGATATACTGTTCAACAAGAAAAAACAAGACAGATCGTGTAAGCGGAAGGAGACGTTTTCCCTGTGCTGCAGCCTGTAAAAGACAAGCGACTCCTTTCCTGGTCCTGGAGTGTTGGAGCGGAGCGGTGATCGGGGTAAACTCTTCTGTACTGCCGCAGTGCACTGCCAGAAATTCAGCAGCCGGGTCATATTTAAACCCCTTCGCGCGGCCGCACTTTTTCATTTTTGCGTTTCTGATTTTCGCTCCCCTTCTTCCCAGAGCCATAACTTTTTTATTTTTCCATCAATATGACCATGTGAGGGCCTTGTACTTTTGAAAGACACCATTGATTTTGTCATATCGTGTACTCACAAGTGGGAAAAAAATTCCAAGTGCGGTGAAATTGCAAAAAAAAGTGCAATTCCACAACTTTTTTTTAAAAAAATTTTTTGACCTGCCATTATTATTCTCCAGATCATTACGGGTTCATAGACGCCAAGCATGTCTAAGGTTCTGTTTTATATTAAGTGGTGAAAAAAAAAAAAAAAAGAAAAAAAAGTGACCCGTTGCGTCTCCATTTTGTGTGATCTGGGGGTTGGGTGAGGGATCATTTTTTGCGTGCTGAGCTGACGTTTTTAATGATACCATTTTGGTGCAGATACGATCTTTTGATCACCCATTATTGCATTTTAATGCAATGTTGCGGCAACCAAAAAAATGTAATTCTGGCGTTTAGCAATCAGGGAAATTCTTTTTTTATATTGATAGATCGGACGATTCTGAAAGAGGCAATACCAAATATGTGTATGGTTGAGGTTTTTTTATTGTTTTATTTTCAATGGGGTGAAAGGGGGGTGATTTGAACTTTTATATTTAAAAATTTTTTTTTTTTTTTTTACTTTTGGCATGCTTCAATTGTCTCCATGGGAGACTAGAAGCTGCCATAACCCGATCGCCTCTGCTACATAGAGGTCAGATCGCCTGTATGTAGCAGAATTGCTGACTTGCTATGATCGCCGACCACCAGCATTGGAGGAGACCTCTGGCTGTCATGCCAACCCATCGGTGACTCGTCATCATGTGACAGGGTCCACCGTTGGGCGGGTTTCCGGCGTGATTGCAGGAAGCGCATGTTAAATGCCACTGTCAAGAGTTTAATAGCTGTGGGTGGATTGCAATTCCACCAGTGGCTGTTCAAAACAGCTGACATGTCCCAGGAAAGATGAGGGCTCAGCGCCGGAGCCCACATGAAAGGGGCAGACACGACATGTGCCGTACTAGTACGGCGCATGTCGTGAAGGGATTAAAAGTATAACCATGGTTTTGATTTTATTTAATAAACCAACAGTACAAATCAAAATAAGAAACTTTGTAATATAGCTTATTAGAGAAATCTGTTTCTTTCTCCTCCTGGACTGATCTTTCATTCTCAAGTCATGGGTAAAATCAGTATTAAGTGAAGACAGACTTTCCCATTAATGAGACAGGAGATGACAGTTGGTGCTTCTGAAAGTCGATGGAAGGGGAGGAGCTAGAGGCCGATCCAGACATTCCGCTGTCAGCTCTCCTGAGATCACAGTTACATTTCCCCATAGAACTTCATGAGCACCAATTGTCTTTTCTCTCAGTAAAATGGAAACATTTGTATTTACTGAAGACCGATCTTACCTGTGAAACGAGATTTTTGAAAATGATCGATCAGTTCAGGAACGGAAAGTAGATTTCTCTGATAAGATATATTACAAAATTGCATATTTTCAAATGTATTAGTGATTTATATTAAAGAAAATATTTTTAAAAAATGGCGATTACTCCAATTTAAGAGCTGTACCATGATGGTGGTGGTGTCTGTAGTACATCTCATGTGATTTTGCTACTTCACAGTGACAATCACCCACCCGGTGTGCTGACTGCACAGTGACTGCCTTGGCCTGTAATAAAGCGAGACGTGGTGTACGGCAGACATCACCACTAATATAAGGGCACCAACTTTTTTTTTTTAATGTCCCGACAGGGTCACTAGATCCTGGGCGGTATGTCCATGTGGACTGGATTGCGAGCCAATGGGCAGCCTTGTCCACAGCCACGGATTGCTACGATCAGCACAGATCACGGCATTCAGAGGATTAATAGAATAACGGAGCAAACAGCTTTGTAAGACCCAGAGCACGGAGAGCCTCCTACTAGTCTCGGTACCCCCGGCGTCTCTACTGATTTTTTGGGAACGTCATCTCTCCATTTATATCTGATAATCCAATAATCTCAGTAACTCCAGATTAAAAATTATAAAATTCATAGTTTTTATCATGTTGTGGACCAGTTTACCTTTACTGATTGAGGCCTGCGGCCGGACAGATGACCAGTCTTCCTGGCCATCGACATCTAATCCAGAAGCTCTTACTTCGGACACGTTTTTGCTGGGACTTTGCTGTTTTCTCCGGCTCTTACTGGATGGAGGAGTCGGGGACACTGGGCTGCAAAGAAAAGAGAAACCATTCAATTACGAGGAGCGAACAAAAGTCATTTCATCCGGAGCAGATCAGGAACAATGGCACTGACTATAGAGAAGCTGGCACTGCCACACGCCACAAACGGGAAAGTCTTTTTAATTGCTTTCGTTAGATCCACAACTTGGAAATCCGTTGAGCAAATGGCCAGTAATATCCTGGAAACATGATGAACACGGCTATAGCGCCCACATAGACTGAGGAGAGCTTCTATGAAGTACAGGGTGGGAGGACAGTCCAAAACCACAAGGGTTACCCAGCTATACAGAGGCAAATAGCCATGAATTATAGAACTGGGTACTGGGACAGGCAGGGTGACATCACATCATCCACAATGATGACTATCCAGCTTTCCAAATTCCCTAACATACACATATGTACATTCATGAGCAAGGCAGCCATAGAGGATATCACTCAGCTTCTCCAGACGCAGATCTATCGCTCTCACTCTTACAGCCCATATTCCCGACCCGCTCATCTTGTATAACAGTCTCACCTCGTCACTCTCTTTCCGTCTCTCTTACATCCTATGTACACACTGCGCTCGTTTTTCAGACATTCCCCTGCGGCTTCCTTACATCCTATGTACACACTGTGCCTGTTTCCAGACATCCCCCTGCGGCCTTCCTTACATCCTATGTACACACTGTGCCCGTTTTCTGATATTCCCCTGCGGCTTCCTTACATCCTATGTACACACTGCGCTCGTTTTTCAGACATTCCCCTGCGGCTTCCTTACATCCTATGTACACACTGTGCCCGTTTTCTGATATTCCCCTGCGGCCTTCCTTACATCCTATGTAGACACTGTGCCCGTTTTCTGATATTCCCCTGCGGCCTTCCTTACATCCTATGTACACACTGTGCCTGTTTCCAGACATTCCCCTGCGGCTGCCTTACATCCTATGTACACACTGCGCCCGTTTCCAGACATTCCCCTGTGGCCTTCCTTACATCTCATGTACACACTGCGCCCGTTTCCAGACATTCCCCTGCGGCCTTCCTTACATCCTATGTACACACTGTGCCCGTTTCCAGACATTCCCCTGCGGCCTTCCTTACATCCTATGTACACACTGTGCCCGTTTCCAGACATTCCCCTGCAGCCTTCCTTACATCTTATGTACACACTGCACCCGTTAGTCAGACATTCCCCTGCGGCCTTCCTTACATCCGATGTACACACTGTGCCTGTTTCCAGACATTCCCCTGCGGCCTTCCTTACATCCGATGTACACACTGTGCCTGTTTCCAGACATTCCCCTGCGGCCTTCCTTACATCCTATGTACACACTGTGCCCGTTTTCAGACATTCCCCTGTAGCCTTCCTTACAACCTATGTACACACTGTGCCCGTTTTCAGACATTCCCCTGCGGCCTTCTTTACATCCTATGTACACACTGTGCCCGTTTCCAGACATTCCCCTGCAGCCATCCTTACAACCTATGTACACACTGCACCCGTTTCCAGACATTCCCCTGCGGCCTTCCTTACAACCTATGTACACACTGAGCCCGTTTCCAGACATTCCCCTGCAGCCATCCTTACAACCTATGTACACACTGTGCCCGTTTTCAGACATTCCCCTGCGGCCTTCTTTACAACCAATACGCACACTGTGCCCGTCTGTCCCATAGCACTCTACAATCAGACCTGTGCAGATCACACGCTGCAATCATTTCTGTACTAGTGCGGGAGAACAGATCTGATGAGGCTGATGGCGGCAGATTGCTGGTATTAGCAGAATATCCATAAAGCAGCAGAACATTGAAGAAAACACCTCCACGTTGTGAATAATTTAGAGATGAGTTTGGTGCAATCTGAATTTTTCTTCAGGGATGGGGAAGTTAAATACCTTTAATTTGTTCTAATTATTTCAAATTTGCAAGTTAATTATGGCTGATCATTAAATAACAAAAAGGACTGCGGTCTCCGTAGAGCTTTACCTTCCGCCCCTCGCATTACTTAAGCTACATTTCGGCATGCATGAATTAACTTTCTAAATAATCGTACGTTTGACTAAATGGCTCTGGAAAATGAGATGCGGATCCTTGGGAAAGGCATTAATGGACATTACAAAGGGCTACTGGGACCCATGCTACTCGCAATCGGAGGACTTATAATGGGGTCTTATTTACTCCTCTTTAGGCTTAGGCGAGGCGTCTCGGCATTAGAAAGCGCTTTTAACGGAGCAGCCACCGCTTCTTGCAGACGATAAAAGCAAACGTCCATTAAGAGACAACTAAAATTCATTTTCAAAGTGTAAGTGGAGAAACTTGCCTGAAATTAAACTCTGATTTTACGAGCAACGCAAAAAGTACGATGGATCCAAGTCTGACGAAGTCTCGGTACAGGTTTGTAGGACGATCTCGGAGCGCCACTGCCAAGAAATCTGAAATTTCCCCTTAAAGGTATTGTACACTATAAACCACCTGTGTTACAAGGGTCCATCACTTACATAGAAGCTCGGACCCTCATGGATCGACTGTAAGGAATGTTTTCTGCCTGTAGCGCCACCACAGGAGAAATAAAAGCATTACACACTTCCCGTTGCAATCTATGGGTTTTCTGTGTAATGCGAGGGTCATTCAGAGCCAGAAATGCTCATTATAGCCCTTTGCTCCTAAACTAAGCAAGCCGCTAAACTGCTCAGAACCAGGTCATTTTGGGGGGCTCAGAACCAATTATAGTGGGTGGTTCTACCGTAGCTGCAGCCTGAATCATTCGAAGTGCTGGAACTCCTCCTTGCTTTCTAGCCTGCATTGCTCCTTCCATGAGATACCGTGGATATCTACCTCTATTTTTTCTTCTTTCATGTATTTGCAGCCAAAATAATTTTTGCAACTCTGCTTCGTTAAAAATGTTGCACTATTTGGCTTTTTCAGGCTCTTTCCCAATTGTTGGCCAGTCTAAATATGCCAGTGATCAGTGAATATTAATGGCAAGAGATTGTTTACGGCAGCAAAAATATCATCACTGTTGGTAGCATATTGCACGTACCGCAGGCCACCCCTTCGTGTGCCGCCAACCACAAGACACCTGGTTCATGTGCCGACGACCACAAGACATCCGCTCGTGTGCCACTGACCACGAGACACCCGCTTATGTGCCGCCGACCACAAGACACCCGCTCGTGTGCCGCCAACCACAAGACACCTGGTTCATGTGCCGACGACCACAAGACATCCGCTCGTGTGCCGCTGACCACGAGACACCTGCTCGTGCCGCCGACCACGAGACACCCGCTCGTGTGCCGCCGACCACAAGACACCCGTTCGTGTGCCGCCGACCACGAGACACTCACTCATGTGCCGCCAACCACAAGACACCCGCTCATGTGCCGCCGACCACAAGACACTCGCTCATGTGCCGCAGATCACAGGAATTCGAAAGCATTCTATCACAATAATTGTTAGGTTAACTGTGTATACAGGCTGGAATTGCAAATAGTTAAGGTGCACTGACTGACAAATCGGCAAATGCACCATGAGGTTCCATGTGGTGGCTCTAGTTCTAACCGAGCGTTGGGGAACATTAGGGGTGCTAACCGAGCGTTGGGGAACATTAGGGGTGCTAACCGAGCGTTGGGGAACATTAGGGGTCCTAACCGAGCGTTGGGGAACATTAGGGGTCCTAACCGAGCGTTGGGGAACATTAGGGGTCCTAACCGAGCGTTGGGGAACATTAGGGGTCCTAACCGAGCGTTGGGGAACATTAGGGGTCCTAACCGAGCGTTGGGGAACATTAGGGGTCCTAACCGAGCGTTGGGGAACATTAGGGTCCTAACCGAGCGTTGGGGAACATTAGGGTCCTAACCGAGCGTTGGGGAACATTAGGGGTCCTAACCGAGCGTTGGGGAACATTAGGGTCCTAACCGAGCGTTGGGGAACATTAGGAGTCCTTCTCGCTTGACTTCACTGCACTGACTGCTAAAGGGCACATTATAAACTTATCAGAAAACCGAAGCTTTTGCTGGTACACCGCAACACATCACAGAGCCCCTGGCTACAGTCGAGGCTGCCGATACATCACACAATATTACCGGGCTGGCGTGCTTTATTGCATCTTTCGGAACATATATCACATTAAAAAAGGAGAAAAAAAAAAATCCATCCGCAAAAAAATTTGATCCGGAGAAGACGTATGTACAGGCGAGGCAGAGCAATCCATTCTGCTGCTAGGAATTTAACTAAATGACACCAAATCCTTCATGCTTGTCACAGGGTTTACTTTAAGATCTGCTTACATAAATCACGCGGCAGATTTATGTAATACCTGAGAGCTCAGAAAGGTGAAGGAGCCCTATAACCCTGAAGAGAGGATAAAGAAACCACTGGAGGGGGTGCAATTACTTTTTCCGAAACCTACAACTGAACAAGGAATTGTCTGTTGATTTTTTTTTTTTTTTTAACAAATTCACAAACTTTTCCATAAAATGCACAATGCATTACTACACTGTGTGTATTTTAGAGGATTAATTATATTATTGATCAACAACTATGTTCTCAATCAATCCAAAAGACTCAAATATCAAAGCTTAATATTTTTGGAAGTTGGAGTGTTTTTTTTTTAGATTTGGCTAACTTAGGAGGATATCTGTTTGTGCAGGTAACTATTACTGTGCAGAATTATTAGGCAACTTAATAAAAACCAAATATATTCCCAGGTAACTATTACTGTTGTCGGGATCACACTCAGTCGGAGCAGCCTTTGGAAGTGGGGAATCACCAGAAATAATACACAAGACACGTCTTGTATAGTGTATCACTGGGAAGTCTCTGAAGCACGCCTGCCTTCAATGTGCTATCCCTTCTTTATATAGTTGTTTCAGTAGGTTTAGTGGTTATACAAGTTTTGCATGTTTAAACAAAGAGACAAAACAGGAAAGAAAGAAAAGAAAAGAAAACAGTTTCGTGGGCGGCAGTTTCACAACAAACAGTACAAAGGCAATTCCACAGACAAGAAAAACAGGATTTCATACTATAGCTAAAATGTCCTTCAATGGACAGGTCAATATTTATCACAAATTCTTTTTTTTTATTTTTGTTCATTGAGGTAATCATTTTTGTTCTGCTCTTCACAATCCCCCCTTTGACATATTCCATTCAAAACCTTGTCGATCATTTTAGTCATTCTTTTTGTGATATTACAAAAAAAAAACTTTATATTCTCGCATCCATTACACAAAATTTATTTGTGCATACCGAGATACCCTTGAGTACAACCTTGAATAATACATATATAATTACAATAACCATAACTGTATGTATTAGGCTTTGCATAATCCCGGTAACCCACCCACCGATCCCTCTGAACCAATTGGCCAGGTTAAGAAAAGAAAAGGTATCTGACCACCAGCTATCCTTATTTTGGTCATTGTCTTTGTCATACTGATCCCTGAGTCGTTGTACGTCTTTTAATTTAAATCTCATACTCATAGTACTATTCGGGTCTATATAATGACAGCAGGTGGGTCCGATGATTTGACACATACATACTGTGAGGCAGTTAGGTAATCCAATACCAGGGTATGTTGGTTAGTGACTATTATAAGCTGATTCTGTACAGCTATACTAGTATTTAATATGTCCAATATATCCCAAATCTGATCATCTAGATAATCCGTGGCTCTAACTAATTTATCCCACATTTGTGTTAACATAGGATAAATAAAAATGGTACTAGCAATTTTGTTGGGAATTCCCATTTGTACTATATGCGGCCTCCCCGAGGGACGTGGTGAGTTATCTGCAGCTCTTTTATACAGTGTGTGCTTGGGCACGGCTTGCATATTCACTTGTTTATTTGAAATTATGAAAGTAGCCGGGGTTAGGCGTCCTAATGTACAAGTACCCTTTATACCTACGGGAAGCCATTTATATGCTCCTTCTCCGCATATCCAAAATGTACCCTCAGGCAGATCCCACAAAGCTGAGTGCTGCAATACCAATCTGTGAGCCAAATCCACAAAACTAGATACATTCTGAAGCATACACCAAGAGGGTTTTTGTCCCAAGGGGCTACAGTACCCGGCTGCGGGATTCCCACATACATGCATTCCGTTGACATACTCATTGGATTCATTACAAACCAGGTTCCCCGGCTTACTTGTACAACTGTTTGCATCACCTTGGGGGAACAACTCAGAATGTTCCCATTTTCTATTATGTATGTATCTTTCCAATACTGTAGGTTTGAAAGCATCAGAGGAAGGGGTGGTTGTACTGAAACTGAGCTGTAGATTTTCAGTGGGGACCTGTCCTAAATCAGTTAATCCAGTCTTATTCCTAGGTACCCATTTTCCTCCCTTGAATGCTAAATATTGTAAGTTGTCTATTTTTCCTGTAAGATTGCCCTGCCACCAAGGAAATTCTACCCATCCCACAATTGGTATGGCGATTGTAGTATTCCATAGTCTAGTATTGCCAGGTTGGTTGTTGGCCAGGTTGTCTGAACAATTAGGCCAAGCGAATATTTCTTCAGCTGACACGGGAACTGCTAGAAAAGGTATACTTGTGGCTGATACTGGTGAATGGGTACAGATCCAACAATCTGCCAGGGGTTGCGTATTATTTAACAAGTCATGCACTAATTTTCTATGATGTTGTACGAATCTATTGTTCAAAGGGGCTAGAGAATTCAGTCTTTCCCATGCCTCCGTTGAGGTTAACATTATTAACATCAATATCATGAGTCTTATACTGCTTTTTTGCAATGGCTTGCATGTATCCATGATGCCTTTCCTTCAAGCTTGACTGCTGTTGGAGTTGTTAACAGGACTTGGAAAGGTCCGTCAAATCTCGGTTCCAGAGTCTTTCTGGTGTGTCTTTTCACGTAGACTTGATCACCAGGTTCCAACTTGTGGCCTCCTTCGAGATTTTCTGGATCTGGAAGGGAAGCAAAAACTTGCGAATGCACTTTAGTTAAACGTTTTTGTAATTCTTGTACATAAGCAGTTAAAGTCTCAGTATTCAACATCAGTTGTTGTGGAAAATAACAACCCAAATTTGCTGCTCTACCAAAAAGAATCTCATGTGGTGACAGCTTAGCCTTCCCCCTTGGGGTGTTTCGGATGGAATACAGGGCAAGTGGTAGACACTCGGTCCAAGGCTTTCCTGTTTCTGCCATGGCCTTCTGGATTTTTAATTTTATTGTCCCATTTAATCTTTCCACTTTACCTGAACTCTGTGGATGATATGGAGTGTGAAACTGGTTTTCTACTCCCAACATTTTCATAACATTCTGGAATATTTCCCCAGTAAAATGGGTACCCCTATCTGACTCGATCACCTCAGGCATGCCGTAACGGGGTATCAGTTCATGTGCTATTTTAATGGCAGTAGTTTTTGCTGAGGCTTTACGAACTGGATAAGCCTCTGGCCACCCTGAGAACATGTCCACACACACAAGCACATATTCGTATCCATTGTACCTAGGAAGTTGGATGTAGTCGATCTGGAGTCTTTGAAAGGGATACAGTGGTCTTACATGATGCTTGGTTGGGGTTTTAATGGCCTGACCTGGATTGTGTGCCAGGCATATAGCGCATGCAGCACACATGTTCCGAGCAAAATTACCAAAGCCTGGAGCCAACCACCTTTCTTTTACCTTGAGCGTCATACCATTTGCCGACACATGCGTGGGTAGGTGGAGGTCACTTGCCACTGCGGGGTACCAGGCTCTGGGTAAACAACAAAGTTCCTTTTTTCCATAATCCTTGCTGATCTTCTGCCCCTTTTTTCTGCCACTGCCCTCGTTCTTCGTCGTCTACCTGTTTCTGAGCTTCCTTCAATCTTTCCTCATCATCTTCAGAGCTATCTAGTGTGTGGGCATGATGTAAGGGTTTACGTGCTGCCTGTTTTGCTGCCTTATCGGCTTTATCGTTACCCCTGGCTTCCTCGGTGTCGAGTCTCACATGTGCAGCTACCTTTATCACCGCTATTTCTTTAGTTTCTTGTGCTGCCTCCAGAATCTGTCTAATGAGGGAGGCATGTTTAACAGGTTGGCCTGAAGCAGTCATATAACCTCTGGCTCTCCATATTACGCCAAAATCGAAAATAATGCCATGTGCATATCTAGAATCAGTGTATATGTTTGCTGTCTGATCTTTGGCTATTTTTAGAGCTTCAACTAATGCCGTAAGTTCTGCTTCTTGTGCAGACTGATTAGCAGGGAGAGGTTCTGCTTTCAGCACTTCATGCTGAGTTACTACCGCATAACCTGTATGAAATTTTCCATTCATATCTGCATATCTACTGCCATCTATGAAAAGTTCAAATGTAGCATTACAGAGTGGCTTGTCACGTACATTACATAAGCCCTGAGTCTCTTGTTCCATTAATTGTACACAATCATGCATTGACTTTGATGGGTCAAAGGAGTTGGAGAGTGCAGTTTCAAAGGAGTTGGAGAGTGCAGTTTCCTCAGGTATGGTACCCCCCTCAGACTCTAAAGGGAGCAAAGACGCGAGATTAAGAGTCTGAATCCTGGCAAAGGAAATGTTGGGCGGCAGTAGTAGGGAACATTGGAGACGGAGGTGTCTGGCCATTGAAATATGTTTAGGTTGGACCTGGTTAAGAATGCCATGTACATCATGAGTGGTCTGAACTAGAAGTGGGTGATCAAGAACAATCTCAGAAGCTTTATCTAATAACAGTGAAATTGCGGCTACTACTCTTACACAAGAAGGTGCGGCTCTAGCTACAGGGTCCAGATGAGCTGATATGTATGCCACAGGTCTCTGTTTGTTTCCATGTTTTTGTGTGAGCACCCCTGTAGCATGTGAGGATATCTCAGCTGCCATCAATTGAAAAGGTTTAGTGTAGTCTGGGAGTCCCAAAGCCAGAGCTGATACCAGTGCTGTTTTCAAAGAGGAAAATGACTGTTTAGCCTCTTCACTGAGTGAATATGGTGTGTTGGCAATACAGTCATATAAAAGCTGCATGAGTTGACTTGCATGTATGATCCACTGTCTACAGTGTGAAACAATACCTAGGAAAGCACGCAGCTGTTTGTGATTCCTGGGTTCAAGCATGTTACGTATGGCTTCCGTACGTTGAGGTGTGAGGTGTCTGATGCCCTGTGATATGCAGTGACCTAAAAACACGACTGTTTGTTGACAAGCCTGGAGTTTCTGTCTATTTACTTTACAGCCTTCTTGCGCTAGGAAAATTAAGAAATTAACAGTTGCGGTAACTGCCGTCTGCTCATCAGGGCAACAAATAAGTAAGTCATCTACATACTGTAGAATGACTACTCCTGGTTCTGGGATGAAATTTTTTAGCACGGTCTGCATTGCTTCAGAGTACAAAGTTGGTGAGTGTACCATACCTTGTAGCAATCTTGTCCATGCTAATTGTTTACCCTTGAATGTAAAGGCAAACAAATGCCAACAGTTCTTATGTAGTGGCACAGAAAAAAATGCGTTTGATAAGTCAATTACCGTAAAATATGCAGCAGTGCTGGGAATTTGAGACAGTAAGGTATGAGGAATCGGTACCACAGGGGTGACCGGTGCCAAAACCTTATTGATTTCCCGTAAGTCGTGCACCATGCGATATTTCACCATAGTTTCTTTGGAGGACACTTTCTTTTTAACAGGATATAAGGGTGTATTGGCGGGTGACCTGATTTCTACCAAAACACCTTGTAACACATAATCCTGAATCTATATCTGTTTTTCTCTTCCTACATTCCCTTTGGAAATGTCCTGGCTTCTTACAGTAATGACAAGTAAACTTTTGATTAGCAGAGCCAGTATTAGCCTGTGCAATTCTTACTGGCTTAGAATTTTCTCTTAAGTCCATTTCTATCCCTACAGCTTTCTGTCTAGCCAGGTGTGGGTCTTCCAAGGTTCTCCAATCAGGGGTTGCGGCCTTAAGCTTTTCCTTCACTTTTGGAGACAATCCATCTATAAAGGTTTTTGTAACTAACCTCATCATTCCTGGAGCGGTTAGATCCATGCCTTCATCTCTGAAATTATTTTCTACACTTAGATAATATTCGTCTACTGATTGTCCAGATTTCTGAGCCACTACTCCCGTTGTTCCTCTCTGCCTCTGTCTCTCCCTCATGAAAACCATTAAGTGATCTACAAATTGTGTACCTGATTCTATCGTTTGTAAGGCACCATCTCCTGCTTGGGGCCTATGTACCAGTAGATTTGCTAATAGCTCCTGGAAGAGTCCAGGAGTCATTTTCATTCTACATAATTCTTCTCCATCTGCCCAAACTCCAGCGTGAGTCTGCATAATTTGCTGTATATATTGTGCAAATCTAACTGGACACTGGGTGGGATCTGGTGCGTTATGCAAGAGAGACATGCCTTCAGCGGGGGACCAAGGGAAATATTGTCGAGTTTGGTGATATCTAGTTCCCATTACTCCGTCAGCACCAGGTTCCCTAAAGGGTCTTGGTACTACCCTAACAGGGGCAAGTACAGCGCCATGTCTAGGTGTACCACAGGCTAGGCAATCATTTCTCCAGTCTGGATTTTGTTGTCCACAGTGCGGACATACCCATCCTCCTGGTCCGGCTAAACTTTGAGGTGGTGTTTGGAGAAAAGATGGGGCATGTGGGTTAAGGTATGGGGGTGGGGTATTTTTAGATTCCACATTTTGTTTTTCTCCACAGCCTGTGGGTCTAATACACCACTTTTTACTCTGTTGATTATATGTCCATCCCTCATTTTCTGCTACCCTAGAGACATCAATCAATGCTTGGATCTGATCTATCCATTTCTTGTCTCTGATTATGCCTTTTTTCCTTTCCTGAATTCCTTCCCATAGTTTTCTACTAAAAGCTTCTGCCCTAGTAACTCCAAACTTACTAAAAATCTTTTTCAGCCCCTTAGTGGCATCTTCACCACTTCTCTCCTTTATGATAGTATAGATATCTAATTCTTCTGGTTCCGACTTTGTTTGCTTATTCCCCATTTTTCTTATCCTGAGCTTTCTTGCCCTAGGTGGCGTTTGGGTATGAGAATACCTCGTTACCTTCTTCCTAAGGAGCTAGGATGTCTTTTTCTTGCCCTAGGTGGCGTTTGGGTATGAGAATACCTCGTTACCTTCTTCCTAAGGAGCTAGGATGTTTAAACTGTGTTGATGTAAGAAAATCCTGATTCCTACACCTATAGCAAACAACACAAATGCAACCAGACAGAAAAAGAACATACAACGTATCTTGTCCCAGGCTAATTTATCTGTCCTGGGCTTATACTATCACATACAACGTATTCTTGTCCCAGGCTAATTTATCTGTCCTGGGCTCATACTATCATACACTTATCCGTCACCAGGTTTTTGTCAAAGACAGGATCAGAGATTGAACATAGGCGCGGAGGTCTCCCCGAAAGGACGCAACCACGTTGCCCAGTGGGACAGTCACTTCTTCTGTTTCAACCCCCTGGGCGGCTTATAGGGCTATTCCCAACTTCCACACACCTTCTATTCACATTCACTCTCATTCAATGCCGTACTCCGTGAGGTGATCAATTCCTAAATAGTTCAAGAACCCGAGCTATAGGTATCCTCCTCTACTAGAACTACCCGCTAAAGAACACGACACAGAAAATCTTACGGACAGTGCAGGGCAGATATAAGAGATCTAACAGTGTCTCTTACCTGGCCAGGTTTTTGTTCATCTGCCGTCCATTATCCCAGATTCTCTTTTCGTTCGTATTCTGCCGGTGTTCTTGAAGGAATACACAGACCTCGGGTCCCTGTTCAGGCGCCAGGAAATGTCGGGATCACACTCAGTCGGAGCAGCCTTTGGAAGTGGGGAATCACCAGAAATAATACACAAGACATGTCTTGTATAGTGTATTACTGGGAAGTCTCTGAAGCACGCCTGCCTTCAATGTGCTATCCCTTCTTTATATAGTTGTTTCAGTAGGTTTAGTGGTTATACAAGTTTTGCATGTTTAAACAAAGAGACAAAACAGGAAAGAAAGAAAAGAAAACAGTTTCGTGGGCGGCAGTTTCACAACAAACAGTACAAAGGCAATTCCACAGACAAGAAAAACAGGATTTCATACTATAGCTAAAATGTCCTTGAATGGACAGGTCAATATTTATCACAAATTCTTTTTTTTTATCTTTGTTCATTGAGGTAATCATTTTTGTTCTGCTCTTCACACTGTGCAGAATTATTAGGCAACTTAATAAAAACCAAATATATTCCCATCTCACTTGTTTATTTTCACCAGGTAAACCAATAAAACTGCACAAAATTTAGAAATAAACATTTCTGACATGCAAAAACAAAACCAAAAAAAAAATTAGTGACCAATATAGATGACACTCAGCAGCCTCCATCCATAGATTCTGTCAGTTTCTTGATCTGCTTACGATGAACATTGCGTGCAGCAGCCACCACAGCCTCCAGACACTGTTCCGAGGGGTGGACTGTTTTCCCTCCCTGTAGATCTCACATTTTATGAGGGACCACAGGTTCTCTATGGGGTTCAGATCAGGTGAACAAGGGGGCCATGTCATTATTTTTTCTTCTTTGAGACCCTTACTGGCCAGCCATGCTGTGGAGTAGTTGGAGGCATGTGATGGAGCATTGTCCTGCATGAAAATCATGTTTTTCTTGAATGATACTGACTTCTTCCTGTACCACTGCTTGAAGTCTTCCAGAAACTGGCAGTAAGTCTGGGAGTTGAGCTTCACTCCATCCTCAACCCAAAAAAGTCACACAAGTTCATCTTTGATGATACCAGCCCATACCAGTACCCCATCTCCACCTTGCTGGCGTCTGAGTCGGAGTGGAGCTCTCTGCCCTTTACTGATCCAGCCTCTGGCCCATCCATCTGGCCCATCAAGAGTCACTCATTTCATCAGTCCATAAAACCTTTGAAAAGTCAGTCTTAGGGCCCCTTTCCACTTGTGAGAAAAACGGACGAGTGCAATCCGATAAAAAATCGGATTGCACTCGGACCAATGTTAATCAATAGGTGACATTCCATTTACGATTTTTTTCTCAGCTGAAATCGGACTGAGAAAAAAATCGCAGCATGCTGCGATTTGCTGCGAGTCTCGGACGAGACTAGCCAATGCAAGTCAATGGGTGCGAGGAAAAAAACGCATGGAATACGGACCATCCGTATTCCATCCGTTTTTTACGGATACCTTACCATTCTGTGGCACAGAACACTGTAAATAGTCCTGTAAATGACTGTATAAAAATAGTTGCAGAGAAAAAAAACAAATTGCATACGGATGTAAAAACGGATGATGCGATTAAAAATCGCATTACACTCGCATGACACTCGCACACGTTACATCCGTTTTTTCGGTCCGTAAATCGGACCGTTTTTTTCTCACACAAGTGGAAAGGGGCCCTTAAGATATTTATTTGCCCAGTCTTGACGTTTTATCTTATGCTTCTTGTTCAAAGGTGGTCGTTTTTCAGCCTTCCTTACCTTGGCCATGTCCCTGAGTATCGCACACCTTGTGCTTTTTGTTACTCCAGTAACGTTGCAGCTCTGAAATATGGCAAAACTGGTGGCAAATGGCATCTTAGCAGCTTCACGCTTGATTTTCTTCAATTCATGGGCAGTTATTTTGCGTCTTTTTTGCCCAACACGCTTCTTGCGACCCTGTTGGCTATTTGCCATAAAACGCTTGATTGTTTGGTGATCACGCTTCAAAAGTTTGGCAATTTCAAGACTGCTGCATCCCTCTGCAAGACATCTCACAATTTTGGACTTTTCAGAGCCCGACAAATCTCTCTTCTGACCCATTTTGCCAAAGGAAAGAAAGTTGCCTAATAATTAAGCACACCTTATATAGGATGTTGATGTCATTAGACAACACCCCTCCTCATTACAGAGATGCACATCACCTGATTTACTTAATTGGTAGTTGGTTCTCAAGCCTGAACAGCTTGGAGTAGGACAACATGTATAAAAAGTATCATGTGATCAAAATATAAATGTAGATCTGCAAATGTAGTAGACAGAAAAGACAGTGCCGTCAACATCGGAAGCTACAATGGCAGCCATAGTGACTGACCCAACTTTACAATTCTCAGCTTTCGAGTGTGCTTCATGTTTTTGGTCACCTCGGGGGAGATCTGGCCCTACAATCACGTGATTGCTTGTTCTATGTACATAAGTGCCGCAGTATTGCGGTATACAGGCAACCGGATAGTCTTCAATGCAGCTTAGCCTGTGGCTGCCACGGGGGTCTTCAGCAGGCCCCCTCCTGACGAGGAAACCCATCAGCACCCAACGTTCAGGACGAGAGAGGGCAATCGGTGCCCCCAATCAGCGAACACCAGGGATAAGCATTTGAGTGGTTGAACAGCTAGCACTGATCACTACTGATAGAGATGGATGTCACAAGCTGGGAATCGATTTAAAGGGCATTAATCAGCACAACAAAAATGAGACCACATAATTGAACTTTGATGCCATATGCAAATTACTCTGGATGTGGGTTGAGTGCTCTTGTTCTGCCCTAACGGACTTGCAAGCTAGTTTGCATGTGTTTTCTAAGCTTTATCTTGCACATCGGATTAATACAAAACAGGTATTTTTATAGATTTACAAGGACCCATACAATCATAGTGCATAGGATCTGATGAAGGACCTATTGTTCGTCTGAAACATCATTTATGTTTGGATTGCACTACAATAAAAAGGAAAAATGAAAATCGATAAGCTTGGAGTGCAAAGTTCTTCCTATGCATTGGCTTGGGATCCTACATTATCAGGAGTGCTTTATTCTTTATTTTTTTCTTTAAGGATGAGACTCATCAAGATTTACCCTGTTAAAGAGAGAACATTCTACACTTTACTTACAGCCAGAACAGGGAAAAAAAATCCTCCTTCCTTAGAAGTGCAAATAGCTCTTTAAGTCTGTGATTTATTGAATGACATTTCCGTCCTTAATGTCTGCTATTTATACAATACCTTCCGTGTACAATCTTGCACCCCGCTGAGCCTACCTTATTACATTGCATGGCGGTAATGTCTTGCCTTTATGCGAGTCTTCCAGCTTGATGCGTGACAGCCATACATCACAGGGGAATAGCTCTCATTTCTATAGCAGACATCCGCTGCAAACAGAGCAGGTACAACTGGGACAAAACCTACCGGGAAGCTTTCCTCTCCTCACATCCACACAGGGCCGGCCGCTGAGTGAACCGAGGGGAAATGGCGGCTGTGGAGGCTTTAAATATACTGATGGAGGGGGAACTTGTGCATCAGTCCCTATAGGTATGTACAGGAGCATTGCAAATGAACATGCAAAAATCATGCAGTCATCAATTAGGGACTCTAGACTGGTATTCTGGGTGACTGGTCACTCATGGTTTGGTGGCTGGCTTGAACATCAATCCAATGGAACAACCATTCATGATGTGTGTCCTGGCACCCATTGATGGGATAGAGATCTGTAGTATGATTTTCCGTTTTTTTTTGTGTGTTTTTTTTATATTACATCACTTGACAAAAAAAAAAATCCAAAAACAGCAGATTAACAAGTATCTGTCGATGGTCAGCATCCATCATACCCTTTCTTGGTACAAAAATGCAGCAGAAAATGGCCCGACAAACATTCAATATTTCTAGTGGAAGGCTTCTGCCCCAACCTGTACAGATAAGCCAGCTTTCGTGCAAGCTTCATATAAAAGGAAGATGAAGGAAAGGTAGAAGGTTATATAACAGGATGGGATAGTGGGTGTAGGGTACTGGCATCCACTACAGGCCTTGGAGGTTCAGATTGGGGACTAAGATGAAATCTAGGTATAATATATATATATTATGCCGGAGCAGACTCACTACTCGGAAATACTGGATGAGACCAAACGGCGGATTTAGAGTGCAATGAATGTGAACTAGACATACCAGTTTCATCCGAACAGATGCTCGGAGTTATAAGGACGGACCTACTGATTGACACGGATCCAGAAAAACCTACTACTGAGATATGCAAGTAGGGGAACCTGTCCGGTGTACATGCAGCCTGATCTGTGGACGGCACGGTGAGGAGAAGGAGCTGAGTGGTATGGGTTTGTTGGAAAACTTTCACAACCTATTAGCTGAAATCTATGGCACTTATAGCACGAGTCCAGTGGGCGGTCCTACTCAATGGTTGACAGTTCTCTGCAGGCAGTCATACAGGGAAGACTGTCAATTAATAGGACCACCACTAGACTCTTGTGTGTACAAACACCAGGGATTTCAATAAAATGTAAGGTTTACCGAAACCGTGTTCCTGCAAAAATTGCATATCAATCTGATCAACAGCTCCAAACATCCCTTGACGAGCGACAAAAACCTTAGTCCGTCAGGTGCGATAATTTTTAGGCTTGCTTAAAAATAGTCCTCTTGGTAGCACATCCTGACATCGTATTCATGGTCATGCTGAGTGCTTGGGTGTGCAGACTAAACAGGCTATTATGAGGCTGATTGGGAGGTCATTAAATAACCGCAATCAGTGGGTGTAAATGCAGCCTTACAAGGGTTGTCACCTAGTTTTCCGATACACAGCAGAATATAAGTTGGATTATACAATTTCATATCAGCAGGATAAATAATCAGAGTTATTTCCATCGTTAAAAATATGTAGTTGGACGACCGCAGCCTATAAGTCCTAACAAGCCCATGCAAGTGAATGGCCACTTGTAATACTTCATTTTCCAAGAAGCTGAATGCAACTTCCCTTGGCAAAAATCATTGTGTTTGGGTAGCCTGACAATGACCAAACAAGTCTTTTAATAAAGAAAATGACTGCTACAATATCAGACCATATTTAGGAGCAAAAAAGTTAAAAGGCATGTCACTTGTAAAATAAAAAAAATAAAATAAAATAAAAATAAATAAAAAAAACAGTGAGACGCGGTTAAGCGCAGAAATGGGACCTGGTGGGCAGGGCTGTGGAGTCGGAGTGGGAGTCGGAGTTAGTTTTCGGAGTCATGTGCACTAAAAGAAATTGAGAAATTTGACCGTTCATCAAAAATAACAGTGCAACAAGCGATTCCTTTGTATCCTGACATTGTCAGATGTTGCCCGAGTGGTTACTGCGTTGCCACCAACCCAAGTTAGTGTAGAGAGGTTGTTCTCTGCTCTCAAAATAATTCGATCAGATTTGAGGGCATCCATGAAGGAGGATCTGACAGAGGCAATACTTTTTCTGAGGACAAATTTACAGATTTCTTCTTATTAACTGCATAACAGTGTTTATTGCATATTTACTTACAAGAGTTTAGAAAAGTTTATAAAAGTTATTTGCTATATTCTAATTGTATTCTAATAAATATCGTTTTTGCTCTAAGTGGTCTGATTACCTATATGATGGTGAGAAACTGAATAAGCACGATGTTAATATTTGACAACAGTAAATTTATTGTTACGAATTGGCCATTTATGAAGGAGAAGGAGCCGGACCCTGATAAAATCCAGGAGTCGGAGTCGCAACTGTGGCTTACTGACTCCACAGCCCTGCTGGTGGGGATGTTTTTTTCTATTTTTTTAACCCTTAACAACCCCTATTTAATTACATCCATTAGGGAGAAAGGAACATTTGGTGGCATACAGCACATCCCAACCAACTGCCCTGTACTCGCATCTGTATGGACAAGCGCCATATCTCTGTGACAAGTTTCCATATCATTGTTAGCTGAATGCAGCCACAAACTTTCAAACTCGGCACAAACACACCCCAATGCGATCACTTGCGGCCGCGCGCTCCCTGTAATAAGATGCCTCCGGCTGCTGTGAGTGATTGCCGAGGTCCTGGGTAATTGAAGCTATAGAAGTGGCCATCTCATCTACACCGGGATGGCGCTCCCACATGGCGGACCGAGGCCTCCGCTCACAATAAACCTGTCCACACCGGGTTGTTAAAAGCAAGACTTGAAACAAATGTAGATGGAAAGAGCGAAGATGGGATTTTTATAATTAAACATTAATTTGTCAGGAGGAGTAGAAGGCAGGTAGAGTGAAGAAGACCGCACCGTGGAGAAGTTATCAAACGTTATTCTAGGATGGTGCTCATAAACGAAAATTGGTGACTAATATAACGGCAGAATATTAATTTGGGCCTAAAGGAAATATTATAGTGGTTGTCAAAGTTGTTTAATATTCTTTAATATAGGTCTATGATGGTTCTATATTAATTAAAAATAAATCCATATTCTCCCCTACCAGATCACCGCCGTTCCTTAGTACAGTTTCTGGTGTCCCCCACCAGTCATCTTGCCTCCTCTTTCACGGCGGGGCGTCAGTTGGTCACCGCGGAGACATCAGTGAATCCAGTATCATGCTGATCACCGGGGACTGGCTGGGACCCACAACATCTTGGTTCTTTCTTGGAGAACAGAACGGAGAGCCGCCAGGCACCAGCCTTCTCTGCCCCAGCCCCGGACACTGAGCGGCTTCAATTATTCAGTCAATTATGGAAGGAATCTCACTCCCTGATCCCACTGTGACTGTAAAATGTTCTTTAAGGTTATGTTCACACAGGGTGGATACAGAACAGATTTTCCATCCGACTTTCCTGGGCAGGACGTTCAAAGTGCATTTGGGCAGCAACGAGAGGATAAGTTTTTGTCAAATCTGTGTATAAAATGAACTGGGGTGCGGATTTTTTAATCAAGAGATCAATTTATGTTGAGGATTTTTCAAGAAGTGAGATGAGAATCTGCAACTAAATCTGCCGCAAGATCCTCTATATTTCACCACCAATTTAACTGTGAATCCACCACAGCTTTTTCCTGCGGCCGTTGTGCCCAATGTGGACGCCCCGTAAAGGTAAGACAGGAAGATGAGAACTATGTCAACTTCACATCCTACTTGGATTACTGCTGAAATCACCGCAGCAGCTGCCAGGAATATAGAAGTGGAAACATAACATTGTTACACTGGGTAAGTAATTACCATACGGTCTGACAGTGTACACAGACCCTGAACTGACTCATCTTGGGCAAATCGCTTCAGAATGAAAAGTTGAACATAAATCTTATTAGGGGTTTCCGAAAACAATATCCATGGAAATTGCTAATCTCGGTCATCCTACTGCTGGGACTCCCGATGATCCAGGTATCAGGGCTCTGTGGGGTTTAGTTTTCACGAAGAAGTGTCAAGCATGAGTGGTATGGCACAGGCTTGGCCACTGCTCCGCTCAACTGGGCATCTAATGGGCCCATATACAAGACCAATGTTGGCTGAATCCGCTGATATCGACAGGTTGTGCTGATGGTGTGGTGTGTATAGGGACGCCGGCCAACTAATGGTCAGGAGAGGACAATCACAAATGTCCGATTTCGGACTGCAGGTGAGCACACGAGCTTTTTGGCCGAACAAGCGCTCTTGTGCCTGAGATTGATGCGGGCCGAACGATCAGCCAACAGCAATCTAATGTGTATGGCCAACCTCACAATCCGTGGGGGTCCCAGCTGTCGGCAGGATACCGCCTACCCCAAGTAAGGGAGATACAGGGGTTGTCTCAAGTTAGCAAGTTAAAACGCAAGGCATTGGCGAAACATTTTTGCAAGAGTGCTGGGCCGTCATATGGGACAACTGCGAAACTACGACTCCCAGTATGTGTGATCAGTCATTCCAGGAGTTGACATTTTGGCAAAAAAAAAAAGCTATAACGTCCCAATTTGGAGACCACTAGAAAATGTATCATGGAGACGAACGTACTTCGCAGCTTCACATTAAGCAAAACTGGAACAAAAATATTCCTCCATCTCTCTCCTTTATGGGGGGCCCCAATTACACAGTCCTGCGGCACGGACCCTGATTGCGATGCAGGTCACACCGCGCTAGGAGCTTAAGAGATCCATCGTTTGTCCCTCTTCACACAATTACTACTATAATCAACATTTTTAGTCGAGCAATGATGAAAAATTGCCTTTTTAGAAATCCAGCCTCGGAGATGGCTTTTTTTTTTTCCTTCTCTCCAACATATGCACCAGCTCTAATGAGGTCTCTTGTCACAGTCCCCGAGATCTGACAAAGGCAGAAATCAGGAGTCTGCTGGTGGAACCATGTACGTATGTGCTGGATATTTAATGGATGCACTGTAATGTTGCTGTGTATACGGATATTTATCTCTTAAATGTTAGCCCTATTAATCACTAGGCGACTCGCGAGGGCGATAGATTTTTAAGTGTAAATAAGCTCTGCGGATTATTTAACTCTGAACATCGTCTGTTTATAAAGGGCGAAGAAGAAAAAAGTACAAGGAGCATGCTGAACACGGGAAGATGAGAAAATCCCTGCACCTATTACGGGGATATAGTGGAGACATAGGCCACCTTATCAGCTAGAACTCTTAAAAATCTATTCATCCCTTCACCTTATATGCTATATATATCATAGCAATTAGATCCGGGAAATATAGATATAAATGTTATGCATTTGTCCCAGGAGATGAGCCAGTTCCTGAGCCTTGTGTCTGGCTGTAAGACAACTGGCTGCAGCAGGAGCCTCTCCCCTCCCACAACCAATTATGACCAGACTGTTGCAGAAGCAAGCAGAAAATATCAGTAATCAATGTGTCTGGCAAAAACATGATTAGGGCTCATTCAGACGCCAGCTTTTCTCTACGCGTGCCATCTTTTTTTTTCCCCCCACATATAACACTCGTATCTTTTATCGTCTACGCAGCTGTTCACACGTCCAATATGGCCTGAGAGTCGAATCAAAATTGCCAATGCAAGTCTATGGTTCCGTGAACAAAAAATAATTACATCTGAGTGCGGTCCGATTTTCACGGGCTTTCAGAAAAGAAAAAAGGTGGAGAAAACCAATTTTCATTTTCTCCAAGTACGAGAAAGACTCGTGACATGCACCACATGCTGCTCAAAAAAATAATAATTTGATCAGTTTTTCTTACATGTGGAATAATAAAATGTATGAATCAGTCCTAAGGATGACAGAAGAATTACAAGGCCCCTGCACACTCGCACAACGTGATCTCGGATAGAATAGGTGATAAATAGGGCTGTGGAGTCGGAGTCGGAGCCCATTTTGGTGGAGTCGGTGTCATGGACATTGAGTCGTCGGAAGTTTGGCTTACGGACTCCAGAGCTCTGGTAATAAATAGAGAATCTTCATATCTAGTTATTAAAAAAAAAAAACAATAAAAGTAAGTGTCAGACACTATGCCCCGAGCCCCCGATTCATAAAGCGCTTTTTTTTTTTATAACTATAAGAGTCTTGTGTTATTAGTTGCCAGTGTTGACCCCACATTTATCCAAATGGCGCTTGTGATTCTTGGACTTTGACACAAGGGCAATAAACGGGCCGTTATCCTTTCTTAAATGGCTTTTCTCACTTTTCACTAATTGTGTCATTTTTGGCGTACTCAAAAATACACCATGGGGAGATAGGAGCAAAATTTTGAAACCAATGAATCACAAACATCTAGCATTGCTAGACTCCGACCACAAAGCAAAAAAAACAAACAAAAATTATAGAGAACATAAAAAATAGACTTCTAAAAAGGCACAAATACAATAATGAATTGGATGCAAACAAAAACAGGAGCAAAGACTTGATTAATTGGGGTCTGGGTGGCCACTTTTGAGTAACATGACAACAGGTAATGAATGTCATCAGTCTACAGAAGCAAAAGCAAAAAGGATTATTGGAAATGGGGGGTTGGTCTTTGGATCAACAAAAAAGTGGGTGGAGGAATTCTGTGCATTTGTACAAGGAGAGCAGGGCTCCTCTCTGATTCTGCTCTCTTATCTGTCAAACTGAACAGCAGAAATGCTGACAATGGGAAGACAAGTTAATTTAAAGAGCAAAGCCTGCAGGTAAAAGTGAGACTGTTCCAGCAGGCTGGAAGAATGCTCTTGAAGTGGAACTGTTCAACTCAAAAAATGGGGATGAAGGCAAGAAGTACAGCCTGAAAATGTCATAATGTGGAAGAGTAACTAAGTACTAAGGAAAGGGCAGTGGTACCATCGTCAAGGGCTCAGTGATACATTTCCACAAGCAAGTGGAAGCAAAGAAATGGAGCATTTGTAATGTACAACTCCCAAGAGCAATATTATTATTATTATTATTTATTATTATAGAGTCATTTATTCCATGGAGCTTTACATGTGAGGAGGTGTATACATAAAAACAAGTACGGTACATTAATCTTGAACAATAGAAGTAATAACTGGTACAGGAGGAGAGAGGACCCTGCCCGCGAGGGCTCACAATCTACAAGGGATGGGTGAGGATACAGTAGGTGAGGATAGAGCTGGTCGTGCAGCGGTTTCGTCGATCGGTGGTTACTGCAGGTTGTAGGCTTGTCGGAAGAGGTGGGTCTTCAGGTTCTTTTTGAAGGTTTCGATGGTAGGCGAGAGTCTGATATGTTGGGGTAGAGGGTTCCAGAGTAGGGGGGATACGGAGAGAAATCTTGTATACGATTGTGGGAAGAGGAGATAAGAGGGGAGTAGAGAAGGAGGTCTTGTGAGGATCGGAGGTTGCGGGTAGGTAAGCCATGGCGCAGGACACTACATGTGGGTGCTGGCAGAGCACAGTATCTGATCCCCAAGGGCCATGGCGCAGGGTACTACATGTGGGCGCTGGCAGAGCACAGTATCTGCTCCCCAGGAGCCATGGCGCAGGGTACTACATATAGGTGCTGGCAGAGCACAATATCTGATCCCCAGGAGCCATGGCACAGGGCACTACATGTGAGCGTTGGCAGCAGCACAGTATCTGATCCCCAGGAGCCATGGCGCAGGGCACTACATGTGAGCGCTGGCAGCAGCACAGTATCTGATCCCCAGGAGCCATGGTGCAGGGCACTACATGTGGGTGCTGGCAGCAGCACAGTATCTGATCCCCAGGAGCCATGGCGCAGGGTACTACATGTGGGTGCTGGCAGAGCACAGTATATGCTCCCCAGGAGCCATGGCGCAGGGCACTACATGTGAGCTTTGGCAGCAGCACAGTATCTGATCCCCAGGAGCCATGGCGCAGGGTACTACATGTGAGCGCTGGCAGAGCCCAGAATCTGCTCCCCAGGGGCCATGGCGCTGGGCACTACATGTGGGTGCTGGCAGCAGTACAGTATCTGCTCCCCAAGAGACATGGCGCAGGGCACTACAAGTGAGCGCTGGCAGCAGTACAGTATCTGCTCCCCAAGAGCCATGGCGCAGGACACTACATGTGAGCGCTGGCAGAGCACAGTATCTGCTCCCCAGGAGCGATGGCGCAGGGTATTACATGTGGGCGCTGGCAGAGCACAGTATCTGCTCCCCAGGAGCCATGGCGCAGGGTACTACATGTGGGTGCTGGCAGAGCACAGTATTTGCTCCCCAGGAGCCATGGCGCAGGGTACTACATGTGGGTGCTGGCAGCAGCACAGTATCTGCTCCCCAGGAGCCATGGTGCAGGGTACTACATGTGGGTCCTGGCAGAGCACAGTATTTGCTCCCCAGGAGCCATGGCGCAGGGCACTACATGTGAGCATTGGCAGCAGCACAGTATCTGCTCCCCAGGAGCCATGGCGCAGGGCACTACATGTGAGCGCTGGCAGCAGCACAGTATCTGATCCCAAGGAGCCATGGTGCAGGGCACTACATGTGGGTGCTGGCAGAGCACAGTATTTGCTCCCCAGGAGCCATGGCGCAGGGCAATACATCTGAGCGCTGGCAGCAGCACAGTATCTGATCCCCAGGGCCATGGCGCAGGGTACTACGTGTGAGCGCTGGCAGCAGCACAGTATCTGCTTCCCAGGGGCCCTGGCGCAGGGCACTACATGTGAGCGCTGGCAGCAGCACAGTATCTGATCCCCAGGGGACATGGCGCAGGGCACTACATGTGAGCGCTGGCAGCAGCACAGTATCTGATCCCCAGGGCCATGGTGCAGGGCACTATATGTGGATGCTGGCAGAGCACAGTATTTGCTCCCCAGGAGCCATGGCGCAGGGCACTACATGTGGGTGCTGGCAGAGCACAGTATCTGATCCCCACGAGCCATGGCGCAGGGCAATACATGTGGGTGCTGGCAGAGCACAGTATCTGATCCCCAGGGCCATGGTGCAGGGCACTACATGTGAGCGTTGGCAGCAGCATGTCTGCAGCTTTTGCACAGTAAACCTTCAGCCTTAACCTGACAGTATGTGAAATGTGGAATTATCTGCAGCTAATTCACAGGCAGTCGGTGCGTTTCTGCTTCACTGCTGCCCTGTCATGACTCTCCAGCAGCAGCTGCCTCCGTCCCGCCGTGAATGTTCTGCTATTCCTACTGGGGATAAGAAGCTTATTTTAGGAGGCCCCGGGAGACTCGTTTTCTTGCTCACCGACACCACAGAAATGGTAATTTTTAATAGAGGCCTGAAAGACTAAGGACAAGTAAATATATATATTTCAGTCTTTCATTCAGCGGTAAAGGATCTTTATACGCTCAAGAGCCCATGAGAGACATCTACGTGGGAACACACTGACTGCCTTAACCGCTTAGTAACTGGTGGCTGAACACAGTCACATTTTACTGCGATCTTTGAAAATCAGGGCAAAGACCACGCTGTGCCATAAGCCTCCCATATATTCTGACTCATTCTCGGAGGGGTGTCTAATGATCTGGACATTTTATTGCTAGCTTTCTCCTTTCTTAATGTCATTTTTGTTGTGTCAAGTGCAGATACCGGCAGCAGCAGAATCTCCTGTACCTGCGCTGAACACTCAGCACCTAAGTAAGAGAGGATGATTATGTGGGTAGGTCATGAAAGCGACAGGTGAAAATGCACATCATAAAAGAGATGCAGAACCCATTAATGCATTACAGAGCACAAGTCATAAAATGGATATCACAAAGGAACAGCGAGTCGTGGAAACTTATCCATATCGCACACAACTGGTACCACTCACACCGCAAAGAGACAAGAAGGGGTAAGTTGTTGTCTAATACACCCCCAAATAATGGTCATCTGTGCGGTAAGTGAACGGAGGCCTCCGAAGAGAGAAGTGCGGAAGGAGAGTATGAAAAGGCAGCTACCTGAATCTTGAGCCGTTCATTGACGGGACAGCGCCAGGTAAAGGTGTGGACATGACAGCCATCGCAGTGTTCTGGGTTTCAACATGTGGCCGACTTCTAGATAAAGCAAAGAAAAATTAAGTTGCAAAGTTAGCAACGACAACAAGTGTGAAGTATTGTATTACCTGAAGGAAAAGGAACATGGCAGCCAAAACGAGATCCATTATCTGCACAAGTAAGACACACATAGAATAACAATGTCAGAGTTGGAAAGGACCTCCAGGGTCACGGTGTCCAACCCCCTGCTCAATGCAGGATTCACTAAACCATCTCAGACAGATGTCTGTCCAGCTTCCAGTGAAGGAGAACAAACCACCTCTCGTGGCAGCCTGCTCCACTCATTGATCACCCTCACTGTCAAAAAGTTTTGTCTAATACCTTATCTGTATCTCCTCCCTTTCGGTGTCATTCCATTGCTTCTCTTGTTCCCATGTGCAAATGAGAATAAGGATGATCCCCCTACACCGTTAAATCCCTTCAGATATTTGTAGACAGCTACTAAGTCTCCTCTTAACCTTCTTTTGTGCAAGCTAAAAATTCCCAGATTCTATAACTGTTCCACGTAGGACATACTTTGCAGTCCGCTCACCATCCAGGTCACTCTTCTCTGAACTTGCTCCAATTTTTCAATGTGTTTTTAAAAAATGTGATGCTCAGAACTGTACACAGTATTCCTGTACTGATCGAAGAGGAGTAGAGGGGGATAATTACTTCACAAGATCAAGACTCTATGCTTCTCTTAATACAGCCTAGAACTGTGTTTGCCTTTTTTGCTGCTGCATGACTCTGTTGACTCATGTGCAGTCTGTGATCTATTAGTATACCCAAATCTTTTTTACACGTGCTGTTGCTTAGTTCTATTCCTCCCATTCTATAGAGGTAATTTTCGTTGTTCTTTCCTAGATGTAAAATCTTGCATTGCTCCATGTTAAACACCATTCTATTTGTCACTGCCCATTGCTCGAGCTTATCTAGATCCATCTGAATCCTTTCTCTAAGTTTTTTAGCTATCCCTCCTAGCTTTGCATTGTCTGTAAATTTGATTACCGTAGTTTATGTTCAGTTCCATTATCTAGATACTTTATCTTAATCATTAATACTCAGTCAGTCCCATTGCTCCCCCAGTGTATAACATCAGGGCCCTTCGTCGCCCTGGTGTAACACTATGGCCGGTTTCACAAGACCAACATCTAAGATTAAAGTATGGACCTGCTGCAAGTCTCCAGACGCAAACTCATCAGGCTCAAATGCCGAGCTCAAGACAGGAGACCCATGACCTGGTTGGATGTCTCAGTCCGTATTCGTACTTTGAAAATAGCCTCATTGTCATGTCCTTTTCCCTACGCCTCCTGGAAGCTCATACACAGAACATTATTTGGCACAGGGAAAAGCACTTTTGGCAAAAAAAAATACAGGTACCGTAATTATAATAGCTAGACATGCTACTCTTTATAGCGATGTTGGAGTGCTGAGCAAAACAAGGTGAAAGAACCATAAGTTATGTAGCAAACAGCTCGATACAGAATATTTTGTAGCGGAATGGACTGAGAAAAGGTCTTACATATCGGTATAAGCTCCTGTCTATCATTTCTTCTAAAATTCTGTGGTTCGCTGAGCCCAGGGAGAGTCCAGGGCACAGAAGCGTCGCCGGCACATCTCACCGAGAACCTAGAAATGGAACGGAGGCGATGCACCGAAGACCTGGTAATGCAGCCGTAACGCTCCTGACAACGAGCCGGAGATAGGAGCCATGAGAGGACGGGAAACTGTGAACTTCTCAGCACAGAAACATTTCACTTGCTCTTCACTGGTGAAGGAAAATATATAAAATCGGTGTCCTCACCAAGTATTTAACCCAGTCTGCTCTGCAAGATGTCACTGCATTACTATAAAGGGTCGCTTCACCTTTTGTCAGCAGTTTAGAGTTTATACATAGAATAGTCTACTAAAAAAAGTTTTATACATACATTATATTATACTCCAGAGTCACTGTGTACATACATTACTGATCCAGAGTTACATCCTGTATTATACTCCAGAGCTGCACTCACTATTCTGCTGGTGCAGTCACTGTGTACATACATTACATTACTGATCCTGAGTTACATCCTGTATTATACTCCAGAGCTGCACTCACTATTCTGCTGGTGCAGTCACTGTGTACATACATTACTGATCCTGAGTTACATCCCGTATTATACCCCAGAGCTGCACTCACTATTCTGCTGGTGCAGTCACTGTGTACATACATTACATTACTGATCCTGAGTTACATCCTGTATTATACCCCAGAGCTGCACTCACTATTCTGCTGGTGCAGTCACTGTGTACATACATTACTGATCCTGAGTTACATCCCGTATTATACCCCAGAGCTGCACTCACTATTCTGCTGGTGCAGTCACTGTGTACATACATTATATCCTGTATCATTCCCCAGAGCTGCGCTCATTATTTTACTGGTTGCATTACAGTCAGCATGATGTTAGAGACCCTATAACATACTAGTTGAGCTTATAGAATGCAGGAATCCAGTAAGATTTTCCAAAATCGTGGCTCTGTGCTGTATACTACGTCACTGGGCAATATACTACGTAACTGGGCAATATACTACGTGGCTCTGTGCTGTATACTACGTCGCTGTGCAATATACCAGGGGTGTCAAACTGCATTCCGAGGGCCTCAAACCATGCGTGTTTTCAAGATTTCCTTAGCATTACACAAGGTGCTGGAATCATTCTCTGCAGGTGATTAAATTATCTCCTGTGCAATACAAGGAAATCCTGAAAACATGACCTGTTTGCAGCCCTCGAGGAATGCAGTTTGACACCCCTGCAATATACTATGTCACTGGGCAATATACTACGTGGCTGGGCAATACACTACGTGGCTGGGCAATACACTACGTGGCTGGGCAATACACTACGTGGCTGGGCAATACACTACGTGGCTGGGCAATACACTACGTGGCTGGGCAATACACTACGTGGCTGGGCAATACACTACATGGACATGCATATTCTAGAATACCCGATGCGTTAGAATCGGGCCACCATCTAGTTTGGCATAATTATCTTTTAATATTTTGACTGCTACTTTGTTTTTTTTTATTCCTTTACAAATAATGATACAAAAAAAAGACAGACAATGGACGTTCGTGGAGATGCAGCTGGAAGCAGAGCTCCCAAGCTCAAAGTTATGGGAACACTGGTTATGGTACCTGAACGTGGCAGGAAGGAAGCATTCACCAGCTGCCACCAGATTCCTGAGGAGGCAGGTGGTCAAAATCTCTGAAGTGGCTGCAAAAGACCTGCAGCAAGATACAGTAGCAGTCACTCAGGTTCCGGCTTGCATAGTAACAAGCATACTCAAACTTCATAAAGTCACCACTAATTACCCAAAAGAACAAGAAAAGTTGACTACAATATGCCCAAAACAATATAAGCAAGCCATAGAAGGTTTGGGATTCTTCTCTGTGGACAAATTAACCAAAACTGGAGATCTTGAGGCTTATGAACCAACAGTATGTTTGGAGGAGAAAGGAAAAAAAAAAAAAAAAAGCATCTGCTTAAAAACAAACAAACTGCCTACTGTGAACCATGGTGGTGGTGCTGTGCTGCCTACATTGAAGCATGGCCATGACTCAGGGATTGCCAAAATGAAACATGGTGGTGGCTTAGTACTGCCTACAGTGAAGCATGGCGGTAGCTTGGTGATGCCAACAGTGAAGCATGGCAGTGGCTAGGCGATGCCCACAGTGAAGCATGGTGGTAGTTATATGCTGTCTACAGTGAAGCGTGGTGGTTAGGGGTTGGCTACAGTGAAGCATGGACCTGTGGCTCGGTTATGCTCAACGCTTCCCTGGCACTTGAAACCTGCAGCATGTAGAGTGCAAGATGCATTCAAGAATATATCAGAAAATCCTGGAAAAAAAATCTTGCTTTCTGTGAGGAAGCTGAAGCTTGAACCTTCCAACAGGACAAAGATTCCAAGCATACCCAGAGTTCCACTAAGGCTTGCCTTCAGAAATCCTCTAAGATTCTGTTATGACCATTAAACTTGATTGCCATGATCATCATTAAACAAAAAAAAAATCTTTGGTGGGATTTGAAGACTAAGATTGCACCATGTAAATGTAAGAAGATTAGTGAACTGGAAGCCATTACTCATGAGGACAAGAATCTGGCGTCAGGTGATGAATCACATTTGCAGCAGGTCATAAGAGCCAAAAAAAGGGCTACCAAAATCTCTTGCCATGAAGTTGTGAATAATACAGAGCCTGTACGTGTCAGTAAAAGTGGCATTTTGTGATGCATATGGAGAAACTAAGCGCTGTGGAATATGTTGGCGCTATATAAATAAAATTATTATTATTATAAACCACTTATATTAGCGGTGTTGAGCCATTTACATTGCAATAATGCAATGAGACTAGAACAGCCAGCATAAAGTCTGTAAAATGTACTAATAAGCCGAATGAACATGCGCCACATAACAGTAAAGAACTTGTGTATAGGTACCTACTATAGGTGCTTAGGAAAAAAGACTTGTGCAAAAATTAACTAAGCACCTATAGTAGGTACCTATACACAAGTTCTTTACTGTTATGTGACACATATCACATATATTATATATTATTTATTCATATACGCACACATATATATATATTTTATCTTTTTGGTCTCACATAATTTGCTTTTGGTATTTTTATTTGACATATGGTCTCTCTCTTTTTTGGTACTCATACTTTTATGTATCTTTTTATCCGGTCCACTGGGGTATCCAGAGTATATATACATTTTTTGACCTGCCATGTGCTGATTTTATTGCATTAATTATATGGTGTGTGATATGTGCATATACATATGAATGTAAAAAATATACATATACATAGTTATTTTATCTTTTTATTTTCTATTGCGGTTGCTATATATAATAATAAAGATCATTTTTTAATATTATTTCCCTGCCATCATCATTTTTTTATTACTCATTTTTTATTACTGATTTTTTAGTCCATATTTGGCGCATGTTCTTTCTGTTCTTTTAGTGGTTTCACTATATCGCTTTGACACAGGTGGTGACCGGTATTTTTATTTATTTTAGTTTATGGGTGTATCTATTTTAGCCACTTCTTTCCATAAATAATACCTGTTTTTTTTATCCTGTGTCTATTTGATAATAAGCAGAATGTGCAATGGGATTTGAACAATTTTGATGCAATTGTAGACGCTCCAGTGTGATGGTAACAAATGAGCTAAATGTCATCACCAAATCCTGTGTAACCAGCTGGTGCGGCGAGTCCTCACCTTTCTGCCTCCAGTCGCGTCTGCTGCAACTGTTGCTGCTTCTCCAGCAGTTTGACCTCTTGCTGCGCCAAAAGCTGTTGCAGCCGCTCCTTTTCTATCTCCACCTCCAGCTTCTGCAGCAGCAGCTCCTGTTTCCGCTGTTCCGATATTGCTTTGCCAGCGGCCGAATCTTTCATTCTCGCTCTCTCTCCGGTGCACGTGCCAGACCTGGTGGAGAATCTGGAGAACGAGCAGTCTTCTGGAGGTCGTACCTGTGACGTATCCGGGGGGATTCTTCCTGCGCCATCAGGCACCGTAGGGTGCAAGCAGCAATGGGAGACCGGCTGCTGTAAGGCACTGCTGCAGCGATGGCTGCAGGGGCAATCTGTGTAGTGCATGCAAGGTAACTGGGCACCGGGGCACGTACTCCGGAGACAGGTTTCGGAAGAGCATCTATCGGAGGTGTACTGATAAATATTTCGAGGTGTGGGGTCACTTCTGCAGAGCGGCGGGGGTACAATGGGGCGGAGGCTTTCACTGCTTGCTTTCGGTCGCTGCTGGGCGAGGTAGGACCCGTTCAGCTCATTTGCTGTAGGCCGTCGTGGGGTTTTAGGCACCTTTAAAAAGGAATAAAAATAAAAATTATGAGAGTTACCCAAAACACTTATCCAAGCACTTAAACCTTAACTATAACCCAACATTAGAAGGAGATACTATCGCTATTACATATTTAACTTATTGTATTTTTTGCAGAATTTTGGGGCCCAAAAAAACAAAACCCAATTCTGACATTTCTCTTTATAGTTTATTATTTTTAACCAATCAGGTTAGTTTTATATTTTAATAGAAAGGACTTTTAAGGAGGCGGCAATACCATGTGTGTGTTATAGCGAAGGTCAATATTTTAGAATTTTCAGGGTTTTTTTTTCCTTGTTCACTTTATGTTACTCCCTTTAGGGGACCTGAACCCGATTGCTTATTGTACGGTACTGCTGTATATAGCAGACATCGCGGTTTACTATGAGCTGGGGGCTTAGAATCGAAATTCATTTTTGTATTTTTCTTTTTTTAAATCTATCTAACATGATTCAACCAATGGGTCATTTTCCCCTTGATGACACGTGTAATAAACCCTGATGACCCATTTATCTGCCTGCTACCTCCCTATACGAAGGGCAGAACCCGCAGAAGCGGAATCTGTTCGGTAACAGCTGCACAATGAACGGTGCCAACGTCCCGCTCCGTATAAATGGCCCGCAATCTCCCCGGTATAATTATGTGGTTCACGCCGGCGTCTTTCGCGAGGCGATCATCAAGGTAGATTACCTTGGAGTTTCTGAACTAAATACTTACAGGTGTTGCATTATCCTTTATTACATACAAACTTCTGCCTCTTAACAAGACGCGGCGGCGAATGAATGATCTCGCCGATGAATTATTCATGAGTGTTTCGCAGCGTGCTCGCGGCGTCATCCATGGCCTTTTGCGGGTCATATGACACCAATTAGAGCGGAATTTTAAATTATTCAATAACTTGAACTCTCCTGTCGTTTAACATATAGATATCAGTGCGGTAAACAAGTTAAAGCTAATGGGCCCTGGGGGTTTGCTCTGCTCGGCTTTAAGCTCCGAGGCTGCTGCTGGAACAGACAGCGAGAAGGAGGAAAACACTTGCAAGGTTTTAATAAGTTCTTAGGCGTTCCTCCGGGAACAGTGCGCCGATCCTGCTCCCCGTATCCAAAATAAAATGATTAAGGTTATTAGCAAGGAGCTTTTTAAAAAGCAGAGAAGTCGGAAGAAGGGGGGTAAGGAAGGGAAAGGAGAATTACTTTACATGAAATCTGTGTCTAGACACAGAGCTGCAGACAGATACCAGCCATTCCTACCCGGACACAGACCCACTAAACCATCCGGGGAACGGACAGGCCGGAGCCCCAAAGCTACAGCCACTGTGTGCAGCTGCACAGGATAAGAGGGGGTCCCTTGGCAATCCTCAACATTCCTGAAAGCGTGTACAGTCCGGAGTTCTTAAGGAGGAGCAATAAGTCATAAGTGTCGGATAGATCCAGGTCCCAAAAGAGGCATCTCCGAGGCAAGGGTCTTTCAAGTTACCACAGAGGCGGTCACCAGCTACTGAATCTAGGCCAATAATAAGACAACGTGGCCGCGAACCACTCTCCATTCATTCACCACGGTCAGACAGTTCTGGAATATCCAATGAAAGCACCATAAACCCTTTAAAGGGAATCTGTCGGTAGGGTCAACCCTCCTAAGCCGTCTTTATGGACATGACACTTTGATAGATCTTATTCCAGAAAAATCCACATTTTTCCTTAATATGTAAACGGGCCGGGCGCCGCTCTACGGGGCCGGGCGCCGCTCTACGGGGCCGGGCGCCGCTCTACGGGGCCGGGCGCCGCTCTACGGGGCCGGGCGCCGATTTCTGTGAGAGTCTGCCTACAGAGTTTATTACAAACGAATTGGGGCATTACCAGTGTGAGACATGTAATGATGGACAAGTAATAGTTAAGTATTAAGAGGTACACATAAATATGGCCATTTTCATGCGCTAAAAGCTCTCATTTTTCATATTTCTAGTGCAGTAATGCAGTTCAAATTTCGTGTTTTCAAGTTTGCATGTTTTGGCGCTGCAGTGTGCTGCCCTTTTTACTTAACTATATACGAGTTGGCGACTCTGGGTTCAGCACCTGTTCACACTCAGTCTATGTTTGGATGTGCAGGTCAGGTTTTTGAAATGTAATGACGGACAGTTTGCTTTCCTGATCTACATGTCTCACACCGGTAATGCCCCCATTCCTTTATAACAAGCTCTGGAGGCAGATTCTCAGGGAGATCTATGTCCGGCCTATAGATCTTAACAGCTCATTTACATATTAAGCAAAATGTAGGCTTCTCTGGATTAAGACCTCAGGTCGCAGATATAAAAGGTATAATTTCCTATAACCTGCAAAAACATATACCGTAGACGGCTTAGGAGGATTGAGCTCACTGACACATTCTCTTTAATTCTTTGTAAAAGTTCATCTTAAATATGGGCTGTCCGCTTGGGATACACACAGTAAAAAGACACGGGATACGAGGACTAAAAAAACTTGGTCTTTCTCTACCTGGAAAATATACCTTAGAGATAAATGATTAACACAAGCATTAGAGTAAAGTCATCACCTATCCATAAGGATGACAGGGCTCTTAAACGCCATATTGGAATGGAGAACTGTACCTGGCAATCTCCACCAGTCCCATAGTCAATGAGCAGAGCATTTTAGTACCTAGTTCACGTGATCCGTGGGGGTCCCACTGGCTGGACCTCCACCAATCACAAAATTATCATTTATATTGGGAGGAGGCGATAACTTCTGATGTTGGGAATTACACTTTTAGACAGGAGTATTTTGGAAAACTCTACCATGAGATAATCTGTTTAATAAATATTAAAAACAGTATCCATTTTTCTATATTTATAAGTCAACAATAGTACACGTGAAAATAAGAAATTTTATATTAATCAGAGAAATCTATTTCTGTCTCCTCCTGGACTGATCTTATATTCTCACAATTCTCAATTCTAAAAGGTAAAGTCTGTCTTCAGAGGATACAGATTTTCCCAGTTGGTGCTCATAAAGTTCCATGGAGAACTAACTCCTCTCGGGAGAACTTACAGCAGGACGTCTGTGTGGCCTCTGGCTCCTCTCTCTCGATAGAATTTTATAGCCTCCAACTGTCATTTGTATCTCATTAATGGGAAAATGTTACCCATGAATTAAGGCTACGTTCACATTAGCGTCATGCGACGCAGCGTCGTCGACGCACGACAACGCATGCGTCATGCGCCCCTATCTTTATCATTGGGGACGCATGCGTTGCGTTGTCGTGCGTTTTCGGAAAAACGCACGACGCATGCGTCGTTTCACCGCACCTGGGTGGCGTCGGAGACGCTACATGTTGCATTTTTGTAGCGTCAAAAAAACGCACGCGTCGCACTTGCGTCGCTCGTGCGTCGTCATTGCGTTACAATTTCCCATTGAAACCTATTGACAACGCACTTGCGTCGCGTGTGTGCGTCATGCGTGCGTTGTGCGACGCATGCGTCGTTAAATAAAATTAAACAAAAAAGTGTCTAGACAGTGTCTAGACAGTGCAAACAGTGATAAAAACATCCCCCATATATAAAGAAAATGTTGGATTGTTTGTCACTTCTGCTGCAGGCTACACATCAGGCTACACATCAGAACAGACTGTCTTTTCATCCGCTTTCCAGAGATGCAAGTATAGAATGATTCTCTGCATTTTCTACATGTTTTTTAAAATTGTTTTTGCAAGTTGTGTATTATATTCTGCACTGTGGTTGTTTAAAGATATTGTGGTATTTTTAGTCTGGCTGTGATGTATGGCGTGGTATAGGATGGCGTTTCATTGTCTGCGGCCTTGATTATTGTTCTTTCCAGGATAGATTTTTCTTTTCAATTTATTGGTTTGGTGGTGTTTTTTGGATTCAGTTGTGATGTTTTATTCTTGCGTTATATGAATTTTATGGTCTCCGGCCATGTTGGTTTTATTGTAAAGTATGGTAGTATGGAATGATTCTGCGCCCTTTTATTAAATGTAATAATTTTTATTGCAAGTTGTGTATTATGTTTTGCACTGTGGTTGTGTAAAGACATTGTTGTATGTTTCTGGTTGTGATGTATGGCGTTGTGTGGCCTTTTATTGTCTCCGGCCCTGTCGGTTTTATTGTAAAGTATGGTAGTATAGAATGATTCTGCACACTTTTATTAAATGTAATAATTTATATTGCAAGTTGTGTATTATGTTCTGCACTGTGGTTATGTAAAGACATTGTTGTATGTTTCTGGTTGTGATGTATGGCGTTGTATGGCCTTTTATTGTCTCCGGCCCTGTCGATTTTATTGTAAAGCATGGTGTGTTATTAACGTTTCTGCCCTTAATTTTTGGCGGTTGTTAATTTTTTCCTTTCAAAAATCTATTGTGTTATTTGGGTTGCTCCGTGCATACTGTCCTTTTTAAAAAAAAAAAAAAACTCTCTTTTGGGATTACCACATAGGGTCTGTTGTATATTTGTTTTGTTATCTGTAGGCTTTTGTTTACTCTGGCATTGGGTTGTCTCTGCCATTGTTTCTTTTAATCAATGTGGCAGTGTTGTTTGCACAGCGTTAGTTCAGTTGGAGTGCAATGTTCTTTGTGGTTGAAATGTAAATGTTTTTTTTTTTTTTTTTAAATTGCTGTATTGTGCCAAGGAGCATAGGATAAATGTTATTTTGTTCTTTATTTCAGAATTTTATTATGGCCAGCGATTCCAGCAACACCCCACCGCTGAGGAGTCCGGTGAGTACATGATCTACTGTTGCTTACTATTCGCTGTCATTTGTAGATGGGTCACTCAACTTTTTGGTAAACTATTTTGCAGGCTTCTTCAAGTGAGGAGGAGAGCCAGGAGGAACAGAGGGAGCAGGAGCAGAGACCACGGGGCCAAGCTGTGGTTGCAGGACAGCGAGTAAGTTTTTATGTCAAACCTATTCCTTTATTTTTCTTAAATTTTTTTGTTTTTGCGGGTATGGGGGGTGGTGGGAGGGGGTGGTGGTGGAGGTGGTAGGTGGCGGTGGAGGAGATAGGGACAACATTTTTTATCTTGCAAACATTAATATTTTAAATTTATTCTAGGTTTCACAACGGGCCCATGATGACCCACTGAATATCGACATGATGGTGGCATCCATAGAGGAACGGGGCCCGTTGTGGGACAGCCGTGACCCCCGGCACGCGGACCAGGGCATATTGCGCCGTTTGTGGATAGAGGTGGCACAATCGCTGTGGGATGGCTTCGACAGCGCTTCCCCCACGGGCAAAGCTAATTTTCGTAAGTATTTCCAAACTGCAGCTGTGACCCATCATGCCAGGATTACACAACCGTCTGTGATGTCTTCTATTGGGATTGCACACGGTTGCGTAATCGTTTTCAATTTTTTCTCAAAAACTTATATATTTTTTTAAAATTTATACACAGTTAAACAATTGAAGACCAGATGGCGCTCCATGAAGGACCGTTTCAGGAGGGGCCTGAAAAAGGAGGGACAGATCCGTAGTGGTGCTGCAGCGTCAAGGACCTCTGTGTACAAATACAACCGTATATTGCAGTTTTTGCGACCGGTCCTTGACAGCAGAGAGTAAGTATAGTACCTATGCACACACCTAGTTTTTACAACAAGCATATTCACGTACTATATTCCAGCCACGTAGGTTATTGCACAGCCATTTATTTTGGCAAGTACGAAGTATAGAAATGAAGAAAAAAATGCAAGCTCGCCGAGGCGTGAAAAGTAAAAAATACATACTTTTATCCTCTTCAATCATAAGCAGAGGATGAAACATCAGCACAATACAATAGACACTATCTACGCGTTTCAGGTGACAGGGAACATCCGACCTGAAACGCGTAGATAGTGTTTTTATTGTATTGTGCTGATGTTTCATCCTCTGCTTCTGATTGAAGTGAATAAAGTATTTAGTTTTTACTTTTCACGCCTCGGTGACCTCGTATTTTTTATTCATTTCTGGTCTTCTCACGCTTGACACAGCAGCTCCGTGCTCTGAGCCTTCTGGGATTACTACAATGGTGAGCTTGACTTACTATTTCTTTCCCTGAAATCAGAAGTATACAGAACACATAGTAGATTGGCCATGCCCGGGCAATATTTCATAGTGGAGTAGTATAGTGCCCATCCAGGTGTATCCCAGTTTTTTTACACACAAAAACTTAAAATATAATAGACACAGCATACCTTCTACTGCAAGGCAGGTTATGTTCCCATGGTTGCTCAGCTCGCAGGACCTGTGATGACGTCTCGGTCACATGACCGTGACGTCAAGGCAGTTCAAACGGTAAGCGTAACTGTCGGGCGTTACAAACCGCAACCATGGGTGACTATTTTGGAATCAATAAATGCATTTTTTATTTTAAGATTGATGCGGCATATGCAGTGTCAATATTAAAAATAGGTTAATATTAACGGCGGCAATGGATACCGCCGGTAAAGTTAATTAATGACGCATGTGAAATGTTATATGTAGTATACTAATGGTTTCCTTATGTTTTCACAGAACACACAGCAGCACCCGCGAGACTGTCCGACCCTCTGGAGCGGTCCTTCGTGAAGCGCCATCTGAACCGTCGCAGCCATCCCACAGCGAGAGCAGGTCTGCACCACCACAATCTGGCGAACCGGCAGCCGGTCCATCAGATGATCCCCTGGCTGAGGCCTCTGTCGCTCCTTCCTTCGGGTCTTCCCGACAGCGTCAGCGGGCCTCGGACAGGGCGGTCATGCCCGAATTTTTACATTTGAGCACCGTATTTCAGAATGGTTTCAAGGCGCTGTGCGATAAAATGTCCAATATCGACCGGCGTCTTGAAAACATCGAATCGGAGCTCTCGAGGCCGGCCAAACATTTTTTTAGTGCCATTCACAAGGGCATGGTTGAACATCTTACGCCGGAACTCCAGATTTCGGTCATGCAGGGCTGCAACAACGCATATGTCACTGCTCTGCAGCAGGCTCGGGTCATGCAGTCAGCGACTACAGTGCCCGCAGTACCATCGCTGGCTGCCATGACTCCGACTCCTGCTGCAGAGCACCACCACAGAGCTCCGCGTGCCGAGGGCCACCGCCACCACAGAACACAGCCCCAAAGTTCTGATCATGCCAGGCCTTCAAGGGCACACAGACGGGAAGCCGACCCACACCCAGAGGGAGAGAGGAGGAAAAAAAAGAAGAAGACAACAAGCACTACGACCTTGGCTATGGCTGCTCCCAAAACAACCACCAGTACACAGCCTGGGTCGACCCGGAGCACACCAAGTACCCAGCCTGGGTCAACACGGAGTACACCCAGTACCCAGCCTGGGTCTACAAGGAGTACACAGCCTGGGTCTACCCGGAGCCGGAGTAGCCAGCCAAGGACACTGGTCGTCCCTCCTCCTCCCTCACCTCCTGCTTTGGCAGTCTCGCCACCGTCAACTGGCTGGATTGATGTCGGCATCCCGTCTAGTGTGATAGAGTATGCTGCTTCCTCCCCCTCGTCCTCCTCCTCGGTCTCCTCAACACCCCCCAAAAGTGGGGTATATCAATCCCCCTTAATTGCTGACATAGATACCCCTTAACATTTCCCTTTTCTTTTATTTTGTGTCCCTAATAAAATTGTTATTTTTTTAAAAAATACTGAGTTTTTATTGTCTCAAATAAAGTTTGCACCAAATCACACCTTGCGCCGTATACACAAATATTGTGTTTGTAACACCTGATGTGCAATGTCTGACAATATTTTATAATTTTTTTTTTCATTTTTTTATAGGGCTGTCGCTCATTGTACTATGAGATGTTACAAACACAAACAGCATTGCTCAATATATCAAGTTTAAAATGTACCATCACACCATGATTTCAGTAACGATATAGTTGGTTTTTGTGTGTAACCAACGTTATCTTTTCTGAAATCGTACAACGATTAGACCCCTGCTGTGAGATTATTGGTGTCAGCGAATGATTAGGAATTTTTTGGGGTAACTGATCACATGCTGTCATTGTTGGATCTGCGTGTTTGACACCGATCCAGCGATGTCTTTGTTTTACACAAGGGAATATTGGGTTACTAGCGCAGTGTTTTAAACACTCAAATAAGTGAACAATACCCCCCCCCCCCAAAAAAAAAAAAAAAAGGTGTCAACCACGTCCCTCGCCGTCATCTTTCCGCAGTGACTGACACACTGATTCCCGCCCGTAAAGCAGAGCACACCGTTGACTTAATAAACGCTGTGCTTTAGGGCTGGCACAGTACGGAAAGATGACGGCGATGGACGTGTCACACACCGGAATGTAAGGGTTTTTTAATTTTTTTAAATTACATTAACAATGGTAAACAGGGAAAACATCATGAGTGCGGCCATGCGCTTCATAACATTACCCAGATTACACGGGGACTTGCTCTTTTTTGGTCGCTGGAGAGCTGTCTGTGTGACAGCTCTCCAGCAACCACGCGACGACTAAACAACGATCACGGTCCGGTCGTATCACTGGTCGGTATCGTTGGCTAATCGTTTTATTACGGTACCTTAAGAATATTGGTCAGGTGAGGTGGTAGCAATGTTCACAGTGTCGCCACTATTTGACTCTGGACGTATTATAGCATCCTGAGTCCAACTCTGTAGAGTTTTGCAAACATGATCGTCTCCCTCCTTGTCAAGCCAGGTTCATTATGCAAATAGTCAGCAGGATTAACCCCTTAGTGACCGAGCCAAATTTTTGAAATCTGACCAGTGTCACTTTATGTGGTAATAACTCTGCAACGCTTCAACAAATCCCAGTGATTTTGAGACTGTTTTTTCGTGACACATTATACTTTATGATAATACTAAATTTTGTTCAACATTTTTTGTGTTTATTTATAAAAAATATCAAAAATTTTAGAAAAATGTTAAAAAATTAGCAATTTTCTAAATTTGAATGATTATCCCTTTAATCCAGATAGTCATACAACAGCAAACCATTAATAAATAACATTTCCCACATGTCGGCTTTACATCAGCACCATTTGTAAAATGTTATTTTATTTTGTTAGCATTTTAGGAGGTTTAAAAATGTAGCAGCAATTTTTCATTTTTTTCAAAGAAATTTACAAAATTTATTTTTTTAGGGACTTATCCATGTTTGAAGTGACTTTAGGGGTCCCATATATTGGGAAACCCACAAACGTGATACCATTTTAAAAACAGCACCCCCTGACATATCAAAAACTGCTGTCAGGTAGTTTATTAACCCTTCAGGTGCTTTACAGGAATTAATGCAAAGTGGCATGACAGAAATGAAAATGTGTATTTTTACCACCTAAATGTTGCTAACTTCTAAACAGATTACTACAGCCGTCAGACTCTAAGGCCTCTATTTGGTCATGAATTGCCATCGCAAACATCAGGACAACAAAATCATGATCTGAGGGCGCCAATTGGGATAAAGAAGAAGCCCCCACGCTCTGTTAACCATTTATAATGATGTAGTCACTATTGACAGCAGCATCTAAGGGGTTAAACAGATTTAGATGGTGCAAATACTGATCGTGGCTGGTACAGCAAGTTGTCAGCTATAGTGTACAACCAACAGATGCTGGATTGTCAGCTGTATGGGGAGGCTATTCTCTTATATCTCAGGTCAGTTAAAAGACGTATTGGCGGTCATTAAGGGGTTAAAAATGGTTGACAAGGTGGGAGCCGATCATGTTATATGTCAAAACTATGGAAAACACGGCTGAAATATTTTTTTGTTTTGTCACAGTCCATTTGGGTACTGGTGCTCACATAAATTTTGTGGGACACACATTACTTTACATAACATTGGATTTTACAATTTGATTACTATGGAAAAACATATGGGAGATTTGTTTTGTGAAAACGGAAAGGCACAAGAACTTTATTTCAAAACACAACGCATTAGACAATCAGGGGACATTATAACAATAACCTTACATAGGATGGTAAAATGACATGGACTCCACAGTGTTTACATGACATCATAATACCAAGATGAATTAAACCATTTGATCTTGCCATGAAACACGGCCAACATCTGAAACAAAGTATGCAGCAAATTGGTCCCTCATATGAGCAATCTCCACAGTTGTCCGAGGATGATCTTGATAATCAGGCAATGGATTTGGTATGGGTTCATCGAGTTCCACGTTGACTCTCTCTTTATCAATAATAAAATTGTGGAGAACCACACACGCCTTCACCACCTCATCCACTGTCTCAATTTTCAAATTTATAGCGGATCCTAAGATACGCCATTTGGAGACAAGGATTCCAAAGGCGCACTCCACAGTTCTTCTGGCCCTGGACAGTCTATAATTAAATATACTTTTGGTGCGGTCCAACCCCCGACTGGAGTACGGTTTAAGTAGGTTGCCACTCATTTGAAAAGCCTCATCCCCAACCACAACAAATGGCAGGGCCGGGCCTTCGGTGTTGGGAAGAGGTCGTGGCTGGGGGAAATTAAAATTGTTATCGTACAATCTTCGGCCCATATCAGACTCCTTAAATGTCCGTGAATCATTTGCACGGCCAAACGCTCCAATGTCCACAGCGAGAAACCTGCAGTCCGCACCTGCAATTGCCATGAGCACGGTGGAAAAGTATTTTTTATAATTAAAAAACAGAGATCCACTTCTGGAAGGCTTGGTAATCCTAATGTGCTTCCCATCCACGGCTCCAATACAGTTAGGGAAAGAACACACTTGTTCGAATTTTTGGGCGTTGGCCTGCCATAATTCTGTTGTAGGGATGGGTAAAAATTCCTCACGGAGGTTGTCCCACAATGCGCGGCATGTGTCGGCAATAATACCAGACAGTGTGGAGACTCCAATCCGAAACTGGAAATGCAGTCATCTCAAGGTCTCTCCGGTAGCAAGGAAACTGACAAGAAGAAAAAGAAATAAATGTAATTAATTAAATTGTTATGAAAGAATTTTTCATTCTTAATTACAATCCCCCACCCCACAAAACCAAAACACGTTACTTTAAAAAATGGCAAGAACATATAAATCCTTCACATTGCATTACGTACCGTAGAGTCACCAGCAGACGTTCTTCGGGGGAAATCGATTTACGGAGCTGCGTGTCCTGCCTGGAAATGGTTCCTTCCACCAGACGCAGCAGATATCGGAAGCTGTTTTGTGACATCCTGGTGTATTCAAAGTATTTCTCCTGGTTCTCATTTAATTCGCCAAACAGACAATGGTAGGCTCCACGACTCTCTCGGACTTCCACTATAGGGTGTAGCCAAAAACGCCAGGCAATAGCATAAGCAATAGCAAGTGCTAATTCCAGCTCAATATTGAGGTAGATACTCTCCATGGTACGCTCCATCCTGATGCTGTATGGTTGGAAATAATCTATACCGGGGTATATATACCACTATTACATTAATACCCACCCTCATCTACCCATTGGTGGCATTATCTAGTGTCTAGACACTAGACCCACCCTCTTCTATTCATTGGTGGTGTTATCTAGTGTCTAGACACTAAATTGTGTGGAAAGATAACATCATTGTTTGACAACGCATGCGTCGTAAAACGCTGCGTTTTTTGGGAAAACGCAACAAAAACGCACAAAAAATGCTGCGTTTTATGACGCATCCGTTCGACGCATGCGTCAAAAATGGTGCGTTTTTGCGTGCGTTTCCGATCCGTCGTGCGTTGCGTCGGCGACGCTGCGTCGCATGAAGCTAATGTGAACGTAGCCTTAGAGATGGATCAGTACAGGAGGAAGAAAAAGCAGATTTCTCCGATCAGATATATTACAAAGTTGCTTATTTTCATGTGTACTATTGATTTACTGAATAAAAATTAAAAAAAAAAAAAAATGGTTGCTCTCGTTAAGCAACTTTCTAAGTAGTCTTGAATTCAGTTTTTTTCAACCATTTTGCTGTTGTAGTGTCAATGAGTCCTCTATCTGGTTGCCTGCGTTTACAAAACTGATCCACATCTGTCATAGCGCCTGTTCCTGATGGTCCTCTCCGCTCTCCCCCTCTTATTAGTGTTCGAGAAAGCAGCAAGGAGAAAATTGCACACAGAACTGGATTGGGGAGCAAGTATGTAAAGTCATATGGAGGGTAGAGAAAGCGGGCTACAGAAAAAGAGGAGATAAGTGAAATATTGAAGCTGTGCTGATGCATGAAAGTGAATGGAGAGGAAGTAAGTGCAGTATAGAAGCTGTGCTGATGCATGAAAGTGAATGGAGAGGAAGTAAGTGCAGTATAGAAGCTGTGCTGATGCATGGAAGTGAATGGAGAGGAAGTAAGTGCAGTATAGAAGCTGTGCTGATGCATACAGTGCCTACAAGTAGTATTCAACCCCCTGCAGATTTAGCAGGTTTACACATTTGGAATTAACTTGGCATTGTGACATTTGGACTGTAGATCAGCCTGGAAGTGTGAAATGCACTGCAGCAAAAAGAATGTTATTTCTTTTGTTTATTTTTTTTTTAAATTGTGAAAAGTCTTTTCAGAGGGTCATTTATTATTCAACCCCTCAACCCACCAGAATTCTGTTTGGTTCCCCTAAAGTATTAAGAAGTAGTTCAGGCACAAAGAACAATGAGCTTCACATGTTTGGATCAATTATCTCTTTTTCCAGCCTTTTCTGACTATTTAAGACCCTCCCCAAACTTGTGAACAGCACTCATACATGGTCAACATGGGAAAGAAAGGAGCATTCAAAGGCCATCAAAGACAAGATCGTGGAGGGTCACAAGGCTGGCAAGGGGTACAAAACCCTTTCCAAGGAGTTGGGCCTACCTGTCTCCACTGTTGGGAGCATCATCCGGAAGTGGAAGGCTTATGGAACTACTGTTAGCCTTCCACGGCCTGGACAGCCTTTGAAAGTTTCCTCCCGTGCCGAGGCCAGGCTTGTCCGAAGAGTCAAGGCTAACCCAAGGACAACAAGGAAGGAGCTCTGGGAAGATCTCATGGCAGTGGGGACATTGGTTTCAGTCAATTCCATAAGTAACGTACTCCACCGCAATGGTCTCCGTTCCAGACGAGCCCGTAAGGTACCTTTACTTTCAAAGCGTCATGTCAAGGCTCGTCTACCGTTTGCTCATGATCACTTGGAGGACTCTGAGACTGACTGGTTCAAGGTTCTCTGGTCTGATGAGACCAAGATCGAGATCTTTGGTGCCAACCACTCACGTGACGTTTGGAGACTGGATGGCACTGCATACGACCCCAAGAATACCATCCCTACAGTCAAGCATGGTGGTGGCAGCATCATGCTATGGGGCTGTTTCTCAGCCAAGGGGCCCGGCCATCTGGTCCGCATCCATGGGAAGATTGATAGCACGGCCTACCTGGAGATTTTGGCCAAGAACCTCCGCTGCTCCATCAAGGATCTTAAGATGGGTCGTCATTTCATCTTCCAACAAGACAACGACCCAAAGCACACAGCCAAGAAAACCAAGGCCTGGTTCAAGAGGCAAAAAATCAAGGTGTTGCAGTGGCCTAGTCAGTCTCCTGACCTTAACCCAATTGAAAACTTGTGGAAGGAGCTCAAGATTAAAGTCCACATGAGACACCCAAAGAACCTAGATAACTTGGAGAAGATCTGCATGGAGGAGTGGGCCAAGATAACTCCAGAGACCTGTGCCGGCCTGATCAGGTCTTATAAAAGACGATTATTAGCTGTAATTGCAAACAAAGGTTATTCCACAAAATATTAAACCTAGGGGTTGAATAATAATTGACCCACACTTTTATGTTTAAAATTTATAAAAATTTAACTGAGCAACAAAACTTTTTTGGTTTGTAAGATTTATGCATCTGTTAATAAATCCTGCTCTTGTTTGAAGGCTCTAACTTATTTGCATCTTATTAAACCTGCTAAATCTGCAGGGGGTTGAATACTACTTGTAGGCATTGTAAAAGTGAATGGAGAGGAAGTGCAGTATGGAAGCTGTGCTGATGCATGAAAGTGAATGGAGAGGAAGTAAGTGCAGTATAGAAGCTGTGCTGATGCATGAATGGAGAGGAAATAAGCGCAGTATAGAAGCTGTGCTGATGCATGGAAGTGAATGGAGAGGAAATAAGCACAGTATAGAAGCTGTGCTGATGCATGAAAGTGAATGGAGAGGAAGTAAGTGCAGTATAGAAGCTGTGCTGATGCATGAAAGTGAATGGAGAGGAAATAAGCACAGTATACAAGCTGTGCTGATTCATTTAAGTGAATACAGACAGCCACACACTGGACTACACACATCTCACATTCAGCCTATATTACTGGAAGAGACATTCACAAGAGAAAAATCAAGCTTAGCTCAAGCTGAAAATTGAATATCAGACTCAGTCTCAAATATGAATGCAGTTATTAAGATAGTGTACATAAAAATACATTTTTTTAACCATTCCTAAAGGTGTCCATATAGCCTTTAGAACAAGAAAAGATCTAGATAAACTGATCGAAGAAAACTATCCAGATGGCAAAGGGATACAACTACGGAGGGTACAGAACAAGAACAAGTCGCACTTTATTTTCGGTCATAACGATTACAGTAGTTTACTTTTTTTTTTTTTTCAGTTTTCTTTTTCATGTTTCAGGTTTTAATTAAATACATCTTATATAGTGGTTTCTTGAACCAATTTTCTACTTGTCCAACTAGAAAACTTTTACTACCGTAATTATTTTTTAATACCAAAAAAAAAAACATTTCTCTGAGGGGAAGGACCTAATAGGGCATTACTAATGGTAGACTTGGGAGGAAATTTTACATCCCAAGACCAAGTTGTAGGGGCTGTAGTTGGGAATCTTTGGGTGTCAGCTGTGCTGAAGGACAGCAGCAATAAAAGCAGAAAATGGGGGAGGGAAAAAAAAAAAAAAAGTGGGTACCACATCTGGGGTGTTGAGCAACATGTTTGCTGTTTTCACACCACCGACCATTTTGATAACTTAATCTACACCATTTTTATAAATTTATGAACATGTCAACACTACTGGTGAATTACCCTTTAACTTACAGGATTTGCTAGAATGCATTGACACCACGGGAGGTTCATCACGCTGCACCCATTATACATTAAAATTCTTATCTTATCCTCAAGGTGTAACTTTCAAACAACCGATTAAAGGAAAAAAAAAAAAAAAAAGACAAAACCCTCCGCCTTTCATTTCATGTGGCCGAAGCCTCGCGAGGAGGGGCTGGGAAGTGATGGAGGTGCAGAGTGATCACAGCTGGACACCCAGTAATTATAATCCTCCTGCATCCATTAAAAGTCATTATACGGCTCATGATAAATTGCAGCTCCCTGAAAATACAGATAAGTTTCCTACTGCAACATCTCAGGGTCAAAATCAAATAATTAAAGTATTTGTTCGGCTGGTGACTCCTATATGCAATTAAAGCGATAGAAAAGCTCTCATCAAGCAATAATGTAAATGGGATGCACTTCACTTACCGCTGCCGGGAGCTTTCATGTTGGGGAGTGGAGAATTTAGGCTCCGTATATTTGCCCCTCTCTCTAATGCCGGTGGTTATGTGTCCTATAGGGCCGCCAAGCTCTTTCCCCCATTCCAACTGATCGACATAAGCCAGTGCGGTCTACCGAAATTCTGCCCGATAGGATCAGCGCATGCGCCCAACAGGGAGATGGCCCATTCCTGGGAACAAAAGCGAACCTGTGCCTGCGCGGACACTGGGGCATCCCACACATGTGCGCGGCTACTGTCGAGGCCACGCAGGTGACTTCTCCAGATAAAGAGACCATGTGTGCACATGAGGAATACCATGAGTTCTGGCAATTCTAAGACTTGGGTCATTATTTGGGGTGACTATGGGGTTAGTAATGGAGGATTCTTATAGATGCCTCTCCATTACCCAAAAAGAAGGTCCGAAGGGTTGGGCGTAAGCGACTTCCCGTGCCGATTGGGAGACAGGGCTCACTTGTCATAACTGTCTGGAATTCCTGGAAATGCGAGTGCCGCCATTGCTGGAATGGCGCCTCCCCCGCTGGAATGGCGCGGTCACAGGAGGTGGCTATAAACGTTTTTATTTTCAGGGGGACGTCCTAGTACTGGACAACCCCTTTAACTTCACTGTAATTGTAAAACGTCTTTTTCACATGTGCACATACCCTTAGAATGTTTTTTTTTTTATTCTGCAGCTCAAGAAGTGAGACTCTTATACGCGGGTAAGCCACTGCCCCGTCTGCCCATTCCCCAAGTAGTTTACCAGAATAGGACCCCAAATTATTGGTCTATTTTGCTCTGGCGAGTATGTAAATATACGCAGTGGTCCAAAAAAAAAAAAAAAATCTATACACCCCCGGTTAAAATGCCAGGTTTTTGTCATGCAATAAAGAAAAAAAAATTACACCAAGAACAATCATTTCAAAACTTTTTCCAATTTTAAATATCAACTTAAATTCACAGAAATCCTTTGAGAAAACCTGAAATCATTTGGACAAAACTAATGTGGTTGCATAAGCCCTCATAATTGGGGATGTGGTGTTCAGAGTCAATCCCATAAAGAAAATTTGCCACAGTGACATTACCTAGAACTGGACGTCCCTCAAAAATTGATCAAGACAAAGAAAATTTGTCTACGAGCTGTCAAGAGGCCTACAGCAACATTAAAGGAGCTGCAGGAATTTCCGAGTACTAGTTGTGTACCGCATGTGACAATATCCCTATTCTTCATATGTGTGGCCTGTTGGGTAGGTTGAAAGACGGAGGCCAATTCTTACATGGAACAACATCCCAGTCTGGCAACATCCAAAACACACATCAAGTCTGCCAAAAGCATGGGGAAGAGGTGTTCTGGACTGAAGAGACAAAGGATGAACTTTTTTTTTTTTTACCACAATACCAAAAAGGTATGTTTGGTGCAAAGCCAACACTGCACATCCACAAAAGAACACCATACCCACAGCAAAGCATGATGGAGGCAGCATTATAATTTGGTGCTGTTTTTTAGCAATTGGAAATAGGACTTTAGTCAATGTGTAGGGAATTATGAACCGCTCCAAATATATTAGTAAATTCTGCAACAAAAACTTCAAGCTTCTGTTAAGAGAAAAAAAAGAAGACACATTAGATGAAGAGGAATTTCACCTTTCAGCACAACAATGACCAAAAGCAAATCAACCTGGAGAAGCCATTCTTCTGTTGATTAGAAGATCACCGATTAGGAATGGCTCAGCCAAAGGCCAGACGTGAAACCAATTGAAAATCTGTGGGTGACCTGAAGAGGGCGCTGTACACAGGAGATGCATTCACAAATCTGACAGATTCGGAGATACTGCAAGGAAGAACGGGCAAAGATTCCCAATTCTAGATGTGAAATGATGATAGACTTCTACCTAAAAAGAATGAATTCTGTCAGAAATTCAAAGAGTACTTTAACTGAAGAGTTAGTTTAAGGCCGGAGTCACTACAGCGAGATACGGCACTCCGGAGCGTGCAGCTCCATGTATTGCTATGCGGCCGCACGCTCCGCTCTGGAGTGCCGGTGCCAGAGCTTGGTTTTAACCAGCGAGACTCGGCCATATCTCGCCATGTGTGATCCCGGCCTTAGCGTGTGTATATTTATGCAACCATTTTTTAGTTCTACTTGTATCCCAAAATATTTCTGTTTATCATTCAATTAAAATGTACAAATTATGGGCAACATTAAAAGGTGAAAAGAGTTCTAAAATTATTCTTTGTAGGGTTTTTTTTTTTGCTGTATTTTTTTATGCTAATTTTCAGCTGCTTTTTACAGTACCAGCAAAGCCTGAGGTTTCAGAAATCTCATGCACACACATTGGTTTTTTGCTTGATCAGTATTTTGTGGTTTGCTGCGTTTTTTTGGACATAGAGCATGTCACTTTCAGCGTTTTTTGCTGCGTTTTTTCACCCATTGACTTGAATGGGTGTTGAAAAAAAACGCAGCAAAAAACGCAGGTATCATTATTTGCTGCACTTTTGCTGCTGAAAATCCAAGGACATTAGCATAGACAAAGAAAAAATGCACCAAAAACGCACCTAAACCTGCCTTTTTGACGCAGCTTCTTTCCTGCCAAGAAGATCAGGTTTTGCTGCAGAATAAAAAAAAAAAAAGCAGAATAAAAAAAAAAAAAGCAGAAAAAACGCCCTGTGTGAACACATTATGCCTTCTATCTCAATGCATGGAGATTATGCAAATGAAGAGTTATTGTTCTCTGCTGACAGCAACAAAGCAGTAGCCACAGCCGGCAGCCACGACTCATGGCAATGATGAGGGATAGGAGATGCCTAAGTAAATGTTAGAAACACAACGATTTCATGAACGATATCGTTGCAACGTCACACTTTTTGTGACGTAGCAACGATCCCGCTAACGATCTCGTTATGTGTGACAGCGACCAACGATTAGGCCCCTGCTGGGAAATCGTTGGTCGCTGGGGAATGATCAGGACCTTTTCTGGTCGCCAGTCACCCGCTGTCATCGCTGGATCGGCGTGTGTGACGCCGATCCAGCGATGTATTCACTTGTAACCAGGGTAAATATCGTCGTTGTGTGGTCACTGCAGAGCTGTCACACAGACAGCTCTCTCCAGCGACCAACGATGCCGAAGTCCCCGGTAACCAGGGTAAATATTGGGTTACTAAGCGCAGGGCCGCGCTTAGTAACCCGATATTTACCCTGGTTACCATTGTAAAAGTAAAAAACAAAAAAACAGTACATACTCACATTACGATGTCTGTCACGTCCCCCGCCGTCAGCTTCCCTGCACTGACTGTCAGCGCCGGCCGTAAAGCAGAGCACAGCAGTGACGTCACCGCTGTGCTCTGCTTTACGGCCGGCGCTGACACAGTCAGTGGGGAAGCTGACGCCGGGGGACGTGACAGACATCGAAATGTGAGTATGTACTGTTTTTTTGTCTTGTTTTTTACTTTTACAATGGTAACCAGGGTAAATATCGGGTTACTAAGCTCGGCCCTACGCTTAGTAACCCGATGTTTACCCTGGTTACCGGGGACTTCGGCATCGTTGGTCGCTGGAGAGAGCTGTCTGTGTGACAGCTCTGCAGTGACCACACAACGACTTACCAACAATCACGGCCAGGTCGTATCGCTGGTCGTGATCGTTGGTAAGTCGTTTAGTGTAACTGTACCTTAACAGAGCCCCTGGCTGCTGAATAATACAGATGCAGCAGCGGACGGCGCAGACCACCCACCAGTGCAGTATTTACTCCATGAAACTGCCATAACTTCATGTGAGAGGACAAGTTTATATTCCCGAACTCTTCACGAAGTCTACAGGTTTCATGTAAAGTTTTTATTAATAGTTGTTGATCCTTTGGCACAACCACTTTTTATAACCCAGCGTTCTTCACTTTTCTCCTCTCGTCTGCTGGCTCTCTGCACCCATGGGTGCCTCTGATGTCCCCTAGTGCAGTGATACGCTTTTTGACCTTTCAGACTGTTGATCATTTTCACCGCCACCTCGTTGCTGGTTTGTGTATCCTGTACATCATATACAGCTCCGTTACTCCACTGGGACCTGCTGCAAACCCCAGTCTGCTATTCTAATGTATCTGTCCACATACTCGGCTCTACTGTTCCAAGGTGCCGTCCTGCACACACATGTATGAGAACATCCAGCCGCACAATCAGCTCTGCTATTCCTCGCTACACCTAGCCTTTCCAGTTCAGCTGTTCTACATTGCACCAACGTCTCCTGGTTAGGTTGGTGATTCTGATCTACAGAGGCTACTTTCACACTAGCGTTTATTTTAATCCGTCGTTTTGGGCAAAAAACTGATCCTGCAAATGTGCCCGCAGGATGCGTTTTTTGCCCATAGACTTGTATTAGCGACGGATGGCCACACGTCGCGTCCGCCGTGCAACGGTCCCGTCGTGTTTTGGTGGACCGTCCGGCATTTTCTACCGCGCATGCGCGGCCGGAACTCCGCCTCCTCCTCCCTGGACTTCAGAATGGAGTTTTTCACCGCATCCGCTGCCCACGTCGTGCACAAATTTCACAACGTGCGTCGGTACGTCGGCCCAACGCATAGCGATGGACCCGTACCGACGCAAGTGTGAAAGACTTAGGTCTCTTTCACACTTCCGTCTTTCAGCTTCCGCCACAATCCGTCGTTTTTTGAGAATGCAGGATCCTGCATTTTCTCATGGACGTCTATTAGCGACGGATTGTGACGGATGGCCATCCGTTTCATCAGTCTTTCACTGGATACTGCATAAAAAAAAACGGTCCGTCGGGCAGAGAAAACTAGAGGAACGCATCCTGCGCTGCCCGTCACTGACTACAATGGAAGCCTATGGGCGCAGGATGCGTCGCTGACTGTGAAAAGCAGGAATCCAGCAACGGGTCCGGCCTTTTCAAAGAAAGCATGCGTGGAAGAATTTTCCATCAGGAAATTCTCTCTCGCTCCCTTTCTCTTTTTACTATGGATGCTGCATAGGCAGCATCAATAATAACAAGATAAAATGTGGAAAAAAAAAAATTGCAATATTCTCATCTACCGACGTCCCGCGCAGCGTCACTGATGAACCCGGCAGCTAGCGTTCCTAGTAATACATTGCGAAATCTCGCGAGAAGTCATGGTCTCGCAATGTAGTGCTAGGAACGCTAGCTGCCTGGAGCATCGCTGCGCGGGACATCGGTAGGTGAGAATACTGCGATTTTTTATTTTTTAACCTTGTTTGTGTTGTGTATGCGTTTTCACAGCGGAAATCCGCTGCGAAGAAGCATACACAACAGGTGCACATAGGCTCGACGGGTCCGTGAGAAAGATGGGCCCAGTGCACACATTTTCCAGAATCTGCACAGGATCCGTCATTTCAACGTCTTGACGGATCCTGTGCAGATTTGGGAGACGGAAGTGCGAAAGAGGCCTAATCTGCCTTACCAGATGAGCCACGAGACCAAGAGCAGGCAAAAAAAAAAAAAGACGTAGGCTACTTTCACACTAGCGTCGGAATCTCCCCGTCGCAATGCGTCGGGCAGAGATTCTGACGCTAGCGTTTAACGCACTGCACAACGGAGGCAGCGGATGCATTTCTCCGGCGCATCCGCTGCCCCATTGTGAGGTGCGGGGAGGTGGGGGCGGGGTTCCGGCCGCGCATGCGTGGTCGGAAAAAGCGGTCCGTCAGGAGCAAAAAAACGTTACAAGTAGCGTTTTTTGCTCCCGACGGTCCGCCAAAGCACGACGCATCCGACGGATGCGACGTGTGGCAATCCATCGCAATGCGTCAATACAAGTCTATGGGGAAAAAACGCATCCTGCAAGCACTTTTGCAGGATGCGTTTTTTCTGCAAAGCGACACATTGTGACGGATTGCAGTTAACGCTAGTGTGAAAGTAGCCTTAAGGGCAGCATGCTTTTTCTGTCACTTTATGTGGACTACCCATGGACACAATGCTTTCTCTCATTCTTCATATTCGTAGGTTTTAGGCGGGTCTATCCTGCCTTCTATCTAAGGGCAGCATAACAGAGGGGGAGATACCGAGCTCAGGCATTACAGTCATCTATTAGTTGGCTGCTTAATGCCTAATGACTGCTGGGGAACACCAGTAGCAGTATGAGGGTCTGGTAGGAATATTGTTTTTTTCTCCCTCATTTTTGCACCACCATGGGTCAATTTATAAAATTTTTGCAAGTAGTAAAATCCCCTTTCAACCTTAAAAAAAAAAAAAAAAATCATGGAAACAAGAAGTGCCAGAATCGGAGGACAGAAGGAGAGTAGCAGCGGAGATATCATCGAGCATCATCAGTGTAGCTCTGGGGGAAAGTAACACTGCAGTTTTCCAAATGTTCAGGTATATTCAACCTCTATACATGAGGTATTTAAACCATACAGCAAAAAACCCCTCGGAGAAACACATCTGCTCCGGTTTAGAGTTTTCAACCAATTTTCTGCTAATAGGTCGTGAGCGCAGCAAATTATTAAAAGGGAAAGGTGCTTAGCTGGTGTCTTCTGTAGTCAAGAGGTGATTGGGAGACAGATGGAAAAATTAAGAAGGGGGAAAAAAGAAAAAACTGCAACAAATTCAGGTTTAGTGTTCTCTCGCTCGTGTTCGGTTTTATGAAGATGTCACATTTAAAAAAAAAAAACATTTAAAATTCAAATTGTCTGGAGAGCGGATTCATCTAAAATCTATTCCCGGAGACTGATATTTCGCCTGCTGCCGCCATCAGCGCTGATTGCTCTTATGTGTAAGCTTTAGTCAACTTTGCAAAAGGTTTTACAATACAGAGGATGACATTTCGGAGCCCGGGCTCGAGTGCGTCATTAAAATGAGATTGAAGTAGGAACATTTACACTTTCCTTGGAGATGCTTGGTTTGTTAAGGAGGAGGAACGCCAGGACCTGCTGCTCAGTGAATGAAACCTCCGCCTCCTGCTTGCTTTTTTTTGTCTTATAAGCTTATAACTGTTGATTTTTTTTATTTCACGGTCAGATGGTGGACTATTGGGGTTTATTACAGCCGAGTTAACATCTGTGTATTCAGATATGCGAGTCAGATGGTCTTGGTTGTCCCCATCCTTATTTCCTTGCGGAATGTTCCCCCCACACAAAACTCACCTCCCGCAAAAAGCCGTATCCTTTTACCATCTCACAAGCAGAGTCAACTTCATCAGCAATGGGTGCCAGCTATATATTATAGCCGACACCCTGTTACAAGGCCAGCGATCAGTGATGGCATCGATCATGGCCGCTGAACCCTTAACCTGCCTTGGTCAATGTTGACAGCAGCAACTAGATGGTTATTTTAAGGTGGAGCCCATTGGTACCCCGCAATGGCGATAGCGCGGTGCCAATGGTTGCCATGGTGACCCCAGGCCAAATAATGGCAGGGGGGTTAACCTGCCACCGCAGGCCTGTTAGGACCTGCCACAATCATGGTCTCACATGCCTTTATCAGGTGTGAAACTGACAGGTAAATTACAGAAGCATTGCAGGATATTATACCAGCGATAAAACAAGTGTAAGCGGAAGACTTGTACTGGGATAAAATAAAAAAAAGTCCAATAAAATGTGTAAATATATAATAATTAAAACCAAGTATGAAAATATAACAATGTTTCAGCATCAACAATTGTGTGTGTAAAATATAATTGGTATCGTTGCAGACAGAAAGATCCGGTCTATAAAACCGTCCCACTACTTAACCCATAGAAAGACCACCATGGAAAAAAAACGTAAAAAAACGGATTACAGGTTTTTGTTCAGGCTGCACCCCAAAAAAAGAAAAAAAAAAAAGAAGCCTAACAAAAAAGGGATAAAAAAAAAGTTATATAATCCAAAATAGTATGAATAAAACTTTATGTAATTCCACACAAAAATAAGCCCTCACAATGGTGATGCAAAACCAAAATGTAAAAAAAAATCCTGTAGTAACCTAAAGAATAAGCAAAACATGTCGTAAAGAAAAAAAAAAAAAATTAAGGAGAATTCCCAAAATGGTCACTTTTTCCATTTCTTTTCAAGAAATCTTAAGGAGTATAAAAAAAAAAAAATGGCACCACAAAAAAAAAAATCAATTTATCCATATCGGTCATCAGAAAGATTGACATTTTCCATTTTCCATGTTACTAGATTAACCCCTTCACCCCAAAGACTGTTTTCATCTTCATGTTCAGGCCAAATTTTACAATTCTGTCCACTGTCACTTTATGAGGTCATAACTCTGGAACGCTTCAACGAATCCCACTGATTCAGAGACGGTTGTTTTTTAGTGACATATTGTACTTCATGGTAGTGGTAAAAATTAGTTTGATATGATCGCTTGCATTGGGGCTTCCATCTAAATCTCTGAGTGATGCGATTCATTTGAAACAACCGTGGAATCCATTTACTATAATGAGGCAGTAGAGTTACCCTGGACTCCATCTGACCTGTGTTCAGCGATGTCCTTTTTTTCCAGAAGTGCAGAAAACTGTGACGGACCGTGTTTTTATGCACTCTAAAAAAGCGGACACCACCGGATCATAGGCTGCCAGAGGGTCTCCATCTGCCTCATTACAGGAATCCTTCTGCAGGGGGTTTTCATCTCAATCATGTATTTCAGAGATTTACAGGGAAACCCCGATGTAAGCGCTCAACGTAGAGCGCAAGATAAATGTGAGCCGAGCCTTACTGCGATCTTTGGGAGGCAGAATGAACAAATCAACAGCAGGTGAAGAAACTTTTATTCATTTTTTACGCCGTTCCTCATGCGGTATAAGTGATTAGACTACTTTATTCTTCGGGTTGGTGCGATTACATAGATACCAGATTTATATCGGGATTTTAGATTTGGCTGCTGTCACACACTAAAAGACACTTTTTTGCAAAATCTAGTTTTTGCATCACCATGTTTTGAGAGCTATAATTTTTCCATATTTTAACCCAAAGAGTCATGTGAGGGCTTATTTTTTGAGGGATGAGTTGACATTTTTATTGGTACCTGCTTTGGGCGCATGACATTTTTTTCTATTCCGATTTTTGAGAGGCAGAATTAAAAAACCAGCAATTCAGAATTTTTTATTATTTTTTTTTTTAAATGCCGTTCCACGTGTGGTAGAATCAAAAAGGCAGCTTTATTCTTCGGGTCAGAACGATTAAAAAAATTATATAAATGTGTTATTGCTGTAATCTTTTACACAAACTTTTATAGAAAAAATATTTTTGCATCGCTTTATTCTGAGAGCTACAATTTATTTTATTTTTCTGATGATGAAGCTATATGGCAGCTTTGTTTTTTGAGGGACAAGATGACGTTTTCAGCTATTCCTTTTTTTTTAATCGAGTTTTATTCCACATTTTGTTTGCTGGTATGATATAAAAGCATAGTTTTTTTTTTTTTTTACGGTGTTCAGTGAAGGGGTTAACTAGTGCGACAGTTTTATAGGTTGTGTTATTCTGGAAGCAGATACCAAATGTTCACTTTATTAAAAAAAAACAAAAAAACTTATTTATGGGTCTAATATATTTATTTTGCGAATATATATATATATATATATATATATATATATATATATATATATATATATATATATATATATATATATTTATATTTTTTTTTTCCCTTTCATATTCATGCTTATTTATGGGTATAATATATTTATTTTTTTATTTTGTGATTTAAAAAAAATCCAACGGCGCATCAAGAACACGAAGAGCTGGACAGCACCTGGCCCAGATATGATCCACACCTACTGGCTAAAGAAATTAACAGCGGTACATGAATGCATGGCAAAGCAGATGAATGAACTGCTAGAAGCAGGCCACCACCCAGCTTGGCTAACACAAGGAAGAACAGTGGTGATCATAAAGGATGCTCACAAAAGGAACGGTTCCATCCAATTACCGCCCAATAACTTGCCTTACAACAACATGGAAACTCCTGTCAGTCATCATAGCCACCAAGCCACAGAACCATATGAACCAGTACATGAATCCAGCTCAGAAAGGCATTGGCTCCGACACCAGAGGCTCTAAGCACCAGCTCTTAGTAGATAGAGCAGTCGCTCAAGACTCAAAATCCAGACCGACCAATCTCAGCACAGCCTGGATTGACTACAGGAAAGCCTATGACTTAATGCCAGACACATGGATCTGTGAATGTTTGGCTCTATACAATGTCAACAGGAAATTAAGAACCTTCCTCAGAAACTCAATGGGGCTATGGAGAACAACATTGGAAGTCAACTAAAGACAACTAGCACAAATGACCATCATACCAAGGTGGTGCACTGTCCCCATTGCTGTTCTGCATGGGCTTGAAAACCTCTCAGATAATTACAGAGTCTGGCTATCGATACAAGTGGAAGAGTGGAAGCACCAGCCATCTCCTCTACAGTAGATGACATCAAGCTGTATGCGAAAAACAAACGAGACATCAACTCATTGATCCACTTGACAAGGATCTACAGTGAAGACATCGGGATGTCCTCTGGACTGGAAAAGTGCGGCCAGTTGGTAATAAAGAGAGGGAAGGTAGTCAAGACTGATGGAGTGGAATTACCAGCAGGGCACATAGCATGTACAGACAAGCTACAAGTACCTCGGCATCCCACAGGGATACGTAACCATGATGAGGAGGCAAGGAAAGCAGCAACATCCAAATACCAAAGGGTAAGACAGGTCCTGAAGAGCCAGCTCAATGGGAAGAATAAAATCAGCGCCATCAATACATATGCCCTGCCAGCTATCAGACACCCTGCTATCAGATGGAAGCTGCAGATGTGAAGACATGAAAGCTCCTCACAATGCATGGAGGTCTCCACCTTAAGTCTAACACACAAAGATTGTATAGCAACAGAAAGGAGGGTGATCGACGCTTGATAAGCATCCAAGCCACCATCACGGATGAAACAAAGAGAATCCAGGAATACATCAGAAAAATGACACCAAAAGATGAGATGCTGAGAGAAAGCCTAATACACAAACAGCAGATCTGGAAGGAAGAACAGGAACATGAAGCGTCATGGCAAGACAAGCCGCTGCATGGGACGTACCATCGACAGATGGTGGAGCAGGCGGACATGGAGAAATCTTACCAATGGCTGGAGAAAGCTGGACTCCGAGACAGCACAGAGTCACTAATCATAGCGGCACAAGAGTAAGCACTAAGTACCAGATCCATAGAAGCAGGAATCTACCACACAAGACAAGACCCAAGGTGCAGACTATGCAAAGAAACCTCAGAAACCGTCCAACACCTATTGGCAGGATGCAAAATGTAAGCAGGAACAGCGTATACCGAACGCCACAACCAAGCAGCGGGAATGGTATACAGGAACATCTGCACAGCATAAGGGTTAAGTCCCTTTAAGTCCAGGTGGGAGACCCCAGAAAAAGTGGTGGAGAATGAAAGTTGGTGTGCTTACAGCGCAACACTATGCAGGGCGATTGCCATTTTGCCAGAGAACACCAAGATTGGCAGATTCGACAGTGGCGCCCTGTGCTCCTCACAGATGAAAGCAGGTTCACACTGAGCACATGTGGCAGATGTGACAGTCTAGAAATGCCGTGGAGAGCGATCTGCCTGCAACATCCTTCAGCATGACCTGTTTGGCAGCGAGTCAGGAACGGTATGGGGAAGCCTTTCTTTGGAGGGCCGCACAGCCCTCCATGTGCTAGCCTGAGGTAGCCTGACTGCCAGTAGGTACCAGGATGAGATCCTCAGACCCATTGTGAGACCATATGATGGTGCGGTTGGCCCTGGGTTCCTTCTGATGCACGACAATGCTAGGCCTCATGTGGCAGAAGTGTGTCAGCAGTTCCTGCATGATAAAGGCATTGATGCTATGGACTGGCCCATCCGTTCCCCAGACCTGAATCCAATAGAACACATCTGGGACATCATGTCTCATTCCATCCACCAAAGTCCCGTCGCACCACAGACTGTCCAGGAGTTGACTGATGCCTTAATCCATGTCTGGGAGGAGATCCCTCAGGAGACCATCCGCTGCCTCATCAGGAGCATGCCCAGGCAATGTAGGGAGGTCATACAGGCACGTGGAGGCCACACACACTACTGAGCATCATTTCCTTGTCTTGAGGCATTTCCACTGAAGTTGGATCAGCCTGCAATTTGATTTTCCACTTTGATTTTAGGTTTTATTGTTCTCAACGCATTCCACTATGTAATGAATAAAGATCTGCAACCGGAATATTTAATTCAGTGATATCTAGGATGTGGGATTTTAGTGTTCCCTTTATTTTTTGGAGCAGTGTATATATTTCATTGTTGTCATGCCACTTTGCTTTACTTCCTGAAGTGCACCTGAAAGATTAATAAACTACCTGGCAGGAGTTTTGAATATGCTGACTGATTAGGTTTATAAAATGGTATCACTTGGGAGGGTTACAATATACAGGTCCTTCTCAAAAAATTAGCATATAGTGTTAAATTTCATTATTTACCATAATGTAATGATTACAATTAAACTTTCATATATTATAGATTCATTATCCACCAACTGAAATTTGTCAGGTCTTTTATTGTTTTAATACTGATGATTTTGGCATACAACTCCTGATAACCCAAAAAACCTGTCTCAATAAATTAGCATATCAAGAAAAGGTTCTCTAATCGACCTATTACCCTAATCTTCTGAATCAACTAATTAACTCTAAACACATGCAAAAGATACCTGAGGCTTTTATAAACTCCCTGCCTGGTTCATTACTTAAAACCCCCATCATGGGTAAGACTAGCGACCTGACAGATGTCAAGAAGGCCATCATTGACACCCTCAAGCAAGAGGGTAAGACCCAGAAAGAAATTTCTCAACAAATAGGCTGTTCCCAGAGTGCTGTATCAAGGCACCTCAATGGTAAGTCTGTTGGAAGGAAACAATGTGGCAGAAAACGCTGTACAACGAGAAGAGGAGACCGGACCCTGAGGAAGATTGTGGAGAAGTGGAAACATCCAGAGCCACCGTGCACAGGCGTGTGCAGGAAATGGGCTACAGGTGCCGCATTCCCCAGGTAAAGCCACTTTTGAACCATAAACAGCGGCAGAGGCGCCTGACCTGGGCTACAGAGAAGCAGCACTGGACTGTTGCTAAGTGGTCCCAAGTACTTTTTTCTGATGAAAGCAAATTTTGCATGTCATTCGGAAATCAAGGTGCCAGAGTCTGGAGGAAGACTGGGGAGAAGGAAATGCCAAAATGCCTGAAGTCCAGTGTCAAGTACCCACAGTCAGTGATGGTGTGGGGTGCCATGTCAGCTGCTGGTGTTGGTCCACTGTGTTTCATCAAGGGCAGGGTCAATGCAGCTAGCTATCAGGAGATTTTGGAGCACTTCATGCTTCCATCGGCTGAAATGCTTTATGGAGATGAAGATTTCATTTTTCAGCACGACCTGGCACCTGCTCACAGTGCCAAAACCACTGGTAAATGGTTTACTGACCATGGTATTACTGTGCTCAATTGGCCTGCCAACTCTCCTGACCTGAACCCCATAGAGAATCTGTGGGATATTGTGAAGAGAAAGTTGAGAGACGCAAGACCCAACACTCTGGATGAGCTTAAGGCCGCTATTGAAGCATCCTGGGCCTCCATAACATCTCAGCAGTGTCACAGGCTGATTGCCTCCATGCCACGCCGCATTGAAGCAGTCATTTCTGCCAAAGGATTCCCGACCAAGTATTGAGTGCATAACTGAACATTATTATTTGATGGTTTTTTTGTTTGTTATTAAAAAACACTTTTATTTGATTGGATGGGTGAAATATGCTAATTTATTGAGACAGGTTTTTTGTGTTCTCAGGAGTTGTATGCCAAAATCATCAGTATTAAAACAATAAAAGACCTGACAAATTTCAGTTGGTGGATAATGAATCTATAATATATGAAAGTTTAATTGTAATCATTACATTATGGTAAATAATGAAATTTAACACTATATGCTAATTTTTTGAGAAGGACCTGTATAGGACACCCAAAGTCCCTTCAAAACTTAATAGGCTCCTAAAATTTTTTTTGTAAATTTCCTTGATAAAAAATGTAGCAGTATTTTTTTTTCTTCATTTTTAACCTTCTAAAATGCTATAAACATAAAAAAAGATCAGCTGCTGCTGATGTAAGGCAGACAGGAGGGAAATGTCATATATTAATGTTTTTGTGTGGTGTGACTATCTGAATCAAAAGGGATAATCATTCAAAGTTTGAAAACTGCAAAAAGTTTGAAATTTGTCAAATTTCTGATATTTTTATAAATAAATAAACAAAACATAAAATCAACCTAAATATACCATTATCATAAAATGTAACGTGCCAAAACAAGATGGCTGACTACACGGCACATTAACTAAACCAGTTATACACATGGCACACAAAACCCTGCATATTAGGGTATGTTGCCACGTTCAGGAACCCGCAGCGCTTTGGACGCAGCACATGTCCGCTCCGTCCAAAGAGCTGCCGGCTTTTGAACGCAGGTGATTCCGCATGTGTTCATTGAACTGTGCGGAATCACCGTGCACTATACATTGGAAGGGTGATATTTATCTTGCGGAGACGGAGTGTCTCCGCAAGATAAATAGACATGCTGCGGTCTAGAAAGATGCACCGCATGTCCGGTTACACAGGGAAGCTGGAGGCGTTCCTGCACGCATAGTGGAGATGGGATTTCTTCAAATCCCAGCCACTATGCTGTAACATCTGGACGCTGCAGATGAACACAGCGTCAAACCCGCAGCGTTTACGGACGGTGGAAACATACCCTTATTCTTCAGTAATAGCCTGTGCTGCAGTACATTAGCACAAAATAAATAATTTTCTTGACTGCTTAACCCCTTCCCGACCTTTGACGCATACGCTGCGTCATGAAAGTCGGTGCCATTCCGACCCATGACGCAGCGTATGCGTCATGGTTTGATCGCGTTCCTGCGGGTCGGGTGACCGGGGTCAATGAAATGTCACCCGACCCGCAGGTACGTGAGGACCTCTAGTTGACCCCAGGGGGGGGTGGCTTTGCCCCCCCGTGGCCACGATCGCTCCTGTGCCCTCTGTTTCACCCCCCTCCAGCTCTGATTGGAGAAAGCGTCCATGTGACGCTTTCACTCCAATCAGCGGTGGAGGGGCGGAGTGAAACATGTCTGACATCACTCTCCAGCTTCATCCCTTCCGTGGAAGCTGGAGAGTGAGGTCCCTGCGTGCCGCACCCGCCACTGCCTGATCGCCGCCGCCCGCTGCCAGATCGCCGCCGCCTGATCGCCCCCTGCTGCCTGATCGCCGCTGCTGCCGCCTTCCGGTACTCCCCCCTCTGCCTCCCTCTCCCCCCACCATCCGACCCCCCCCCCCGCCATCCGTTAACCCCTGCACTCCCTCCCACGCCCCAGAAATCAGCCCCCTGCCCAGTGATCACCCAGGCTCCTACATCTCCCCTGCCCCCTCCTTCCCCCCCCTCCCGCTCCTGACAGCCACCTTCTGATCCTCCTCCCCCCCCCCGTGATCACCCACCCCAGTGATCACTCTGATCACCCCCTGCCCCCCTGATCACGCCCCCCTTGCTGCTGCTGGCTCCTGCATTACCTCAGGCCCCTTCGCTTGACTGCTCCCCCGTGCCCCACTGATCGCCGCCTGTCCGCCTTCCCATCCACTGATCGCCACCTGTCCGCCTTCTGGTACTCCCCCCTCTGCCTCCCGCTCCCCCAACCGTCCGATCCCCCCCCTGCCATCCGTTAACCCCTCCACTCCCTCCCACACCCCAGAAATCAGCCCCCTGCCCAGTGATCACCCTTCCTTGCTGCAGGCTCCTACATCTCCCCTGCCCCCTCCTTCCCCCCGCTCCTGACATCCACCTTCTGCCCCCCCCCCCCCCCCCCGTGATCACCCGCCCCAGTGATCACTCTGATCACCCCCTGCCCCCCTGATCACCCCCCCACTGCTGCTGCCGCCTCCTGCATCTCCTCAGGCCCCTTCGCCTGACAGCTCCCCCGTGCCCCGCTGATCGTCGCCTGTCCTCCTTCCGGTCTGCTGATCGCCACCTGTCCGCCTTCCGGTACTCCCCCTCTCTGCCTCCCGCTCCCCCCTCCCGACCGCCACTCCCTCCCACGCCCCGGAAACCACCCCCCTGCCCAGTGATCACCCTTCCCTGCTGCAGGCTCCTACATCTCCCCTGCCCCCACATTTTCTCCGCACCTGACAGCCACCTCCTGCCCCCCCCCCGGGTGATCACCCGCCCCAGTGATCACCCACCCCCCCCCTCCCCCCCCTCCCCCCCGCGCTGCTGCTGCCGGCTCCTGCGTCTCCTCAGGCCCCTTCGCCTGACAGCTCCCCCGCGCCCCGCTGATCGCTCCCGCGCCCCGCTGATCGCTCCCGCGCCCCGCTGATCGCTCCCGCGCCCCGCTGATCGCTCCCGCGCCCTGCTGATCGCTCCCACGTGATCGCTCCCGCGTGATCGCTCCCGCGCCCTGCTGATCGCTCCCGCGTGATCGCTCCCGTGCCCTGCTGCCAGCTCCTGCATCTCCCCAGCCCCCCACGCCTGAAAGCCCCCTCCTGCAGTAAAGTTTCACTAAACACTCACACATACACACACGCACACTAATAAAGCTTAGTTTTTTTACACGCACGCACACACAATGTCCCGCTCGTCCCAGTCACAAAGGCTGTACTCGGCAGAGGAGACATATTCTTTTATTGCCTCCGAAGCTGATAGTGAGGGAGAGGACCCTACCTTTCTCTATTCCTCCCACTCTTCCTCCTCCAGTGACACAGACTTGCCACCACCACGAAGTCGCAGGACGAGAAATCGTCCGCAGCCCAGGGAAGAAGAGCCGGAGCCCGGGGGAGAAGACCCACAACCAAGTGTGAGTAACCCCCAACCTAGTGCTAGTCACGCCCAACCTAGCACTAGTACCCCCACCTGGACCCCCGTCCCTGAAAATTTTGCTCCACGGATTCCTGATTTCATTCCCCAATCAGGAATCCAATTTGAGACTGCCAACCTCAGGGAAATAGACTTTTTCAAAGTCTATTTCTCGGAGTCAATCGTCAGTCTCATGGTGGAGCAAACAAACTTATATGCCCTGCAATTTTTTGCCCAAAACCCAGTTTCATCATTTTCTGCTTGGAGTCCCGTTGACTCTGCAGAAATGTTGAAATATTGGGGACTGGTCCTTCACATGGGAATTGTGAAGAAACCAGAACTTCGCCAATACTGGAGTAATGATATTTTATATCAAACTCCAATATATGGCATGGTTATGATTCGCAAGCGTTTTGAGGCGATTCATAAATTTCTCCACTTTAGGGACAACATGGACATCCTTCCCCGCGATGACCCGAATTTTGATAGACTGTTCAAAATTCGGCCGGTCATCGAACACTTCAGCAACAAGTTTGCTGAAGTGTACATTCCCCAAAGCGAAATTTGTGTGGATGAATCCCTCATCCACTTCAAAGGGAGGCTTCAGTTCCGTCAGTACCTGCCCAGCAAGAGGGCGAGGTACGGGATTAAGCTCTATAAGATCTGCGAGAGTACCTCAGGGTACACTCTCAGCTTTAGAGTTTATCAAGGAAAGGACACCAGGATCCAGCCCCCAGAATGTCCACCTGCTCTGGGGGTGAGTGGGAAAATAGTGTGGGATTTGGTCCACCCACTGCTTGATAAAGGTTACCATCTGTACGTTGATAACTTTTATACAAGCATCCCACTCTTTCAATCCCTCTCTGCCAGAGCTACCGTTGCTTGCGGTACCGTGCGCAGAAACCAGAGGGGGTCTCCCTTTGTCACTAATTGAGCAGGTTCTCCCAAGGGTGAGAGCCGGGCCCAATGTAGTGGCAACATGCTTGTGGTCAAGTTCAAAGACAAAAGGGATGTCTTTTTCTTGACAACAATCCATAGGTCCCGGCACCACGGCCACCACCGTTCGAGGTACCACAGCACAGGTCCACAAACCGGACTGTGCGCTGGGGTACAACAAACACATGGGGGGAGTTGATCTTTCTGATCAAGTCCTCCAGCCCTATAGTGCCATGCGGAAGACAAAGGTGTGGTATAAAAAACTGGCTGTGCACATCGTACAATATTCAAAAAGGGCTCTAAAAGTGAACCTGGAAATTATAGGCCAGTAAGTCTAACCTCTATTGTTGGTAAAATATTTGAAGGGTTTCTGAGGGATGTTATTCTGGATTATCTCAATGAGAATAACTGTTTAACTCCATATCAGCATGGGTTTATGAGAAATCGCTCCTGTCAAACCAATCTAATCAGTTTTTATGAAGAGGTAAGCTATAGGCTGGACCACGGTGAGTCATTGGACGTGGTATATCTCGATTTTTCCAAAGCGTTTGACACCGTGCCGCACAAGAGGTTGGTACACAAAATGAGAATGCTTGGTCTGGGGGAAAATGTGTGTAAATGGGTTAGTAACTGGCTTAGTGATAGAAAGCAGAGGGTGGTTATAAATGGTATAGTCTCTAACTGGGTCGCTGTGACCAGTGGGGTACCGCAGGGGTCGGTATTGGGACCTGTTCTCTTCAGCATATTCATTAATGATCTGGTAGAAGGTTTACACAGTAAAATATCGATATTTGCAGATGATACAAAACTATGTAAAGCAGTTAATACAAGAGAAGATAGTATTCTGCTACAGATGGATCTGGATAAGTTGGAAACTTGGGCTGAAAGGTGGCAGATGAGGTTTAACAATGATAAATGTAAGGTTATACACATGGGAAGAAGGAATCAATATGACCATTACACACTGAACGGGAAACCACTGGGTAAATCTGACAGGGAGAAGGACTTGGGGATCCTAGTTAATGATAAACTTACCTGGAGCAGCCAGTGCCAGGCAGCAGCTGCCAAGGCAAACAGGATCATGGGGTGCATTAAAAGAGGTCTGGATACACATGATGAGAGCATTATACTGCCTCTGTACAAATCCCTAGTTAGACCGCACATGGAGTACTGTGTCCAGTTTTGGGCACCGGTGCTCATGAAGGATATAATGGAACTAGAGAGAGTACAAAGGAGGGCAACAAAATTAATAAAGGGGATGGGAGAACTACCATACCCAGATAGATTAGCGAAATTAGGATTATTTAGTCTAGAAAAAAGACGACTGAGGGGCGATCTAATAACCATGTATAAGTATATAAGGGGACAATACAAATATCTCGCTGAGGATCTGTTTATACCAAGGAAGGTGACGGGCACAAGGGGGCATTCTTTGCGTCTGGAGGAGAGAAGGTTTTTCCACCAACATAGAAGAGGATTCTTTACTGTTAGGGCAGTGAGAATCTGGAATTGCTTGCCTGAGGAGGTGGTGATGGCGAACTCAGTCGAGGGGTTCAAGAGAGGCCTGGATGTCTTCCTGGAGCAGAACAATATTGTATCATACAATTATTAGGTTCTGTAGAAGGACGTAGATCTGGGGATTTATTATGATGGAATATAGGCTGAACTGGGTGGACAAATGTCTTTTTTCGGCCTTACTAACTATGTTACTATGTTACTATGTACAAATGGCATTGTATAACGCATACGTGCTATCACGATGTGCAGGTCAGACCAACAACACCTTCCTTCAGTTCCAGGAGGCGGTGATAAAGGCCCTGATGTTTGGAGACGAGGAAGGAGCGGGCCCCAGCACTGCTGGAACTCAAGGTTCCCGTATGGTACCAGGGCAACATTTTCCCGGTGAGGGGCAAAAAAGAAAAAGGTGCCGGGTATGTTATAAAAGGGGGATAAGAAGGGAAACTCGTTTCCAATGTGAAACGTGTCCCGACAAACCTGGACTGTGTTTGGATGAATGCTTCAGAATTCATCACACGTCCGTGGACTAGCCACATCCTGATATTCGACTACAGCACTCACCCACACCAGGCTGATATACAGAATACACCACACACACCAACCTGACGTACACTACACCACACACCAACCTGACATACACTACACCACACACACCAACCTGACCCTACGTCAGGTTGGTATGTGTGGTGTAGTGTATGTCAGGTTGGTGTGTGGTGTACGTCAGGTTGGTGTGTGTGGTGTAATATACACCACACACACACACACCAACCGGACGTACACTACACCACATGTACACTACCCACCAACCTGATGTGCACTACTCCACACTCGCCAACCTGACCCTACGTCAGGTTGGTGTGTGTGTTATAATGTATGTCAGGTTGGTGTGTGGTGTAGTGTACGTCAGGTTGGTGTGTGTGTGGTGTAGTATACACCACACACACCAACCAGACATACACTACACCACATGTACACTACCCACCAACCTGATGTGCACTACTCCACACTCGCCAACCTGACCCTACGTCAGGTTGGTGTGTGTGTTATAATGTATGTCAGGTTGGTGTGTGGTGTGGTGTACGACAGGTTGGTGTGTGTGTGGTGTAGTATACACCACACACACCAACCAGACATACACTACACCACATGTACACTACCCACCAACCTGATGTACACTACTCCACACTCGCCAACCTGACCCTACTTCAAGTTGGTGTATGTGTGTGTTGTAGTGTATGTCCGGTTGGTGTGTGGTGTGGTGTATACTACACCACACACACCAACCTGACGTACACTACACCACATCCTGATGTACACGACGTACACTACACACCAACCTGATGTACACTACTCCACACTCGCCAACCTAACCCTACGTCAGGTTGGTGTGTGTGTTGTAATGTATGTCAGGTTAGTGCGTGGTGTAGTGTACGTCAGGTTGGTGTGTGTGGTGTAGTATCCAACACACACACACACCAACCTGACGTACACTACACACCAACCTGATGTACACTACTCCACACTCGCCAACCTGACCCTACGTCAGGTTGGTGTTTGTGTTGTAGTGTATGTCAGGTTGGTGTGTGGTGTGGTGTACATCAGGTTGGTGTGTGTGGTGCAGTATACACCACACACACCAACCTGACGTACACTACAACACACACACACCAACCTGATGTACACTATGTATGTCAAAAAGTCAAATGGCGCTCCTTCCCTTCTGAGCTCTGCTGTGCGCCCAAACAGTGGTTTACCCCCACATATGAGGTATCAGTGTACTCAGGAGAAATTGCTCAAAACATTTTAGGATCCACTTTATCCTGTTGCCCATGTGAAAATGAAAAAAATTGAGGCTAAAAGAAAATTTTTGTGAAAAAAAAGTACTTTTTCATTTTTACGGATCAATTTGTGAAGCACCTGGGGGTACAAAATGCTCACTATGCATCTAGATAAGTTCCTTGGGGTGTCTAGTTTCCAAAATGGGGTCACTTGTGGGGGTGCTCCAATGTTTAGGCACACAGAGGCTCTCCAAACGCAACATGGTGTCCACTAAAGATTGGAGCTAATTTTGTCATTCAAAAAGTCAAATGGAGCTCCTTCCCTTCCGAGCCCTGCCATGCGCCCAAACAGTGGTTCCCCCCCATATATGGGGTATCAGCGTACTCAGGACAAATTGGACAACAAGTTTTGTGGTCCAGTTTCTCCTTTTACCCTTGGGAAAATAAAAAAAATGTTGCTAAAAGATCATTTTTGTGACTAAAAAGTGAAATGTTCATTTTTTCCTTCTGCTGCTGAGAAACACCTGAAGGGTTAATAAACTTCTTGAATGTGGTTTTGAGCACCTTGAGGGGTGCAGTTTTTAGAATGGTGTCACTTTTGGGTATATTCAGACATATAGACACCTCAAACTGACTTCAAATGTGAGGTGGTCCCTAAAAAAAATGGTTTTGTAAATTTTGTTGTAAAAATGAGAAATCGCTGATCAACTTTTAACCCTTATAACTTCCTAGAAAAAAAAAATTTTTTTTCCAAAATTGTGCTGATGTAAAGTAGACATGTGGGAAATGTTATTTATTAACTATTTTGTGTCACATATCTCTCTGGTTTATCAGAATAAAAATTAAAAATGTGAAAATTGTGAAATTTTCAAAATTTTCGCCAAATTTCCAATTTTTTCACACATAAACGCAAAAATTATCGACCTAAATTTACCACTAACATGAAGCCCAATATGTCACGAGAAAACAATCTCAGAATCGCTAGGATCCGTTGAAGCGTTCCCGAGTTATTACCTCATAAAGGGACACTGGTCAGAATTGCAAAAAATGGCAAGGTCAAAATAGGCTGGGTCATGAAGGGGTTAAGGGATAAATGCCTGAAATCTACCCTAATAGTCACTACAATGGAATTCGGTTAACGGCCAGCACAGTCATTAAAAGATTTTTTTTTTCGTAAAGGCTGATGCTGGACAGGTCCAGGGTAGGAGATGCGCGTTACCTAGGTGGATAGCCTTGGTGATGAGAAACCTGGAGAGCAGGTTCCAGCAACATTAGGTTGCTGCAATTTTATTTTGTTTTAAATTAGCAAATTTCTGGGTCCAGGTTTTATGAGCAGCTAGAAGAGCTGGGTGGGACTGGCTGCTCCCATATGATCCACCTAGGCTGGGCAGCCCATAACAGGCAGCAGCTGGGTTGCCTTATCAATGTCTGGGTATGGGAGATGGAAAGACCTTTACTGCAGTTGAGTCTCAGCTAGACAGTGTATACTGCCCTCTATACTGGTGAGCCCGCATTGTTGGACATAATATTGCCATATGTACTGTTTGTGTTTACTTCTCTCTCACCCTTATATGCCGGAGAAAAAGTGGTTTTATGTTCATTTGCTGGAGGTTTATGACATGTTAGGGTATGTTTCCATAGTCAGTAAAGTCTGCGGGTTTGACGCGGTCTTCATCTGCAGCGTCAAACCTGCAGCGGCCAGATGTTACAGCATAGTGGATGGGAATTGAAGAAATCCCATCTCCACTATGCGTGCAGGGACGCCCTGCGGAGACGGACATGCGGCGCCTCTTGAGACTGCAGCAGGGCAATTTATCTTTCGGAGACACTCAGTCTCTGCAAGATAAATTTCCCGTCCAATGTATAGGGCGCAGTGATTCCGCACGGTTCAGTGAACACCTGCGTTCAAAAGCCGGCAGTGCTTTGGACGAAGCGGACATGTGCTGCATCCAAAGCGCTGCCGGTTCCTGACCGTGGGAACATACCATAATAAACCTTCCCGTTTACCATAAAGACTGAGCCTGTGTAAACCTGAAGCACAGCCAGGAAGAGATGAATCCTCAAGATATATTTTAATGTATACATATGCACACTTGGCACTGTGTACGAAAGAAAATTTTTTTTTAGTTGTGGAAAAAAAAAATGGACCAAAGCAACAGAGAACTTGCCAAGAGCCAAATTTATTATTTGCATTTTACTTTTTACACCCACCTGGAGAATTTGTATGCCTCTAATTTATTAACGTCGTCCATCTTTTAATATATGAACCATATATGGGGCGGAGCGAGAATACAAAAAGGCACTCAACATCAATCCTATATATTGAAAATGGAGTGGCAGTGTGAGGCGTGCGCTCACCAGGCAATGGTAATGGAGCCCTCAGCAATCGATTATCCTGTACAATTGTGCTCAAAAGTTTACATACCCCGGCAGAATTTTTGCTTTCTTGGCCTTTTTTCAGAGAATATGAATGATAACACCAAAACTTTTTCTCCACTCATGGTTAGTGATTGGGTGAAGCCATTTATTGTCAAACTACTGAGTTTTCATCTTTTAGACCATAATGACAACCGAAAACATTCAAATGACCCTGATCAAAAGTTCACATAACCCATTTCTTAATACTGTGTATTGCCCCCTCTAACATCAATGACAGCTTGAAGTCTTTTGTGGTAGTTGTGGTGTTTTACTTTCTCAGATGGTAAAACTGCCCACTCTTCTTGGGAAAAAGCCTCCAGTTCCTGAAATTCCTGGGCGGTTTAGTATGAACTGCGCGCTTAAGATCTCCCCAGAGTGGCTCAATGATATTGCGGTCAGGAGACTGACATGGCCACTCCAGAACCTTCACTTTGTTCTGCTGTAGCCAATAACAGGTTGACTTGGCCTTATGTTTAGGATCGTTGTCATGTTGAAACGTCCAAGTAAATCCCATGAGAGCAAATTTGCCTCCAGTATTTGCTGATAACGGTGCTGCATTCATCAGTCCTTCAACTTTGACCAAGTTTTCTGTGCTTTTGTAGCTCACAAATCTCCAAAACATCAGCGATCCACCTCTGTGCTTTACAGTAGGAATGGTGTTTTTTTCACCATAGGCCTTGTTGACCTCTCTCCAAATGTAAAGTTCAATTTTGGTCTCTCTACTCCAAATTACCTCGTTCCAGAAGTTTTGAGGCTCATCTCTGTGCTGTTTTGCATATTGTAGGCGAGATACTTTGTGGCATTTGTGCAGTAATGGTTTTCTTCTGGCGACTCGACCATGCAGCTAATTTTTCTTCAAGTGCCTCCTTATTGTGCATCTTGAAACAGCCACACCGCTAGTTTCCTGTATTTCAGCCGATCATAGTTTGAATGCTGCTAACTGGCATTATCAATTCCTTGGATATCTTTTTGTATCCCTTTCCTGCTTTATACAATTCAACTACCTTTTCCCGTAGATACGTTGACAATTTTTTTTGCTTTCCCCATGACTCACAATCCAGAAACGTCAGTGGCTGGATGAAAGATGCAAGAGTCTGTCTGGATCCCATAAACTTACTCAGCTTTTATGCACACACACCGATTACAAGCAAACAGGTCACAGGTGAGGATGTTACCTTTAGTAGCCATTCAAACGCATTTGTGTGAACTTCTGTGCATGTTATCAGGCCAAAATCACCAGAGTATGTGAACTTTTGATCAGGGTCATTTGGATGTTTTGGGTTGTCATTACGTTTTAAAAATTGAAAACTCAGTAGTTTGACAATAAATGGCTTCACCCAACCACTATCCATAAGTGGAGAAAAAGTTTTGGTGTTATTCATAATCTCTGAAAAGAGGCCAAGAAAGCAAAAATTCTGCCGGGGAATGTAAACTTTTGAGCACAACTGTAGATAAGGGATACAAATGGTAGTGTTTTAAGATGAGACGTTTCTTGTTTTCTCCATGTTTGGGATCACTAGTTTCATGTGATAGTCTATAAGGGTTCAAAGAGATAGCAAGATGGCTGCTCAGCACTGCAGTGAGGATTACTAGGAGAGTGACCCCATATTCTGTTGCATTGTCAGCCCCATGTAAATACGCATTTGTTTGTATTTTTATTTTCTTGCTGAATAAGGATTTAATCCCTGGCATGAGCGGCACATGAGCTAAGGCTGACAGCATTTGTATAGACTTTGCTCTGTGTCCAACACACATTATCTGCACCTCCGCAGAGGCGAGACGATTTGCATAATTGATTTGCCCATTAAAATGTCCTTCCGACAGGATTAGAAAATATACAGTACACTAATTGCTCTTCATTAGAAAACAAACAACGGGCTCCTCCGAACCCTGCTGCGTGATACCGAGCCCATGCCTGATTCCAGGAGATGGGGGTAGCAGGCAGGTGGAGATGCATGCAGAGCTGCGGTACAGAGTGATGCTCTGGAGGGTGAGGAGAGAGCACCACGTGGCTCACCTGCTGGGGTCGGCCACTCCCGGGGCTCAGCTTCTCCTGCTGCTCGGACAGGTACTTCTGGTACAAGCTCAGCAGCTCCTGGCACTCCCGGTACTGCTGTTGTAGAGGTGGAAATAGTCGTTAAGGGATTTCTTAGTTGGAAAAAAGTAAAATATTTCATGTCAAGAGTGGAGCAGCGTGTCACTGCCCTGACAGCCGAGCCCCAGAGCAGCAGAGCGGAGAGCTCTTCACAACGTGCCAGACAAGGGGAAGAATACTGCGAACAGTGTAACACACACAGGCTCTGCCGCAGCGCCCCCCAGAGCTGCACCATGGACATTACAGGACAAGCAGCCACATCCTGGCCTCCGCCATATTCTGCAGCAGCGCCCCCCAGAGCTGCACCATGGACATTACAGGACAAGCAGCCACATCCCGGCCTCTGCTGTATTCTGCAGCGGCGCCCCCCCTGAGCTGCACCATGGACATCACAGGACAAGCAGCCACATCCCAGCCTCTGCTGTATTCTGCAGCAGCGCCCCCCAGAGCTGCACCATGGACATTACAGGACAAGCAGCCACATCCCGGCCTCTGCTGTATTCTGAATGGGGGCTCCCCGGTACCAGGCTGGGACCTCTGGAGGCAGGACCATTGTTGCTGCTTTAGAACAGTACGCCTAGGGCAAAGAAACATGCAGTACTTCCAGCAGCGCCCCATAGTGCTGCACCATGGACATTACAGGAGATTCAGTAACACTACAGCTGCTAATCAGCACCGCGAGAGAGCAACCTCACTGCCGCCTCGTTTAAAAACTAGGAAAGGGAAATACTATTAGATAATAAAAATAATACAGTTGTGGCCAAAAGTATTGACACCCCTGCAATTCTGTCAGAAACTACTCAGTTTCTTCCTGAAAATGATTGCAAACACAAATTCTTTGTTATCATCTTCATTTAATTTGTCTTAAATGAAAAAACACAAAAAGAATTGTCCTAAAGCCAAATTGGATATAATTCCACACCAAACATAAAAAAAGGGGGTGGACAAAAGTATTGGCACTGTTCGAAAAATCATGTGATGCTTCTCTAATTTGTGTAATTAACAGCACCTGTAACTTACCTGTGGCACCTAACAGGTGTTGGCAATAACTAAATCACACTTGCAGCCAGTTGACATGGATTAAAGTTGACTCAACCGCTGTCCTGTGTCCTTGTGTGTACCACATTGAGCATGGAGAAAAGAAAGAAGACCAAAGAACTGTCTGAGGACTTGAGAAACCAAATTGTGAGGAAGCATGAGCAATCAAGGCTACAAGTCCATCTCCAAAGACCTGAATGTTCCTGTGTCTACCGTGCGCAGTGTCATCAAGAAGTGTAAAGCCCATGGCACTGTGGCTAACCTCCCTAGAGGTGGACGAAAAAGAAAAATTGACAAGAGATTTCAACGCAAGATTGTGCGGATGTTGGATAAAGAACCTTGACTAACATCCAAACAAGTTCAAGCTGCCCTGCAGTCCGAGGATACAACAGTGTCAACCCGTACTATCCGTCCGCATCTGAATGAAAGGGCCTGCATGGTAGGAGACCCAGGAAGACCCCACTCCTTACCCAGAGACATAAAAAAGCCAGGCTGGAGTTTGCCAAAACTTACCTGAAAAAGCCTAAAACGTTGTGGAAGAATGTTCTCTGGTCAGATGAGACAAAAGTAGAGCTTTTTCGGCAAAGGTATCAACATAGAGTTTACAGGAGAAAAAAAGAGGCATTCAAAGAAAAGAACACGGACCCTACAGTCAAACATGGCGGAGGTTCCCTGATGTTTTGGGGTTGCTTTGCTGCCTCTGGCACTGGACTGCTTGACTGTGTGCATGGCATTATGAAGTCTGGAGACTACCAACAAATTTTGCAGCATAATGTAGGGCCCAGTGTGAGAAAGCTGGGTCTCCCTCAGAGGTCATGGGTCTTCCAGCAGGACAATGACCCAAAACACACTTCAAAAAGCACCAGAAAATGGTTTGAGAGAAAGCACTGGAGACTTCTAAGGTGGCCAGCAATGAGTCCAGACCTGAATCCCATAGAACACCTGTGGAGAGATCTAAAAATGGCAGTTTGGAGAAGGCACCCTTCAAATATCAGGGACCTGGAGCAGTTTGCCAAAGAAGAATGGTCTAAAATTCCAGCAGAGCATTGTAAGAAACTCATTGATGGTTACTGGAATCGGTTGGTCGCAGGTATTTTGGCTAAAGGTTGTGCAACCAAGTATTAGGCTAAGGGTGCCAATACTTTTGTCTGGCCCATTTTTGGAGTTTTGTGTGAAATGATCAATGTTTTGCTTTCTGCTTCATTCTCTTTTGTGTTTTTTCATTTAAGACAAATTAAATGAAGATAATACCAAATAATTTGTGTTTGCAATCATTTTCAGGAAGAAACTGAGTATTATCTGACAGAATTGGAGGGGTGAAAATACTTTTGGCCACGACTGCATATAGAATTTACAATAATGCCCCCCGATACCACACCAAGTACAGGACCGTAACGGTGCCCCCTGCTGTCACAGCATGCACTGGACTGTAAGGGCGCGCCCTGCTGCCGCACTAAATATTAGACGGTAAGGGCGCCTCAGGCTGCCGCACAAAGCACACGACCATAAGGGCGCCCCCTGCTGCCGCACCAAGTACATGACAGTAAGGGCGCCCCCTGCTGATTCTTTAAGAACAAAATTCAGATAAAAAATTTAAATAAAAAAAAAAAAAAAAAGGTTCTTCTGCGTCATCTCTTACTGCAGAACCCCCATGAGCGCCCCCGTCTACTAGGCCAGGAATATGACGGCTACTATAACTACAGGACGTGCCTGCCATATTACAGATTGGCCCCATAGAATCTATGGGACGTGTGATCATCAGCGCCTCTCGCCTGACATGGCATAATCCAGGCCGCACTGGTCACCCAGTACCTGCCATATTCACATGTAGGGGCGCTCTCAGGACCTTGGTCGTGCTCCGCTCTCGCCTGCAGAAAGATTTTCATTTCCCCATCAAGATAAAGTTGCAGTGAAAGCGAGCAGGAATAAAAGGCCATCCGCGATCCGGGGGGGCACGAAACCACTGAGCTTCTGCCAGTCGCGGCTGCTTTCTGCCGTTCAGAAATGCTATACGGAGGTAAACGGCATGTGATGGTCGATGTGGTGGCCGTGCTGGGAAACAGGCCAAGGTGAGCGCTGCCTCTCAACACCTCAGGTTCATTTCAGGTTTGGATTTGCCGAAATTTAGAATGTAAAACAAGTAAGACGAGCGCAGGATGATTCCGCCGTCATCTCCTCCAACTGCTCATAATTGTAACTATAAAAAGATCATATTCCGCCATATGTGCATCTGTGAGGACTGGTCAGGAGCCGGAGGGTGAGGCGAGCGCGCCTTCTAGTGGGCGGATAACGGTACGGCAGGCGGCGAGACACTGCTTATACTGGGGGCATCACTAATGTGGGGGCTGTATACCCTCCATGGATGCACCCAAGGTTTACACCGCAAATTCATCTACATAAACCGGAGAAACTCAAAATATAAAGATTAAAAAAAATAGACAAAAATGGAGCTTTTGCATCAAGCTGGTAAACTGTATTACCACTTAGTTGTAGTTTTGCTGAATCTTTGTGGGGTCCGACCTAGCAGGCGGTGTCTGTGACCGGCGAGCGTCAACGAGTCTGGTGCCCGTCACAGTCAGCTCACCGGTTAGGGGTCTTTCACACTTGCGTCGGTACGGGTCCGTCGCTATGAGTCAGGCCGACGTACGTTGTGAAATTTGTGCCCGATGTGGGCAGCGGATGCAGTTTTTCGACGCATCCGCTGCCCATTCTGAAGTCCGGGGAGGAGGGGGCAGAGTTTCGGCCGCGCACGTGCGGTCGAAAATGGCGGACGCGATGGACAAAAAAAGGTCACTTGAACGTTTTTTTGTGCTGACGGTCCGCCAAAACACGACAGATCCATTGCACGACGGACGCGACGTGTGGTCATCCGTCGGGATCCGTTGCTAATACAAGTCTATGGGTAAAAAACGCATCCTATGAGCACATTTGCAGGATCCGTTTTTTTTGCCAAAACGATGGATTGCAACGGATGCCAAACAACGCAAGTGTGAAAGAGGCCTTACTCTTGCTTTTTTGTAGGTATGAACTACTGCATATCGGGGACACCCCCCAGCAAGACCTGCAGCATACCGGGAACACAAAACAAGCGCCTCCGTATACCGGGAACACAAAACAAGCGCCTCCGTATACCGGGAACACAAAACAAGCGCCTCCGTATACCGGGAACACAAAACAAGCGCCTCCGTATACCGGGAACACACCACAAGCGCCTCTGTATACCGGGAACACAAAACAAGCGCCTCCGTATACCGGGAACACAAAACAAGCGCCTCCGTATACCGGGAACACACCACAAGCCCTGCCGTATACCGGGAACACACCTCAAGCGCTTCCGTATACCGGGAACACACCACAAGCGCCTCCGTATACCGGGAACACACCACAAGCCCTGCCGTATACCGGGAACACACCACAAGCGCCTCCGTATACCGGGAACACACAAGCGCCTCCGTATACCGGGAACACACAAGCCCCGCTGTATATGGGGGACACACCACAAGCGCCTCTGTATACCGGGAACACACAAGCGCCTCCGTATACCGGGAACACACCACAAGCCCTGCCGTATACCGGGAACACACCACAAGCGCCTCCGTATACCGGGAACACACAAGCCCCGCTGTATATGGGGGACACACCACAAGCGCCTCCGTATACCGGGAACACACAAGCGCCTCCGTATACCGGGAACACACCACAAGCGCCTCCGTATACCGGGAACACACAAGCGCCTCCGTATACCGGGAACACACCACAAGCCCCGCTGTATATGGGGGACACCCCACAAGCCCCTCTGTATATGGGGGACACACCATAAGCGCCTCCGTATACCGGGAACACACCACAAGCGCCTCCGTATACCGGGAACACACCACAAGCCCCTCCGTATACCGGGAACACACCACAAGCCCCGCTGTATATGGGGGACACACCATAAGCGCCTCCGTATACCGGGAACACACCACAAGCGCCTCCGTATACCGGGAACACACAAGCGCCTCCGTATACCGGCAACACACCACAAGCCCCGCTGTATATGGGGGACACCCCACAAGCCCCTCTGTATATGGGGGACACACCATAAGCGCCTCCGTATACCGGGAACACACCACAAGCGCCTCCGTATACCGGGAACACACCCACAAGCCCCGCTGTATATGGGGGACACACCACAAGCGCCTCCGTATACCGGGAACACACAAGCGCCTCCGTATACCGGCAACACACCACAAGCCCCGCTGTATATGGGGGACACCCCACAAGCCCCTCTGTATATGGGGGACACACCATAAGCGCCTCCGTATACCGGGAACACACCACAAGCGCCTCCGTATACCGGGAACACACCACAAGCGCCTCCGTATACCGGGAACACACAAGCGCCTCCGTATACCGGCAACACACCACAAGCCCCGCTGTATATGGGGGACACCCCACAAGCCCCTCTGTATATGGGGGACACACCATAAGCGCCTCCGTATACCGGGAACACACCACAAGCGCCTCCGTATACCGGGAACACACCCACAAGCCCCGCTGTATATGGGGGACACACCACAAGCGCCTCCGTATACCGGGAACACACCACAAGCGCCTCCGTATACCGGGAACACACAAGCGCCTCCGTATACCGGCAACACACCACAAGCCTCGCTGTATATGGGGGGGGGGGGGGGGACACCACAAGCCCCGCTTCTCATCTTTTGGGTTTGGCTCCGCTGGTGCACACACCGATGCCAGTTGCTCCGTATCAGCCGGTAGGTCGGTGCATTTCACGACATCCCAATAAAAAATTCATAATGAAGTAATTAACTAGTAAATTATTGATGCAAAGTCATTTCTTTTTTTGCATTCATGAGATTGGTCCCATTAAAGATAAAGATCTCAGCGGGGAGGATGAGGGGGTCCTCGCCAGGGTGGGCACGCGTTTCCATACGGCGACACCTAAAGCCGGGAACAAGCGCTCAATTCATCTGAGGAAAGTGACACGACTCCTTAGTATTCATGGAAGTGTTTACTGTCACATTCCCTCCGGACGGAGCGGAGAGAGATGGACGCCGCTAATCTCCTCTCTACACCTGCAGAGTATTATAGTCAGAATGGCCCGGAGTCTCCGGCTGATACGGGACGGCGGGAACAATAATCCCCGGCTACATTTACATCTTAGACAGGAGTGAAGGATCTCGCTGGCAGGTGTCTGCCGTAATGAAGAGGGGGACGAGCCGTGCAGGTCGGGATGCGGCATTACACCACACGTCTCCATATACGCGGCTCTACACCCGGCCCAAGCCTTATACAGAGACAGCAGCGCTAGGAGCAGGCATTGCTCAGTGACAAAAGGGGAATACATAAAATACATTAACAAAAAAAAATTACACATATATATATATATATATATATATATATATATATATACATACATACACACACATACATACACACATATACATATACACACACACATACACCACCCCTTTATGACCCCCATCATTTCTTATACTCCAGAGTTGCATTCACAAAGCTGCTGCTAAAAGTCAACCTATCTCAGCGTCACTCGTCGATTACACCCCGCCTACTGGACTCCTGACTGCAAAAATAGCAGAGATTCACGGAAATAAATCCCCAGATTGTGCGGAATCTCTACCCCCCCAAAAAACGCACCTCAATCTGTTCATCTCCTCCTATAATAAATGGCGGCTTCACTTTATATGTCCAACATCAAGACATTGCAAAGTTCCATCCAGCAGAGATCTGCAGGGTAACCCGAGCGCCGCTGTGGATTAGTCACCATTTGCTGTGGACGTCTCCACTTACATTGCAAAAGATGTGTGAAAAATATGCAATATTTCTGCAATGAAATCCACTGGAGTTGGATGAAAAATCGAGGCTGGGGCCTTTCCCCCCCCGTCTGTTGTATTATCAATAGCGATGAATGAGTATGCTCGGGTGGAAGCAGCGTGTCTTCGGCGTGCTCGAAAAATACATTTGAGTCTCCGCAGCTGCACGTCTCGCCCAAGGGGCCCAGTGGAAAATACTGCGGCACGCGCTGGTGGTCGGATCCATTTTTACAGATCAGACTTGCACAATAGGTGCGTTTAAAGCAAACAAAAAAAAAAAACACAGATGCAATATGGAGCCATCTGTGCCTCAAGTATTTTATGGATCCATTGCAATTAAAAAAGGAAAAAAAACACCTATTATGCATAAAACCAATGCCATATGGATGAAAATAGTTACATACATAAGACCACCTGAGCACGGCTTAAAAGGCCCACAAGTAATGTGAACACGTACCTATAATATTTAAATGGTCAATGACAAAATCCACGACAGCGGAGCAGGTATTAAAATAATGAAATTAAAATAAATAAAATGTGTGTCTTCTACATGGGTCCACATTACAGAAATCTCCTGGTTGGCGATTATCCATTCAGTGGTATCTCGCTCTGCTACTTGTAATACACTAGCTGCCCACTAGTGGGACCCAAGTCCCAGAATCTGCGCATACTGGTGGGGTGTGCGGGTGATGGCCCCCGATGTGGGGTGCAGACGGCAGGATCTGCTCGGGTCCAATAACCCCACGGATGGGGAAATGTGCGATCTGCGTAGACTGATCCTTGTTAGTTTGTGGCGTTTATCAGGAGGCATTTGCCATTCTCTAACTATGCAGAGTGCGCTGACTGTGATGGCCGCAGCGGTCACTGGAGTGGAACCTGGAGTAAATCTTTTCTATTACTGCGAGCAGATAACGCCAGCACACAGCACTTTGCTCACGCTGCTCTGTGTGAGGGATGCCAAGTTCATTACACTATTCATCTCGGAGAGAGGCCGGCGGTGCGGCGGAGGCCGCGTGCCCATAAACTCCTGTGCCATGCTGGGTTATTAAAGGCAGAATAAACCTAGATTTATAAAACGTCTTCACATCTCTTCCATTTACAGCGCAGGCAGCAAGAAAAAGAGAAGGAGAGGCTCCGACCACGAGCAGCCTGCCCCGACCGACGCCAGGCCCCGACCACGAGCAGCCTGCCCCGACCGACGCCAGGCCCCGACCGACGCCAGGCCCCGACCACGAGCAGCCTGCCCCGACCGACGCCAGGCCCCGACCACGAGCAGCCTGCCCAGACCGACGCCAGGCCCCGACCACGAGCAGCCTGCCCCGACCGACGCCAGGCCCCGACCACGAGCAGCCTGCCCCGACCGACGCCAGGCCCCGACCACGAGCAGCCTGCCCCGACCGACGCCAGGCCCCGACCACGAGCAGCCTGCCCCGACCGACGCCAGGCCCCGACCACGAGCAGCCTGCCCCGACCGACGCCAGGCCCCGACCACGAGCAGCCTGCCCCGACCGACGCCAGGCCCCGACCACGAGCAGCCTGCCCCGACCGACGCCAGGCCCCGACCACGAGCAGCCTGCCCCGACCGACGCCAGGCTCCGACCACGAGCAGCCTGCCTCGACCGACGCCAGGCCCCGACACAGCGGGCAGCCTGCCCCGTCCGACGGCCTGCCCCGACCGACGCCAGGCCACGACAGCCTGCCCCGACCGACGCCAGGCCACGACAGCCTGCCCCGACCGACGCCAGGCCACGACAGCCTGCCCCGACCGACGCCAGGCCACGACAGCCTGCCCCGACCGACGCCAGGCCACGACAGCCTGCCCCGACCGACGCCAGGCCACGACAGCCTGCCCCGACCGACGCCAGGCCACGACAGCCTGCCCCGACCGACGCCAGGCCACGACAGCCTGCCCCGACCGACGCCAGGCCACGACAGCCTGCCCCGACCGACGCCAGGCCACGACAGCCTGCCCCGACCGACGCCAGGCCACGACAGCCTGCCCCGACCGACGCCAGGCCACGACAGCCTGCCCCGACCGACGCCAGGCCACGACAGCCTGCCCCAACCGACGCCAGGCCACGACAGCCTGCCCCAACCGACGCCAGGCCACGACAGCAGTTAGCCTGCCCCGGACGACGCCAGGCCACGACAGCGGGCAGCCTGCCCCAACTAACGCCAGGCCCCGACAGTGTTAATGTTCTCTAAGGCCATTATCACTAAAGATTTATATGCAAGGGAGTAGGGAGGTAACGGGAGCTACCAAAGCGTTTATCTCCCCAATGCTTTTTAAAGGGGTTGTTAACTTCTGGGGCTATAAAATAATTTTTTGCATTTCTGGATTACAACATTAAGGCTATAAAACGGTTTTTACAAAGCAGTTTCCTTAAAAATGCTGTACACTTTGGCTTTTTACAGGCCCTTTGTTTTCCTGTGCATACAATTTTGATGTGGTTGCGGTCATCGGTCTTTCACTGAGCCGATTTATAAGAACTGGAAACTTGCACACTGGACCGTCAGAACACGCTCACTGATGAATTCTCAGTTACCTCCTTCGGCAGTCAGCAATACACCGTGCAATACAGAGGCTGTAGAAAGAAAACATGGAAACTTTAAGGGCACCAGATCCCATCTAGGGGCAAATTGCTACTAATTAATTTTAGCCTCAAGCATACATTTACACTAATAAAAATGGTGGACAAGCTCTTCAAAGAGCACATACAAGTGATGCCACAGTGACCAGCCCTGCAGGCTACCAGCACTAATGGTCGGCCCCATTAATCAGTGGCCGGTCTCATTGGACAGAGACCACAATATTGCTCATTGGGGGCATCTAAGGAAAAGGACTACCGCGGACATCGCTTGATGCGCAAGATAAAAGAAAAAAAAATAATAATATTCTCAAATATGTCGTTCTAATAAACTTTCCAACAAGTTTGCAAAAGTACTGACTTATTTGCTGTTTTTTTTTTTATCTTCAAAAGAGTCACAAATGGAGCGACCAAGTGAATAAAACCTCGGCATCGTCCTAGGAGGCAGCGTGACATTACAGGCACCTTTACATCAAGATGGATAAAGTCTCCCTTTCTTTAAAAGCAACAGCAAAAATTTTAAGTGCAGCAAGATTTATCAAGACGACCCCAGGCCGTGCGTCAGAGAGGCGACTAATCAAGTGGCATCACTACCTGCTGGGAACACTGGTACTCAGCGCAGGGCAAACCTCGCCCAATTGCCCCTGACTGCACCTCCGAGTGCAGAGCCGCCCAGAGCGCAGAGCCACCGGGAGCGCAGAGCCACCGGGAGCGCACAGACAGCGCTGAAATTATTCTATCCAGGCAAACAAGTCATCACCGTATTGTATCTGCAGCTCAGACAACGAAAAATAAAAATACCCCTGACATCTGAATAGTCCATTCTCCCGCAAGAGCGGTCTCTAGGAATCACCATCTGGGCTTATAAAAGTCAGTCTCTTGTACCTTCAAGGGAGTCTGTCACCAGAAAATGACTGAGCAAACCAAGCACAGATGCTAAGTGCGCCCTTGGCACGGCCAAAGAGTATAATGCAAATTCCCACCTACTTGTTATCAATCCTTCCGTAATTCACAGCTTTGGAGCCTGGGAGGCGAGAGGGGATAAGTGTAAAACTAACGGTGCACTGAACGGTTTTGGCCACGCCGAGGGTGGGTCATTTATATGGATAGACCCTGGGTGGGCCATGTATACGGATACACCTAAATAAAATGGGAATGGTTGGGGATATCAACTTCCTGTTTGAGGCACATTAGTATATGGGAGGGGGAAAAACTTTTCAAGATGGGTGGTGAGCATGGCGGCCATTTTGAAGTCAGCCATTTTGGATCCAACTTTATAAGTGGCCCACCCAGGTGTATCCATATAAATGGCCCACCCTGTACAGAAGCTTGAGGGCAATTTGCCTTGAAATCCCATAGCATTCACACTAGACGCCTCATCCCACAGCTCCAAAAGTTTACACAGTTCAGTCCTCATCTTCTGGCCGCTCGGCGCGCGCTCTTTTCTTTATGTCCTATTTAGGTCAAGGATTACCTTCATCTTCGGGATTACACAGGCCTTTATGGCGCTACCTTGAAAGATAAACAACAATAAAAGGAAATTCGAGAACCAGACCTCATCTAAAAAGGGAGCAGGGGCTGCGCAGTGCGAATTAGCGGGTGTGCATGAAATGATTTTCTTAAGAAGAGTGGGGCGAGGAGCGAGATGTGATTATACAGGGCAGGACGAGCATCTTCAGACGCGGCTCTAAGCAGACATGAAAGCCTTCAGCTGCGGCTATATTACTTCATCTACAACCCCCCCCTTCCTCCAGTCACAGATACAGAAAGCTTCAAAAGAGCCTGGCAGCTGCAGCAGGGCCACACGGTCCCCGCAGCACAGACAATGCGCCCATTAACCCCTGGGATCCTGGAACAGCGAAGGCCAGGGGCTGCCGGATTGTCAGACCCACCATAGGCCAAGAGATGCACCAAATGCAACAATGGTGCCCAGATATGCCATAAACATGAGGCTGGGCTGCCCTCTACTGCCCAGAGGCTGTAACTACGGGCAAGCAATGCTGAAGGTGCAGAAAACAAGGACAAGACCAATGCAGCAAAACATAAGTCACTATTGGTACTAATGATTGCTGCAAGCGTCACTCCAGATTACATGGTCAGAAATGAGAAATACTAAAATAAAAAAAAAACTGTACATTTTATATATAAAACATACATCCACATATACATTTTAACACCTTTGCACAGATATCTTAAATATTTTTTTTTAAGGCTCATTTACTATTAGAAATTTCTAATTAATCAACTTTCTAAATAGTCTTCAATGAACATGCTGCTGTAAAGTCTGTGCAACTCCTTGGAATAGCAGACTGTCCTGCTGCCTAAGGCAGAGGTAGCGGTGCACTAGGCGTGATTGTTCCAACTCTTCTCTTCCCGGGCAGATATGGAGGAAAACAGACGGGTGGTGGGGGCAAATCACAGATTCTGAGCAACAGTGTGCTGAGTATAAAATGGGGACCTCCTCAGCATCAGAAGAGACCATTTAAGGTCTCTAGAAGGATACAATTCTTAACAGGCGCGAGACATGCAGGCGCGGGTACTCGAACATATTTTCAGACAGTCGGTTAGCACCCAAGCATGCTCAGATAACACCTTATCCAACCACGTTTGCTCATCACTAGTGTCTAGGACTATGAGCCATCATCAATGTCAGATCGGTGGAGGTCCAACACCCCACCAATCAGCTGTTTGCAGCTCTCCTAGTGGGGGGGTACACAGCGGGAACGGTACAGCTCCGCGCACAGTGTAGTGGCCGATCACAGGTACTGCAGTAGCCGAGAACGCCATCTACACTATACGGTGCTATGCTGTGCCAGCACTGTACATTCAGCTGCGGCAGGTGCTGCAAATGGCCGATTGATGTGGGTGCGGAGTGACTACTCCAGTCCTAAGCCACATTTATCAAAAGGAAATGCGGCTAAACAATATGCTATGGTTAGGTCACAACTACAGCGCACTACCGTATGTATGACCAAGGCTAGCGTACACGTGTGCATGCTCCAAGTCGGGCCATGTGTTATATAGCAGCCAACAACCAATTTTGCACCTGACTGCACCCCATTTTTTAATTTGGCATATTTTCAGTAACCCTGCGAGTTCTTGGGAACAATCCACCTTGCCAATTACGCACAATCAAAAAAAAAATAGCTTTTTTCATTATACAGATACAAAAATTGGACTAAAACATGATCAAAAGAAGGAAAAGGAAAAAAAATGGGATCACTGAAAAAAATCATCATATCCTCCAAGGATTGTGCCAGTGAAATTAACATTTTTTTCCCCCCAATGTTCGGCCCATTTACCCAGCCGAGTTTGCGTCCCCTCCGTAATATGCCAAGGGATGCTTTATCACCAATATCTGGAGCATCAATGTCAGGACATTCCTTCCGGTTCGTCTCATTTTCCAGGATGGAGAAAATCTAAGAAAAGCTGAACAATTAGCGGCTTGGTGCGTGGCAGGACATCTGCAGGACTCGACTCTTAGAAGACAGAAATCACCACGGACATTTTCCCCAAGCGGCAGAAGTTAATTAGATGATAAAAGCTTCTTTTGATGCAAAAATACTTTTTCCCACCAATTACATGAACAACTTGGAAGAAAGCGGAGAGATGGGAAGGAAGGGACGCTGAAAAAAAGTTTCAAAACATATTACAAAAAAAAGGAAATGAGACTGCACTCCGTTTCACAGTAGGTCCATCACAAATCTTTCAAGTCGTATTCTAAGCTCCTATCTTCAAAGTGGCACAATCCCCTTTGAAGCTTTGCTCCGAGCAACTTACACTGGGAGGTGCGGCATGTGGACTTAACATTGCCAGCGAGTCCCTTGTAAAGTCTGCAGTCGCCATGATAAAGCTGTGGGCCGAGCACCACGGAAAGCGAGCGGCGTGTGCACACCGCACGAGGTCCGCTGCAGCTACTGCAGGACGCCATACTCCGCACCGCTCCGAAAAGACCAGTCTGGAATGGCAAAAAAAACGAAGGAAGGACATTATATGGGGCAGTAAGCGGCAGCGCTGCACCGACCAATCAAGGTGTGACGCAAGATATCGTAAGCAGTAAGCGGCAGCGCTGCACCAACCAATGTGTGACGCAAGATATCGTAAGCAGTAAGCAGCAGCGCTGCAACAGCCAATCAAGCTGTGATGCAAGATATCGTAAGCAGTAAGCAGCAGCGCTGCAACAGCCAATCAAGCTGTGATGCAAGATATCGTAAGCAGTAAGCGGCAGCGCTGCAACAGCCAATCAAGCCGTGACGCAAGATATCGTAAGCAGTAAGTGGCAGCGCTGCACCGACCAATCAAGGTGTGACGCAAGATATCGTAAGCAGTAAGCGGCAGCGCTGCACCGACCAATCAAGGTGTGACGCAAGATATCGTAAGCAGTAAGCGGCAGCGCTGCACCGACCAATCAAGGTGTGACGCAAGATATCGTAAGCAGTAAGCGGCAGCGCTGCACCAACCAATCAAGCTGTGACGCAAGATATCGTAAGCAGTAAGCAGCAACGCTGCAACAGCCAATCAAGGTGTGACGCAAGATATCGTAAGCAGGAAGCGGCAGCGCTGCACCGAACAATCAAGGTGTGACGCAAGATATCGTAAGCAGGAAGCGGCAGCGCTGCACCAACCAATCAGGCCGTGACGCAAGATATCGTAAGCAGGAAGCGGCAGCGCTGCACCGACCAATCAAGGTGTGACGCAAGATATCGTAAGCAGTAAGCGGCAGCGCTGCACCAACCAATCAATGTGTGACGCAAGATATCGTAAGCAGCAGCGCTGCAACAGCCAATCAAGCTGTGACGCAAGATATCGTAAGCAGTAAGTGGCAGCGCTGCACCGACCAATCAAGCTGTGACGCAAGATATCGTAAGCAGTAAGCGGCAGCGCTGCACCGAACAATCAAGCTGTGACGCAAGATATCGTAAGCAGTAAGCGGCAGCGCTGCACCGACCAATCAAGCTGTGACGCAAGATATCGTAAGCAGTAAGCGGCAGCGCTGCAACAGCCAATCAAGCCATGACACAAGATATCGTAAGCAGTAAGCGACAGCGCTACACCGAACAATCAAGCTGTGACGCAAGATATCGTAAGCAGTGAGCGGCAGCGCTGCACCAACCAATCAAGCTGTGATGCAAGATATCGTAAGCAGTAAGCGGCAGCGCTGCACCGACCAATCAAGCTGTGATGCAAGATATCGTAAGCAGTAAGCGGCAGCGCTGCACCAACCAATCAAGCTGTGATGCAAGATATCGTAAGCAGTAAGCGGCAGTGCTGCACTGACCAATCAAGCTGTGACGCAAGATATCGTAAGCAGGAAGCGACAGCGCTGCACCGACCAATCAATGTGTGACGCAAGATATCGTAAGCAGGAAGCGGCAGCGCTGCAACAGAGAACAGTCCACCTATTGCCAGATCTGCCACCACCGCAGGTGAAACCGTAGCGCACTAGCCTCATTCCCAAACTATAACAGATCGAGAAGGGATAAGGCACTCACACATTAGCCATCATCGGACAAACAATCCTTCGGCTGGCAGCCAACTACCCGAACTCCATACCCAGGTCCCCTCAGCCGTGCACACACCTGTGTTCTCTACCAAAGCCTCATATCTGTTCTAAAGTCACCTATAACCTACATCTAATTAAGCATTATACAGGAGGAAACCCATAGGGGAAACCTTATGATAGTGTATTTTCTCTTACGGCAAGTGCAAAAAAAAAAAATAAAGGCAGGATTAGCAGACCTTTTCTGTCAATCTGTAGAAAAAAAAATATATACTTCTTAGTTAAATCTGTTTTCAGAGGAGGAATGGCTGTGGATTTCTGCACCGCGTATTTCCAGTCCAGCAATGTCTACTAGTGGGTGACATGATGTCACCGTTCAGACTAGTCAGTTTGGAGAAAGTTCTGCCTGTATAATGTAAAAAATGATGAGGGTCTCCCACTGATCTATGACCTAGGTAACAACAAATTTACACCCAAAAACTCCTTTAACACTAGAAGTCCCAGAGAGGGGTCATTTAACATTTCTACCTTTGGAGCTCGAAATCTCTGGGACTTCCAGTGTTAAAAGAAGGTTATTTTATTTCAAATTCAATTTTCTTGGTTATATTTTTGGGGGGACCTATTGGAAGGGTGTGACCAACCGTGGCCCAGCAGATTCACTATAAATCACCCCGGAAAGTGGCAAATTCTAGCAGAAACGTGAACAGTAATTCACAGAACAGCTGCACAGGAGCCACAGATCGCTGCACACAATGCCAGGAGGCAGCTGGAACGATGGAAAGCCAGCAACACTGGAGAGGAGCAGAGGCACTCATTTAGGAGTGGATAGAGGGACCATAGGGGGATTAGACAGACATTTGGAGAACACGTCATGGCCAAATGAGTTGCGTCACCTGTAGGGTTCGGTGTAGCAGAATAATTGTTGTGCGAAATGAAAAAGGGAAATTACAGCCCGACTACTCTGGTGTATTATCTCCCGAAAGAACAAAAGGATCAGAGGAAATCAACAAGGCCAATCAATTAAATGCCAACATAGATAAATGTAAGGCCAGAGGAAATAAAATGTATACTTATGTATTAAATGATAAAACTCAGAAAGATTTGGGTGTATGGGCGGACGGCATTGGTGACCAATGCCAGGCAGCTGCTGCAAAGAAATAAAATGTCAAGGTGCGTTTAACGAGGCCTAGATGCGCATGACGAGAACATAGTTTTGCCTCTATATAAGTCACTAGTGCGGCCACACAGAGTGTGTACAATTTTGGGTTCTGGTGTAGAAGGACATAGCTGAACTAGAGCGGGTGCAGAAAAAAATGGACCAAGGTTATTATGGGAGAACTGCAATACCTGGACAAGTTATCAGACTTGGGGTTAGTCGGGTTGGAAAATCGAAGACTGAGAGGCGATCTTATTAAAGGACAGTACAGAGATTTGTAGAATGATAATTTTACACAGGTCAGCGAAGGTGACATAATGGCAACTTCTATGTCTAGAGAAAAGAAGGTTTAACCATAACCACAAATGATTCTTTACTGTAAGAGCAGCGAGACTACAGATTCTTTACTGTAAGATCAGTGAGACTACAGATTCTTTACTGTAACAGCAGTGAGACCACAGATTCTTTACTGTAAGAACAGTGAGACCACAGATTCTTTACTGTAAGAACAGTGAGACCACGGATTCTTTACGGTAAGAGCAGCGAGACTACAGAGTCTTTACTGTAAGATCAGTGAGACTACAGATTCTTTACTGTAACAGCAGTGAGACCACAGATTCTTTACTGTAAGAACAGTGAGACCACAGATTCTTTACGGTAAGAGCAGCGAGACTACAGAGTCTTTACTGTAAGAGCAGTGAGACTACAGATTCTTTATTGTAAGAGCAGTGAGACTACAGAGTCTTTACTGTAAGAGCAGTGAGACTACAGATTCTTTATTGTAAGAGCAGTGAGACTACAGATTCTTTACGGTAAGAGCAGCGAGACTACGGAGTCTTTACTGTAAGAGCAGTGAGACTACAGATTCTTTATTGTAAGAGCAGTGAGACTACAGATTCTTTACTGTAAGAGCAGTGAGACTACGGAGTCTTTACTGTAAGAGCAGTGAGACTACGGAGTCTTTACTGTAAGAGCAGTGAGACTACAGATTCTTTATTGTAAGAGCAGTGAGACTACAGATTCTTTACTGTAAGAGCAGCGAGACTACGGAGTCTTTACTGTAAGAGCAGTGAGACTACAGATTCTTTATTGTAAGAGCAGTGAGACTACAGATTCTTTACTGTAAGAGCAGTGAGACTACAGATTTTTCACTAAGAGCAGTGAGACTGGATTCTTCACTGTAAGAGCAGTGAGACTACGGATTCTTTACAGTAAGCAGTGAGACTACAGATTCTTTACTGTAAGAGCAGTGAGATTATGGATTCTTTACTGTAAGAGCAGTGAGACTATGGAACTCTCTGCCACGAGAAGTCTTAATGGTCAATTCAATAGGTCAAGAAGGGCCTGGATGCCTTTCTTGAAAAATATATTATTATTACATGTTATGGGCACTAGCTTTTGTGATGAAACGATGATCCAGGTAACTAGTTTGATTGCCTCATATGGAGTCAGGAAGGAATTTTTCCCCTAATATGGAGCCATTAGGATCTGCTTCATTGGGTTTCTGTCTTCCGCCATCAACAGGTTAGCGTATTGGTTGAATTCAATAGACTTGGGTCTACGTTCAACCTTCAATCTAGGAAACTAAGGGTATGTGCACACGTTGCGGATTTGGCTGCAGATCCGCAGCGGATTGGCCGCTGCGGAATTGCAACAGCTTTCCATGCGGTTTACAGTACCATGTAAACCTATGGAAAACCAAATCCGCAGTGCACATGCTGCGGAAAATACCACGTGGTAACGCTGCGGTGTTTATTCCGTAGCACGTCAATTCTTTGTGCGGATTCCGCAGCGTTTTACACCTGCTCCTCAATAGGAATCCGCACAAAAAAAACGCAGGAAATAACGCAGGTAAAACGCAGTGCGTTTTACCTGCAGATTTTTCAAAAACGGTGCGGAAAAATCCGCACACGAATCTGCAACATGGGCACATAGCCTAAAGGAGAGCGGTTTAAAAGACAGACACACTGAAATTGCATGAACCCTCTGATGGCAGCAATTCGGGCTTCTCCGAAGTTACCGTTAGGCACTACAAGGCACTCGCAGTGCATATATGCAGGCTCTGCTGTAACAGGAGTACCTCTTACATAAGTTTTCTGGATATCGGGATCTTTATAGCATTTAATGGCAATAGGTGCTCTGGTTGTAAGACAACCCTGTAAGGAATCATCCTGAACTCCCATACTGCATATTCCTAGCCGAGCACAATAGCGGGTTTTCCTACTCCGGTCAGAGCGTAGTGCAATCCGCTTCATGTTTGGACGCAGGTAGGAGTACCGCCTGACAGCCGCTCATCCCCGCAGAGTACCAGTGGGGCCGTATATTACAGTATCAGCATCTGTCCTGATGGGATCCAAGGGATGCAGATTAGCATAAAATGTAATGATGTCAAATAAGCGTCTGTGAAATAGGGACTGCGTCGAGGCACCATTTCCCAAGCCTGACAGCGGCATCGCGGTTTAGAAATGCAAATGAAACCATTATGTTCAATAATTATATGAAAATATGAACAGTTCAGCATGTTTTCCAGCCCTGATGGCGGTTAATGGGATGTACGCTTATGTAAATAACTACTATTAAAGCTAATGCCAAAAAAACCCCTAATAAATTCATAGTAAAGCTACTGATTTAGGAGGCTTTTAAACGCCAGCAGTGCTCAGTTATTAGAAAGGAGTGCATTATCACGCTTAGACCTCATTACTGCGGCAAGTCAGCGAAACTCCATCAATTATTTGGCGATAATGAAAATGGGAATCATTCATGGTGGGGGGGGGGGGGGGGGAGGGCAGAAAAATGAATAAATGGATCCCTACTCATCAGTTCTTAAAAAAAAAAAAAATAAATAAATAACGTTGGGGTACTGAAATACTCGAGGCTTGGTGGGGGAATGTAAGCGACAGCATCTCTCTAGCGGCTCGCTGGCATCTGACACCTCAGGGTGTTACAGCGGAGACGTGGCATGATTGAGAAATCTGCATAGAAATCAGTGCGCTTAGCATCTGGGGTGACAAATATACAGAGGAAAGCAATGGTGCTGGGACTGTATGATCACTTGTCTCTTGTAAAATGAAATGAAGGAAAAATAAATAAAATTGTTTTTGGGAAAAGCCCATGTCGGGGAGGGTAAAAGCCCACACAGTGGCTCTTTCCAAAAATGCATTTACTTAAACCAACGCTACGATAGGTCTCTTAAGCCCTGATATATACAGTACACTAAAGCGGTGAGTTATCACCTGTCGACAGTCTGATGTACGTGGGGGCGTCCCGAATCTTTCCCCATAGACGAGGTTAGCGAAAAGAACGGATCAGACCTAAAAATGCTATGTCATAGCGGGGGGCCATAGCGGTCAGATGAACTTTACAACAGCTGTCTAAGTCGGTCACGTCTTTGCCATTAGCAAGTGTAGGTCTGTGCTCAAATTTATACCGGTATCAGACATAGATTAATATAAATTATCAGGGAGGGGAAACTTTGCCAATAACTGAAAGCCCCACTTACATTTGTGCAAAGTGGTGGAGAGAGCGACACAAAAATCTACAAAAAAAGTGATAGAAATTTGGAACAAAACAAAATTTTTTTTTTAAATCAGCATTTTGGAGTAACGTCTAACAAATTCCCCTCCTAGGATCCAGCCGAGAAATAAAATTACAGTGCCATTATACTTTACAAGAGCAGCATTGTGTGTGTGACACGCTAAGCAGGAGAACACAAAGGAGAACTGTCAGTGGCACACACAGATGCACAATAAAACATTGAGTAAATTTTCCCCTTATCTGGTGTGCAGTGTGCTTTTCATATGGCACGCACCTGTTACTTGCCAAAGGTGAGTTTGAACGAGCATCATACACTTCAAACAAAATGGTTTACCCACAATTTTGGAAAGGTGCGAACAATTTTGTCCAGACCATTTTGGGGTTGTGTGTGAAATTATGTCCAATTTGCATTTTTTTTTAATCTGTTTTTTTTTGTGGCGTTCCAAAACACACACAAAAGGAAATAAACATGCGTATAATAAAACAAGCGTAACTGCAATAATTTTCTGGGAGAAATACGTCATTTTCTGAAACAATTTCAAGGGTGCCAACACTTTCGACCATGACTGTATAATATTACCATACAGCAGCTGATATAAACTATAAATGTAAAATCCAGCATTCTTGGAAGTTTGTTTTGCTGTTAAAGAAAGTTGAGTTACCCAAACCGTCACCGAGCAGGACAGCAGAATCTTGGTCCACCAGACACGCGATACCTTACGGATCACTGAGGTCTGACCGCTGGGACCTGCACCGATCGGCAAAACTAGGAATTCCAGCCCTGACTGAGCACTTTCCAATATTTAACAGTAGATTATAAGATTGACCGGCTCTCCTTCATTTTCTAGGTGATTAATGGAGCGGCGGTCAAGCATGTGCACAGCAGCTCCATTGTAACGGGGATAAAAGCTCCCAGCAGTTGGACCCCCACAATCAACAAGTTAGGACCCATCTAGTGGATCGGCGATGCAGGAAAACACTGGTTCAAAGATTGCGAATAGTCACCGTTTTGTGACGACTGAAGCCTCCCCTCTCCCTCACAGCCAGACTTCTACTTTGCACTGATGAGGAGCAAAAAGCCAGAAACAGCTATACGCAAGTGTGGTCTTTTTTGGCTTTATATCAAGTAGCAAGGCTACTTAAAGGGTCAATGTATATCATCCTACAGTAGAGCGATGGATACAATGAAAGATTCCCTTTAATTTCCTGTTTCTATATTACTATATAGGTGCATATTCAGAAAACAAAAATGATGCGTCCAATTCCCGAATAGCACCCATCACTAACCAGATGGTCAGAACCAGCATGTCAGGCGAGTCCATGGTCGACCGCACACACAGAACATGGCTAGAAGCATCGGCTTCCCAGGAAAGTGTCCTGTGATTTACAGTAAAACATTCCCAGGTCGCGGTCAGCCGTAATCGCTGCTATAAAGTGCCGGGAGCGCTGCAGGCCAGTCGCTGCCATGCTGGGCAGTGGACCAGCCGCGTAAGAGTTAATCAGATTAACACTTGGCAGCCTGCGGGCCTTATGTGAATGTACCCGAGAATCTGATTACAAGGAGGCAATGTGCAGCAATTCGGAGGCCGCTATCCTTATGGAAAGTGTTCCTGTTCAGCAGGCGGGAATGGGAAATTCATGTTGACAAATGTAGATTTCATAGAAGGGAAGCATGGAGGGAACAGCTGGAAAGCCGCTTCCAGCCGAACGCAGGCAGCATCCCATGCTGATAAGCCATGCTACTGAATGGAAACACATGCAGATTTATTCCTCTCCATAAATTAGTACAATTATAACTCCGAGCACAGAGAAAACGAGAACCGCTGGGTGTGGAGGGGAGGAAATGTACGAAGACAAAAAGGATATCTTCCCTCTCTGTAGCAATGAGGCTGTTCTGCTCCTCCAAATGTCGAATCTTCTTCTCAAACGACTCGTGCTCCATCTTTAATCGCTCCTCCGTCACCTCCTTCTCCTCACTCACCCTGCAAGGAGATGGGTCAGGTTAGAGAAGACACGCACAAAAGGTGCAGAGACGACAAAGCAGATAACTGTGCAGACACCGAATACGTGGAGATGGCGACAGTACAGAGCTGCAAAAAGTACATTACTGATCCCGAGTTACATCCTGTATTTTACTCCAGAGCTGCACTCACTATTCTGCTGGTGCAGTCACTGTGTACATACATTACTGATCCTGTACTGATCCGCAGTTACATCCTGCATTATACCCCAGAGCAGCACTCACTATTCTGCTGGTGCAGTCACTGTGTACATACATTACATTACTGATCCTGAGTTACATCCTGTATTTTACTCCAGAGCAGCACTCACTATTCTGCTGGTGCAGTCACTGTGTACATACATTACTGATCCTGTACTGATCCGGAGTTACATCCTGCATTATACCCCAGAGCAGCACTCACTATTCTGCTGGTGCAGTCACTGTGTACATACATTACATTACTGATCCTGAGTTACATCCTGTATTTTACTCCAGAGCTGCACTCACTATTCTGCTGGTGCAGTCACTGTGTACATACATTACTGATCCAGAGTTACATCCTGTATTATACCCCAGAGCAGCACTCACTATTCTGCTGGTGCAGTCACTGTGTACATACATTACTGTTCCTGAGTTACCTCCTGTATTATACTACAGAGCTGCACTCACTATTCTGCTGGTGCAGTCACTGTGTACATACATTACATTACTGATCCTGAGTTACATCCTGTATTATACTCCAGAACTGCACTCACTATTCTGCTGGTGCAGTCACTGTGTACATACATTACTGATCCTGAGTTACATCCTGTATTATACTCCAGAACTGCACTCACTATTCTGCTGGTGCAGTCACTGTGTACATACATTACTGATCCTGAGTTACCTCCTGTATTATACTCCAGAGCTGCACTCACTATTCTGCTGGTGCAGTCACTGTGTACATACATTACATTACTGATCCTGAGTTACCTCCTGTATTATACTCCAGAACTGCACTCACTATTCTGCTGGTGCAGTCACTGTGTACATACATTACATTACTGATCCTGAGTTACCTCCTGTATTATACTCCAGAGCTGCACTCACTATTCTGCTGGTGCAGTCACTGTGTACATACATTACATTACTGATCCTGAGTTACCTCCTGTATTATACTCCAGAACTGCACTCACTATTCTGCTGGTGCAGTCACTGTGTACATACATTACTCATCCTGAGTTACCTCCTGTATTATACTCCAGAGCTGCACTCACTATTCTGCTGGTGCAGTCACTGTGTACATACATTACATTACTGATCCTGAGTTACCTCCTGTATTATACTCCAGAGCTGCACTCACTATTCTGCTGGTGCAGTCACTGTGTACATACATTACATTACTGATCCTGAGTTACATCCTGTATTATACTCCAGAGCTGCACTCACTATTCTCCTGGTGCAGCCACTGTGTACATACATTACTGATCCTGTACTGATCCTGAGTTGCATCCTGCATTATACCCCAGAGCTGCACTCACTATGTTAGGGCCCTATTTCTAACAAGACACATAAGGTCAGGGCGATCTGCAGAGAGCACGATGGTGGGACGCTCTCCTGCATAGTAAGCATCGGGCTGATGGCAGGCACAGTAGCCTGCGGCTCCTCCAGACTGTAGCACCAGTTACACATCTTTCTGCACAATGAGGAGACAGTAGGTCAGAGGAAGGCTAAAAGCTCTGCACAGGCAAGGAAGGCTCCCTGTCCGGGTGATGCCACTAATCCACCCTACGTGGCACTGTCCCGTGATAAGGACGGCTGCGCCTGCAGTGTAGTAGGAATGTGCTCTGCCGTACTGTTTCTCCAGAGTGCTGGCACGGACACTGTGCTCTAACAGGGATAGGCTGACTGATCATGTTGTCTAATAAAGCGAGGAAGGGGACTTGAACTCTAGTGCCAGTTATTGGATGTAGCAAGACGAAAAGTCAATATTGACCATTTAAAACGAGGAGGACTTAGAAATTTTGGTTTTTCTTTCATCCTATTTGCAGACACGGTGTTTCAGATTGTTGCTCCTCTTCTGTGCAAAGCATGAGAGGCCTCTGACTGGTATCTAAGGGGTAACATTTCTCCTTGTCGATAGTGACACGCCTGACTCCTTAAATATCAGTCAGAAGCCTCTCATACAGCAAAACATAATCTCATGTTTTGCACTGAGGAGGGACAAGGACCTGGAACAGGATGATGAAGTTATTGCTCCCTATCACATTATGGTAAGTAACGCATGAACAAGCCACCGGAAAAAAAAATCCAAATTGCGCCCTCTCCCATTATAGCCAGAATTAATAAAAAAGCATTTATTAGATACCCATAATTATAGCTGTACATCACTTCCATGTGAGAAATTGTATAATTTAAAGGGGTTGTCACCTATTACAAAATACCGATCCCGGGGCGCAGTTTGTTATTAGAAAAACAAACAACGCTTCACTTTTTCCCCAAAATACAGAGTCGAGTCTCTGCTGCTGCTCTGTTATAGTCCGCATGGCTGGGGACACGTCGATAGTGCTGCAGCCGATAAGTGGCCGCAGTGGCTTTGAGCGGGGCGATACGTCTACTCGGGCAGAGCTGCCGAACTCAGTGACTAATAAACACCTATAAACAAAGGCACCACACATTAATACTATAAAAAAAATCACTTTATTGATAGAAAAAAGACCACAACCTGGTCTATATTAAAAAAGCCATAACAGGCATACTGGTAAGACATAACAGACACAGAACGGGTAGACAAAACCTGGTAGATAACAACAAATCATTATATATATGCACTAAGTGTGACAATAAAGGCTCTCATTAAATAACAGACATGCTATATATAGCGGTAGGGCAGTTATGGAGTCACTTTATTTACTTCAAGACAGTGCTATAGTCACTGTGCACCAAGTACAGGTGTACATATATAACGGTGCTGGAGCAAACAAAATAAGTCCACAGTACAGGAGACCCCTGGACGAAGCATTTCACTGCGAAACGCACGTCGGGTGTGGTAGACCCCTGGTTTCTCTCCTGTACACGGGTAACATGTTCTATGTATATATTTTGTAGCAGGGCATATGTTCTGGTAATTTTCTGACATTGTGCATATTATGTGTTTTTGTGTGTTTTTGGTTTATTTAATCCCACGTTACAACGTATGTTGATTTTTTCTAATGAGCCAGATGCAAGCATATGTGGACTTATTTTGTTTGCTCCAGCACCGTTATATATGTACACCTATACTTGGTGCACAGTGACTATAGCACTGTCTTGGAGTAAATAAAGTGACTCCATAACTGCCCTACCGCTATATATAGCATGTCTGTTATTTAATGAGAGCCTTTATTGTCACACTTAGTGCATATATGTAATGATTTGTTGTTATCTACCAGGTTTTGTCTACCCGTTCTGTGTCTGTTATGTCTTACCAGTATGCCTGTTATGGCTTTTTTAATATAGACCAGGTTGTGGTCTTTTTACTATCAATAAAGTGATTTTTTATAGTATTAATGTGTGGTGCCTTTGTTTATAGGTGTTTATTTGTAGTTTGGTAATCCACATAAGGATATATTTTAGGTGTTATATACGAACTCAGTGACTGCCAACGGGAGGGCAGCGTTACAGCCCAGATCAGATACAGGGGGCAGCAGAGCAGACTCTACGCTGGACCAGGGGAGGGTAAGAAAACGGTTGTCGGTTTGCTATAGAAAAAAAAACACATGCAGTATCTGGTACATCCGAGTGTCTGTGTCCTGCATTCTCTAAAAGAGCAAAACAGACTCATAGGGAGCACAGAGCACTTCACTAAACACCAGTGCAGCATTACCAGATGTAAAATGCATCACACAGAATTTGTGCATTTACATCTATTCAGCATCCTCCGTTCGCAGACCCCCAGTGTCAGTCGCTCATCAGCGGACCACCACCCTGCTCCGTATGAACCTTCTTTATATACACACACGTCACCATGTAGATAAATATCACCGATGGCCAACTCTAAGTTTCAGGTTCTATCAGGGGGTTAAATACATTTTTCCTACTACAACAAAGCTCCAAAGCCGAAAGTATAACAAAAAAATACCCGGAACAAAAATTGGCGTCAGGCTTTATAGTCCGGACCGTGCCTCCTAAAGTGGACCCGTCACCAGGTGATAAGTGCGATCGTACAAGACCGGGTCTAATTTTGTTCCTCCCCCACCACCCCCAGAGACGGCACCCCTCTTCCCTGTTGGCTGGGTTCGGTACTGCACCTGAGCAACACTGAACTGAATATCTGTTCTTTTGCGCGTACATTTGGCATTGTGGCACAAGACCGGTGGGTGACAAGGGGCTGAGGGCAGAACGGGGGCACCAGTCAGAGCGCTGCCCATGTCAGGGCCTTGCCAGATCCGCTACATCTGTGCCCCATTGTGCAAGCATGCAAAGACCGGAAAAGACAGTAACTCCCAGCAAACGTCTCCTACTGGTTCCATCCCCAGAGCCGATGTTCGTGCATCTGCGCAGCCAGCAGTGAAGAGGTTAAGGATTGCGTCTGCACGCCACGCTTCCCGGCAGCACCTGGCGCCTCGCACAGGAGAAGGGCATCTGAATGCTAAAGCCTCGCACAAAGCAATGAGTCCTTTATGGAATTCGCATGTCACTTAATGGTGCATTTTATTGCTAACTAAATATTAAGCGCGGAGTTAATAGCGTGAGAGATGGCCGCGCCGCACAATCTATTGCGCTGTAGATGCTCCGCCGAACTCCCTCGTCTAAATGAGATCATTTCGGCTGCGCCTCTCTGTAGCCAACATGGAAGCACATAACTCAGGGAGCGTATTAAGCAGGGTTATCCATCACGGCCGCTACCTCTCGCCACCTGTTCCAGCAAAGCGCGCGCGAAAAAGATCAATTATGTGCTAAATATGGGCACGAAAGAGCAACCCGTCTTACTCTTCTGACAGCCCAATATTAGGAACCTAATGTGTTATTTGACATCTTTGCCCAGATCTAGGTCATCGTTATGCTCCTGGGGTCCAGACAATCTTTCACAGGACGCTGGTCACAGGAGAACCTGAGAGGACAAACGGAAAACTTTCTGTCTACAACTTGTGGCACTATAAAAGGTACGCCGCCCTCCGTTATGATGCAGGATCTAAGTCCATCTGCCATAATATTAACCACATGCCAATATTGTGCAGTTCCCCATCGTAGCACGATAGCAGCTCCCACTAGAAATTAATCAATTCACACGACCCAGTAAGCCGGCCACGTCAGTAATTTTGTGGTCGCTGGAGGGCTGCCCAGAAAACCACCATTTACCTAATGGCAGCCGAGGCTTGAGGGGTCGTTCTCAGGGATCCCATTCAGTAGCCCCAAATTACCGAAGGGGCCGATGGCTCGAGTCCTGCAAATCGATTTGCACCAAAACAATCTGTCACTCACTGTGGCATGGACTCCATGGGATTATGAAAGTGTCCTGCGGTATCGACATGAATCCTCGGCAGATCCTCTATATCCTGCCCATTGCTTTTTGTGGCCTCCATGCCTTTGAATGGATTTCTAGCTCATCCCACAGAGGATCAATCAGACTGAGTTTTGGAGAACGTGGAGACAAGTCATCACTTTGATCTTAGTCTCGTTCCTCACACCATTCCTGCAGTGTGGCAGAGGTGTGAGCCTGCTGGAAAAAGGCCCTGCCATTAGGGGATCCCACTGGTATGAAGAGGGTACATTGTCTGTACATCGATTAGGTGGGTGGTATAGGTGACATCCACATGATGCCAGGACACAAGGTTCCCCAGCAGAACAGCCCTCCACTTGTCTGCTCCTTGTAGAGCCTCCTGGTGCCATCTCTTCCCCAGATAAGTGATGTATGCACCTGCCCGACCACATGATGCCAGGACACAAGGTTCCCCAGCAGAACAGCCCTCCACTTGTCTGCTCCTTGTAGAGCCTCCTGGTGCCATCTCTTCTCCCGATAAGTGATGTATGCACCTGCCTGACCATATGATGCCAGGACTCAAGGCTTCCCCGAAGGACATTGCCCCACCACACCGCCACCACCGGACGGTCTTCCTATAGAGCCTCCTGGCGCCATCTCTTCTCCAGATAAGTGATGTATGCACCTGCCCGACCACATGATGCCAGGACACAAGGCTTCCCCGAAGGACATTGCCCCATCATGCCACCTCTACTGGACGGTCTTCTTCCTATAGAGCCTCCTGGCGCCATCTCTTCTCCAGATAAGTGATGTATGCACCTGCCCGACCACATGATGCCAGGACACAAGGCTTCCCCGAAGGACATTGCCCCATCACGCCACCTCCACTGGACGGTCTTCTTCCTATAGAGCCTCCTGGCGCCATCTCTTCTCCAGATAAGTGATGTATGCACCTGCCCGACCACATGATGCCAGGACACAAGGCTTCCCCGAAGGACATTGCCCCATCATGCCACCTCCACTGGACGGTCTTCTTCCTATAGAGCCTCCTGGCGCCATCTCTTCCCCAGATAAGTGATATATGCACTCGGCCATTCACATGACAAAAAAAAAAAAATTATGATTGATGAGACCCGATTGTCTTTTTCCGTGGTTCCTTGGTCAGGCATGGATGCCCCTTAGCCCTTGTAGGCACTTCTGGTGGTAGCCCACGATCACCATGGGCCGTGGTACACAATCCTAAATCCAGAAAGCTGCGATACTCTGCGTGTCCTGACATTTATATTATAGCCACTAGCTATTTTTTCAGCAACCTGTGCTGTAGTAGATCCTATGTAGGATCAGTTGGCGCGGCTTTGCTCCACATGCACTTCAATGAGCCGTTGTCCTTCCCTGGATCACTTTGGGTACAGTTCTAGACACATGCAGCTAAAAGTCTATCTAAATATCAAGGAAGGATGAAGCATTACTCTGAAGTGACAGCCCCTATTATTCAGGTAGGAATCTGCATAATTTGCACATGAAATTTACATAATGAAAAACTCTAAACCCGGAATCTTTTGCGCGACTCTACGTTCTCAGCGGAGGATGGTGAAGCCTCTCAATGCCGGCATTAAAGCAATGTCGCCCTTAGATAAGAGCAGGGAGCTGGGCTAACGGCTGGAGAGGCTCAGTTTCCGCTGTGGGAGGGCAACAGCTAATTTATCTGATGACCCCGGGGGACAATGAGAGGTAAATATATTCTCGGCAGCACAGAGTTCACCGGGATCTTAATAAACCTCCCCTGCGCCCAAATCACAATACAGGGAGGAGGGAGAGGAGCCGGCAATCATTACCGTGCGTCTGCATAAAAGGCCGACAATCATGACATCTCATCTGACATCAAGAGACGCCAGAAACAACGGACAACCAGATCAATATGACCCACCGCCATACAGTGATGGTTTCAGTAGGCGACAGCCCGTTCTTTCCTCCTCAAGCCTTACATAAATCGTACGTAGCTGCCACCGCTCATCGTGGCCACCAGGACATCAGTCACCGGCTGCGCGGCATGGGCCACTCCAGCAGCCTTCAACATGTCGCTCCTCAGCTGCTAAAAACTACAACTCCCAGCATTCACTCAGCCTATACGCACATTACAGGTGATCGATGGGAGTCACATTTAGTACAGAAGCATGCACGGCCATAACTGCAGCCCAAAACAAATATGCAGGTCACCCTGTCCAAAAGTGCAGCCCTTTTACAGATTGCTTCTTATTTACAAGCCGAGGCTTCCGATTCCTCACCGTAGCCGCGTGCCGTCAGTGACGTGAAACACCTAGAGGCTGAAAACTGGCAAAGACCCAATACAGCTCACAGCAGAGGATTTGCTACAACTGCATCTAGGCAAGACACTTCTGTATGAGCACAAATCGCCCATCACCTCTGAATGAAGAGGAAGGTGGGGAGGACATGGAGGGAAAAATGGTAACAAAATTCTCATTGGGGTCTGTTACAAACCCCCAAATATAACAGAAAGCATGGAAAGTCTACTTCTAAAGCAGATAGATGAAGCTGCAACCCATAATGAGGTCCTGGTTATGGGGGACTTTAACTACCCGGATATTAACTGGGAAACAGAAACCTGTGAAACCCATAAAGGCAACAGGTTTCTGCTAATAACCAAGAAAAATTATCTTTCACAATTGGTGCAGAATCCAACCAGAGGAGCAGCACTTTTAGACCTAATACTATCTAATAGACCTGACAGAATAACAAATCTGCAGGTGGTCGGGCATCTAGGAAATAGCGACCACAATATTGTACAGTTTCACCTGTCTTTCACTAGGGGGACTTGTCAGGGAGTCACAAAAACATTGAACTTTAGGAAGGCAAAGTTTGAACAGCTTAGAGATGCCCTTAATCTGGTAGACTGGGACAATATCCTCAGAAATAAGAATACAGATAATAAATGGGAAATGTTTAAGAACATCCTAAATAGGCACTGTAAGCGGTTTATACCTTGTGGGAATAAAAGGACTAGAAATAGGAAAAACCCAATGTGGCTAAACAAAGAAGTAAGACAGGCAATTAACAGTAAAAAGAAAGCATTTGCACTACTAAAGCAGGATGGCACCACTGAAGCTCTAAAAAACTATAGGGAGAAAAATACTTTATCTAAAAAACTAATTAAAGCTGCCAAAAAGGAAACAGAGAAGCACATTGCTAAGGAGAGTAAAACTAATCCCAAACTGTTCTTCAACTATATCAATAGTAAAAGAATAAAAACTGAAAATGTAGGCCCCTTAAAAAATAGTGAGGAAAGAATGGTTGTAGATGACGAGGAAAAAGCTAACATATTAAACACCTTCTTCTCCACGGTATTCACGGTGGAAAATGAAATGCTAGGTGAAATCCCAAGAAACAATGAAAACCCTATATTAAGAGTCACCTATCTAACCCAAGAAGAGGTGCGAAACCGGCTAAATAAGATTAAAATAGATAAATCTCCGGGTCCGGATGGCATACACCCACGAGTACTAAGAGAACTAAGTAATGTAATTGATAAACCATTATTTCTTATTTTTAGTGACTCTATAGCGACAGGGTCTGTTCCGCAGGACTGGCGCATAGCAAATGTGGTGCCAATATTCAAAAAGGGCTCTAAAAGTGAACCTGGAAATTATAGGCCAGTAAGTCTGACCTCTATTGTTGGTAAAATATTTGAAGGGTTTCTGAGGGATGTTATTCTGGATTATCTCAATGAGAATAACTGTTTAACTCCATATCAGCATGGGTTTATGAGAAATCGCTCCTGTCAAACCAATCTAATCATTTTTTATGAAGAGGTAAGCTATAGACTGGACCACGGTGAGTCATTGGACGTGGTATATCTCGATTTTTCCAAAGCGTTTGATACCGTGCCGCACAAGAGGTTGGTACACAAAATGAGAATGCTTGGTCTGGGGGAAAATGTGTGTAAATGGGTTAGTAACTGGCTTAGTGATAGAAAGCAGAGGGTGGTTATAAATGGTATAGTCTCTAACTGGGTCGCTGTGACCAGTGGGGTACCGCAGGGGTCAGTATTGGGACCTGTTCTCTTCAACATATTCATTAATGATCTGGTAGAAGGTTTACACAGTAAAATATCGATATTTGCAGATGATACAAAACTATGTAAAGCAGTTAATACAAGAGAAGATAGTATTCTGCTACAGATGGATCTGGATAAGTTGGAAACTTGGGCTGAAAGGTGGCAGATGAGGTTTAACAATGATAAATGTAAGGTTATACACATGGGAAGAGGGAATCAATATCACCATTACACACTGAACGGGAAACCACTGGGTAAATCTGACAGGGAGAAGGACTTGGGGATCCTAGTTAATGATAAACTTACCTGGAGCAGCCAGTGCCAGGCAGCAGCTGCCAAGGCAAACAGGATCATGGGGTGCATTAAAAGAGGTCTGGATACACATGATGAGAGCATTATACTGCCTCTGTACAAATCCCTAGTTAGACCGCACATGGAGTACTGTGTCCAGTTTTGGGCACCGGTGCTCAGGAAGGATATAATGGAACTAGAGAGAGTACAAAGGAGGGCAACAAAATTAATAAAGGGGATGGGAGAACTACAATACCCAGATAGATTAGCGAAATTAGGATTATTTAGTCTAGAAAAAAGACGACTGAGGGGCGATCTAATAACCATGTATAAGTATATAAGGGGACAATACAAATATCTCGCTGAGGATCTGTTTCAAGATTTGTGTCAAGTAGTTTCCAGCCTTGATTGGTGGCCTAAAGGGGTTGCCATTTTTTTTTTTCATTTTTTTTTTTAACTTAAAAGCAAGTTCATTTTTTGTAGCTAAAATCCATTTTGCTGTGGAGTTTAATCACTTTTGCACAGCTTGCCTTCTATAGTCTCTATTCTACACCATCTATTGCTGGCTGTCGAATGAGTTAAAAGTTGGACAACTCCTTCTCGATGGTGGGGCCAGTGACACCAGCGTTGATTGGATGCCATAGTCACGTCACAACTACCGCAGAAGCGCCCCGGGGAGAGCAAGTGTCGGCACCGCGGGAACGGACCTGGCAAGGGAGGAGAGTATTGTTTTCTTCATTTTATAGGGACAAGAATGGAGTATGAGGAGGGGTTGTCCTTGTAATGGGCAACCCCTTTAGCTGAAAATTCATCACAGATGCTTGAGCGAATGAAACATGTATTGGGGGGGGGTATCTAAGAGGTTTGTAGACTTATTTTTACATCCTTCTGAGTTTCCCTTTTAAACAGGTATGAGGATCCATGATCATATTCCGCACATTGGTTTGTTGCCGTGCTTCAGATTCTCAATGGAAAACATAAAATGCATCGTCATCACTGCGGGGCCATTGCATCCCCCATATCCATCTGATATAACCGAGCTGGTTGACCCTTGTACCCTGGAACGCTGTGTAAAATCTGTGAGATCAGGCAATAGAGGGGATGTTTCACCTCGCAAGCTCTTTGATTAGGTTTGCAATTCGTCTCTTGTCTTCTGGACACAAATCCTTCAAAGACGCACTTCTCATCCCGGCTTCTGTCTGCACCACCTAGGGAGAGAGGAGGCGAGAGGACAATCAGCGAGGCTGCAGGTCACCTGAATGAGGGAGGAGATATAGGACAGCGGAGGTGATCCTCCAGGATAAAAACTGCCATGAGAGACTGCAAGAAGAAGGCTAAAGAAGCCTCAGTCGGCTGGAATATCAGCTCCACACCTGGCGGCTATTAAACATAAAACAGACCACAAGATACCATGGATTGAACAGGCAATCCTAAAATTATCACAAGATAAGATTATCCTTCTGTTTCAGTTTGGCAAAAGGTGAAAAAAAATAATTATATATCTAATTGTCTAAGGGTCACTTCCGTCTTTCTGTCACGGATATTCAATGGTAGCGGCCTCTGTCGGTCATGGAATCCAAGTCGCTGATTGGGAGTGGCAAAACAGCCATGAGAAATCAGCAACGGGCACAGTCCGGCGGCAACATGGCCGCTCCTTCCTCCCCGCAGTCAGTGCCCGCTTCATACTCCCCTCCAGTCAGCGCTCACACAGGGTTAATGGCAGCATTGACCGTGGTGTAACGCACTCCATTAACGGTGATATTAACCCTGTGTGACCAAGTTTTTACTATTGATGCTGCCTATGCAGCATCAATAGTAAAAAGATCTAATGTTAAAAAAAAAAAAATAGTTATATACTCACCTTCCGGCGCCTTTCCCGCTCTTCGCGACGTCCCGGTGACCGCTCCATGCATTGCGGTCTCGCGAGATGATGACGTAGCGGTCTCACGAGACCGCTACGTCATCATCTCGCGAGACCGCAATGCACTCTTCAGACCAGAGCGCGCGAGGAGCGTCGGTAGCCGCTTCGATCCGGGGGCCAACGGAAGGTGAGTATATAACGATTTTTTATTTTAATTCTATTTTTATTTATTTATTTTTTGAACAGGGATATGGTGCCCACATTGCTATATACTGCATGGGCTGGGCAATATACTAAGTGGCTGTGCAATATACTACGTGGACATGCATACTCTAGTATACCGGATGCGTTATATCTATATACATAATTGTCTAAGGGGTACTTCCGTCTGTCTGTCATTCTGTCACGGATATTCATTGGTTGTGGGCTCTGTCTATCATGGAAATCCAAGTCGCTGATTGGTCGCCGCAAAACAGCCACGACCAATCAGCGACGGGCACAGTCCGAAAGAAAATGGCCGCTCCTTCCTCCCCGCAGTCAGTGGCCGGTGCCCGCTCCATGCTCCCCGCAGTCAGTGTCCCCGGCGCTCCGCTCCCCGGCGCCCGCTCCATACTCCTCTCCGGTCACCGCTAACACAGGGTTAATGCCGGCGGTAACGGACCGCGTTATGCCGCGGGTAACGCATTCCGTTACCGCCGCTATTAACCCTCTGTGTCCCCAGCCTTTTACTATTGATGCTGCCTATAGTAAAAGAAAGTAATGTTAAAAATAGTAAAAAAAATAAAAAATATAAAAAAACCTGCTATACTCACCCTCCATTGTCCGCTCAGCTGCTCGCACCTGCCGCCATCTTCCTTTCCCAGTGATGCTTTGCGAAATTACCCACAAGACCTAGCGGTCTCGCGAGACCGCTAAGTCATATGGGTAATTTCGCAAAGCATCCGGGGAACGCAAGATGGCGGCAGCCGCGCGCCCATCTGCACAGCGCCGTTGGATCCCAGGAAGCGGAGAGACGGGACACTGAGGAGCAGCGACCAGAATGGCGAGTATGTTACACTCGGATCGTTAGGGGAATAGGTTTATTTTTTTTAACCTGTGACATACATGGCTCGGTAATATACTACGTCACTGGGCAATATACTACGTGGCTCTGTGCTGTATACTACGTGGCTGGACAATATACTACGTGGCCATACATTCTAGAATACCCGATGCGTTAGAATCGGGCCACAATCTAATATATATATTCTCCCTCCAATGACTGCTGTTAACCATTTAGATGACACTGTGAATCTGAGCAGAATGGAGACTTCAGTTGTGTGCGTGCAATATCGGAGTGTGCCGATGGGCAACCATGGGGCCTACTGAAATCCCCCATTTCTCCGCTGCAACCATCTTTGTACAGCCTGTGGCTAAGCTTCACAGGAGATGGTCAGCTTTACTATATATACTGCATTACAAAGCTAATAAAGTATACCATACAGGTGAACACAAGTCAAAAGTGCTTAAAAGAAAAAAAAAAAAAAAAAAGGGGGGGGGCGGCCCAACAGAATTGTCATTCCCCTGAAAATGGAACCAATAGAAATACAGCTCAATACACGCACATCATGCAAACCCTCGCACAGCCTCAGACAGAAACACACACACACACACACAATCTCCTGACCGAGCTCTTTGCAGGCTCGGGACGTGCAGGGAATATGGTCTTACATATCAGGTTATGTCCGTAATATTGGGAATCTAAGGCGCCATTGACGGACAGACACATTCTAGCCACGCTGCGGGGAGCCTATAGAAGTCTGCGCATGCAGGCACCAGTGCACGGTGCATTGAAATACCGTTGTCAAACTATTGTCAGCAGCGAGCGCCAACAGCAGCTGATAAATCAGGATTTTTGGATATTCACTGCAAAATCTGTTTCTCGGAGCCTTCATTGTGGGACACAGGAAACCATGGGAGTATGCTGCTGCCACTAGGAGGCTAACACTATGCACAAAAAAAGTTAGCTCCTCCTCTGCAGTGTACACGCCACCGACCGGCACTAGGTTAATCAGTTAGTGAGAAAACAGTAAGAGAAGCAACATGTCAAAGAGGAAAAAAAAACAAAAACATACAACTCAAACAGTAATAACACAGTAATCAGACCTGTTAAAACTTGGGAGGGTGTCGTGTCCCCAAGGAAGGCTCTGAGAAACAAATTTTAAAGTGAGTAACCAAAAATCCTGTTCTCTATTGCTTCATTGGGGACACAGGAAACCATGGGACGTTCTAAGGCAGTCCCTGGGAAGGGAATAGCAAGAACTCAGTTCAGGTTGGAGAACTAACTTCTGCCACCTGCAAGATCCTTCTACCTAGTCTGGCGTCCGCCGAAGCATAGGTGTGGACCCTGTAATGTCTAGCAAACACATGGATTGAGGACCAGGTTGCCGCTTTGCAGAATCGAAGGGTGGAGGCCTTATGGTGTACCACCCAGGAGGTGCCCACTACCCAGGTAGAGTGTCTTAAACTCAGGATAAGGCGCTCTGTTCTGACTCGGTATGTCTCTAAAAATTGCAGTTCGGATCCAGAGAGCAATTGTTGCCCTGGAGGCCGGAAAACCTCTACGCGTACCCTCAGGAATGAAAAAGAAAGAGTCCGTCTTTTGAAAGGGGGCGGTCATAGCCAGATACACGCGCATCGCCCTGGCCAGGTCTAATCTGCTCAGAGAACGCTACAGAGGATGAATCGGACAAAAAAAGGAACGGAGGATAATATGCTCATTTAAAGACGGACATCAACCTGGTAAAGAAAAGGTATAGATCGCAAATCCACCTTATCCTGGCGGAGAAGCAGAAAAGTGGAGGTGACCGGAAAGAGCCGCCAACACCGAGATGCGTCTAATGGAGGTGATGGCAACAAAAAAACATACCAGGGGTCCACAGGATTCTGACACAGGGACACAGAGTACGCCACCCCCTGGAGAAAAAACTAACTTGAGAATGGGAGCAAAAGTCTTTCTAAAAAAGGATGGAAAGGGACTGAGGATTTTGGTGGTAGATCGGCCCTTGGGACCGAAGATCCGGTCTATCTGGGAGCCTCCAGGGAGCGACCGCAATCCAGTGCTAAAAGTTACCGACACCCCCTGAGACAGGGATTCGAGAACGATGGACAGGCTTTCCTGGGCCTGGCATAAAGATGGAACCATGATGAGAATGTCTTCGAGGTACGGGAAAAACACTGGACCACTGATCCGCAGAAAGTGCATTACAGCTGCCACAATCTTTATGAAAACCCTGGGAGCGGTTGGGAGCATGAAAGGCAGGACAAACTGAAAATGGTCCTGCCCACCACAAAAAAAGCAGGAGTCTCAGATGCCTGAGAAAATAAGGACATGGAGAAAGGCGTCCATGGAGAACAGTAACTCCTGCAGTTCCAAGGAAGAGATTACTGAAAGAAGAGACTCCATAGGAGGATATAGGATGCCGAGGTGCTTACCTCTTTGAAAGCGGCTGGTCGGGTTTTCCCGTTCCCTGGAAAAAACCTCCTCAAATTCCTTATGAGGGGCAAAGACCTTAGGAGTTGGTCTCGACCGTCTAAATGAAACCGCCTATTCTGCGGGTTCCATAGCGGTATCCTTAATGTTAAAGGTCTGGTTTACAGCTACAATGAGGCTCTGGACCATGTCACTCAGAGGTCCGGTCAGAGTCCGTGTCCAAGGAAACCTTGAACAGGACATCCGAAACCGCCACAGCTGAGTTTGGAGAGGAGGATAGGGAAGATGATGTCCGCTGGGAGAGGCAAGGAGGAGAGAGGGAGCGGGAGGAAGACCTTAAAATGACGCTCCTGCCTAGAACTCTAACGGCCCCAGTTGGAAGACACTGCCGGTGAATCCTGCGATCCACTGGCGACTGCGGATGGAAGGATAGGCAATGTCAAGAACGGACACCAGGGTCTGTGACACCTTGGTGAGGTCCACCACAGATTGTGACTAAGCAGAAACCCACACTGTGGTAGGAGGACCTCTCACCGGGGTAGTAGGGGACTTCAGGGTAGCAGGCATGGGGGGCTGCAGCAGTCCTGACAGAGGGAAAGAACTGACCTGAATGGAGTTTGCAATTATATGAAGAGCAGACAAAGTGTGTGACAAAAGTAGAAGAAGAAGCAGGAGGGCGAGAGCGCTCTCCTTTAGGATTAGGCATGATAAGAAGCAGGCCCACTAACTAATGCCAGACGGTTAGGGGACAGAAACATATATGCTGAGGGGAGTGTCAGTCTGCAGAGCACAGCTACTCATAGTAGGATTCAGGTACTGAAGACTGCTCCCAGGCTGTCCAGGAAACAAGCAGGGCGATTGCGGAAGATGCAGAGTTCCCTGCAGAGAGGTGACACCTTCCGGGTCCAGATGCCAGAAAATTGAGACCGCAGAGTGGAAGAGAAGGATCCACAGAGCAGAAAAGAGCGTGTAGAATAAGCGCCACTGCAGAGAGAGAAGCGGGCATGACCCAAAAAAGACCGCTGGAAGACGAGGGGGCGTGACAGCGACGTGTGGGAGAAGACGCCCGTCTAATGCTGTCGGGAGAATCAGGCGGAATCAACCGCTGGAGAGAGAAGAGGGGGTGTACCAGTGACAGGTGGGAGACAAGGCCGCCGAAGATTATGGAAAGAGGGGGCAGGGCTAATCGCCAGGACTAGGCCGTGCTGAAATCAGGGCCTAGATTTAGAAAGGGGGACAGCCGAGACGGGGATGGTAGCACGCAGGCCCAGAAATTACCTGTAAGGTAACCCTGCGCCCCCAATGGAGCTGGAAATAAGAGGAAAACAGGCTCCATATAGACCAAAAGAGGGTCTTATACAGAGAATAAGGACTAAAATGAGGGTTTAGGGGGGGGGGGGGATAGAAAGACCTCGTACTTCCTACTATATACTCTGACTTCACCCTCATGTCCATTTCTTCTTTAATTTTCCTTTTTACCAGAGTCTTCTCCTCTACACCTCTGGAAAACTGATGGAGACAAGAAAGGAGAAGTTCCTTTCCAGAAGATGCATCCGTGTCTCCTAAAACCGACAGGCTCTGGTGGGCGAGTGGGTAGGAGGGGCCAGGACCAATCATCAAATCACCTAAACACTCATGTGTTAGGGGTTGGGGTCCTGCCGACTAGACATATGAAGATACGGGGTGGCAGTACACATCTTACTCAGTCTCTACGTGGGAGTACAGATGTGATTGTTCACCCTGTATCACTCCAGAGGTAAAAAGAAGATCCATCTGAAAAAGAAGAGACGTTACTGGAAAATGCCAAAAACCAAGGTAGATATGGGTCTAGTGAAAGACCCGTGTCCACCTCCTACTGACACTAAGCTAAACTGATTAACCTAGTTCCGGTTGGTGGGGTGTATACTGCAGAGGAGGAGCTAACTTTTTGGTGCATAGTGTCAGCCTCCTAGTGACAGCAGCAAACACCCATGGTTTCCAGAGATATGTCACACAAAATACTTAATAAGTAACATTTCCCACATGTCTACTTTACATCAGCACAATTTTGGAACCAGAATTTTTTTTGTTAGGGAGTTATAAGGGTTAAAAGTTGACCAGCAATTTCTCATTTTTACAACACCAATTTTTTTTTAGGAACCACATCTCATTTGAAGTAATTTTGAGAGGTCTATATGATAGAAAATACCCAAGTGTGACACCATTCTAAAAACTGCACCCCTCAAGGTGCTCAAAACCACATTCAAGAAGTTTATTAACCCTTCAAGTGTTTCACAGGAATTTTTGGAATGTTTAAATAAAAATGAACATTTAACTTTTTTTTTTTTTTCCACACAAAATTTACTTCAGCTCCAATTTGATTTATTTTACCAAGGGTAACAGGAGAAAATGGACCCCAAAAGTTGTTGTGCAATTTGTCCTGAGTACGCCGATACCCCATATGTGGGGGTAAACCACTGTTTAGGCGCATGGCAGAGCTCGGAAGGGAAGGAGCGCAGTTTGACTTTTCAATGCAAAATTGACTGGAATTGACATGGGACACCATGTTGCGTTTGGAGAGCCACTGCTGTGCCTAAACATTGAAACCCCCCACAAGTGACACCATTTTCGAAAGCAGACCCCTTATGGAACTTATCTAGATGTGTGGTGAACACTTTGACCCACCAAGTGCTTCACAGAAGTTTATAATGCAAAGTCGTAAAAAAAAAAAAATCATATTTTCACAAAAATGATCTTTTTGCCTCCAATTTTTTATTTTCCCAAGGGTAAGAAGAAATTGGACCCCAAAAGTTGTTGTGCAATTTGTCCTGAGTACGCCGATACCCCATATGTGGGGGTAAACCACTGTTTAGGCGCATGGCAGAGCTCGGAAGGGAAGGAGCGCCATTTGACTTTTCAATGCAAAATTGACTGGAATTGAGATGGGACGCCATGTTGCGTTTGGAGAGCCCCTGATGTGCCTAAACATTGAAACCCCCCAAAAGTGACCCCATATTGGAAACTAGACCCCCAAGGAACTTCTCTTGATGTGTTGTGAGAACTTTGAACCCCCAAGTGTTTCACTACAGTTTATAACGCAGAGCCGTGAAAATAAAATAGGGATTTTTGGTTACTCACCGTAAAATCCTTTTCTCCAAGACGCTCATCGGGGGACACAGGACTGTGGGTGTATGCTTCTGCCGCCAGGAGGCTGACACTAAGTAAACTTAAAAAAAAAAAAAATTAGCTCCTCCTCCATCGTATACACCCTGACACTGGCTACCAGAGACTCCAGTTTGGTGCAAAAAGCAGTAGGAGAACAAAAGAAAACACAAAAAATAATATAACAGCATAAATACAGAAAACTTATGTCTAGAAAAGATCCTACTGACTAATGTAATCAGATATAACCAAAGCAGCCATAAGGCTACCAGGGAGGGAGCTGTGTCCCCCAATGAGCGTCTTGGAGAAAAGGATTTTACGGTGAGTAACCAAAAATCCCTATTTCTCCTTCGCCTCATTGGGGGACACAGGACTGTGGGATGTCCTAAAGCAGTCCCTGGGTTGGAAAAATCACTCACCAGAAAAAGACATCCAGATAATGTTTGTCTATAAATGCGCCACTGCCGCTTGAAGAATTCTTCTACCCAGACTTGCATCTGCAGTGGTCTGGGAATGGACATTATAATGTTTGACAAATGTATGCAGACTAGACCAGGTCGCAGCCTTGCAAACCTGTTCTGCTGAGGCCTGGTGCCGAACGGCCCAGGGAGCCCCCACTGCTCTAGTCGAATGAGCCTTGATTCCGGCCGGAACCGTCATGCCCATGGAGCGATAAGCCTCCTGAATGGTCGCCCTTATCCATCTGGCCAGGGTAGATTTTGAAGCCGCGCATCCCTTCCTGCGACCCTGCGGAAGGACAAATAGAGCATCCGTCTGGCGAAAGGGGGCCGTACGGGAAACGTACCTCCTCAGAGCCCTCACCAGATCCAACGTATGGAGAGCCTTTTCTACACGGTGCGTAGGTGCCGGACAAAGAGAGGGCAGAACAATATCTTCATTAATGTGAAATGATGAAACAACCTTCGGCAAAAAGGATGGAGCTGGTCTGAGCACCACCTTGTCCTGATGAAATCGCAAAAAAGGAGGACAAGAAAGAGCTGCCAGCTCCGATACCAGTCTTATGGACGTTATGGCTACTAAAAATACAACTTTCCAAGAGAGAAACATCAAAGAAACCTCTTGAAGAGGCTCAAAAGGAGCGTCCTGTAAAGCCCTTAAGACCAGATTAAGGTCCCAAGCTTCCAAAGGAGTCTTATAAGGAGGGACCTTATGAGCGACTCCTTGGAAAAAAGTCCTGACTTGACGATTAGGAGCAATCCTGCGTTGAAAAAGTACTGATAAAGCCGAAACCTGCCTTTTAAGGGTACTCGGAGCCAGCCCAGAATCCAGACCTGCTTGAAGGAAGGCTAGAATGTTAGGAACGGAGAAACGCAAAGGGGGCAGCCCGCGTTCTCTACACCAGGAAAGAAACACCTTCCAAGTGTGATAATAAATCCTGGCCGAAACGGACTTACGTGCACTGATCAAGGTATCAGCCACTTTTTGAGAAAAACCAGCCTGAGTTAAAACCCAAGATTCAACGGCCAGGCGGTCAAACGTAGGACCTCTGAGTTCTGGTGGTAGATCGGCCCTTGAGATAGAAGATCTGGCCGATCGGGGAGCCGCCAAGGAACCCCGGCTAGAAGTTGTACTAGGTCTGCATACCAGGTCCGTCGTGGCCAATCCGGAGCAATCAGGATGGCCGGCACTCTCTCTGATTTGATCTTCTTGATTACTCTCGGGAGCAGTGCCAGAGGTGGGAACAGATAAGAGAGATGAAATTGGTTCCAAGACAGTACCAGCGCATCCACGGCGATAGCCTGGGGATCTCGGTACCGAGAGACAAAACTGGGCACCTTGGCATTCACCTTGGACGCCATTAGATCCACGTCTGGAGTTCCCCAAAGATGGCATATCTGCAAAAAAACCTCGGGGTGGAGAGACCATTCCCCGGAGGCTAGACCCTGACGGCTTAGGAAATCTGCCGCCCAGTTTTCTTCGCCCGGAATGTGGACCGCTGAGATCACAGAGTGATTTCTCTCCGCCCAGAGTAGAATCAGTTTTACCTCCTGCATGGCTGCCTTGCTGCGGGTGCCCCCCTGGTGATTTATGTAGGCTACCGCTGTAGCGTTGTCCGACTGAATCCGGACAGGGCGACCCGCCAGAAGATGGTGAAAACGTAACAAGGCTAGCCGGACCGCTCGAATCTCTAAGATATTGATGGGGAGTTCTGATTCCCGAGGAGACCAGCGTCCCTGAGCTGTGTGATGGAAGAACACTGCTCCCCAACCCAGGAGACTGGCATCTGTTGTGACCACTAGCCAATTGGTTGGGGGAAAGGGCTTCCCCCTGAGAAGAGATGAGCTGTTTAGCCACCAAGCGAGAGCCTGTCTGGTCTGAAAAGACAACCGAAAATTGCGGTTGAGAGAGAGGATTTTTGTTCCATGCTGATAGGATTGCACGTTGGAGGGGTCGAAGATGAAATTGTGCAAACGGGACCGCCTCTATGGTTGCAACCATCTTTCCTAACACCCTCATCCCGGACCGAATCGTATGAGGGTATGGTTGTAGAAGGTTCCTCACTTCCCGCTGAAGGGCTAGGACCTTGTCCTGGGGAAGGATAGTTAAGGCTTGAGAGGTGTCGAAGGTCATGCCTAAGAAAGAGATTTTTCGAGACGGCCGTAGAGATGACTTTCTTAAATTTACCAACCAACCTAGACGGGAAAGGGTGTCCAGAGTGATGTCGACATTTTCCTTGCAAGACTGAAATGTCGGACCCTTGATCAGCAGATCGTCTAGGTATGGCAAGACAACTATACCTCGGGAGTGCAGAATGGACACCACAGTCGACATGACTTTTGTGAACACCCTGGGAGCGGAAGCCAGTCCGAAAGGTAATGCCGTGAACTGGAAGTGTAGATTGTTTACGGCAAACCGTAGAAATCTTTGATGAGGCGGAAAGATGGGAATATGAAGATAAGCATCCTGAATGTCTACTGAGGCCAAAAATTCTCCCTTTTCCAGAGAGGCGATGACCGACCGCAGAGACTCCATCCGAAAGTGTCGAACGCGGACAAACTTGTTTAAGAGTTTGAGATCTAGAATAGGCCTCACTGCTCCATCCTTTTTGGGCACTACAAAAAGATTGGAATAAAAGCCCTGGAATCTTTCTTCCTTTGGAACAGGAGAAATGACACCGCTGATACGGAGAGACTCTATGGAATTGAACAAGCTTTGACGAAGAGATTTGCACTTGGGAAGACGGGATGGGAAGAACCGGGGAGGAGGAAGGCAGACCAGCTCTATTTTGTAACCTGAAGATATGAGCTCTGCCACCCACTGGTCGTGGATTACCTGAAGCCAGACCTGGCGAAATAAAAGTAGACGTCCGCCTACCCTTTTGGAGATGCCCGGAAGAGGCCTCCAGTCACTTGGCCGAAAATCTTTGCGTCCTAGATCCTCTAGATCTAAAAGACTGGGGACGCATTCTTCTCCCCTGACTGGCCGAATAAGGGGCCCGACTGTCTCGGTCCTGATTGGGCCGACCCTGCGCAGGAGAACCTGATGCTGGGGCCCATCTGACATAGCGAAAGGTTCTAAAGCGAGCCTGAAAATGGCACCGAAAAGGCTATCTGGCCCTCTGCTGAGGAAGGAATTTACTTTTCCCTCCTGTGGAGTCAGAAATGAGCTGATCCAGCTTTTCTCCGAACAAACGACCACTCTGATACGGCAGGGATGTAAGAGATTTCTTAGAGGTAGAATCAGCCCGCCAGGACCTTAACCAAAGGGCCCTTCTGATGGCAATAGCATTAGAAGCAGCCGAGGAAGCACAATCTGCCGCATCCAGAGATGCGTTAATCAGATAGCTACCGGCCATAGCTACCTGAGAAGACATTTCAGCCAATTCTGCTGACACATTACCTTCCTGGAGAGCCTTAGATAACGAGTCAGACCAAGATATCATAGCCCTGGCAACCCAGGTTGCCGCAAAAGAAGGAAAAAGTGCTGAGCTTGAGGCCTCAAAGATGGAACGAGCCAAGCTCTCTAAGACGATCCGTAGGATCCTTAATCGATGAGCCGTTAGGGAGAGATAGTAACGTGTTAGAGGCTAAACGGGACACTGGAGGATCTACAGAAGGATTTTCTGCCCAATCACTACAAAGTTCCGAAGGAAAAGGATACCTAGCCTTCAGAGCTCTTTGCCCTGAAAAGCGTTTGTCCGGGTGCTCCCTATTGCATCGAATGAGGTCCTCGAACTCAGGATGAGAGGAAAAAACCCTATGGGCCCGTTTAGACCGCTTAAATGAGACCTTATGATCAGAGGAAGAGACGAGCTCGTCTTCTATCCCTAAAGACTGATTGACAGCTTCAATTAGGCTGTCTACTGACTCCTGAAACCCAGGTTTATCAAAATTAAGAGACCCTTCTGACTCGTAGTCAGTCTCAACTTCACCGCTTTCTGCAGGGGAAGGAGAGCGAGATACGGAACTCCAGGATGCGGAAGCACCTGAGTGCCTGGGAGACGCTTTGCGAATCCGCTTTCCATGCGTCTGTCGAGTGAGAGCGCGCCCCCTGCAGGCCGCAGACTCCTGAGACCCCGAGGCCCTCTCTGAGACAGGCGGATTACCGGTCCCGACCGCCGGGGTCTGCAGAGATTTGATCGCTTCAGTAAGGGACGCCATGGATTGTGACAAGGACGTGACCCATTCCGGAGGAGCTACCACAGCATCTGGCTGAGGGACCGGAGCTGGAGAGACTACTGGAGGACTGGCAGGGGGGGGTTCCTGGACACGTTCAGGGTCACAGGCCTCACAGAGGCGATTACTTTGGGCATGTGGAAAAAGGGCACTACAAGATACACAACTGGTAAAAAGAACCGTGTGAGTCTTAACCCTTCTAGACATAATGATCCGTAATGCTATACCCAGGGCCAGAGACTGGGAAAAAAGGAATGCTTCAGCCAGATGGAGGGAGAAGCACTTACCCCAGTCCTGTGTCCCCACGAGTACCGAGATGGATCCTCAAAGCATGATGCTGAGCCCAAAAGCACTGTCTTATATGCATAGCAGGCCTTAGGGGGGAGGGACCGCCAAACGATGCTGCGGCCTGGAGCAGGCCCGAAGCCGGGGCCTCAATTTTTCCCCCCTTAGAGCGAGGAGAGCCGGAACCGGAAGTGACGCGCCGGAAGGGGCGGAGCCCCACAGCGCGGTCCGAAGGCCGGAAGTCCCGGCTCCAGGAAGCTGCTCCACGCCCGAAGCGGCCAGGCAGAGCCGATGCCTCTGGGGGGACAGCGGCGCCGATCCTAATGCCGCGCGCCGCCGGACCACGCTGCAGCGTCTGCGCCACAGCGTCGCCCGACATAACGCCACAGCGCCGGACAACGCCGCAGCGCCACAGATCCAACGCCCCAGCGCCGGATCACGCCGCAGCGCAGCAGTCCCAACGCAGCAGCGCCGGACCACGCCGCAGCGTCGCCACACCAAGACGCCGGCCTCGGCAGCGCTGAAAAAAAACGCACCGCACTCCCGGAGGACACAGCCGCCGGACCCCGCAGGTAATGCCAGGAGCCCCCCCATCATACCGCACTATCGAGGGGTAGAACCAATGACGGTGCAGGAACCCTATCTCCATTATCCCCAGGATAAGGAGAGGGACCGTCCACCACCCCAGCTAACACCGCAAGGGTGTAGAATTCAGGGGGGAACACACGGACATCTTATGGGCACCTGTACAGCCTGGAGTCTAGGTACCTCAGGGTGGTCAGGGCTAAGTCCGGTGAAAAATCCCACGTCGCGGGGAAGGATACGTGGAGAAATTCGCACGTACTTGCCCGTTGATGGTTTGGGGAGATCGGACCCTCAAAAAGGTCCGTTGCCCCTTCACTCCAAAGATGTTGAAAAATCGGGTCCATCGATCCAGGACCCAGAGATGTGCCTCCTTGAGACACTAAGCATAAACTGGAGTCTCTGGTAGCCAGTGTCAGGGTGTATACGATGGAGGAGGAGCTAATTTTTTTTTTTTAAGTTTACTTAGTGTCAGCCTCCTGGCGGCAGAAGCATACACCCACAGTCCTGTGTCCCCCAATGAGGCGAAGGAGAAAATTATTTTTTAGCCCCCAGTTTTGTATTTTCCCCAAGGGTAACAGGAGAAATTTTGAAAGCTATAATCTTTCCATATTTTGGTCCACAGAGTCATGTGAGGTCTTGTTTTTTGCAGGACGAGTTGACGTTTTTATTGGTAAAATTTTCTGGCACGTGACATTTTTTGATCGCTTTTTATTCCGATTTTTGTGAGGTAGAATGACCAAAAACCAGCGATTGATGAATTTCTTTTTTTTTGGGGGGGGGGGGGGTGTTTATACCATTCCATGTTTGGTAAAATGGATAAGGCAGTTTTATTCTTCGGGTCAGTACGATTACAGCGATACCTCATTTATATAATTTTTTTATGTTTTGCCGCTTTTATATGATTAAAAACTATTTTATAGAAAAAATAATTATTTTTGCATCACTTTATTCTGAGGACTATACCCTTTTTATTTTTTCGCTGATGCTGTATGGCGGCTCGTTTTTTGCGGGACAAGATGACGTTTTCAGCGGTACCATGGTTATTTATATCCGTCTTTTTGATCACGTGTTATTCCACTTTTTGTTCGGCGGTATGATAAAGCGTTGTTTTTTGCCTTTTTTTTACCGTGTTCACTGAAGGGGTTAACTAGTGGGACAGTTTTATAGGTGGGGTCATTACGGACGCGGCGATATTAAATATGTGTACCTTTGTTTTTTTATTGTTTAGAAATAGGGATTTTTGTGTTACTCACCGTAAAATTCCTTTCCTCCGAGACGCTCATTGGGGGACACAGGACTGTGGGTGTATGCTTCTGCCGCCAGGAGGCTGACTCTAAGTAAACTTGAAAAAAGTTAGCTCCTCCTCCGACGTATACACCCCGACACTGGCTACTGGAGACTCCAGTTCGGTGCAAAAGCAGTAGGAGAACAAAACACGAGAATTAATATAACACCATAAATACAGAAAACTTATGTCTAGAAAAAGTCCTACTGACTGACAAAATCAGATATAGCCAAAGCAGCCACCAGGCTATCAGGGAGGGAGCTGTGTCCCCAAATGAGCGTCTCGGAGAAAAGGATTTTACGGTGAGTAACACAAAAATCCCGGTTTCTCCTTCGCCTCATTGGGGGACACAGGACTGTGGGATGTCCCATAGCAGTCCCTGGGAGGGAAATTAACTCGCCAGTAAAAGTTATCCTTATAAGTGCGTTACCGCCGCTTGAAGAATCTTTCTACCCAGACTTGCATCTGCAGAGATCTGGGAGTGGACATTATAATGTTTGACAAAAGTATGCAAACTAGACCAGGTTGCAACTTTGCAAACTTGTTCTGCTGAGGCCTGGTGCCGAATCGCCCAGGAAGCCCCCACTGCTCTAGTGGAGTGAGCTTTGATTCCAGCCGGAATCATTATGCCCTTGGCGCGATAGGCCTCCTAAATGGCAGCTCGTATCCACCTGGCCAGAGTAGATTTCGAGGCCGCGCATCTCTTCCTGCGACCTTCTGGAAGGACAAACAGAGCATCTGTCTGGCGGAAAAGAGCCGTCGGGAAGTGTATCTCCTCAGAGCTCTCACTAGGTCCAACGTATGGAGAGCTTTTTCTACACGGTGCGTAGGTGCTGGACAAAAGGAGGGAAGAAGTATATCCTCATTAATGTGGAAAGAGGAAACAACCTTCAGAAGAAAGAAAGGAAGGTGCTGGTCTGAGCACTACCTTGTCCTGATGAAAACGTAGAAAGGGAGTACGACAGGAGAGGGCTGCCAGCTCTGATACCCGCCTTATGGAAGTTATGGCCACTAAAAATACGACTTTCCAAGAAAGGAAAGTCAAGGAAATATCTTGAAGAGGCTCAAAAGGAGCCTCCTGCAAGGCCGTTAAGATCAAATTAAGGTCCCAAGCTTCCAAAGGAGTTTTATAAGGAGGGACCTTATGATCGACTCCCTGAAAAAAGTCCTGACCTGACGGTTAGTGGCAATCCTACGCTGAAAAAGGACCAATAAGGCTGAAATCTGCCTTTTAAGGGAACTTTGAGCAAGCCCTGAATCCAGGCCCGCTTGGAGGAAGGCTAAAATATTTGGGACGGAGAAACGCAAAGGAGGTAGCCTGCGCTCTCTACACCAAGAGAGGAAAACTTTCCAAGTGTGATGATAAATTCTGGCCGAAACAGGTTTGCTTGCGCTGATCATGGTATCTGCTACCTCTTGGGAGAACCCTGCCTGAGTTAAAACCTAAGATTCAACGGCCAGGCCGTCAAACGTAGGACCCCTGAGTTCTGGTGGTAGATAGGCCCTTGAGATAGATGATCCGGCCGATCAGGGAGCCGCCATGGAACCCCGGTGAGAAGCTGTACTAGGTTCGCATACCAGGTCCGACGCGGCCAATCCGGGGCGATCAGAATAGTAGGTACTCCTTCTGACTTGATCTTCTTGATAACCCTCGGGAGTAGTGCCAGAGGAGGGAACAGATAAGAGATGGAACTGGTTCCAAGTTAGTACTAGCGCATCCACGGCGAATGCCTGTGGGTCTCAGTACCGGGAGACAAACCTGGGTACCTTGGCATTCCCCTTGGATGCCATTAGATCCACGTACGGGGTCCCCCATACATGGCATATCTGCTGAAATACTTCGGGATGGAAAGACCATTCCCTGGACGCTAGAGCCTGACGGCTCAGAAAATCTGCCGCCCAGTTTTCTGCGCCCGGAATGTGGACTGCTGAAATCACAGAGTGATTGCTCTCGGCCCAGAACAGTATTTGTTTTACCTCCTGCATGGCTGCCTTGCTGCGGGTGCCCCCTTGATGATTTATGTATGCCACGGCTGTGGCGTTGTCCGATTGAATTCGGACAGGGTGACCCGCCAGAAGATGGTGAAAATGCTGCAAAGCTAGTCGAACCGCCCGAATCTCTAAGAGATTGAAGGGGAGATCTGATTCCAGAGGAGACCAGCGCCCCTGAGCTGTGTGGTGAAAAAACACTGCTCCCCAACCCTGGAGACTGGCGTCTGTTGTGACCACCAGCCAATTGGTTGGGGGAAAGGGCTTCCCCTCCCCCCCCCCCCCCCCCCCCGAGTAGGGATGAGCTGTTTAGCCACCATGAGAGAGCCTGTCTGACCTGGGGAGACAACCGAAATCTGCGGTTGAGGGAGACAGGATTCCTGTTCCACACTGTTAGGATCGCCTGTTGGAGAGGTCGAAGTTCAAACTGTGCGAATGGTACTGCTTCGACAGTTGCCACCATCCTTTCTAACACCCTCATGCAAGACCGGATCGTATGAGGGTACGGTTGCTGAAGGTTCCTCACTTCCCACCGAAGGGCTAGGACCTTGTCCTGTGGAAGGATTGATAGGGCTTGAGAGGTATCGAAAATCATGCCTAGAAAAGAGATCCTCCGAGAAGGTTGTGGGGATGACTTTATTAAAATTACTAGCCAACCCAAACGAGCAAGGGTGTCCAGAGTAATGCTGGACAATGTAATGCTGACATTTTCCCTGCAAGCTTGAAAGGTCGGCCCCTTGATCAGGAGATCGTCCAGATATGGCAAGACTACTATGCCTCGGGAGTGCAGAATGGATACCACAGTTGACATGACTTTCGTGAACACCCTGGGGGTGGAAGCCAGCCCGAAGGGTAAAGCCGTGAACTGGAAACGTAGGTTGTTTAAAGCAAACCTGAGAAACCTTTGATGAGGAGGAAAAATGGGAATATGTAGGTAGACATCCTGAATGTCTATTGAGGCCAAGAACTCTCCCTTTTTCATTGAAGGAATCACTGACGGAAGAGATTCCATCCGAAAGTGACGAACGCGGACAAACCTGTTTAAGAGTTTCAGATCTAGGATAGGCCTTACTGTTCCGTCCTTTTTGAGTACTACAAAAAGATTGGAATAAAACCCTTGAAACCTTTCTTCCCTTGGAACAGGAGAAATTACTCCGCTGAGACGAAGGGACTTTATGGAATTGAACAGGTCTTGTCGGTGGGACTCGGACCTGGGAAGATGGGATGGGAAGATGGGATGGGAAGAACCGGGGAGGAGGCTGACAGACCAGCTCTATCTTGTAACCTGAAGATATGAGCTCTCCCACCCACCGGCCGTAGATTACCTAAAGCCAGACCTGGCGAAACAGAAGTAGACGTCCGCCTACTCTGTTGGAGGCAGAAGTAGACGTCCGCCTACTCTGTTGGAAGCACTCCGAGGAGGCCTCCAGTCACTTGGCCGAAAACCTTTGAGTCCTAGCTCCTCTGGATCTAGTTGACTGGGAAAGCATTCTCCCCTGATTGGCCGTATAAGAGACCCGAACGTCTCGGTCCTGATTGGGTCGACCCTGCGCAGCAGAGCCTGATGCTGGGGCCCACCTAGCATTGCAAAAGGGTCTGAAACGGGCCTGAAATTGACGACGAAAAGGCTGTCTAATCCTCTGCTGAGGAAGGAACTTACTCTTCCCTCCTGTGGAGTCAGAAATAAGCTGATCCAGCTTCTCTCCGAATAAGCGACCCTCCCTGATACAGTAGGGTTGTAAGAGACTTTTTAGAGGTAGAGTCTGCCCTCCATGTTCTTAACCAGAGAGCCCTTCTAATGGCGATAGCGTTAGCCGCAGCCGAAGAGGCACAGTCTGCAGCATTTAAGGATGCATTGATCAGATAGCTACCAGCAAGAGCTATCAGAGATGACATTTCTGCCAACTCTGCTGGCAAATCACCTTCTTGAAGAGCCTTTGTTAAAGACTCTGACCCAAGAAATCATAGCCTTAGTAACCCAGGTTGCAGCAAAAGGAGGGAAAAGTGCAGAACTTGAAGCCTCAAAAACGGAACGAGCCAAGCTCTCTATAAGACGATCTGTAGGGTCCTTAATCGATGAGCCATTAGGGAGAGATAGCAACGTGTTAGAGGCTAAACGGGACACTGGAGGATCTACAGAAAGATTTTCTGCCCATTTACTACATAGCTCAGTAGCAAAGGGGTACCTAACCTTCAAGGCTTTTTGCCCTGAAAAACGCTTGTCCGGGTGCTCCCGATTACGCCGAATCAAGTCCTCAAACTCAGGCTGCGATCACACTAGCAGTATTTGGTCAGTATTTTAAAAACCAGGAGTGGAACAATTAGAGGAAAAGTATAAAAGAAACCTATGCACCACTTCTGAATTTATCACCCACTCCTGGTTTTGGCTTACAAATACTGATGTAAAATACTGACCAAATACTGCTAGTGTGACGGCAGCCTCAGGGTGAGAGGAAAAAAACCTATGAGCCCGTTTGACCCGTTTAAACGAGACCTTATGATCTGAGGATGAGGAGAGTTCGTCCTCTATCCCCAGGGACTGATTGACAGCCTCAAATCAGGCTATCTACAGACTCCTGAAACCCAGGCTTCTCAAAATTAAGGGACTCCTCGTCTGTCTTAACTTCCCCGCTCTCTGCTGGGGAAGGAGAACGTGATACAGAGCTCCAGGATGCCGAAGCACCTGACGGCCCGGGCGACGCTGTGCGAATCCACTTTCCACGCGTTTGTCTAGTGCAGGCACGGCCCCTGCAGGCCGAAGGTTCCAGAGACCCTGAGGCCATCTCAGAGACAGAAGGACTGCTGGCCCTGACCGCCGGGGTCTGAAGGGATTTGATTGCTTCAGTTAGGGACGCCATAGATTGCGACAAGGACGTGACCCATTCCGGCGGAGCTGCCCCAGAATCCGCTTGAGGGGCAGGAGCCGGAGAGATTGCTGGAGAGCTGGCGGGGGGGGGGGGGGGGGCTCCTGGGCGCGTTCGGAGTCGCAGGCCTCGCAGAGACGATTGCTCTGGGTGTGCGCGAATGCAGCACGACAAGCCACACAAATGGTATATAAGACCATGTGAGTTTTAACCCTTCTAGACAGTGATCTGTAAAAAGCTATACCCAGGACCTGAGACTGGGAAAAAAAAAAAAAAAAATAATGCTCCTGCCAGCTGGAGGCCGAAGCACTGTCCTGTGTCCCCATGAAAACCCGCAATGAAACGAACGCGCGATGCGGAGCCCAAAAGGAGCTCACCTTTATCCCCAGCAGACCTCAGGAGGCGGGACCGCCATCATGCGGTGCGGCCTGTAGTAGGCCAGAAGCCGGGGCCTCAATTTCTCCTTTGAGCAAAAAGGAAACCGAAATTGGAAGTAGATGCGCTGGAGGGGGCGGGGCCTCACAGCACGGTCTGCTGGGAGGAAGCCTGGGTCAGAGCGACCCTGAAGTGTTTGCTGGAGACCAGGCCAGAGCCTGAAGCCTCTGGAAAGCCACGGCGCCGGCAGTACCGGCCGAAGCGCCGGAGAAGCAGCACCGGAGACACCGCGGCGCCGGGTGCACCGCACAGCCGCGGCGCAGGACAACTACAGCAGGAGCTGTCGCCTAAACGCCGGAACACCGTCGCATAGAAAAAAAAACGTCCGAGGGATGCCAGGTAAAGCAGCATCTTTAAAGATGCATTGTGCGCCTTGTAAGGAGCCCCATTTTTTTGCCACTCCCCCCATATTGCAGGCTGCGTACCCCCGGCGTAAATCCAGCGGGGGGAGGCAAACGACGGCGCAGGCACCCTAGCTCCATTATCTGCCCAGGACAAGGAGAGGGACCGTCTATCACCCCATCTATCACCGCAGCGGAGCAGAGGTGTAGAAATAGGGGGGGGGGGGGGTGTCACACGGACATCAAACGGGCACCTGTACAGCCCAGGGTCTAAATACCTTAGGGTGGTCAGGGCCAAGTCCGGTAAGGGATCCCACGTCGCGGGAAAGGATACGTGGAGGAACTCGCACGAGCTTGCCCGTTGTTGGTTTGGGGAGATCGGACCCTCAAAGGGGTCCGTCACCCCCTCAATCCATACAAAGTGATGAAGAAAAAAGGGTCCAAAGGATCCGGGACCCAGAGGTGTGCCTCCTTGAGACACTAAGCATGAACTGGAGTCTTCAGTAGCCAGTGTGAGGGTGTATATGTCGGTGGATGAGCTAACTTTTTTTCAAGTTTACTTAGTGTCAGCCTCCTGGGGGGGGGGGGGATGGAGGGAGCTGGGGGCATCATGTTATAGGGTCAGATCACTGATCTGACACTTTGCAGAGCACTGACATGCAGGGCTGCAGGCTTACCAGCGCTTGCTCTGAGCAGGCGCTGGTAAGCCACCTCCTTGCAGGACCGGGATGCAGCCCCGCAGCCATTTTGGATCCGGGCCTGCAGGGAGAAGAAGGTGGGAGACCCTCGGAGCAACACGATCACATCGCGTTGCTCCGAGGGTTTCAGGGAAGCTCGCAGGGAGCCCCCTCCCTGCGCGATGCTTCCCTATGCTGCCGGAACACTGCGATCGTGTTTGATCGCAGTGTGCCGGGGGGTTAATGTGCCAGGGGCAGTCCGTGACCACTCCTGGCACATAGTACGCAGTTGACATCCGGCACTATCCCGTCACTGGGAATTAAGTCCCAGGTCACCTCGACGGGATAGTACGTCATATGGGATTCATGGGTTAAGGGTAGGTTAATTTTAACATTGAGAGATAGAATATCAAAAATAAAATCCCGTAAAACACATTGTATAAATTTATTTGCATTTTCCAGTGAGAAATAAGTATTTGATCCCTCTGGCAAACAAGACTTAATACTTAGTGGGAAAACCCTTGTTGGCAAGCACAGCAGTCAGATGTTTTTTGTCGTTGATGATGAGGTTTGCGCACACGTCAGGAGGAATTTTGGTCCACTCCTCTGTGCATATCATCTCTAAATCATTAAGATTTTGAGGCTGTCACTTGGCAACTCGGAGCTTCAACTCCATCCATAAGTTTTCTATGGGATTAAGGTCTGGAGACTGGAAAGGCCATTCCATGACCTTAATGTGCTTCTTTTTGAGCCACTCCTTTGTTGCCTTGGCTGTATGTTTTGGGTCATTGTCTAGCTGGAAAACCCAACCACGACCCATTTTTAATGTCCTGGCGGAGGGAAGGAGGTTGTACTCAGGATGTTAAGGTACATGGCTCCATCCATTCTCCCATTGATGTGGTGAAGTAGTCCTGTGCCCTTAGCAGAGAAACACCCCCAAAACAAATATTTCTACCTCCATGCTTGACAGTGGGGATGGTGTTCTTTGGGTCATAGGCAGCATTTCTCTTCCTCCAAATACAGGGAAACCTCAATATTTGTCTAATCTGACCACAGCACCTTCTCCAAATCACTCACAGAATCATCCAGGTGTTCATTGGCAAACTCCAGATGGGCCAGCACATGTGCCTTCTTGAGCAGGGGGCTTTGCGGGCACTGCAGGATTTTAAACCTTTATGGTGTAATGTGTTACCAATGGTTTTCTTTGTGACTGTGGTCCCAGCTGCCTTGAGATCATTAACAAGTTCTCCCCATGTAGTTTGCGGCTGATCTCTCACCATCCTCATGATCAAGGATACCCCACGAGGTGAGATTTCGCATGGTGTCCCAGATCGATGTCGATTGACAGTCACTTTGTAATTCTTCCATTTTCTTACGATTGCACCAACAGTGTCTCCTTCTCACCTAGTGTCTTACTTATGGTGTTGTAGCCCATTCCAGTTTTGTGCAGGTCTATGATCTTGTCCCTGACATCCTTATAAAGCTCTTTGGTCTTGCCCATGTTGTAGAGGTTAGAATCTGACTGATTAATTGAGTCTGTGGACAGGAGTATTTTACAAAGGTGACTATGTAATACAGCTGTCTTTAATGCAGGTAAGGAGTTGATTAGGAGCATCTAACTGGTCTGTAGGAGCCAGAACTCTTAATGGTTGGTAGGGGATCCAATACTTATTTATCAATGCAAAATGCAAATACATTTATATAATTTATACAATATGATTTTCTGGCTTTTATTTTTGATAATCAATATTAAAATTCACCTACCCTTAAAATTATAGGCTGTTCATGTCTTTGTCAGTGGGCAAACTTACAAAATCAGCAAGGGATCAAATACCGTATATACTCGAGTATAAGCCGAGATTTTCAGCCCAAATTTTTGGGCTGAAAGTGCCCCTCTCGGCTTATACTCGAGTCACGGTGGGCAGCAGGGTCGGCGGGTGAGGGGGAAAGGGCGCTGAGGCATACTCACCTAGTCCCGGCGCTCCTGACGCTCCCCCTGCCCGTCCCACGGTCTCCGGGTGCCGCAGCTCTTCCCCTGTTCAGCAGTCACGTGGGACTGCTCATTAGAGAAATGAATATGGACTCCACTCCCATAGGGGGTGGAGCCGCATATTCATTCCTCTGAGCGGTGCCAGTGACAGGAAGAGCTGCGGCACTCGAAGACAGTGTGACAGGCAGGGGCAGCGTCAGGAGCGGCGGGACTAGGTGAGTGTTTTATATTCACCTGTCCGCGTTCCACACACCGGGCGCCGCTCTGTCTTCGCGTCCTCTTGCACTGACTGTTCAGGTCAGAGGGCGCGATGACGCATATAGTGTGCACGGCGCCCTCTGCCTGATCAGTCAGTGCAGAGAGACGCCGGGACGGGACGCTGGGGAGCTGCAAGCAAGAGGTGAGTATGGCATTTTTTTTTTTATTATTATTATTGCAGCAGCAGTAACGGCACAGCTTTATACGGAGCATCTATGGGGCAAAAATGAACGGCGCAGAGCACTACATGGCACAGCTATGGGGCAAGAATGAACGGTGCAGAGCACTATATGGCACAGCTATGGGGCAAGAATGAACGGTGCAGAGCACTATATGGCACAGCTATGGGGCAAGAATGAACGGTGCAGAGCATTATATGGCACAGCTATGGGGCAAGAATGAACGGTGCAGAGCACTATATGGCACAGCTATGGGGCAAGAATGAACGGTGCAGAGCATTATATGGCACAGCTATGGGGCAAGAATGAACGGTGCAGAGCACTATATGGCACAGCTATGGGGCAATAATGAATGGTGCAGAGCACTATATGGCACAGCTATGGGGCAAGAATGAACGGTGCAGAGCATTATATGGCACAGCTATGGGGCCATAATGAATGGTGCAGAGCACTATATGGCACAGCTATGGGGCAATAATGAACGGTGCAGAGCACTATATGGCACAGCTATGGGGCAATAATGAACGGTGCAGAGCACTATATGGCACAGCTATGGGGCCATAATGAACGGTATGGAGCATCTATTTTTATTTTTGAAATTCACCGGTAGCTGCTGCATTTTCCACCCTAGGCTTATACTCGAGTCAATAAGTTTTCCCAGTTTTTTGTGGCAAAATTAAGGGGGGGTGGGGAGGGGTCGGCTTATACTCGGGTCGGCTTATACTCGAGTATATACGGTACTTATTTCCCCCACTGTATGTAGCAGCGGTGTCCTGTTTCCATACACTTTTTGCAGATCTTCACGACAGGTCATCAATATCAAAGTGGTAGAAAACCCTTTGAAGCACTTGTAGATGGATGTACTTGGTGATCAAGTGTCTGTAAGACCCCGTGTATAGGGTCCCACATTTCAGATTGATATATCCAGTACAGGTGCTCACGTTACCTGCGGATCATAATGATTTTGCCCACAGCCCGATAATAAATCCATCCTTGCAGCAGGGTTGGATTGTATGTTCCCTGGATTAGCACAGGTCGCTTTCGAGATATTCGTCTTAGGAGCCGGTCTGTAATTTCCTTCACTACAGAGTCCTGTATAATGAAAAAAAAAAAAAAAAAAAAAAAAGGAAGAAAATCAGAAATAAGAAAACATTTCAGTAACGAGATGCATTCAGGATTGTGTACATATCTGTCCGAGAATGCGCGGACTGCCCGCGGGTCTCCTGACCCGAGAAGGACAGGTTCAAAGAAATACATGACGCTGTATGGAGACCCACGGCCAGTCCGGCCATCGCTGTCCGATCTCAGACTGATTTTCACGGAGATCTGAATGCTGCCATAAGATTACCTCCCTATACTTAGGACTGAAAAGCCAAGGACCAGAAATCGCCATGATGCAGTGAAGATTACACCTGTAACATGTGGCACCATGGTCACAGAAATCAGTCTCAAAATAATAAGGCCAAGTTCACATTTGCATGTGTCCGCAGCATATCTGCATGTGCAAACGAATGCCAAAACACATGCAAAAGCATGCTTATGCCTGAGCATCATCTTGCGCATGACGCAAACTAAAAGGCTTTGTTTAAATGCTTTTTTTTTTTATGCACATGGTAGGGGCAGTGACATTTTCTGGACATGCGCAGTATAAAGTACACATGCGTATCGAACGCATGCGTACGCATGTCCTTGCGTACCAATGCGTTCCCATAGACTATAATGTGTATTTTGGACCCAATCATTCGTAAGCGGACGATTGCGAAATATTTGATGCCTCAAAAAATGCAACATGTTGCGTTCGCTGGACCCCGCCGCACACCTCAAAATGACACATGCGTATGCATGCAAAAACATGTCACTGCGTACATAATGTTAAAGGTATGTACGCATGACACATGAGGATCGTACGCTGTGCACACAGACGCAAATGGGAACCCGGCCTAAGACAGGGGCTTAGAAGTTAAGCCCCATAGAAGTCTGTGGCCCTACTAGTGTGCACTCAAAGTCAGCAGTTCATACAACTGATTGATCCATATCATAGAATGGTAGAGTTGGAAGGGACCTCCTGGATCATCTGGTCCCAACCCCTGCTCAAAGCAGGATTCATTAAACCATCTCAGACAGATGTCTGTCCAGCCTCTGTTTGAAGACTTCCATTGAAGGAGATCTCACCACCTCTCGTGGCAGCCTGTTCCACTCATTGATCATCCTCACTGTCAAAAAGTTTTTTCTAATATCTAATCTGTCTCCTCCAGTTCAGTTTCATCCCATTGCTTCGAGTCTTTCCATGTGCAAATTAGAACAAAGATGATCCTTCTACAATGTGACAGCCCTTGAGATATTTGTAGACAGATATTAAGTCTCCTCTCAGTCTTCTTTTTTGGAAGCTAAACATTTCCAAATCCTGTAAACGTTCATCATAGTACATGGTTTGCAGACCGGTCACTATTCTGGTCACTCTTCTCTGAACTTGCTCTAGTTTGTTGATGTCTGTTAAAATGTGGTGCCCAAAACTGGACCCAGTATTCCATATGAGGTCATATTCCCCTATAGTATCCAAATCTACAATAATCATCATCTTACTAGATCAGCGCAGGCCCCACTGCAGGGATCCCCATTGATTACAACAACAAGGGACTTGTGTTCCCTTTCTTCCCTGACCACGGACAGGAGCGATCAGTCTCACACACTCGCTGCTGCGCTAGAATCATCACCCCCATAAAGAAAGAATGGAGCGACAGGACGCATGCGACTGGAAGCAATCCTGCAGCCAGGGCAACACAGGAGAGGAGACCCCTGCTCCAGTCCTGGCGGTGGGGACAACTTGATCTAAATTTATTTGGAGACTGGAAAAAAAAATCTCTTTAAGGCCGGTTTCACAGTCAGTGGCTCTGGTACGTGAGGTGTCAGTTTCCTCACGTACCGGAGACACTGACTCACGTAGACACATTAAAATCAATGTCTCTCTGCACATGTCAGCGTGTTTTCACGGACCGTGTGTCCGTTTGGAAAAAACGGAGACATGTCAGTGTTCGTGGGAGCGCATGGATCACACGGACCCATTAAAGTCAATGGGTCCGTGTAAAACACGTACCGCACACGGATGTTGTCCGTGTGCAGTCCGTGTGCCGTGCAGGAGACAGCGCTACTGTAAGCGCTGTCCCCCCCGCGTGTGATGCTGAAGCCCCATTCATTTCTTCTCTCCAGCAGCGTTTGCTGGAAAGAAGTAATGAATAATCTTTTTTTTTTTAATTTATTTTTGTTTTTAAAGTAAAGTTGCCGGTAATCTGCCCCCTCCCACCCCCTGTGTGCCCCCCTCGCTGGCATTAAAATACTTACCCAGCTCCCTCGGCGCGTACATCCTCTCAGCGTCGCTGCTTGTCCTGTATGAGCGGTCACGTGGTGCCGCACATTACAGTGATGAATATGCGGCTCCACCTCCCATAGGGCACCTCCCATGCCGCACGTGTGCCACACTGATGTTCAACGTAAGCACACGGACATGGATAATTCCGGTACCGATTTTTCCGGTACCGGAATTATCTGGACGTGCGAGACTGTCCTAAGGGAACATATGAACTAACCAGTTGCATGCTTAGGTCATAGAAAAGCAATGCAAAACTGTAAAACTTCCAATTGTAAGAAAAGTTTGCATCATATAATGAAACGCTTTGCACGTTATGCCCCATCTTATTGCAGTCAGTGAAGATGAATATTCTTATTTACATTAAGAGGTTAAAAAGCTGAGCAGAGCTAAGAAGAGAATATATATATATATATATATATATATATATATATATATATATATATATATATATAATTTATTACAGCTCAGGCTTTGCTATAGTTGTAATCCGAAGTGTTTCAGAGGATGTGTTAACACTGGCATCTACATTTCCCGTACTTGACAGACAGTATCAGTCCCACAGACATTGGACCCAGGAGGCTGTAGGACATGACCAGCGGCGCTTCTTAAGAAGACTCACCTGGGATGTAGACCATGTGCTGCTCCACATCAGACTCTTTGGAAGAAATTCAGGAAAATTGACAACCCAATAGAACCATCCTCATGTCATAGCGCAAAACCTACATAAAGGGACAGCAGTGCCCTCTACCTACAACAGATACATGGGAGCACTCATGGGCTGTATGGCTAAAAGTATGTGGACCCCACTCTTAATTATTGAGGTGTTAGATCGGCCATGATCACCAGTAAAAGGGGAGACAAATGTTCAGCCATGAACAAGAAGACGATCCAGCAGGGCCGCTGACTATCCTCTGTTGTATCACTGACCACAGAAGTCACAAAACTGTGCACTGACAATTGTATAAAAGGACCATCTATGGCAGTGCTCCCCAAGTCCGGTCCTCAAGAGCCACCAACAGGTCAGGTTTTCAGTATTTCCTTAGCATTACACAGGTGATAATCGCATCACCTGCACAGGCAATAAATCCATCACCTGTGCAATACTAAGGAAATCCTGAAAACATGACCTGTTGGTGGCTCTTGAGGACACTGATCTATGGTCAGGTGAATACAAAGAAGCCTTACATTACCAAGGACAGCGCCAAGTGTCAGAAGGAGTGGTGTAGAGCAGCCGCCTTTGTACTATGGAGCAGTGCAAGCATGTTTCTGGACTCATGAATGAAAGTGCATAGAGGTATGGGGCAGGTTTCCAGGTTTGGACATGATATCTAGTAAAGGATTACTCCAGTTCTGGTCACCCCACTTCAGCATAGGACAGCAGCGTGGTACATGTTCTGGAAGGTATCCGTGGATGGGACACCCATTTCGGAATGTAGAGGTGAGAAAAGCTGGAAGAATCATACTTGCTCAACGTAGCACAGTTGCCGCATTAGTCTCCCCGCCGCACACATGACATCAGACCGAGCATTAGGGTATCACTGGAGGGTAATGTTTGTTGGGCTGTGTTGTCGGGATCATTTTAACAAGCAGTGATCCATAGAGGAAGGTGTCGTCACTTAGATGTAGCGGTGACCTGGAGGACGGTTCCTCAGGATGATCCTCAGTTCCCTACTCATTTCAGCAGCACATACCTGTGTATACCTGGGAATATGCTGCTGGCCAACAATAATCTTTATGCCAGCATTAAACCGGCAGTCATGATCGTTCTGCCAGTACCTGCCCTGCGCAAAATGCCCTTCAGACAATGGTCTCATCAGTTTGGGGGAAACTCCTTCCTGTGCAGCATGACTGTGCCCAGCGCACATAGCAAGGACCATAAAGACAGCGGGGAAGATTTACTGACCATGAAAATTACACCGAGGCCATCAGAACTTGCAGCAAATGTCTGACAGCTGCTCATGCTGGTTGACTAGATTGTCTAGACCAAGGCCACGGTCACACGCTCAGTATTTTACATCAGAATTTCTAGGCCAAAATCAGGAGAGGGAAGTATAATAGAAACATATGCACCACTTCTGCATGTATCACCCACTCATGGTTGAGGCTACAAATACTGATGTGAAATACTGACCAAATACTGAACGCGTGAACGTGGCCTTATATTACAGCATCTACTAGTTGGCGTATTTTAGACAATTTTCTAAACAAAAACTTGTATGCTTTATTAACACATTTGACCCATTTTATAAACCCCCTTACCTAGAAACAATAAATGTGGCAAAAATTGAGTGAAATTTTGTTTTTCAGTTTGCTGCTTCAGTGTTTTTTTACGGTTACTGACATATACAAGTTTATGAAAAGACAGTGCGTTCCCACAATCAGTAATTGGCGCACAGCTGTATACACACACAGCACGCCGTCTCTCTATATAACAGATGTATACACACAGGACGCCGTCTCTCTATATAACAGATGTATACACACACACAGGACGCCGTCTCTATATAACAGATGTATACACACAGGACGCCGTCTCTCTCTATATAACAGATGTATACACACAGGACTCCGTCTCTCTATATAACAGCTGTATACACACACAGGACGCCGTCTCTCTATATAACAGATGTATACACACAGCACGCCGTCTCTCTATATAACAGCTGTATACACACACAGGACGCCGTCTCTCTATATAACAGATGTATACACACACAGGACGCCGTCTCTATATAACAGATGTATACACACAGGACGCCGTCTCTCTCTATATAACAGATGTATACACACACAGGACGCCGTCTCTCTATATAACAGATGTATACACACAGGACGCCGTCTCTCTATATAACAGCTGTATACACACACAGGACGCCGTCTCTCTATATAACAGATGTATACACACACAGGACGCCGTCTCTATATAACAGATGTATACACACAGGACGCCGTCTCTCTCTATATAACAGATGTATACACACACAGGACGCCGTCTCTCTATATAACAGATGTATACACACAGGACTCCGTCTCTCTATATAACAGATGTATACACACACACAGGACGCCGTCTCTATATAACAGATGTATACACACAGGACGCCGTCTCTCTATATAACAGCTGTATACACACACAGGACGCCATCTCTCTATATAACAGATGTATACACACACAGGACGCCATCTCTCTATATAACAGCTGTATACACACACAGGACGCCGTCTCTCTATATAACAGCTGTATACACACACAGGACGCCATCTCTCTATATAACAGCTGTATACACACACACAGGATTCCGTCTCTCTATATAACAGATGTATACACACAGGATGCCGTCTCTCTATATAACAGCTGTATACACACACAGGACGCCGTCTCTCTATATAACAGATGTATACACACACAGGAAGCCGTCTCTCTATATAACAGATGTATACACACAGGATGCCATCTCTCTATATAACAGCTGTATACACACACAGGACGCCGTCTCTCTATATAACAGATGTATACACACACAGGACGCCGTCTCTCTATATAACAGATGTATACACACAGGATGCCATCTCTCTATATAACAGCTGTATACACACACAGGACGCCGTCTCTATATAACAGATGTATACACACAGGACGCCGTCTCTCTATATAACAGCTGTATACACACACAGGACGCCGTCTCTCTATATAACAGCTGTATACACACACAGGACGCCATCTCTCTATATAACAGATGTATACACACACAGGACGCCATCTCTCTATATAACAGCTGTATACACACACAGGACGCCGTCTCTCTATATAACAGCTGTATACACACACAGGACGCCGTCTCTATATATAACAGATGTATACACACACAGGACGCCGTCTCTCTATATAACAGCTGTATGCACACACAGGACGCCGTCTCTCTATATAACAGCTGTATACACAAAGGACGCTGTCTCTCTATATAACAGATGTATACACACAGGACGCCGTCTCTCTATATAACAGCTGTATACACACACAGGACGCCGTCTCTATATAACAGATGTATACACACAGGACGCCGTCTCTCTATATAACAGCTGTATACACACACAGGACGCCATCTCTCTATATAACAGCTGTATACACACACACAGGATTCCGTCTCTATATAACAGCTGTATACACAAAGGACGCTGTCTCTCCCTATATAACAGCTGTATACACACACACAGGATTCCGTCTCTATATAACAGATGTATACACACAGGACGCCGTCTCTCTATATAACAGATGTATACACACACAGGACGCCGTCTCTCTATATAACAGATGTATACACACACAGGACGCCGTCTCTCCCTATATAACAGCTGTATACACACACAGAACGCCGTCTCTCTATATAACAGATGTATACACACACAGGACGCTGTCTCTATATAACAGCTGTATACACACACACAGGACGCCGTCTCTCTATATAACAGCTGTATACACACACACAGGACGCCGTCTCTCTATATAACAGCTGTATACACACAGGACGCCGTCTCTCTATATAACAGCTGTATACACACACAGGACGCCATCTCTCTATATAACAGATGTATACACACACAGGACGCCATCTCTCTATATAACAGCTGTATACACACACAGGACGCCGTCTCTCTATATAACAGCTGTATACACACACAGGACGCCGTCTCTATATATAACAGATGTATACACACACAGGACGCCGTCTCTCTATATAACAGATGTATACACACACACAGGACGCCGTCTCTCTATATAACAGATGTATACACACACAGGACGCCGTCTCTCTATATAACAGCTGTATACACACACACAGGATTCCGTCTCTCTATATAACAGATGTATACACACACAGGACGCAGTCTCTCTATATAACAGATGTATACACACACACAGGACGCCGTCTCTCTATATAACAGATGTATACACACACAGGACGCCGTCTCTCTATATAACAGCTGTATACACACACACAGGATTCCGTCTCTCTATATAACAGATGTATACACACACAGGACGCAGTCTCTCTATATAACAGATGTATACACACACAGGACGCAGTCTCTCTATATAACAGATGTATACACACACAGGACGCCGTCTCTCTATATAACAGATGTATACACACAGGACGCCGTCTCTCTATATAACAGCTGTATACACACACACAGGATTCCGTCTCTCTATATAACAGATGTATACACACACAGGACGCAGTCTCTCTATATAACAGATGTATACACACACAGGACGCAGTCTCTCTATATAACAGATGTATACACACACAGGACGTCGTCTCTCTATATAACAGATGTATACACACAGGACGCCGTCTCTCTATATAACAGCTGTATACACACACAGGACGCCATCTCTCTATATAACAGCTGTATACACACACACAGGATTCCGTCTCTATATAACAGCTGTATACACAAAGGACGCTGTCTCTCCCTATATAACAGCTGTATACACACACACAGGATTCCGTCTCTATATAACAGATGTATACACACACAGGACGCCGTCTCTCTATATAACAGATGTATACACACACAGGACGCCGTCTCTCCCTATATAACAGCTGTATACACACACAGAACGCCGTCTCTCTATATAACAGATGTATACACACACAGGACGCCGTCTCTATATAACAGCTGTATACACACACACAGGACGCCGTCTCTCTATATAACAGCTGTATACACACACACACAGGACGCCGTCTCTCTATATAACAGCTGTATACACACAGGACGCCGTCTCTCTATATAACAGATGTATACACGCACAGGACGCCGTCTCTCTATATAACAGCTGTATACACGCACAGGACGCCGTCTCTCTCTATATAACAGCTGTATACACGCACAGGACGCCGTCTCTCTCTATATAACAGCTGTATACACGCACAGGACGCCGTCTCTCTATATAACAGATGTACACACACACAGGACGCCGTCTCTATATAACAGATGTACACACACACACAGGACACCGTCTCTCTATATAACAGATGTATACACACACAGGACGTCGTCTCTCCCTATATAACAGATGTATACACACAGGACGCAGTCTCTCTATATAACAGATGTATAGACACACACAGGACGCCGTCTCTCTATATAACAGCTGTATACACGCACAGGACGCCGTCTCTCTATATAACAGATGTATAGACACACACAGGACGCAGTCTCTCTATATAACAGATGTATAGACACACACAGGACGCCGTCTCTCTATATAACAGCTGTATACACACACAGGACGCCGTCTCTCTATATAACAGATGTATACACACACAGGACGCCGTCTCTCTCTATATAACAGCTGTATACACACAGGACGCAGTCTCTATTTAACAGCTGTATACACACACAGGACGCCGTCTCTCTATTTAACAGCTGTATATACACACACAGGACGCCGACTCTATATATAACAGCTGTATACACAGGACGCCGTCTCTCTATTTAACAGCTGTATATACACACACAGGACGCCGACTCTATATATAACAGCTGTATACACGCCCAGGACGCCGTCTCTCTATATAACAGCTGTATACACACACACAGGACGCAGTCTCTCTATATAACAGATGTATACACACACAGGACGCCGTCTCTCTATATAACAGATGTATACACACACACAGGACGCCGTCTCTCTCTATAACAGACGTATACACACAGGACGCAGTCTCTCTCTATAACAGACGTATACACACAGGACGCCGTCTCTCTATATAGCAGACGTATACACACACAGGACGCCGTCTCAATATAACAGCTGTATACACACACACACACACACACAGGACGCCGTCTCTCTATATAACAGATGTATACACACAGAACGCCGTCTCTCTATATGACAAATGTATACACACACACACACAGGATGCCGTCTCTCCCTATATAACAGTTGTATACACACAGGACGCCGTCTCTCTATATAACAGATGTATACACACACAGGACTCCGTCTCTCTATATAATAGATGTATACACACACAGGACTCCGTCTCTCTATATAACAGATGTATACACACACAGGACGCCGTCTCTCTATATATAACAGATGTATACACACACAGGACGCCGTCTCTCAATATAACAGCTGTATACACACACACACACACAGGACGCCGTCTCTCTATATAACAGCTGTATACACACAGGAAGCGTCTCTCTATATAACAGCTGTATACACACAGGACGCCATCTCTATAACAGATGTATATACATAGTGGATGCTTTCCTGAAACAGAAAGTACTTGCAAGCAGCATAATACAAAGAATAGCTTGTTTACCCAGAATCCTTTGCAGTAGGCGGAGCTATGCAAATCATCTCTTTCCACCCCAGTCTAATCCACAGCGCTTGGAACCGCCAAGCGTGCAATGCTGCGGATTAGTTTCTAAGTTTACACAGCCAACCAATTCCTACCTGTGGACACGTGTTTCGGGCTTTAGGCCCTCATCAGCACAGGGCTGGAATTGGTTGGCTGTATGGAGTGGGGCTCGGTGAGCAAGCGATACATACATGCTAGCCACCTTAGGGAGAGACCCAAGTTGGGCTAAATGTAGCGGGACGAAAGAGACCGAAAAGCCCTCTACTTAAAGGAAATACATAGTGGATGCTTTCCTGAAACGGAAAGTACTTGCAAGCAGCATAATACAAAGAATAGCTGGTTTACCCAGAATCCTTTGCAGTAGGCGGAGCTATGCAAAGCATCCACTATGTATTTCCTTTAAGTAAAGGGCTTTTCGGTCTCTTTCGTCCCGCTACATTTAGCCCAACTTGGGTCTCTCCCTAAGGTGGCTAGCATGTGTGTATCGCTTGCTCACCGAGCACAGATGTATACACACACACACACACACAGGACGCCGTCTCTCTATATAACAGATGTATACACACAGGACGCCATCTCTCTATCTAACAGATGTATACACACACACACACACACACACAGGACGCCGTCTCTCTATATAACAGATGTATACACACAGGACGCCATCTCTCTATCTAACAGATGTATACACACACACACAGGACGCCGTCTCTCTATATAACAGATGTACAAACACACACAGGACGCCGTCTCTCTATTTAACAGATGTATACACACACAGGACGCCGTCTCTCTCTCTATATAACAGATGTATACACGCACAGGACGCCGTCTCTCTCTCTATATAACAGCTGTATACACGCACAGGACGCCGTCTCTCTCTATATAACAGCTGTATACACGCACAGGACGCCGTCTCTCTATATAACAGCTGTATACACGCACAGGACGCCGTCTCTCTCAATATAACAGCTGTATACACGCACAGGACGCCGTCTCTCTCTATATAACAGCTGTATACACGCACAGGACGCCGTCTCTCTATATAACAGATGTACACACACACAGGACGCCGTCTCTATATAACAGATGTACACACACACACAGGACACAGTCTCTCTATATAACAGATGTATACACACACAGGACGTCGTCTCTCCCTATATAACAGATGTATACACACAGGACGCAGTCTCTCTATATAACAGATGTATAGACACACACAGGACGCCGTCTCTCTATATAACAGCTGTATACACACACAGGACGCCGTCTCTCTATATAACAGCTGTATACACACACAGGACGCCGTCTCTCTATATAACAGCTGTATACACACACAGGACGCCGTCTCTCTATATAACAGCTGTATACACACACAGGACGCCGTCTCTCCCTATATAACAGCTGTATACACACAGGACGCCGTCTCTCCCTATAGAACAGCTGTATACACGCACAGGACGCCGTCTCTCTATATAACAGATGTATAGACACACACAGGACGCAGTCTCTCTATATAACAGATGTATAGACACACACAGGACGCCGTCTCTCTATATAACAGCTGTATACACACACAGGACGCCGTCTCTCTATATAACAGATGTATACACACACAGGACGCCGTCTCTCTCTATATAACAGCTGTATACACACAGGACGCAGTCTCTATTTAACAGCTGTATACACACACAGGACGCCGTCTCTCTATTTAACAGCTGTATATACACACACAGGACGCCGACTCTATATATAACAGCTGTATACACGCCCAGGACGCCGTCTCTCTATATAACAGCTGTATACACACACACAGGACGCCGTCTCTCTATATAACAGATGTATACACACACAGGACGCAGTCTCTCTATATAACAGATGTATACACACACAGGACGCAGTCTCTCTATATAACAGATGTATACACACACAGGACGCAGTCTCTCTATATAACAGATGTATACACACACAGGACGCAGTCTCTCTATATAACAGATGTATACACACACAGGACGCCGTCTCTCTATATAACAGAAGTATACACACACACAGGACGCCGTCTCTCTATATAACAGAAGTATACACACACACAGGACGCCGTCTCTCTATATAACAGCTGTATACACACACACAGGACACCATCTATATATAACAGCTGTATACACACACAGGACGCCGTCTCTCTATATATAACAGCTGTATACACACACAGGACGCCGTCTCTCTCTATATAACAGCTGTATACACACACGGGACGCCGTCTCTATATATAACAGCTGTATACACACACAGGACGCCGTCTCTCTATATAACAGCTGTATACACACACACAGGACGCCGTCTCTCTCTCTATATAACAGATGTATACACACACAGGACGCCGTCTCTCTCCCTATATAACAGCGGTATACACACACAGGACGCCGTCTCTCTATATAACAGCTGTATACACACACAGGACGCCGTCTCTCTATATAACAGCTGTATACACACACACAGGACGCCGTCTCTCTATATAACAGATGTATACACACACACAGGACGCCGTCTCTCTATATAACAGATGTATACACACACAGGACGCCGTCTCTATATAACAGATGTATACACACACACAGGATGCCGTCTCTCTATATAACAGCTGTATACACACAGGACGCCGTCTCTCTCTATATAACAGCTGTATACACACACAGGACGCCGTCTCTCTATATATAACAGATGTATACACACAGGACGCAGTCTCTCTATATATAACAGCTGTACACACACACACAGGACGCCGTCTCTCTCTATATAACAGCTGTATACACACACAGGACGCCGTCTCTCACTATATAACAGCTGTATACACACACAGGACGCCGTCTCTCTCTATATAACAGCTGTATACACACACAGGACGCAGTCTCTCTATATATAACAGCTGTATACACACACAGGACGCCGTCTCTCTCTATATAACAGATGTATACACACACAGGACGCCGTCTCTCTCTCTATATAACAGCTGTATACACACACAGGACGCAGTCTCTCTCTATATAACAGCTGTATACACACACAGAACGCCGTCTCTCTATATAACAGATGTATACACACACAGGACACAGTCTCTATATAACAGATGTATACACACACACACAGGACGCCGTCTCTCTATATAACAGCTGTATACACACACAGGACACCATATCTATATAACAGCTGTATACACACACAGGACGCCGTCTCTCTATATAACAGATGTATACACACAGGACGCCGTCTCTCATTATAACAGCTGTATACACAAAGGACGCCGTCTCTCTATATAACAGATGTATACACACACAGGACGCCATCTCTCTATATAACAGATGTATACACACACACAGGACGCCGTCTCTCTATATAGCAGATGTATACACACACAGGACGCCGTCTCCCTCTATATAACAGATGTATACACACACACAGGACGCCGTCTCTCTATATAACAGATGTATACACACACACAGGACGCCGTCTCTCTATATAACAGATGTATACACACAGGACGCAGTCTCTCTCTATAACAGACGTATACACACAGGACGCCGTCTCTCTATATAGCAGACGTATACACACACAGGACGCCGTCTCTCAATATAACAGCTGTATACACACACACACACACACACACACAGGACGCCGTCTCTCTATATAACAGATGTATACACACAGAACGCCGTCTCTCTATATAACAGATGTATACACACACACACACACAGGATGCCGTCTCTCCCTATATAACAGTTGTATACACACAGGACGCCGTCTCTCTATATAACAGATGTATACACACACAGGACTCCGTCTCTCTATATAATAGATGTATACACACACAGGACTCCGTCTCTCTATATATAACAGATGTATACACACACAGGACGCCGTCTCTCAATATAACAGCTGTATACACACACACACAGGACGCCGTCTCTCTATATAACAGATGTATACACACACACACACACACACACACAGGACGCGTCTCTCTATATAACAGCTGTATACACACAGGACGCCGTCTCTATAACAGATGTATACACACACAGGACGCCGTCTCTCTATATAACAGATGTATACACACAGGACGCCGTCTCTCTATGTAACAGCTGTATACACACAGGACGCCGTCTCTATAACAGATGTATACACACACAGGACGCCGTCTCTCTATATAACAGATGTATACACACACACACAGGACACCGTCTCTCTATATAACAGATGTATACACACACACAGGACGCCATCTCTATATAACAGATGTATACACACACAGGACGCCGTCTCTATATAACAGATGTACAAACACACACAGGACGCCGTCTCTCTATATAACAGATGTATACACACACAGGATGCCGTCTCTCTATATAACAGATGTATACACGCACAGGACGCCGTCTCTCTCTATATAACAGCTGTATACACGCACAGGACGCCGTCTCTCTATATAACAGATGTACACACACACAGGACGCCGTCTCTATATAACAGATGTACACACACACACACACACAGGACGCCGTCTCTCTATATAACAGATGTATACACACACAGGACGTCGTCTCTCCCTATATAACAGATGTATACACACAGGACGCAGTCTCTCTATATAACAGATGTATAGACACACACAGGACGCCGTCTCTCTATATAACAGCTGTATACACACACAGGACGCCGTCTCTCCCTATATAACAGCTGTATACACACAGGACGCCGTCTCTCCCTATAGAACAGCTGTATACACACAGGACGCCGTCTCTCCCTATAGAACAGCTGTATACACGCACAGGACGCCGTCTCTCTATATAACAGATGTATAGACACACACAGGACGCAGTCTCTCTATATAACAGATGTATAGACACACACAGGACGCCGTCTCTCCCTATATAACAAATGTATACACACAGGACGCCGTCTCTCCCTATATAACAAATGTATACACACACAGGACGTTGTCTCTCTATATAACAGATGTATACACACAGGACGCCGTCTCTATATAACAGATGTATACACACACACACAGAGGACGCCGTCTCTCCCTATATAACAGATGTATATATACACACACAGGACGCCGTCTCTCTATATAACAGCTGTATACACACACAGGACTCCGTCTCTCTATATAACAGATGTATACACACACAGGACTCCGTCTCTCTATATAACAGATGTATACACACACACAGGACGCCGTCTCATATAACAGCTGTATATACACTCACAGGACGCCGTCTCTCTATATATATAACAGCTGTATACACACACAGGACGCCGTCTCTCTATATAACAGATGTATACACACACAGGACGCCGTCTCTCTATATAACAGCTGTATACACACACAGGACGCCGTCTCTCTATTTAACAGCTGTATACACACAGGACGCCGACTCTATTTAACAGCTGTATACACACACAGGACGCCGTCTCTATTTAACAGCTGTATACACACACAGGACGCCGTCTCTATTTAACAGCTGTATACACGCCCAGGACGCCGTCTCTCTATATAACAGAAGTATACACACACACAGGACGCCGTCTCTCTATATAACAGAAGTATACACACACACAGGACGCCGTCTCTCTATATAACAGCTGTATACACACACACACACACAGGACGCCGTCTCTATATATAACAGCTGTATACACACACAGGACGCCGTCTCTATATATAACAGCTGTATACACACACAGGACGCCATCTCTCTCTATATAACAGCTGTATACACACACGGGACGCCGTCTCTATATATAACAGCTGTATACGCACAAACAGGACGCCGTCTCTATATATAACAGCTGTATACACACACACAGGACGCCTTCTCTATATATAACAGCTGTATACGCACACACAGGACGCCGTCTCTCTCTATATAACAGCTGTATACACCCACAGGACGCCTTCTCTCTATATAACAGCTGTATACACACACAGGACGCCGTCTCTCTATTTAACAGCTGTATACACACACAGGACGCCGTCTGTCACGATTCCCCTGACCGCTGTCACCACTGGGTCAGGATTCACACCGTGACCGTCACCCCTACGTCACGGATCAGGGTGACTTTAGGCCAACAGACGGCTATCACATGTGCAGGGGGGCTTATCTTAGTTATCCCTCCACTGCTAACAATGTGATGAAAAACCACACACAAGGCTATTGACCTCTTAGTTTACAGCAGGGGCTTATTCTAGGTATCCCACTGCTTTTCTATATACCACGAACTGCAGGGATTTATGTATATCCCGCTTACAGTTCCACTTAACACTTGCAGCTCTCTGGCGCCCCCTTACTCTCAGGTCAGATTAGGTACTGCACCCTGGGTAATTAGTCGCCAGAAAGGCTGCCTGCTATGTACTGGCTATTGGGCACGCTGCAGCGACGCGATAACTACTCCCACACAGGCAGGAACAATAATTATCAAACCCGCAGTTGCTTCAGCATAATCCAACCGTCAGCACACTTTCGCTGCCACCAGCTTCGATTAAACGGGTCCGAAGCTAACCCAACACAACAGTAACAGTAGCGAATTTTCCCTTCAAGAGACTTAGGGTACGGTTTAGAGCAGGAGAACGAACTAATATATAATAGTATATCCCATTCAAAATAACTAGGCAGTGCGTTATTAAAAATAGTTTATAAAGATGTTATACATGAGACAATTGCAAATATGTACAAGGGTAATTATAACATAAAGGGAATAAATGAGAAAAGATAACACTCACATATTAAAAGCATTGCAGGCATCCAGGCTAGTGCAGTTTCCATACATCCCAGTCCATGGGATGTACCAGCTCTTCCAGGACAATAGGACAAAGCAGTCCAGAAGGAGAAATCAGCAAAAAGTGACTCCTCAGAGCCTGCCAGACACTTAAACCATTAAGGCTGTGACATCACAGAAAGGCTGGCTTATCCAGACCCCCCTCTCTCTACATTCTGCCTAAACTTTAAACTATTCTCTCTAATTTCTATAACTTCACTACAAAACATGACAGAGTCATACCAAACCCATAATTCATCTCGGATTAACGTGAGCATTCTAATGAGATCAAATATGTCCTATCTGGGATACATATTTACAGAGAAAACCCTACTTCTTTACCAGATGGAGTTAGAAACCCGAGTGTCATGAGATGTGTAGCTACACCGAGTGGGACTACGAATATATATTTTCGTATTTCTAGCTTAAATCGTTTGCCTAATATCTAACAAAAACTAAACAAAGAATCTTTCATGGATTTTTGGAGCCATTTTTCCTGTTCTAGCTGGACAAGAGCTTACACAGGAAATGCCAGTCGTAAATTCCGTTCGGCCATAAAACTTCTAACCCCCACACTCTCTGAGAAGGAAAGCCAGGAATCTGCAGCTACAACTGTTACTCCAAGAAGGGGGCTTAGCCCACTCAGGCTAGCAAGAGACCTACTTATGATATTTCATACCATATCGTGACACCTCCCCCTTTTGGTGTGCGCTAGGGAGGCAGGACCTGATGGTTCTCCTCCATGCGCACCTCAGCAGGTTCACCCTGGTGGGCCAACCCATCACCATTGCCATGATCTGGTTCCATGGTGCCTTCGCCTACCCGGTTTCCCAGGTAGTGAACCTCCCTCATGCCCATCTGACACTTTCCCGGCTTGATAGTCAGTCCTGCTTGGTGAATTCGCCTGAGCACCTCCTCGAGATGCTGCAGGTGTTCCTCCCAGGAGGAACTGAAGATGGCAATGTCATCCAAGTACGCCACGGCGTACGTCTCCAGTCCCTGAAGCAGGCGGTTGACCATCCGCTGGAAAGTGGCAGGGGCATTCTTCATGACGAAGGGCATGACCGTGGACTCGTACAGTCCAAAGGGTGTGATAAAGGCGGACTTCTCCTGCGCCTCGGGGCTCAGGGGAATCTGCCAGTATCCTCTACTCAAATCCATTATTGTCAGGTATTTTGCGCCAGCTAACTTCTCAAGCAGCTCCTCGATGCGCGGCATTGGGTGCGCATCCGAGGCTGTGATGGCGTTGAGCCCCCTGTAGTCCACGCAGAACCGTGTGGTCCGGTCCTTCTTTGGCACGAGAACTACAGGCGATGCCCACGCGCTCTTTGACCGTCGAATCACCCCCAGCTGTAACATCTCATCGATCTCTTGGCGCATAGTCTGCTGCACCTGGTCAGAGATTCGATAGGGTGTTCGCCGTAGTGGGGCGTGATTCCCGGTGTCCACCTCGTGGACGGCTAACTCAGTCCTCCCAGGTCGGTTGGAGAATACGACCCGGAAGGGTTCCAGTGTGGTTTGCAACTGCACCCGCTGGGGTTCAGTTAACGAGGCGCTTACCTCCACATCCTCGATGGACCCATTGGCCTTGGCTTGGGCCAGCAAGTCCAGGAGGGTGTCTTCCTCACCGTCTTCGGGCAAGCTGCAGACCGGTAGGACGAAAGGTTCACGTTCGTGATGAGCCTTCATCATGTTGACGTGAAAGGCCTTTCGCCTACCCCGAGCGTGGTCAAGCGTGACCACGTACGTGACCGGGTTGAGCTGTTGGTGGACGACGTACGGGCCCTCCCAGGCGGCCTGAAGCTTATCCGTTGGTACAGGGACCAGCACCCACACCTTTTGACCCACGTGGTAGGTCCGCTCCCGGGCGTTCTGGTCGTACCAGTGCTTCTGATCAGCCTGAGCCTGCGTCATGTCATGCACCAACTGCGTCAAGGTCTGCATCTTGTCACGGAAGCGCATGACATACTCCACTATGGACACTTCAGAAGGGTTTGGCTCCTCTTCCCAGGATTCTCTTACCAACCCAAGGGGTCCCCGGACTCGCCTGCCGTACAGGAGCTCGAAGGGGGAGAACCCCGTCGAGGCCTGTGGAACCTCTCGGTAAGCGAACAGCAGGTGTGGGAGGTACCGCTCCCAGTCGCGCCCTTGAGTCTCAACCAGCATGCGTAGCATCTGTTTGAGGGTACCATTGAAGCGTTCACACAAGCCATTGGTCTGTGGGTGATACGCATTCGATACCAGGTGCTTCACCTGCATTCTCTTACAGAGAGCCTCCATTAGGCGAGACATAAATTGGGTCCCTTGATCAGTAAGCATTTCCCTGGGAAATCCTACACGTGAAAAGATGGCCAACAGGGCATCCGCCACCTTATCTGCCCTAGTTGACGACAGAGCTACTGCCTCTGGGTACCGGGTAGCGTAGTCTACCACAGTAAGGATGTATTGCTTTCCAGAGCTGCTGGGGACGGCCAGCGGGCCCACAATGTCCACCGCGATCCTCTGGAAAGGCTCTTCTATCACTGGCAAAGGGATCAGGGGAGCCTTAAGAGCAGGCCCTGCCTTCCCCACTCTTTGACAGGTGACACAGGAGCGGCAGTAGTTTGACACATCTGTCCCCATCTTAGGCCAATAGAAGTGTTGAGACAGCCGGGCCTTAGTTTTGCTGATCCCCAAGTGTCCAGCTAGCGGGATCTCATGGGCAATCCGCAACAACTCACCCCGGAATTGCTGCGGGACGACCAGCTGTCTTTCCCTCCACCACTCCTTTTGTGATTCTCCGGGTACTGTCTCCCGGTATAACCTTCCTCGTTCCCAGAACACCCTCTCCTTATCAGTCACGGAGGTGGGCGTCTCGGCGAGTTGTCTCAAACTCTCTAGGCTCGCATCTGTGTGCAGAGCGGCCTGAAATTCCTGGCTAGGGGAAGCCAAAAGCGACGTCAGGGTCCCTTCCCCACGGGAACCCTCTTGGACCTGCTCTGGGTCCACCTCTGGTTCAGTCACCGTGATGACTGAGGAGGGTCCGGAAGGCTGACAGTTATCTGCGTTCCGGGCACTCTGACTGCGGGTGACAGCAGCTACGTAGGCTGTCTCCCCGGGGGTTTCTACAGGCCCATCAGCCGGCGCTGCTATGGGCTCTACCTCCCCATCCACCCCCAACACTCCAGGGGCTGGGCTACTTATGGGCCAGTTACCTTCCTCGGTGGCACTGGTCACTTTCATGGCGTCACCTTCCTCACGGTTCCCATGCATCTCCCCATTTCCTGTAGCACCGACACTTGCCCCTGTTAGGGGTTCCTCAGCCGTCTCACTCCGCAGAGCGACGTGGCTGGGCACGCCTGTACCTATGGACACATTAACCTTCACAGAAAAATCATTATCAGGTTCCGCTGGCACAGGTACAACATTTTCACCCTCAATCCTAGGGAAAAAATGGTTATTAGATGCATCATTACAAGATAAAGCATGGTCAGGTAACACATGCGATTTCCCATCATCATCATCAGGGTTAACGTCACCCTTATTAGTAGATTGGGGAGGGGTGTCAGGGACGTAGTATGCAAACATCCTCCCCAAATCAGTTCCCAACAAAACATCAGTGGGCAAATTATCCGACAGCCCCACTTCCTTCACCCCGCTCCCAGCACCCCAATCAATAAAAACCCGGGCCATCGGTAAGGGACAGCTGATGCCCCCAATCCCAGTGACAGTTAGGGTTTTCCCCGGAATGATTTCTTCAGGGGCCGCCAGTTCGGGTTGGATGAGGGTTCGTTCAGCCCCGGTGTCCTTGAGGCCTGTAGCAACATGGCCTCCCACAGTGACGGGCTGTACGTTGTCACACACCCTCCCAACCACACCACCCACTAAAAGAACTGCTGCATTAGGCCCTGGGGCCTTGGCTTGGGTGTTCTTCGGCCTGTCTGGACAGAAGGTACTGATATGCCCAGGCCGCTTGCAGGTGTGACACGTGCGAGGTTCGGTGGTAGGTCTGGTGCTGTTGGCCACAGGGCCAGGACCTCAGGTGTGCTGGCTGGCAGGGGTACTGGCGTTGGTTGCAGGCTTACCCCCTCTCCAGCTGGTGGTGACTGGCTTCCGCACTTCCGATCTACGGTTGGCCTCATAGGCATCGGCAATCTGCGCTGCTTTCGTCACGTCTTTGGGTTCTCTGTCCATCACGAACTGTCGCACCTCAGCTGGGCAAAGATGAAAGAACTGGTCTTTGATCATCAGGTCTCGCAGCTGCGCAAAGGTGGTCACTGACAGTCCTTGGGTCCACTGGTCAAAGTGGGTCCCCAGTCCATGCACCACATCACTGTAACTGTCGTGTGGGCCACGTTGGAGGGTCCGGAACTTTCTACGGTACACCTCGGGTGTAAGCTGGTACTTGGCTATCAGAGCCTGCTTGATGGCCTCATAGTCTCCATCTTGTTCTTGAGGGAGGGCAGCAAACGCCTCCAGAGCTTTACCTTTCAGCCCTGGTGTCAGGTATCGGGCCCATTCATCTGTAGGCAGCCGGTACTGTCTGCAGGCTTTCTCAAAGGCCCGCAGAAAAGTGTCCAAATCTCCGTCCTTCTCCATAACAGGAAAGTGATCAGGCCGGGGCTTCGGTGTCTGAGCGCTGCTAGGCTCACGGTTGGTCTGAGACAACCCCTGCATTTGCAGTCGGGCTAACTGCAGCTGGTACTCCCGCTCAGCTTGCCGCTCGGCTCGCTGGGCCTGTGCCTCTCTCTCAGCTCGGGCCTCTCTCTCGGCTTGCTGGGCCTGGGCCTCCTGCCGGTATTGCTGAATCAGCTGCCGACGTCCCTCATGGTCGTCAATGGGGAATTCTTTCAAGGCCGCCTGCAGGTGGGGGTCCAATTCGCCCGGATTGCTAACAGGGCCAGCATTCAGTGGTTGGACCTCTGCTGCAGCACCATGTTCGCTTGTGCTGGCTTCTGCGGCCTCTGAGCTCTGAGATTGGTCTCGAGCGGCTTCCCATTGCACCAGATCTGCGACCAGTTGGGCTTTGTTTTTGCTTGCAGAGTCAATGTGCTGTGACTTGCATAAGGCGACAAGGGTGTCTCTGGTCTGCTGCTCATAGAAGGTTTCTCCCAGCACAACCATGGTTGCCAAATAAAAGATAGGATAGAAAAACGAAGAGAAAGGGAGGGGATAATTACCAGTACGCAATTGTCTCACAACTAAAAAGCACTGAGTTCGTTCTCCAAACTTATTTGCGCAGAGTCCTCGCAAGAACTTTCTGCAAGTTTTTAGTGAGAGGAATGATTACTCAAACCAAATCACTAATGCTCTAAGATATCCCACCGCCTTGCCACCAATTGTCACGATTCCCCTGACCGCTGTCACCACTGGGTCAGGATTCACACCGTGACCGTCACCCCTACGTCACGGATCAGGGTGACTTTAGGCCAACAGACGGCTATCACATGTGCAGGGGGGCTTATCTTAGTTATCCCTCCACTGCTAACAATGTGATGAAAAACCACACACAAGGCTATTGACCTCTTAGTTTACAGCAGGGGCTTATTCTAGGTATCCCACTGCTTTTCTATATACCACGAACTGCAGGGATTTATGTATATCCCGCTTACAGTTCCACTTAACACTTGCAGCTCTCTGGCGCCCCCTTACTCTCAGGTCAGATTAGGTACTGCACCCTGGGTAATTAGTCGCCAGAAAGGCTGCCTGCTATGTACTGGCTATTGGGCACGCTGCAGCGACGCGATAACTACTCCCACACAGGCAGGAACAATAATTATCAAACCCGCAGTTGCTTCAGCATAATCCAACCGTCAGCACACTTTCGCTGCCACCAGCTTCGATTAAACGGGTCCGAAGCTAACCCAACACAACAGTAACAGTAGCGAATTTTCCCTTCAAGAGACTTAGGGTACGGTTTAGAGCAGGAGAACGAACTAATATATAATAGTATATCCCATTCAAAATAACTAGGCAGTGCGTTATTAAAAATAGTTTATAAAGATGTTATACATGAGACAATTGCAAATATGTACAAGGGTAATTATAACATAAAGGGAATAAATGAGAAAAGATAACACTCACATATTAAAAGCATTGCAGGCATCCAGGCTAGTGCAGTTTCCATACATCCCAGTCCATGGGATGTACCAGCTCTTCCAGGACAATAGGACAAAGCAGTCCAGAAGGAGAAATCAGCAAAAAGTGACTCCTCAGAGCCTGCCAGACACTTAAACCATTAAGGCTGTGACATCACAGAAAGGCTGGCTTATCCAGACCCCCCTCTCTCTACATTCTGCCTAAACTTTAAACTATTCTCTCTAATTTCTATAACTTCACTACAAAACATGACAGAGTCATACCAAACCCATAATTCATCTCGGATTAACGTGAGCATTCTAATGAGATCAAATATGTCCTATCTGGGATACATATTTACAGAGAAAACCCTACTTCTTTACCAGATGGAGTTAGAAACCCGAGTGTCATGAGATGTGTAGCTACACCGAGTGGGACTACGAATATATATTTTCGTATTTCTAGCTTAAATCGTTTGCCTAATATCTAACAAAAACTAAACAAAGAATCTTTCATGGATTTTTGGAGCCATTTTTCCTGTTCTAGCTGGACAAGAGCTTACACAGGAAATGCCAGTCGTAAATTCCGTTCGGCCATAAAACTTCTAACCCCCACACTCTCTGAGAAGGAAAGCCAGGAATCTGCAGCTACAACTGTTACTCCAAGAAGGGGGCTTAGCCCACTCAGGCTAGCAAGAGACCTACTTATGATATTTCATACCATATCGTGACACCGTCTCTCTATATAACAGCTGTATACACACACAGGACGCCGTCTCTCTCTATATAACAGCTGTATACACACACAGGACGCCGTCTCTCTATATAACAGCTGTATACACACACAGGACGTCGTCTCTCTCTATATAACAGCTGTATACACACACAGGACGTCGTCTCTCTCTATATAACAGCTGTATACACACAGGACGCCGTCTCTCTATATAACAGCTGTATACACACACAGGACGCCGTCTCTCTATATAACAGCTGTATACACACACAGGACGCCGTCTCTCTATATAACAGCTGTATACACACACAGGACGCCGTCTCTCTCTATATAACAGCTGTATACACACACAGGACGCCGTCTCTCTCTATATAACAGCTGTATACACACACAGGACGCCGTCTCTCTATATAACAGCTGTATACACACACAGGACGCCGTCTCTCTATATAACAGCTGTATACACACACAGGACGCAGTCTCTCTATATAACAGCTGTATACACACACAGGACGCCGTCTCTCTATATAACAGCTGTATACACACACAGGACGCCGTCTCTCTATATAACAGCTGTATACACACACAGGACGCCGTCTCTCTCTATATAACAGCTGTATACACACACAGGACGCCGTCTCTCTATATAACAGCTGTATACACACACAGGACGCCGTCTCTATATATAACAGCTGTATACACACACAGGACGCCGTCTCTCTATATATAACAGATGTACACACACACAGGACGCCGTCTTTCTCTATATAACAGCTGTATACACACACAGGACGCCGTCTCTCTCTATATAACAGCTGTATACACACACAGGACGCCGTCTCTATATATAACAGATGTATACACACACAGGACGCCGTCTCTCTCTCTATATAACAGATGTATACACACACAGGACGCCGTCTCTCTCTATATAACAGCTGTATACACAAAGGACGCTGTCTCTATATATAACAGATGTATACACACAGGACGCCGTCTCTCTCTATATAACAGATGTATACACACAGGACGCCGTCTCTCACTATATAACAGCTGTATACACACACAGGACGCCGTCTCTCTATATAACAGCTGTATACACACACAGGACGCCGTCTCTCTCTATATAACAGCTGTATACACACACAGGACGCCGTCTCTCTATATAACAGATGTATACACACAGGACGCCGTCTCTCTCTATATAACAGCTGTATACACACACAGGACGCCGTCTCTCTCTATATATAACAGATGTATACACACACAGGACGCAGTCTCTCTCTATATAACAGCTGTATACACACACAGGACGCCGTCTCTCTCTATATAACAGCTGTATACACACACAGGACGCCGTCTCTCTCTATATAACAGCTGTATACACACACAGGACGCCGTCTCTCTCTATATAACAGCTGTATACACACACAGGACGCCGTCTCTCTCTATATAACAGCTGTATACACACACAGGACGCCGTCTCTCTCTATATAACAGCTGTATACACACACAGGACGCCGTCTCTCTCTATATAACAGCTGTATACACACACAGGACGCCGTCTCTCTCTATATAACAGCTGTATACACACACAGGACGCCGTCTCTCTCTATATAACAGCTGTATACACACACAGGACGCCGTCTCTCTCTATATAACAGCTGTATACACACACAGGACGCCGTCTCTCTCTATATAACAGCTGTATACACACACAGGACGCCGTCTCTCTCTATATAACAGCTGTATACACACACAGGACGCCGTCTCTCTCTATATAACAGCTGTATACACACACAGGACGCCGTCTCTCTCTATATAACAGCTGTATACACACACAGGACGCCGTCTCTCTCTATATAACAGCTGTATACACACAGGACGCAGTCTCTCTCTATATAACAGCTGTATACACACACAGGACGCCGTCTCTCTCTCTATATAAGAGATGTATACACACACAGGACGCCGTCTCTCTATATATAACAGATGTATACACACACAGGACGCCGTCTCTCTATATATAACAGATGTATACACACACAGGACGCCGTCTCTCTCTATATAACAGATGTATACACACACAGGACGCCGTCTCTATTTAACAGCTGTATACACACACAGGACGCCGTCTCTCTATTTAACAGCTGTATACACACACAGGACGCCGTCTCTCTCTATATAACAGCTGTATACACACAGGACGCCGTCTCTCTATATAACAGCTGTATACACACACAGGACGCCGTCTCTCTCTATATAACAGCTGTATACACACACAGGACGCCGTCTCTCTCTATATAACAGCTGTATACACACACAGGACGCCGTCTCTCTATATATAACAGATGTATACACACACAGGACGCCGTCTCTCTCTATATAACAGATGTATACACACACAGGACGCCGTCTCTCTCTCTCTCTCTCTCTATATAATAGCTGTATACACACACAGGACGCCGTCTGCCATTTTATGAGATATAAGCGCACAATACACCGACCCTCCACTGCAGACCACTATTCCGTCCTCTCCTCACACTTTCCGGTAAAGGATACCGTCCTGACTCCAATACGCGGCGGCTTCTTCCCCGGCAACATCCGCCATCTTCAAACACCCGCCACCCACGGCGCCCAGCAACCAGCTCCAAACTCCGCCCTCCTGTTCTTTCATTGGCTGCGGTTCCATCCAGTTTCTTGTCTATTGGTCCATAACTATATCACACGCAGGCGGAGGAACGTAGACGTTAGTGACGTCACCCTCACCGTGCAATGCTTTCTGGTAGTTGAAGTTTTTTGTTCCTTGTGTTCTTAGTGGATTAAGAGTTGGGTAAACTACAATATCCGGCATGCAAAGCTTTGGATCACTTGACAGGGTGTAGACTACGTCTCCCATCGTGCTTTACGGTAGGGTTGTATATCCTGGTTACGGAAGGTGAGGACGGTAGTGGAGAGAGTCGGGTGTGGAGACGCTGCAGGCTGGCAGGGGACGTATGTGCGTGACCTGGTGTGGTGTGGTGTGTAACCTATGCCTCATGTATTTTATTAATGTTTTTATCTCCTGCAGGATGCAGTCAGAGCCTTACTGTTGGTTGGGTGAATTGGGGCTTTCCTTGTGGGGTGTACTTACATAATGCTGGGTGTCACTAATAGGCAGCACCCCGGACGCTACGCGTCCCTGTGTGACCAACGCCCTGTGCAAGCCTCCTCTGTGAGGGTTTGTAATACAAGGCGACCCCCGTCCATGACGCTGGTGAGGGGTCCTGGCGCCATCAGCATTTTGCCTCTGACAATGCTGATAATGGTTTCATATTTACATTGTTTTTTCTTACGTTGTTTACAGGTTCAGCAGCAAAATGAAAGATCCCAATCATAAAATACAACGCAGCGAGGAGCCCCGGTGTGAATACAGTTATCAGCAGCTGCAGAAGTGCTAAAACTGGCACAACAGAGGGCACCAAAGTGGGCACCGAAGGGCGTTATTGAAAGGGTTAAATAGCAACGCAGACACACAGATAGGGATGCTCCACATCTAACCAGGCGACTCCAGCCGGGACCAAACCAGTTATGGGCATGAGAACTGGCATCAACGTGGGCAAATAGCCATTTTTTTTTTCAGATATTTGCGTAAGTGGTGTTTTTAAGGGGTTAAATGACTTTGGGCCACTGATCTCACACCACCATTACACGCATACTGATGCATATCATCAAATTCGGGTCACTCCAGCCTGATCCCAATGTGTTCTGGGCATCAAAGTGGGCAAAGGCTGCGAGGCATCACTATGTATGTAATGGTGGTGTGAGACGAGTGGCATAAAGTAATTTAACCCCTTAAAAATACAAGATGCTTATTCAAATCTGGGAGAATCAGCTATTTTCCCACTTTTGATGCCAGTAACGGGAGTGACCTGAATTTGACAATCACAATTTCTCTATCGCCTTTCATTGGGGGACACAGGAACCATGGGTGTATGCTGCTGCCACTAGGAGGCTGACACTATGCAAATATAAAAAAAGTTGGCTCCTCCTCTGCAGTGTACACCCCACCGACAGGAAGAAAGATCTTCAGTTTAGCTTAGTGTCAGTAGGAGGTGGACACGGGTCTTTCATTAGACCCTTATCTACCTCAATGTGCGTCGTTCCTTTTCAGGTTTTCCGGAAGGGATACAGGGTGAGCAGTCACACCTGTAGTCCCACAATACGGACTATGAGTACGGCGTGTACTGCCACCCCGTATCCTCATAGATCCCTCACCAGGACCAAGATCCTAGCCCACAAGCGTGCTCAGAAGTCCGGTCCTGCATCCGTCCCCCACCCACTCGCCCACCAGAGCCTGTCGGTTTGGAGGAGACGAGGACGTCCATCAGCTCCCTGGACGTCTGAAATTTTCCCCAGAATGAGGTTAGTAAGGACAGCGTGGGATGTTTTAGGTAAGTATTCCAAAGTACCTCTGAGTCCTTCCTCAGTCCCAGGGCAGTCATTTGGGGGTCCCTTGGGATATTTTTCCAGGCTGCCTTCACTTTCACATGGGGCGGGGGTCTTCGCCCCTTTCGCGTGGCAGCCGCGCTATGGCGGCTGCGCTGTTATTGGCCTTACAGGCGGCCGCGTTGCCCTTTTTCCCCCGGCCGCATTGTGCTCTGGCCTGGTGCGGCGGTCGTGTGACCTGCGGCCGCACTGTTTCTGCCCCGGCGCGGCGGCCTTAGGTAGCCGCGCCGATTCCCTCTTACGGCCGCACTTTTCTGCTCGCTGGCAGCCGCGCCGCTTTCTACGGCGGCACAGTTTCTTCTGGCGCAGCGGCTTTGCTGGCACCGCGCCGCTTCCTCTCCCGGCCTCACTGTGCCCTTTTGCCTCAGCGCGGCGGCCTTGCAGGCAACCGCGCCGCTTTTCCTGACGTCGGCACTTTACCCGCCGCCACGGCCCTTCCGGGTGGCCTCCAGCCTCAAATTTAGGCCCCGGCTTCTCCCGGGGCCTACTTCCGGCTTCCTCCTCCGGCCACACCGTGCCCTTTTGCCGCGGCGCGGCAGCCTTGCAGGCAACCGCGCCGTTTTTCCCGCCGCCGCGGCCCTTCCTGGCGGCCACCGGCCTCAAATTTAGGCCCCGGCTTCTTCCGGGGCCTACTTCCGGCGCCGCGTCCCCTCCCACTTCCTCTCTCTCGGGCGGGCTTTTCTCCCGCCCGATTATCACGGCAAGCTCCGCCCACCGCCGCCATCTTGGTGCTCCTGGCCTGGCGTTAAGCCCGCCCACCACTCCCAGGCAGCCACAGATACTTATTTCTGAGCCAGGAACGTTTCTCTTTGCCCATCTTAAGAGCGCAATTTTCTGGCGTCCTCACATCTCCCACTGGCCTGCAGGCAAGCTACATCGGACAAGAGAGTCCATCAGATGTCTGCCTGTTCTCCTAGGGGCTATCGTTCCTGAGGAGCATCTTCCAAGCCGTGCAGCCTTCCATCCGGAAACCGCAGCGTCTGCCGTGAGTACCTCTACACCGCAGTTTTACTTAATCCCCTGCCAGACCCCCCCCCCCCCCACCCCCCCCCCGTCCCCTACTCTCCAGACATTTCCCTCAGGGGCCCCTTCGGGCTAATTTTAAAGGTGGTCTCTCCCGGCCTCCTACTTTGTCCTGTGCCTTACTGAAACACTTTCAGGGTTCGTCTTGTAACCCCAAGCTTCCCTCAGGCAGGCCCGCAGCAACCCACATTATGTTCACCGCCTAAGACTCCCCTGCTGCTCCGCCTCAGAGTGAAATTCCCTCCCTAGGCTGGGCCTCCCCTCTGTCTCTTTCAGTAGCGAATCTCACACGGGTGTCCCAGACCCTTGTGTCCGTGCTTGATTAGTTGCCCCTGCGGACTTCCGTAGTAGCCAGCGGGTCGCTAGAAGCTCCGTTCGAGTCTTCCATGCAGGCCGCGAAAGATCCAGATGGGAATGCCGGTCTGAGTTCTCTTCTCGGTCCATCTTGCCTCACGGTCCTTCTCTGTGGTCGACTTCCCCCTGATCCCCTTCCCGGAGTCAGGCGAGGCCTCGGAGGATAATTTGGGGCCGAAGTTGAACCAAATCATAGCATGAGGGATATGGTTCAAAGCTTCATTGGAGCGTCCAATCTGACCTGTGGCATCAAAGATCCCTCTACGGAACCTGCAGATCAGGCGGTTTCGTTTAGACGGTCTAAACTACCTCCCAAGGGATTCGCTCCTCATCCTGACTCGAGGATCTTCTGGCCAGAGAAAGAGAGAATTCGACCAGACATTCTCAAAGAGGCGAGCGTCTTGGAGTCTCATATTTCCTTCCTCCGGATCTCATCGCCAACCGGAATGAGAGGTGATAGAGAACGACCTCTCCCTCTGTGGATCCGCCGACTGCTAGACTTGCCACCAACACAGTCCTCACGCTGTCCGGTGGGGCGAATCTGACAGATTCCATCAATAAGATCATGGAATCCTTCGCGAATTCGGTTTTCGCAGCTGCCGCATCATCCCTCTGCCCGGCTTTCGCTTCCATTTGGGTTTCGAAGTCTATCCGAAGGGGCTAAACAACTCCGTTGGGGCATTCAGGCTGGAGCTCCACCAGACTTGCTGGCGAAAGTTGCCACCCAGATTACTCGCTCTGTTTGGCTCAAGGGTCATCAAGAAGTCCCTTACGAGCCTGCCTTTTTCAAGGATCACGTCTTTTCGGTTCCAAGCTGGACTAAATTATCAAGGATGCCACTGGTGGCACCAGTTCTCTCCTTAGGCGGCAACTTCGGTCCTTTCGGCCCTCTTTTTCTTCGTTTTTGCGGCATTTGACCCCTTTTTTCGCAACAGCAGAGGCCACAGGCACGTTAAGAGAAGAAGGTAGTCTTCGACTCACTCCTTCCTGGCGTTCCCGCTACTCCTAAGGTGGATTCTCCAGGTCCAGGACTGGAAATTCCACCTAGGCAGGACCCACGACTAGGCCCCTGCCCGTTTCCTAGGCTGGGCAGCCGTTCTCCTGTTCCCCAGGGACGTCTTTGTCTCCTCAACAGAGAACGCATGGGCCAGGGAACTTGTATCCTCTGGAGACAAAATAGATTAATTTCACGGTCCTGGGATCGTTTTCTCTAATCCCAACCTCCAAGAGAACCCGTTCTAGTCCTGGGTTTCTTTACAGCCATTGTTTCCCTCCTTAAATCCGGGGTAACATTCCCGTCCCTGAACAGGAACGGTTCAACGGTTCACAGGCTTCTCTTCGAACCTATTTGTACTGAAAGAGGACGACAAGGTTCGTCCCAGTCCGGATCTGAAATTGCTGAACAGGAAGTTTCGTCTGAGACTCTTCAGGTTGATATTCCCTCGTTCAGTAATCACTTCCATGGAGGCTCGGGAATTTCGGTTTCAGGCTCCCGAAAGTCTATCCCTCTTCCCCGACAGTCTAGCCGTTGCGGCGGCTCGTCAACAGGAAGAAGTTCCGTCTTGTTGCTCCAGGGTTCTCGGCTCCCCTCCTTGCTGATGGACCATAAAGGTCCTAAGGAGGTTGGTTGCAACATCGGAAGCAATTTTTCCCTTCGCCCGTTTCATTCAAGACTTCTTCAGCAGGCTATTCTATCACAGGAGGACAGGTCTGTCTTCTCCCTGCATCGTCCGATCCGTCTTTCTACCGGGATCAAACGGTTCCTCCACTGGTGGCCGAGGTCCCTGCTCTTATCCCAGAGCACATACCTCACAGCATATCCTTCCTTCCAGTTTCCTGGCAGGTGGTGACGACGGTCTCCAGCCTTCTCGGCGGAGGCGTGGGGCTTTGTCACCTGTTCTTTTCATCGTGGTTGGTCGGCACAGGAGTCCTCTCTGCCAATCAATGTCCTCGAGCTCCGGATCTTCTTTCTATCTTTCCTTCACTGGGTAAGGATTCTCAGCAGCCTGCCAATTCGAATCCAGACAATGACACAGCAGTGGCATATGTCAACCACCAGGGGTGGACGCGGAGTTCTCTGGCCTTGGCCGAGATTCCAGGATCCTCTTTTAGACAGAGGCAACGGTCCTGGTGAGATCCTCAGTGCAGGTCCCTGGCGTGGACATTTTGGCCGCCGTCTTCCTCGGGCCTCGCGGCAGGGGAATGGTCCTTACTTCAGAAGGTCTCTTATCGGATTGCTCTTCGTTGGGGGACTCCAGAGGTGGTCCTCACGGCGTCCCGATTGAACAGAAAGGTCCATCGGGTCGTCCCAAGGTCCCGCGATTCTCTCGCAGTGGTGTTGACATTTTGGCCATTCCTTGGTCGCAGTTCCTGCTCCCCTATTGATTCCCACACCTTCCATTGCTTTCCAAACTGTCGTAAAAGATCAAGGCGGGATGGGTGCCGGTCATTCTGATCATCCCGGATTGGCCCAGGAGGTCTTGGTTTGCAGGCATCGTCACTCTTCTCGCGGACACCCCTGGTGCCTTCCAAACAGACCCGATCTGCTGTCTCAGGGTCCGATCTGCCACCCGAAATATCGGTCGCTCAGTTTAACGGCGTGGCTGTGGACTCCACAGTTTTAAGAGCGTCCGGCCTTTCGGCCCGGATGAGTCACACTATAATCCAGGCTAGGAAGCCTTCGTCTTCTTCCAGGATCTACTATCGTACCTGGAAGGCTTACTTTCGTTGATGCGAGTCCAACCGCTTTTCACTTATGTCCTTTTTCCCTGCCTTCCATTTGGTTTTCCTTTGGGCAGGACTGGATTCGGGCTTCGCTCTCAGTTCCCTAAAGGGCCAGGTTCCTGCGCTCTTCTTCCCTTTAAGAAGACTTTATCTTCTCAGCCACAGGTTAAGACCTTCCTTCAAGGAGTAGTCCACGCTGTCCCTCCGTACAGGGCCTCTGTGGATTCATGGGATTTAAAGGTTGTGTTGGTTGTTCTTAGGGGTTCCCCCTTTTGAGCTTCTCAGGGAGTTTTCCCTGTCAGTTCTAACTCGGAAGGTGGCTTTTCTCAGGTCCATCTCTTCGATCCTCCGCGTTTTTGAGTTGACGGCCATTTCCTGCCGACCTCCTTTCTTGATTTTCCACCAGGATAAGGTGGTCCCAGGCCTCCGCCTTCCTTCCTTCCTTTCTCGAGGTGGTTTTCATCTTTCCACCTCAACGAGGACATCGTTCTACCTTCCTTTTGTCCAGCTCCGACTCATCCTCTGGAGCGATCGTTGAACAGGCTGGACCTCGTCAGGGCAGTGAGGATCTCCCTGGCTAGCACGGCCGCTTTCCGAAAGATGGATTCTCTTTTCGCCATCCCTGATGGCGTGCGTAGAGTCCTGCCGGCTTCCAAGGCGACGATTGCTCGCTCGATCAGAACTGCAATTTTGGAAGCTTACCAGGTCAAGCACGGAGGGCCCCTCCTGAGATGAAGGCTCACTCTACCCAGGCAGTCGGCGCTTCCAGTGCGGTACGTCACAGGGCTTTCGCCGACGGCTTTGCAAAGCGGCAACCTGGTCTTCCATCCACACGTTTCGCCGAACTACGGCGGACTCCAGCCTGGGCAGAAGGATCCTGCAGGCGGCAGTGGTGAGTCCTCTCACCTGATGGAAGTCTGTTTTTCCCACCCCAGGGACTGCTTTGGGACGTCCCATGGTTCCTGTGTCCCCCAATGAAAGGCGATAGAGAAAACAGGATTTTTGATTGCTTACCGTAAAATCTGTTTCTCGGAGCCTTCATTGGGGGACACAGCACCCTCCCAAGTTGAACAGCTCTGTTTACTGTATACGTTTGAGTTCTTTGAACACTCTTTGGGTGTTTGAATCTGTTAATCTGTGAAGCGCCGTGGATTTTGTTGGCGCTATATAAAGTTTATTATTATTATATTATTATTCTTTCTCTTTTACACGTTGCTTCTCCTACTGCTTTCTCACTAACTGAAGATCTTTCTTCCTGTCGGTGGGGTGTACACTGCACAGGAGGAGCCAACTTTTTTTATATTTGCATAGTGTCAGCCTCCTAGTGGCAGCAGCATACACCCATGGTTCCTGTGTCCCCCAATGAAGGCTCCGAGAAACAGATTTTACGGTAAGCAACCAAAAATCCTGTTTTTTTGATGGTCACGTGAGATCCGTGGCCTTTAGTCATTTAGCCCCTCAAAAAAAGTTACTTATTCAAATCCTTGAAATTGGCTGTCTGCCTACTTTGATGCCCGTTCTCATGCCCATAATACCGTGTAGGCCTGGCTGGAGTGACCTGAATTAGATATGGAGTCTCACTATCTGTTTGCATTGTGAGATCAGTGACCCAAAGTTATTTAAACCTTTCAATAATGCCCTTCATTGTCCACTTTGATGCCCATTTTTGTGCCAGTTTTATCATTTTTGTCGCTGCTTTTAAGGTCATGTTCACACAGTGCGTTTTTTACTGCGGAACCGCAGCGGTTTTGCCGCTGCGGTTCCGCAGCTGTTTTCCATGCAGGGTACATAACAATGTAACCCTATGGAAAACAGTCACTGCTGTGCACATGATCCGTAATTTCGTTTAAAAAGCTGCGCAGAGTAGCTGCGGCAAAAAGGAAGGAGCATGTCACTTCTTTTTCCTGAACCGCAGCGGTTCTGCACCCATAGACCTCCATTGTGAGGTCAAAATCGCAGTAAAACCCGCAGATCAAAAATATATCTGCGGGTTTTACTGCGATTTGATGTGCAGAACCGCTGCAGCAGGAAGTGCGGGGGAGCGGGCGGAAGTGCGTGGGCGGAGTGTGGCTGCCCCCCCGTGCTCCAATCCCGCCCCCCCGTGCTCCGATGCCCCCCCCCCAGTGCTCCGATGCCCCCCCCCCCCGTGCCCTAATCTCCCCCCCTTATACTTACCCGGCGTCCCGGTGTCCGTCCGGCCGTCTTCTCCCTGGGCGCCGCCATCTTGCAAAATGGCGGGCGCATGCGCAGTGCGCCCGCCGAATCTGCCGGCCGGCAGATTCGCTCCAAAGTGCATTTTGATCACTGAGATAGGTTATATCTCAGTGATCAAAATAAAAAAATAGTAAATGACACCCCCCCCCACTTTGTCACCCCCATTGGTAGGGACAATAAAAAAATTAAGAATTTTTTTTTTTTTTTTTTTCACTAAGGTTAGAATAGGGGTAGGGTTAGGGTTAGGGGTAGGGTTAGGGTATTTTCAGCCATTTTAGCCCTAAAAAGCTTCCTAGGAAACACACAGTCTCTGCATAGAAAACTGCATAAAAAAAGGATAAAAAAACGCATCAAAAAACGCATCAAAAAAGGACAAAAAAAGGACCAAAAAAAGGACCTGCGTTTTCTGCCAAGAGCTGCAGTTTTTTAAAAAAACTGTCCTGAAAAAAAAAGGATGGAAATCCTGAACGTGTGAACATACCCTAAGCGTTTTCACATCAGGAATCCTCGCCGCATCGTATTTTAGTTTGTGTTGTTAAACCTGTAAATAAACAAATAATTATCTGAATAAGAAACCAACTTTTGCATCGTCTACCCCCACCTGCATTCTTCTAGCATGAATGTGGTAAATCCGTCGGCATTATTTTTTTCATGATGTTTCTGTGTGAAAAGGCATTATATACGTAATATCTTGTGTATTCTGCTGGTGCAGTCACTGTGTACATACAGTGGGGCAAAAAAGTATTTAGTCAGTCAGCAATAGTGCAAGTTCCACCACTTAAAAAGATGAGAGGCGTCTGTAATTTACATCATAGGTAGACCTCAACTATGGGAGACAAACTGAGAAAAAAAAATCCAGAAAATCACATTGTCTGTTTTTTTAACATTTTATTTGCATATTATGGTGGAAAATAAGTATTTGGTCAGAAACAAAATTTCATCTCAATACTTTGTAATATATCCTTTGTTGGCAATGACAGAGGTCAAACGTTTTCTGTAAGTCTTCACAAGGTTGCCACACACTGTTGTTGGTATGTTGGCCCATTCCTCCATGCAGATCTCCTCTAGAGCAGTGATGTTTTTGGCTTTTCGCTTGGCAACACGGACTTTCAACTCCCTCCAAAGGTTTTCTGTAGGGTTGAGATCTGGAGACTGGCTAGGCCACTCCAGGACCTTGAAATGCTTCTTACGAAGCCACTCCTTCGTTGCCCTGGCGGTGTGCTTTGGATCATTGTCATGTTGAAAGACCCAGCCACGTTTCATCTTCAATGCCCTTGCTGATGGAAGGAGGTTTGCACTCAAAATCTCACGATACATGGCCCCATTCATTCTTTCATGTACCCGGATCAGTCGTCCTGGCCCCTTTGCAGAGAAACAGCCCCAAAGCATGATGTTTCCACCACCATGCTTTACAGTAGGTATGGTGTTTGATTGATGCAACTCAGTATTCTTTTTCCTCCAAACACGACAAGTTGTGTTTCTACCAAACAGTTCCAGTTTGGTTTCATCAGACCATAGGACATTCTCCCAAAACTCCTCTGGATCATCCAAATGCTCTCTAGCAAACTTCAGACGGGCCCAGACATGTACTGGCTTAAGCAGTGGGACACGTCTGGCACTGCAGGATCTGAGTCCATGGTGGCGTAGTGTGTTACTTATGGTAGGCTTTGTTACATTGGTCCCAGCTCTCTGCAGTTCATTCACTAGGTCCCCCCGCGTGGTTCTGGGATTTTTGCTCACCGTTCTTGTGATCATTCTGACCCCACGGGGTGGGATTTTGCGTGGAGCCCCAGATCGAGGGAGATTATCAGTGGTCTTGTATGTCTTCCATTTTCTAATTATTGCTCCCACTGTTGATTTCTTCACTCCAAGCTGGTTGGCTATTGCAGATTCAGTCTTCCCAGCCTGGTGCAGGGCTACAATTTTGTTTCTGGTGTCCTTTGACAGCTCTTTGGTCTTCACCATAGTGGAGTTTGGAGTCAGACTGTTTGAGGGTGTGCACAGGTGTCTTTTTATACTGATAACAAGTTTAAACAGGTGCCATTACTACAGGTAATGAGTGGAGGAAAGAGGAGACTCTTAAAGAAGAAGTTACAGGTCTGTGAGAGCCAGAAATCTTGATTGTTTGTTTCTGACCAAATACTTATTTTCCACCATAATATGCAAATAAAATGTTAAAAAAACAGACAATGTCATTTTCTGGATTTTTTTTTCTCAGTTTGTCTCCCATAGTTGAGGTCTACCTATGATGTAAATTACAGACGCCTCTCATCTTTTTAAGTGGTGGAACTTGCACTATTGCTGACTGACTAAATACTTTTTTGCCCCACTGTACATTACATTACTGATCCTGAGTTACATCCTGTATTATACCCCAGAGCTGCACTCACTATTCTGCTGGTGCAGTCACTGTCTACATACATTACATTACTGATCCTGAGTTACATCCTGTTTTATACCCCAGAGCTGCACTCACTATTCTGCTGGTGCAGTCACTGTCTACATACATTACATTACTGATCCTGAGTTACATCCTGTTTTATACCCCAGAGCTGCACTCACTATTCTGCTGGTGCAGTCACTGTGTACATACATTACATTACTGATCCTGTACTGATCTTGAGATACATCCTGTATTATACCCCAGAGCTGCACTCACTATTCTGCTGGTGCAGTCACAGTGTACATACATTACATTACTGATCCTGCACTGATCCTGAGTTACATCCTGTATTATACCCCAGAGCTGCACTCACTATTCTGCTGGTGCAGTCACTGTGTACATACATTACATTACTGATCCTGAGTTACATCCTGTATTATACCCCAGAGCTGCACTCACTATTCTGCTGGTGCAGTCACTGTGTACATACATTACATTACTGATCCTGAGTTACATCCTGTATTATACCCCAGAGCTGCACTCACTATTCTGCTGGTGCAGTCACTGTATACATACATTACATTACTGATCCTGAGTTACATCCTGTATTATACCCCAGAGCTGCACTCACTATTCTGCTGGTGCAGTCACTGTGTACATACATTACTGATCCTGAGTTACATCCTGTATTATACCCCAGAGCTGCACTCACTATTCTGCTGGTGCAGTCACTGTGTACATACATTACATTACTGATCCTGAGTTACATCCTGTATTATACCCCAGAGCTGCACTCACTATTCTGCTGGTGCAGTCACTGTGTACATACATTACTGATCCTGAGTTACATCCTGTATTATACCCCAGAGCTGCACTCACTATTCTGCTGGTGCAGTCACTGTGTACATACATTACATTACTGATCCTGAGTTACATCCTGTATTATACCCCAGAGCTACACTCACTATTCTGCTGGTGCACTCACTGTGTACATACATTACATTACTGATCCTGAGTTACATCCTGTATTATACCCCAGAGCTGCACTCACTATTCTGCTGGTGCAGTCACTGTGTACATACATTACATTACTGATCCTGAGTTACATCCTGTGTTATACTCCAGAGCTGCACTCACTATTCTGCTGGTGCACTCACTGTGTACATACATTACATTACTGATCCTGAGTTACATCCTGTATTATACCCCAGAGCTGCACTCACTATTCTGCTGGTGCAGTCACTGTGTACATACATTACATTACTGATCCTGAGTTACATCCTGTATTATACCCCAGAGCTGCACTCACTATTCTGATGGTGCAGTCACTGTGTACATACATTACATTACTGATCCTGAGTTACATCCTGTGTTATACTCCAGAGCTGCACTCACTATTCTGCCACACCTAACGGTGCTTTGCAGCCTCACTCTTCCACAGCTGGGCCTCACCCCCTCGATGCTGACGTCTAGTGTAGAAGTGCACCCCTGAAATGTTGGTCAGGTCTGTATTATTGAGAAGTATGAGCCTGGGCTGATGGGAGCGAGTGCTGGTGGACGCCATCCTCCTCACCTCCCTGTGCTTCACCGTCACGCAGATTAATGGAGCTGCCCGGTGTCACACACAAACAGATCTGACTTTAATATTATAAGCCGGGAAGCCTCATGTGGTGCAGAGAAGAATGGAAGGGTTCAGTAGACCTTCTCTTACTGGTAGGACTGGAGTCGCTCCTTGTGTGCGCCCTCATCTAATGGTGACCCTGTGCTTCTCTCTAGGTCCAGTGTTGTGTCCAGATGGGAGATAAGAATGAAAACCTAATGGCTTCTCATATCGAGAAAATCACCCTGGGAATAAGCAAGATTCTGGGTGAGTGACCATGTGTGGTCGGACTTACAGTGCTGAGCAAAAGTTATGCTGCACAGTAAGAATGGTGCAAAATGGAAGTGGTAATAGTTTATTATTAATTAACAATTAAATAAGCAAAAGAGAAATCTAAATCTCATCAATATCCCTTTGCCTTCAAAACAGTCCCAGTTCTCCTAGCTACACTTGTACTCTGTTTTTGATGGAAGACCCTTATTCATCACTCAGTGCCATCAGGGAGACGTATCATCGGCTCCACATTTTTTCTGCCATAGAACAATAACCCCAAATATCCAACAATGTATAGAAGAGCACGGAGTCCTGGAAGTGATGATACGGACCCCACAGATTCCTGATCTCACATCATCCAGTCTGTCTGAGATCACATGCAGAGACAGAAGGATTTGCACGAGTGACATCCTCAGAAGATCTGTGGTCAATCCTCCAGCATGTTTGGAGCAACAACCTGCTGTGTGCCTTCAAAAACTGTGAGCAAGTGTACAAATGCTTCTCGGAAAATGAGAATCTAAAAAGTTAAATGACTTTTGGGTTTTCATTGGCTGTAAGCCATAATCATCAACATTAACAGAAATAAACGCTTGAAATAGATCCCTCTGTTTGTAATGACTCTATATAATTTATGATTTTCACTTTTTGTAGTGAAGAACAGTAATAAATTAACTTTTTGATGATATTCTAATTTTGTGAAAAGCACCTGTATCTAAAGGAAGTGATGATAAAGGAAAGGGCGGTCACCAAATATCAATGTGATTTAGATCTTTTTCTTTTCTTCATTCACTTTGCTTTTTGTTAATTGCTAAAAATAAACTCTTAACACTTCTATGTTTTTATAACATTCTTAGTTTGCAGATTTTTCTCCACACCTTAATCGTTTGCACAGTTTAGTATATATGGAGGATAATCTGTAATGTTAGTCGTATGCATAAGAGAAGCCAGTGCTCCACATCACTTCCCTACCTGCGAGATCAGCGGTACGTGAATTTTGCCATTGCCGCTTCTCTCCAGGATTAAAAACGATCACTCTGTTGTGACTTTTCCCATATTTTTCTGTATGAGAGGAGTGGATTGCTCACCTCCTCTTTCTGCCTGGGTACCTAAAAACCAAGTCACCACTGATCAGATATCCCATTGCTATAACCTATATGCATGTTGCTGGAGTATCCCTTTATATGGGCACTATGGGTGGGGACGATCGCCTTCATTACTAAGCAAAGAGTGACTATAGCCCTCCATGCAGAGCTGCTACACGTGACCACCCGATTGTATTGCCACACAGCTGACTGACATATTACAGACTTTTTAGGAAATTTGTGTAACATTTTTAGGGCCCTAAAGCCAATAATAAGCGTTCCAGTACATCTACCACTCTGATTTCTGTCTCTTACACCTCTGCATGTTTTTCGAGTCCCTTTTCGCTCCTTGTCTACATGAAAATCGCTGCTGTACAAATATCACTGATCGCAAAGTACGTTCCCACGATCACTCCTGATTGTATCCTGCTCCATTGTAGCCATGATCAGTCTTCTAGGATCCTATCTCCTGTGTGTGGTCGTGTCTCCCAGTAATACTAAGGAGCAGGGCTGTGGAGTCAGTAAGCCAAACCTCTGACCCCTCAATATCCCTTACTCCGACTCCACCGCACTGATCACTACTGAGCATGTGCATAAAGTGCAGCACAGATTCATCTCAACTCCGACTCCCCAGCACAGGGCACTACTGAGCATGTACATAAAGTGCAGCACAGATTCATCTCCACTCCGACTCCCCAGCACTGGTCACTACTGTGCATGTACATAAAGTGCAGCACAGATTCATCTCAACTCTGACTCCACAGCACTGGTCACTACTGAGCCTGTACAGAAAGTGCAGCACAGATTTGTCTCAACTCCAACTCCCCAGCACAGGGCACTACTGTGCATGTGCATAAAGTGCAGCACAGATTCATCTCCACTCCGACTCCCCAGCACTGGTCACTACTGAGCCTGTACTGAAAGTGCAGCACAGATTCATCTCCACTAAAATCTGAGATCCTTAGATCAGGAACAGGACAGATATTTCTAGGACATTTCATAACTTTCCCATATTCTTATGAAAAAATTTCCAACACATCCTGCGTTGTACTACTGTACCGAAGTTATCAAATATTATTGGAGTCTGTCCATTTTATACTGATTCCACCAAAATGAACACCAACTCCACAGCCCTGCTAAAGGGAATAAATATATTGGTTGACTTCTGATGCATCCTTGTTTTCTTATCATCGGGAAGGCACAGTTTTCAGTCTCTTCATGAATCGTGACATTTTGGTCTCCTTTAAATGTGGAGAAGAGTAATCATGATGTTCTTATTTATTAGAGTCATCTCCTGGTGTGACTGATGTGAAGATTGAGGAGAAGCCTCCTGCCGAGCGTCACACTTTGGTCTCTTGGGAGCAGGTGAGCGAGATCAAACATCATAACCAATATGTGCAGTTTACATATGCATTACTTACCCCGTACTGATCCTGTAACATAGTAACATAGTTAGTGAGGCCGAAAAAAGACATTTGTCCATCCAGTTCAGCCTATATTCCATCATAATAAATCCCCAGATCTACGTCCTTCTACAGAACCTAATAATTGTATGATACAATATTGTTCTGCTCCAGGAAGACATCCAGGCCTCTCTTGAACCCCTCGACTGAGTTCGCCATCACCACCTCCTCAGGCAAGCAATTCCAGATTCTCACTGCCCTAACAGTAAAGAATCCTCTTCTATGTTGGTGGAAAAACCTTCTCTCCTCCAGACGCAAAGAATGCCCCCTTGTGCCCGTCACCTTCCTTGGTATAAACAGATCCTCAGCGAGATATTTGTATTGTCCCCTTATATACTTATACATGGTTATTAGATCGCCCCTCAGTCGTCTTTTTTCTAGACTAAATAATCCTAATTTCGCTAATCTATCTGGGTATTGTAGTTCTCCCATCCCCTTTATTAATTTTGTTGCCCTCCTTTGTACTCTCTCTAGTTCCATTATATCCTTCTTGAGCACCGGTGCCAAAAACTGGACACAGTACTCCATGTGCGGTCTAACTAGGGATTTGTACAGAGGCAGTATAATGCTCTCATCATATGTATCCAGACCTCTTTTAATGCACCCCATGATCCTGTTTGCCTTGGCAGCTGCTGCCTGGCACTGGCTGCTCCAGGTAAGTTTATCATTAACTAGGATCCCCAAGTCCTTCTCCCTGTCAGATTTACCCAGTGGTTTCCCGTTCAGTGTGTAATGGTGACATTGATTCCTTCTTCCCATGTGTATAACCTTACATTTATCATTGTTAAACCTCATCTGCCACCTTTCAGCCCAAGTTTCCAACTTATCCAGATCCATCTGTAGCAGAATACTATCTTCTCTTGTATTAACTGCTTTACATAGTTTTGTATCATCTGCAAATATCGATATTTTACTGTGTAAACCTTCTACCAGATCATTAATGAATATGTTGAAGAGAACAGGTCCCAATACTGACCCCTGCGGTACCCCACTGGTCACAGCGACCCAGTTAGAGACTATACCATTTATAACCACCCTCTGCTTTCTATCACTAAGCCAGTTACTAACCCATTTACACACATTTTCCCCCAGACCAAGCATTCTCATTTTGTGTACCAACCTCTTGTGCGGCACGGTATCAAACGCTTTGGAAAAATCGAGATATACCACGTCCAATGACTCACCGTGGTCCAGTCTATAGCTTACCTCTTCATAAAAACTGATTAGATTGGTTTGACAGGAGCGATTTCTCATAAACCCATGCTGATATGGAGTTAAACAGTTATTCTCATTGAGATAATCCAGAATAACATCCCTCAGAAACCCTTCATATATTTTACCAACAATAGAGGTTAGACTTACTGGCCTATAATTTCCAGGTTCACTATACTCCAGAGCTACACTTATTTTATCGATATTGGATACAGTATAGATAACGGTCACTCACATCTGAGCAGCATATTCCTGTGTAACTAAAGAAGTCTACAGAAGAAGGAGCAGAACTTGGTAAATACATGACCTTACAGCCAGTTTGTTGACTTGTAAAACAGGGGAGGAAAAATTATGCTAATTGATTACCTAATTAAACAATGTGGGTTGGTCTGCACACCATTTTTCCCCTTTAACTGTGAATGCTGGCTTGGGGGACATTTGTTAACTATTAAAACGGGTAGATACCTCCATGGACAGAGATTCAACCAAGACATCCAAACATGTAAAGAACCAGAGACTCTCTACAGGACAGCAGCCAAGACATCATGGCTCCATCACGAGGGACACAGATGTGTCATTCTACAGGACCACGGCCCTGGCTGGAAGAATACAGATCTGCTCCATTGACCATCACAAATCCCATGGATACATTTGGGGTAATCAGGATTTGGACCCTCTGGTCGCCTGAGCCCCATAGATACGTTTGTGGAGACCAGGAATGGGACCTGCCGGTCGCCTGCCTCCATGGATATGATCAGAGAAGCCAGGTTGTGACCCTCTGGCCAACTGTCCTTGTACCTCATTGGAATGTCATCTTCCTAAGCTTGTTGTTACCTCCTCTCTGTGCGTGCCACAGGCGGGGTATTCAGCCCTGGAAGTTCTGAATTCACAGCTGTTCTTATCCTGGCGAGTCAGCAGGAGGGTGACACTCTGTAATGTGCACCATCTTAGGTATTTTGCTGGGATTGTTCTATGTGTTATTTGATTGTTTTATGGTTTAATAAAGTATTGCCACACTGTTTTACCCTCACTCTGCATTACACCCACAATAAAAAGAAAGGAGGCATTTGGTGGGATGATCCCTGGCCCATGCGGTTTCGGCTAGGACCAGGGCACCTGCTAACAACTGGTGTCTCCACATCCATTTCTACTCATAAACACAAATGACCTCAACACAGTATGATGCCCAAACTGTGATCCCAATTCAGCCTTCTACACAGTATAATGGGCTCCACATAGTCCACCATACAGTATAGTGGGCCAGAGTTTGACATGTGATGTAACTGGACGCTTACACTTTGTGCAGTGCCCAAATCACCTATGATACCCCCCTTCTCCTTAAGAAGTTTTGAGTTTATTAAATACTAATCCCATTCATTTCTGCAGAATTCAAGCTGATGGCCACGTGCATCGGATGTCATCAGTTCCAATAGTTTTTTTTTTTCTATTACATTTACTTTTTTTTTTTTTTGATTGATTAAAAATACTTTGCAAATGGCTTCTTTTGCCGTCTTTTTTTCAGTACGGATGAGCTGCACATCAGTGGATGCAACTGTATGATGTAAAATCTACCACAAGGGGGCAGTAGTGGATCAGGTTCATTACGGACAGATGGTTTTCTGTTACAGTGTGTTATTCTAAGCCTATAATTTGGTGCAGGTGAGCAAAGAAAATTAGACTCTGACCCTGCAAAGCAAAAGTGAGATTATAGGGTTATGTAACACATTGTGTAGCCAGCTGTGTGAGTCAGTCACACAGCGAGATGACAGGAGCGCAGGTAGACCTCACTAAATCTGCCTGCCATTATACATGTTCCCTGTTTGGAAGTCGGTAGAGCAGAGGTCCCCATTCAGGATCCGCATCTTATGTGGCGAGAGTGGAGAAGGTCACACAAAGCATCTGCCGTCCGTTCCTGCATTGCACATAGAACCTATTAGTCTGAATGGAGACCATGTTTTACAATAACTTAAAGCCGTGCCCCAACCTCTCCCCGCTGCGATCTGTGTCCTATATTCACCCTCCCCGGGTCCAGTGTTGAGTCTCCGCCACTGCCAGGTGTCACATCAACAGTGCTACAGCCAATAACTGAGCTCAGCGGCTTGAACTGAGTAGACCACTCTAGTCGCTGACCTCACCGATTGTCTGCAGCGCTGCCGACAATAACAGGCATTGGGAGTAGCGGTGGAGACTCAGCACTGGACCCGAGGAGGGTGAGTAAAACGCATTACAGCTCGGGAAGAGGGGTCAACCAATTTACTGGAAAAAAAAATGTATTTTATAATCCATGAACTTACACTGCTGGTCATGCGTCACAATGTGCAGGTATTACTGCTGTAATAATGATTGCCTGCCTTTTTCTTGTCTAGAAATACTCCTGTATGTTACCGGAAGATCTGAAGAACTTCTATCTGATGACCAATGGCTTTCACATGTCCTGGTCTGTGAAGCTGGATGGTGCGTCTTTTCCTCTATTCCATGCGTCTTCTCCTCTGTTCCTGTGCGTCTTCTCCTCTGTATCTGTGCGTCTTCTCCTCTGTTCCTGTGCGTCTTCTCCTCTATTCCATGCATCTTCTCCTCTGTTCCTGTGCGTCTTCTCCTCTGTTCCTGTGCGTCTTCTCCTCTGTTCCTGTGCGTCTTCTCCTCTATTCCATGCGCCTTCTCTGTTCCTGTGCGTCTTCTCCTCTGTTCCTGTGCGTCTTCTCCTCTGTTCCTGTGCGTCTTCTCCTCTGTTCCTGTGCGTCTTCTCCTCTGTTCCTGTGCGTCTTCTCCTCTGTTCCTGTGCGCCTTCTCCTCTGTTCCTGTGCGTCTTCTCCTCTGTTCCTGTGCGTCTTCTCCTCTGTTCCTGTGCGTCTTCTCCTCTGTTCCTGTGCGTCTTCTCCTCTGTTCCTGTGCGTCTTCTCCTCTGTTCCTGTGCGTCTTCTCCTCTGTTCCTGTGCGTCTTCTCCTCTGTTCCTGTGCGTCTTCTCCTCTGTTTCTGTGCGTCTTCTCCTCTGTTCCTGTGCGCCTTCTCCTTTGTTCCTGTGCGTCTTTTCCTCTGGGTCCCGTGCGTCTTTTCCTCAGGGTCCCGTGCGTCTTTTCCTCTGGTTCCCGTGCGTCTTTTCCTCTGGGTCCCGTGCGTCTTTTCCTCTGGGTCCCGTGCGTCTTTTCCTCTGGGTCCCGTGCGTCTTTTCCTCTGGGTCCCGTGCGTCTTTTCCTCTGGTTCCCGTGCGTCTTTTCCTCTGGTTCCCGTGCGTCTTTTCCTCTGGGTCCCGTGCGTCTTTTCCTCTGGTTCCCGTGCGTCTTTTCCTCTGGGTCCCGTGCGTCTTTTCCTCTGGGTCCCGTGCGTCTTTTCCTCTGGTTCCCGTGCGTCTTTTCCTCTGGTTCCCGTGCGTCTTTTCCTCTGGTTCCCGTGCGTCTTTTCCTCTGGTTCCCGTGCGTCGTGCTCCCGGCCATAGTTCTGGAAAGTTAATGATTTTTATGATTTAATGGTTAGAACTTTTTTTTTTTCCTCTGACAGATAGCCCAGTTCAGGTTGGCTTGATGGTAGTCAATAGCATTTCCAATCTGATTCACTTAAAAGGATCCTCGTCCTACTCGCTGCCCAATTCCCCGACCCTCGCAGACCTGGATGACGACTCTGACGAGGAAGGTACAGAAACTAATGGTTATGTGGATTCTCTCTCGGCCCCAGCCTTTGCCACCTCTGATAACTTCACAATCTTGACACTTGGCAGTCACTACACACACAGCATAACAGACCAAACCAATAAACAATGTGCATGACGTGAAAATAAAGATATATGTTCCTTTATTGAAGTTCAAACTTCATAAAACTGCTTGTATAAAAAGGGGAAAAACAAAAAAGTACACTATCACAGAAAAAGAGAGGTGGGTGAGACAAATGTGCTGCTGAATGGTTAAATAAGACAAATGAATAAATACAAAACAGCATCAGGTACATCGATAGCAAAGACAGCAAAATGTAGATAAGAAGCAAGAGAGGACCTGCCTGAAAGAGTTGTAAAATTGAAAAAAAAAAAACAGCCCCCAACAAATAAAGATAAGCAACACATTAATCCAAGTCTAAAGAAAGAAATGGCATGGAAAGGATCACCCACCAGCACACAATGTGATGCGAGTTTTGCCAGTTGCTTCTTCTGGGGTTGTTGGCTGTTTTTTGTTTTTTTTCTCTATCTATATGTATATAATATTAGTGCCTGATGTCAAAACAATTGACACAAGCAATACACAGTCAAATGTAAGAAATCAATCACCAATGCTATGATGAAGCCGGTGCATGCCCATAAAGGTCTGCTGTGCCAAGTAACAGATTGCATCCTGGTCAAGTGGGTTAAGATACCAACCTCTATGCAGAAAAGCAATAGTCACATGGCTGTTGGCCTGGGCGTGCTGACAGACGTGGCCACACGTCATCCCACACAGCCGGGAATATAATACTACAAACAGGACGCAATCGTAAGCAACGTAAATGCAAAATGGCGCACCAAGTAATCATGATTAAATGGTAAACTGACATGATCGCCAGTCACGTGACCCTTCCTTCTGTGAGTACACTTTGGTCCCTTAACCCGCTTGTACACGATCTAACATCGCGTGACGCTCCTGCCCTTTATGTGTATATGCCGCTGCCTGAGATCTTGTGTGTGTTGGTTCATACACCGTTGTGTTTCTTATTTTTTGCCCTTTGCAGCTTTTTTTTTTCAAGCAGGTACTTATCTGCATTGTGCTGGCTTTGCATTTTATAGCTAAACCTATCATGTCCTATTGATGTACCTGTCTGTTAGACTGTTTTTATCTATTTATTTACTCATATATGTTATGTGATCACTCAGCAGCACATTTAGACACCCACCAATCTACTTTTTTGGCCCACACTAAGTGTAAAACTCCGTTTTGCCACAAAACAGCTTATTAATGTGTTTCTTTTCTTCTCCTTTCTTCCTTTTAAGGTCTCTCGGAAAAGCCACATTTTGATTCCCGGAACATGATCTTTGAGTTGGATTCTTGTGATGGAAATGGGAAAGTGTGTCTGGTTTACAAAAAGCACGCAGCAGGTTGGCAGAGGCTTCATACTGTTTGTGTGTGGTATAACAGAGGAGCCGATCTCCGCAGGGGGGGAGCGATAGCTGGGTTTATTTTGTCACATGAGCAGGTCCCATTATCCATTGTAATGTCTCTGGTGGTTGTTTGTATACTGGTTGTACTGGAACTTGTGCCTAATGCACCAGACCTGCGGAAACATGTGCCTCTCCAGACACACAGAATGAGTGAGGTCAGTGCTGGGAAGCCAGCTGTCACATGTAGTTCTCACACTCTACTCTATGGATCTCTGTATCACTTATTGTAATCAATTAGTGTTCATATTCCCGTAATTAACTAGTGAGCAAATCACCCTATGTAATGAGCGGACAAGTATTGCCATGTATAATTGATCTTACAGGTATGTAGTCTGGGAGGGTCTGCGTCACCTTATAGTCATCCTTCTATTTAGGAAACAGGAACACATGGGCTACTTGCACAGTGAACAAGTCTGTATGATCATGTTCACACACCACCAAGAAACCTGAAGACACAAAAGAGAATAGTAAAACCAAAAACACTCAGTTTGAAAAAATGTTGCAGTAATCCGCAAGTGCTAGTAAAAGATGTAAAAAACAGGGTATTTGGTTGATACGTTTTTTGCAAAAAATGTATACTAAGCTGCTCTAGCAATCTTCACGGTATACCCTTATCAGAGCAGTCCTAACTAATGTATGCAATCCCTATCTGATGTATTTAAAAACCTGATCATCTGTATATAACCTGTGTGAACAGGGTTCAGAGAGGAAAAATCCATGTGTGCATACAGGGTAGAACAGCTCTTGTGCAGATAGCCCAAGAGGAGTGGTGGAACTCCCCAGTCTTGTAGACACAAGAGAACAATTATGGAAACAGGAACACATGGGCTACTTGCACAGTGAACAAGTCTGTATGATCATGTTCACACACCACCAAGAAACCTGAAGACACAAAAGAGAATAGTAAAACCAAAAACACTCAGTTTGAAAAAAATTTGCAGTAATCCGCAAGTGCTAGTAAAAGATGTAAAAAACAGGGTATTTGGTTGATACGTTTTTTGCAAAAAATGTATGCTAAGCTGCTCTACCAATCTTCACGGTATACCCTTATCAGAGCAGTCCTAACTCTCACCCTATGTAATGAGTGGACAAGTATTGCCATGTATAATTGATCTTACAGGTATGTAGTCTGGGAGGGTCTGCGTCACCTTATAGTCATCCTTCTATTTAGCCACTAAACACCCTGGGTAGTCGATGGATGTCCGCTCTGTCCCTGGGTAGCGGCTGGTCGTCTGCTCTGTCCCTGGGTAGGCACTGGATGTTCGCTCCATACCTGGGTAGCGGCCGGTCGTCCGCTCCGTCCCTGGGTAGCGGCCGGTCGTCCGCTCCGTCCCTGGGTAGCGGCCGGTCGTCCGCTCCGTCCCTGGGTAGCGGCCGGTCGTCCGCTCCGTCCCTGGGTAGCGGCCGGTCGTCCGCTCCGTCCCTGGGTAGCGGCCGGTCGTCCGCTCCGTCCCTGGGTAGCGGCCGGTCGTCCGCTCCGTCCCTGGGTAGCGGCCGGTCGTCCCAAAGGACCTGCCTTGCCCCACGGTGGTGTCATGTAATGTAGCTATTCTGTTATTATCTCATCGTGTTTGGGGGATTCCATAGTAATGTATTATAACATTTGCCTACAAAGCAGTACATTTAGGCTTGATCACACAGAATCTGGTCCCGTGTTCTTCTTCCACCAGGGCAGACGACATGCGAGCCTACCATCTGGTTCCTGGACCGTGCGCTCTTCTGGCATTTCCTTACAGACACCTTTACGGCTTATTACCGCATACTTCTGTGTCACCTGGGGCTACCACAGTGGCAGTACTCCTTCACCAGCTACGGGCTGAGCCCAACCGCCAAGGTCTGCAGTCTCTTATCTCACTGTGCAAAAAGTAACTCAGTATAAGATCACAATTCTACATGACGTCCTCACTGACATTACCTGTACGGTCCTGGGCTACTGCCTGCATTATACTCCAGTCTGCAGGAGCTTGTTCTAGTATTTTTGCAAACATCACCTTTACACCAGGAACTCTACAGTAATTTGATGTGAGAAAAAGTAACTGTTCCCAGCATGATGTGTGTCTGACCACAAAATGTATCTATTTCCAATAACAGCTAACAGTGGTGAGTGCAGCTCTGGAGTATAGTACAGGATGTAACACAGGATCAGTAATGTAATGTATGTACAGTGACTGCACCAGCAGAATAGTGAGTGCAGCTCTGGGGTATAATACAGGATGTAACTCAGGATCAGTAATATAATGTATGTACACAGTGACTGCACCAGCAGAATAGTGAGTGCAGCTCTGGGGTATAATACAGGATGTAACTCAGGATCAGTAATATAATGTATGTACACAGTGACTGCAACAGCAGAATAGTGAGTGCAGCTCTGGGGTATAATACAGGATGTAACTCAGGATCAGTACTGTAATGTATGTACACAGTGACTGCACCAGCAGAATAGTGAGTGCAGCTCTGGGGTATAATACAGGATGTAACTCAGGATCAGTAATGTAATGTATGTACACAGTGACTGCACCAGCAGAATAGTGAGTGCAGCTCTGGGGTATAATACAGGATGTAACTCAGGATCAGTAATGTAATGTATGTACACAGTGACTGCACCAGCAGAATAGTGAGTGCAGCTCTGGGGTATAATACAGGATGTAACTCAGGATCAGTAATGTAATGTATGCACACAGTGACTGCACCAGCAGAATAGTGAGTGCAGCTCTGGGGTATAATACAGGATGTAACTCAGGATCAGTAATGTAATATATGTACACAGTGACTGCACCAGCAGAATAGTGAGTGCAGCTCTGGGATATAATACAGGATGTAACTCAGGATCAGTAATGTAATGTATGTACACAGTGACTGCACCAGCAGAATAGTGAGTGCAGCTCTGGAGTATAACACAGGATGCAACTCAGGATCAGTAATGTAATGTATGTACACAGTGACTGCACCAGCAGAATAGTGAGTGCAGCTCTGGAGTATAATACAGGATGTAACTCAGGATCAGTAATGTAATGTATGTGCACAGTGACTGCACCAGCAGAATAGTGAGTGCAGCTCTGGGGTATAATACAGGATGTAACTCAGGATCAGTAATGTAATGTATGCACACGGTGACTGCACCAGCATAATAGTGAGTGCAGCTCTGGGGTATAATACAGGAGGTAACTCAGGATCAGTAATGTAATGTATGTACACAGTGACTGCAACAGCAGAATAGTGAGTGCAGCTCTGGAGTATAATACAGGGTGTTTTTCAATGTGACACAGCTGTCTTCCCCGGTGATAGTGATAAATCATCCTTTCCTCATCTGTGTTCACAGTTTCTATATTTTGGTATATATCTGAGCAGCTGAGAGAGCGTGCAGGCAGTTGATTTAGTGGAGAGTCACTTATCCTGGTGAAGAACACGATAGATATTGTCTCCTAAGCCTGAAATGGCTGATATCTGGGATCACTGGGTCCTTGTAGTACAGTGCATGTTATGTGAACCTTAGGCATGCAGGACCATAGGTTTAGGGATGCCATCACTTATCTTGTGCAGATGTTGATCATTTATCCCTGAACTTTGTCATTCTCCTGACAGCAATGGATGAACATATACAAACCCATCACGTTCTGCCCGCTGCAGCTGTCCGAGGAGCCGGACTCTTTTATCAACAAACTGGACCCAAACAAGATTTTCAAGGGCAAAAACAAGACCCCAGTAACCAAGAAGAAATTACCAGGCCCACCCACAGGGTATCAGAAGAACCCTCTTCCTTCCTCCAAAAAATCAGAGCAGTCTGGTGCGCCCCGTAAATGATTATTACCTGCCCCTCATCATGAAGGGTTCCAGATGGTGGTAAAATAGAGGAACGGAATCTATCCACGTGACCCTGGTCAAGCAGTCACATCAGTAGGATCATCAGTAGGATCCCCGACACCTCTTCTGATTTGTAGGCTTAACATCGTTTTTTTGGAATGACACACACTAAGCAGAGCAGCCGGGGATTCCCGTAGATAGAAGACGGGATGAAGGACCTGACAAGACCTCTGGACTTGGGTCCTGTGAGTTAGTTCACCTGTCTCTACTGTATATCTAAAATAATCGCCAGTGCAATCTGAAATGTAAATTGGCTGCAGTAGTTTTTAGAATTTGGAGTCAAAGGGTATTTAAATTGTTCTTTACGAAAAACCAAGTCACCTGTCCATTGGTTGTGTCTGATACTGCAGCTCCGCTCCATTATAAGAGATTTTTTTGGATATTTTGGAGCTAAAAAAAACAAACTCGGTCCCTTTCTGCTAAAACATAGATTTAAAACCTAGCATTTTGAATGTCTGGAATCCGCTATATGGAGCTTCTTATATTGTATTATATTCTTGTTATATATTGTTTGACTCCGATCTCTCCTTCACCTCCCATATACAATCTCTTGCCCGCTCGTGCCGCTTACACCTAAAGAACATCTCTAGAATCCGCCCTTTTCTCACCATGGAAACAACAAAAACCCTCACTGTCGCCCTGATCCACTCCCACCTGGACTACTGCAACGCTCTATTAATTGGCCTCCCCCCTCACTCGACTTTCCCCTCTTCAGTCCATCCTTAATGTGACAGCCAGGGTCGTCCATCTGGCTAATCGTTACTCGGACGCGTCCGCTCTTCGCCAGTCGTTACACTGGCTGCCCATTCATTACAGGATACAATTCAAAGTACTTGTTCTCACCCACAAAGCTCTCCACAGTGCGGCACCCCCTTACATCTCCTCCCTCACTTCTGTCTATCGGCCTAGCCGACCGCTGCGCTCTGCAAATGACTTTTGACTGACCTGTGCACTAATCCGTACCTCCCACTCCCGACTCCAAGACTTCTCCCGTCCTGCACCAATCCTCTGCAATGCTCTACCCCAAGAAATTAGGACCATCCACAATTTGCATAGTTTTAGGCGCTCGCTCAAAAGACTTTTGTTCAGAGCGGCCTACCACGTTCACTAATCAAAGTCATTTTATGTTTGTGTGTGTGCAGCCCATTCAGTATCTCCATCTATCCCCCACCCCCTGAAGATGGCTGGACCATCATTGTAAATACATCATTGTAAATACACACCTGTACTTTGTATCTCCCCCACCTCATTGTAGATTGTAAGCTCTCACGAGCAGGGTCGTCTTATTGTGCTTTAATTATTCTATTGTTAACGTTGTTACTTATGACTGTTGTGTTTGAAACTGTTAAACTGTAAAGCGCTGCGGAATATGTTGGCGCTTTATAAATTATATATTATTATTCTACATTCAGCATGTATTCACAACGAAATGAGTTTTATGGAGCACGCTCACTGAAATGCAGAGCGATCCACTAATATACAACCAACCTCCTTAGATGCTACAGTCCAGCAACCCCAGCATTTAAACAGTTAGACAGAAGGAGAATGCTCCCTCAGTCACAAAACTGGCATCTGCAAAACATGATCCTTTGGTTCCGGCTGGTAACCTAATAAAAGCCTTTAATTGTGCCATCATAGTACTAATAATAAGCCCATCCAGGGGAAAGGACTTCATAGGAAATCACAGACTAATACAGTGTATTGTAACCAGGATCAAACATATTTTCAAATTTCCTAGAGGGACTAAAAAAATGTAATATGTTCAAAAATATTTTTTTAAAAAAGAACAAACATTAAAATGTTCCCATTTATAACATAAAAAAATCAAAACAAAAAAAATGGTTATCTCCATGACCATAAAAGTAGGAACTAATCCATTCATCTTGCGTGGTGAATGTCATGAAATAAAAATGACAGAATTGTTGTTTTTGTGGCCACTTTTCTTTCCAGATATAGTAAAACTAAAAAGTGATCAAAAACTTGCATATGTTGAGGAAGGATCTAAAGTGATCCTTCACGGTTGACTCAGTGATTTCCAAATTAATCTACAGGGCGTTGCCGGCAACTGAAAATGACCAGACGGAGACGTATGCCTCTGTGTGGGGGATCGAGCAGATCTCTGGGCCCCCGTTTTATGTGTATGAGTTTTCATAGTCATAGAAATTATACTTCAACCAATCAGCATAAGAACACGCTCACAATTCTTAACCTATAAGAATGCAGGAAAAACTTAACCCATGAGGATACAGGAAAAATGGAAACTACAGATATGGTCGTGTCTTTTTGGCATAAAAAACATATTAACAGATGCCTCAGTCTTGTATAGCGATACACCCACGAGTCTCTTATCTGGCTCGGCTCCAATTAGAACACTCAAGGTCTTTATGCCAATTATGAACCATAGACTAGCTGAATAACAAAATGTTATCTTCGTGAGAAACAGGACAGTTACTTCATGGCAACTGTAACCTTCTACCTAAGTAAATAACAGAATTTATCTTTAACCAACAACAAAATGGAGTCAAAGCACAAAATGGAGAATCTTTCATAATTTGTTCCTTCACATTCCCCCCTAGATAAATTTTGTTAATTAATGTCCAGCATCAGAGGTACTATCCCAAGCTATAAGCTCGAGGGGTACTGGTCTTCACATGACTGGTGCCATGTTACCAGCCATGGCTGTTTCGGCGTACCCGTCCCCCCTGTATGCTAGAATTTACGAATAACAATTGTTGATGACGGTGGTGGGGATCTTTTGAAGATAGCCATGCGCTTGGCTTCAACATCTTCATCTGGTAACTTTGTGAAATCGGTGTAGAGAGCAGGGGTGGCAACGCTTTTGGTTTCATTATTAGTTGTCTTAGTGCAGAATTTCCTAATACATACAGAAATACACCAAAGAACAACTTTTAGTATTACATACATGACAAGGATAAAGGCAGCGATGTGTAACAAACTTTGCAAGATTCCAGCTATCCAGCCCCCAAGTCCCTCAAACCAATTGGCTGGATTAAGAAAGGAGAGGGTGTCTGCCCACCAACTGTCCTTATTACAGTCATTGTCTTTACCATATTGATCTCTGAGTCTTTGAATATCCTCTAACTTTAACTTTATTGTACTATTGGGTTCTATATAATGACAGAAAGTGGGTCCAATAATCTGACACATACCACCCTGTGCTGCTGTTAAGTAGTCCAGTACTACAGTGTGTTGATTAGTGACTATGATAAGTTGGTTTTGGACAGCGACAGTAGTATTAAAGGGAAGGTGCCGCATTTTAATATTGTAAAAAAAAAAAAAAAAAAAAACCTCTTTAATTCCTTATTTTTATAAGTTATTTTCAAGTGCATAGTATTGTTTTTTTTTATTCATTTTTTTTTCTGCCACTGGGCGCCGCCATTTTCATTTGCAGGACTGTAAGTTTAGCTGCACGACACTTAGGCCATGTTCACACGATCCTTTTTTTCATGCGGAATTGCCGCGATTTTCCCGCTGCGGGTCCGCAGCTGTTTTCCATGCAGGGTACATTAGTAGCATAGTAACATAGTAACATAGTTAGTAAGGCCGAAAAAAGACATTTGTCCATCCAGTTCAGCCTATATTCCATCATAATAAATCCCCAGATCTACGTCCTTCTACAGAACCTAATAATTGTATGATACAATATTGTTCTGCTCCAGGAAGACATCCAGGCCTCTCTTGAACCCCTCGACTGAGTTCGCCATCACCACCTCCTCAGGCAAGCAATTCCAGATTCTCACTGCCCTAACAGTAAAGAATCCTCTTCTATGTTGGTGGAAAAACCTTCTCTTCTCCAGACGCAAAGAATGCCCCCTTGTGCCCGTCACCTTCCTTGGTATAAACAGATCCTCAGCGAGATATTTGTATTGTCCCCTTATATACTTATACATGGTTATTAGATCGCCCCTCAGTCGTCTTTTTTCTAGACTAAATAATCCTAATTTCGCTAATCTATCTGGGTATTGTAGTTCTCCCATCCCCTTTATTAATTTTGTTGCCCTCCTTTGTACTCTCTCTAGTTCCATTACATTGTACCCTATGGAAAACAGGAACTGCTGTGCCCACAATGCGGAAAATCAAAAAAAAAGCCGCGCTGAATAGCTGCGGGAAAAAAGAAGTACCATGTCACTTCTTTTTTCGGAGCCGCAGCGGTTCTGCACCCATTGACCTCCATTGTGAGGTCAAACCCGCAGATGAAAAAAATATCTGCGGGTTTTACTGCGGTTTGTGGTGCAGAACCGCTGCAGCAGGAAGTGCGGGGAAGCGGGCGGAAGTGCGTGGGCGGAGTGTGGCTGCCCCCCCGTGCTCCGATCCCGCCCCCCGTGCTCCAATCCCACCGCCCCGTGCTCCGATGCCCCCGCCCCCCAGTGCTCCGATGCCCCCCCCCCCGTGCCCTAATCTCCCCCCCTTATACTTACCCGGCGTCCCGGTGTCCGTCCGGCCGTCTTCTCCCTGGGCGCCGTCATCTTGCAAAATGGCGGGCGCATGCGCAGTGCGCCCGCCGAATCTGCCGGCCGGCAGATTCGTTCCAAAGTGCATTTTGATCACTGAGATAGATTATATCTCAGTGATCAAAATAAAAAAAAATAGTAAATGACACCCCCCCCCCCTTTGTCACCCCCATAGGTAGGGACAATAAAAAAAAATTAAGAATTTTTTTTTTTTTTCCACTAAGGTTAGAATAGGGGTAGGGTTAGGGGTAGGGTTAGGGTATTTTCAGCCATTTTAACCCTAAAAAACTTCCTAGAAAACACACAGACTCTGCATAGAAAACTGCATCAAAAAAAGGATCAAAAAACGCATCAAAAAAGGACCAAAAAAAGGACCTGCGTTTTCTGCCAAGAGCTGCAGTTTTTTAAAAAACAGTCCTGAAAAAAAAAGGATGGAAATCAGGAACGTGTGAACATACCCTTACAGTCTTCACATACGGCAGCCCTGGACATAGACATCTGCAGTCGGGAGGCGACCCCATAGCTAGCAATATAAGCTGCTCTCTGCTCTGATGTGGCCACACCCCCTGGGCGGTCTCCACATCACAGCAGAGGCAGGAGATCGGCGCCATCTTGCTTCAGCCTACAGTGGAGTGTACCTGTGAGCTCCACTGTGACTGAGCTGTGCTGTTGGAGGGGCAGCTCCATCTGTCTCCCCTCACACTGTCAGCGGCAATTCCCTGTCCTCTGCTGCCTGGTGTGTGGCTGAATCTCTAGAATCGCTAGAGTCTGAAGTGCTGTGGTCTGATGTCCTCTATCAGGAGCTGCAGAGAGGTAACAGAGGGGGATGGGGAGGCTCTGTGCTGCTCCGACCCTTCTCTCACTGCAGCTCCTCACAGGACATCAGACCCTGCATCTATCACTATACTGTGCCTAGCCATGTATCTAATCCTATCCTGTGTGATAATGTCTGCTGAGCCGTGTATCTAATCCTATCCTGTGCTGACCTGTGTATCTAATCCTGTGGAATACTGACTGCTGAGCCGTGTATCTAATCCTCTCCTGTGTGATACTGTCTGGTGAACCGTGTATCTAATCCTATCCTGTGTGATACTGTCTGGTGAACCGTGTATCTAATCCTATCCTGTGTGATACTGTCTGGTGAACCGTGTATCTAATCCTCTCTTGTGTGATACTGTCTGGTGAGCCGTGTATCTAATCCTATACTGTGTGATATTATGCTGAGCCGTGTATCTAATCCTCTCTTGTGTGATACTGTCTGCTGAGCCGTGTATCTAATCCTATCCTTTGTGATACTGTCTGCTGAGCCGTGCATCTAATCCTCTCCTGTGTGATACTGTCTGGTGAACCGTGTATCTAATCCACTTCTATGCACTCCTCTCCCCCCTGCATATCTTTCCCCATTGCACACACAACTCAATGTGTGCGATAACAGGAGCTGTGGGCGTCATGCTGTATTATGGCATTATGTGAGATCTATATGACGGTATTATGTGATCTGTATGGTGGTATTATGGTTGATCAGTATTGTGAGAATTATATGGTGGTATTGTGTGTGATCTATATGGCGGTATTATGTGAGAACACTGGCAGCATTATGTGTGATCTATATGGCGGTATTATGTGAGAACACTGGCAGCATTATGTGTAATCTATATGGCGGTATTATGTGAGAACACTATGGCAGTATTGTGTGATCTATATGGCGGTATTATGTGAACACTATGGCAGTATTATGTGTGATCTATATGGCGGTATTATGTGAGAACACTATGGCAGTATTATGTGTGATCTATATGGCGGTATTATGTGAGAACACTATGGCAGTATTATGTGTGATCTATATGGCGGTATGTGAGAACACTATGGCAGTATTGTGTGATCTATATGGCGGTATTATGAGAACACTATGGCAGTATTATGTGTGATCTATATGGCGGTATTATGTGAGAACACTGGCAGCATTATGTGTGATCTATATGGCGGTATGTGAGAATACTGGCGGTATTATGTGTGATCTATATGGTGGTATTATGTGAGAACTGTATGACAGTATTGTGTGATCTATTTGATAGTGTTGTGTGTGATCTATATGGCGGTAGTATGTGAGAACACTATGGCAGTATTATCTTCAGAAAGCGGACCCATTCTATGGTGGTTCTGGCTGAGCACCTGCACGCGGGTCTGGGGTAATAGAGGGGGCAGCATGACCTCCAGTTAGGTGCAGTCAGGGGAAGGCTGGTGAGGTAGCTGAAGAGAGGGGTCTCATTTTTATCGTTACTATATGGCTACATTTCCTTCCCAGCGTCACCCCGACTGCGCCTGTCACCTCGCTTTCACATATTGCCAGGACAGGACGGAGAAGACAGGATCTGAGGAGGGGAATGGGGTCTGCATGCAAAGTCTGGATCAGAACAGGCCATCAATCCGCAGAAATGTTTCCTGGATTTCTGTGGAGCAAACAAGCAGATGGTCCATCCATGTGTATAAAAGACAGCGCTCTATGTACAATCCCTGGCTGCTCCGAGCACCAAACAGGGGGCCCCCATAGACCAGCACACTGCTCTCCTGAAATACTCTGTGCTGCTGTCACCCTGCTCCCTCCACCACATATATCCCAGAATCCTTGTTGCCTGCCATCCTCGGTGACCGTAGACTTGTCAGTATAAGGCTGCTTTCACACTAGCGTCGGTACGGGCCCGTCGCAGTGCGTCGTACCGACGTATGCTGTGAAAGAAATGCCCGACGTGGGCAGCAGAAGCAGTCTTATGACGCTTCCGCTGCCCCATTGTAAGGTCTGGGAAGGAGGGGGCAGAGTTTCTGCCGTGCATGTGCGGTTGAAAATGGTGGACTCGACGCACAAACGTTACATGTAACTTTTTTTGTGGCGGCGGTCCACCAAAACATGATGCAACCGTCGCACGACAGTTACGACGTGTGGCAATACGTCGCAATGCGTCGGTAATGTTAGTCTATGGGGAAAAAACGCATCCTGCAGACAACTTTGCAGGATGCGTTTTTTCTCCTGAACGACGCATTGCAACGTACAGCCAACAACGCTAGTGTGAAAGTAGCCTAAGGCTGCCGTCCACTATCAGTATTTGGTCAGTATTTTACATCAGTATTTGTAAGCCAAAACCAGGAGTGGGTGATAAATGCAGAAGTGGTGACATGTTTCTATTATACTTTTCCTCTATTTGTTCCACTCCTGGTTTTGGCTTACAAATACTGAGGTAAAATACTGACCAAATACTGATAGTGTGACAGCAGCCATACTCTGCAGTCACCAACAAAATGGCTGCTCACTGGGTTCCTGAATATCATCCTCTCTAATCCCTTAGCAAACACCCAGGAGGGGAGGAGAGGAGACATCACACAGGTCAGCAGACTCCGCCCATAATTACTACAGTGCAGTAATGTGAGCTATTTGTACACTAGGTTTTTCTGAAATTTCAGCAGCTGCTCCCCCTAGTGTTGAAAAGTGGAAATTCCAAAACTTTTCAAATTATTTTTCATATTTTACTAAATTATAAACAAATGATAATATTTTTTAAGAAAATGTAATCATTCTTTATATTTTTACAATTTCTGAAAAAAAAATTTTTTTTGATGGCACCTTCCCTTTAAGTATATCCAATATATCCCAAATTTGATCATCTAGATATCTGTGGCCCTAACCAATTTATCCCACATTTGTGTAATCATAGGGTAAATGAAAATAGAACTGACAATTTTATTGGCTATACCCATCTGTACTACTAATCTTTCATGATATTGTACAAACTTATTATTCAAGGATATTGGAGAATTTAGACTGTCCCATGCGGTTACCAATATTATTAAATGGAAATACAAAAAACTAAAACACTATGTTCCCTTATTTGCTACTAGTCTGTTTGACCAGCTTGCAGTGCGATACGTTGATCCACGTTGGCCTTCCTTCCAGCTTTACTGACATAGGAGTAATGAGGACTTGGTAGGGACCGTCATACAAGGGTTCTAGTCTGTGTTTTCTGACATAGCTTTTCACGACCATAAAACCACCAGGCTTCAAATTGTGACAAGTATCGGTTTCTGCTGAATCTGGAAGGGAAGAATAAACTAAAACATGGGTGTTAGCAAAAATTTTACTAAACTGAATAACCTATTGAACAGCACGGTCAGTTTCTTCTGATAACTACTGAGGCTGGAAATTTGTAACTGAGAACCTAGCACCAAACAATATCTCATATGGGGACAGGCCATGTTTTGCAATAGGGGCAGTACGAATGTGTAAGAGCCCTGGCCATGGAGCCGTAGTCTCCTGCATCATTTTGGTCAATTGTCCCTTCAGTGTGCCGTTCAGCCTCTTAACTTTCCCACTAGATTGTGGATGGTACGGAGTATGGAGGGCTACAGTGGATCCAAGCATTGTCAGAACCTCCTGATACACATGAGAAGAAAAGGCCGGGCCTTGGTCACTTTCATCAACTTCTGGAACACCATATCTGCATATAACTTCCATCACCAGTTTCTTTGCTGTGGTTTTTGCAGTCATGTTGGTAACGGGGAATGCTTCCGGCCAATTGGAGAACAAGTCGACAACCACCAGACAATATTCATACCTTCCAGACTTAGGCAACGTGATGTGGTCCACCTGGAGCCTTTGGAAAGGATAGTCGGGCTTAGCAAGGTGCTCCGGGGGTACACGTTGAAGTTGACCGGGATTGCAGGTCTGACAGATATTACATGCACGGTTGAGTGCTGTCAGGACTGTAGAAATACCTGGAGTCCAGTACAATTTTTGTACCAGGGCAAGGGCCTGGTTTTTTTTTTTTTTCCTCGATGTGTGGGCCCATGTGCCCACGTGGCAATAGCAGGGTACATCCGCTTAGGGAGACACACAAGTTGGTCCTTTTTCCAGAGACCATTGTCCATACGTGCTCAATCAGCCTTTCACTGCTTCACTTCTTCCTTTGGGGACATTCTCTGCATCGTCATTAAGTGGTCTCGCGGGGTCCGACAGAAGACCTCAGTCTGTTGTGCATCATCAGGTTCCTGTAGAGTCAGTGTTTCTTGTAACTGTTTACGCTGAGAGCGTGTGGTCACCATAGTTGGTATGGTCTGTTCAACAGGTAGGAGAGCAGCAGCTTTTGCTTGCATATCCGCAAAGGTGTTACCAACAGTCTGTGGACTGTTCCATAGTACCGTGCTCCTTAACTTTGATAATGGTCACCTGAGTAGGTAATTTGATTGAGTCCATGAGGGTTTTAACAGCTTCAGCATTCTCCACTGGAGTCCCGGCAGTAGTAACAAACCCTAGATTGGCCCATAGGGCTCCGGAATCATAAGCAATACCAAATGCATACTGTGAGTCCGTGTATATATCAGCCCGCCTGTCTTTGGCCAGAACACATGCAGTAGACAGAGCCTGAAGTTCTACTTCTTGTGCTGACAGTGAGGGAGGGAGTGCAGCTCCGGGCAATACAGTGTCTTCCGTAGTAACAGCGTATCCAGTGTGGAATCTGCCAAAATCATCATATCTTGAACCGTCTTTCAGGGCATTGTAGAGAGGTTGCATTATGCGGGATGCGTCGGGTATTCACTGACCACAATAAGTACATAGTCCAAGAAAACGCTGGAGTGCAGTCTCATCTTTTGGGAAAGGAAGGGAGCTGACTGCTATTTTTCTTTCTTCTGTGAGGTGTCTGGCACCCTGAAGGAGACAGTGACCCAAAAATATCACTTGACCAAGGCAGAACCGAAGTTTCAAGGCCGAAACCCGGGAGTTCAGATCTGCCAGATACTTGAGGAGGCTAACAGTGGCAACTGGCTTCCTGCTCTGTTCGTGCACACAACAAAAGGTTACCCACATACTGAAGCAGCGTGACATAGGGATATTCTAACTGCCAGAATTAAAAACACTCGCCCATATTTTTGCAAACTGATTGGGAAAGGGCGTGTAAGATACACATCTCATTATGTTCATCTGCATAGGGGTTATATAACGTAAATACCATTTGACCATTATCTTGGAATTATATTCTGGAGCAGAACTGTGATAATAAATCTGCCCCCAGTAAATTTACCGGACATGAGGGAGAGATTACGAACTGAGCAGTAACTTCAGGGAAAGGTCCCACAGGGATAGGTTTTGTGAGAGTATATTTATTGAGTCTGCCATCTACTCTAATTAAAACAAGCTCTCGATCTGAGAATTGACATGGCGAGGCTTGGGAGGGAGATTCCCAGACATAGGGTTAAAATGGATATTGGAGTATGGGACTGGATTTGTGTAAGGTGGGAGGAGGGCTGGAGCTGGAGTCTGGTGGGCCACTGATAAGGAATGGAGCTGCGTCCTTGCAGCTGTGGGGGGGGGGGGAACTGAGATTGGAGCAGAAATCCCTGCAGCTACAGTTTTAACCCTTGATTTTACTGTTGATGCAGAATGTGCTAAATTCTTTTGAAAACTTTTAATTACTTTTAGTGCATCGTCCGGAGTGGAATTCTCGATGTCAGGTCTAACTGACATTATTGCCTCTTTCAATTCAGATTTAAGGCCGGACATCAAAGCTGCCACAAAAAGGTGTGAATAGGCTTTATTATACAGTGAAAACCCCAAATCTTTAAACATTACCATAAGACGCCCATAGAACTTCTCGGCAGTCTCCCCCTTGTCCTGTGTGACATCTGTGAGGGAGGTAGCTTGGTCCGCTAGTCTGGCTTGTGCCCAAACCTTTAAAGCATTACAGAAATCAACATCACTCTCATAGGTTCCCTCGTTCACATTATACATTATGCCACCCTCAATAATTGGAAAATACCCCTCTCCAGCCTTCACATGGAGTAAGTGTAACAGATCTCTCCGGGGAGTGGAATAAATCTCTCGATTCGCTGCTATTTGTCTATAGAAGGCCATGGGGGAGGTTTCTGAATCGGGTAACTAAAGTAGGAGGGGGTGGATACTCATAACTACTAGCAATACTAAGCATAGCAGGGACTGGTGCTGGCGGTGGCTGATAATAAGTGCCGTCAGCGTTTAGCAAGGGAAAGGTGGGGGCTACAACTCCGGGTCTTCTTGCTTCACAATTGTAACAGACCTGTCTCCACTGAGAATTAGTAACTCTGCATACATCACAAATCCACCCGGCAGGATCATAGGGTGGGGGCGCACTAAGTTTTGGCAACCCAGGATATATTGGAGCTTTGGGGTTAAGGGGCACAGAGCTTACAGTCGGGAGAAGAGGCTTGATTTCCTGGGGAGGGACCTCATCATCTAGCAGGGAGACCCCCTGTTCCAGATCATCATTTTTAATTTTTTGTCTTTCTAACACATTACCCTCAATCACTTTCTCAATTCCTTCTTGCACCACAAACATCCAGTTTTTGTCATAGTAATAGACAACTTTCCTTTTTCAACGTAACAAAAATAAATCAGGATTCACTTTCTCTGTTAATCCTTAATTTGCTATATATCAACCACTCAACTTGAAGCAGGTGAATCTTTTACCAATCCTACAATCATACTGATAACTAAACAATCTCTTACAAGTTTCCTTCTAAAACTAGGCGCCATTTTTTACTTTAAACTTACAATATTTCTTTCTAATTCAATACAATATTGTACTATTGCTTTAAATAAAGCACAGATCTCCCAGCACATGCTACACAAGGATAGAAAATTCAGAGAGGATGCAGCATTGTGCCCCCTCCATACCAGAAACACAGAACAGATAAGAACATCACAGCATTCCTCAACACAAAAGAAAGCAATAGCGCAGCTGTTTGACCTACCCCTCCCATCTTGGAAATTTCACACAGAAACGGAATACAGCAGTTCTCAGACTTAATTAATTTCTAATTTCTCATCTTTGGGCTAACAATATCAGATTCAACACACAAATTCAAAGTCTTCTCTTACTTCCATGGAAACATGATTCTCCTTTAGAGCTAAATATCCTTACTTTGTCGTGCATAATACCAGAGCGGCCGTATATAGTCTATTTCACTAGGTTTACCTGTCCCCCGCTGGGACAACCCAAAAACGTGGTACTCAGTGAAAGGAGGAGGGCGTCTTAGACTTCCCTCCGAATACCTCTGGATATATATACTGTATACTTCTATATATTCCTGAGTTATGTATCCTACCCAATCTTCGATCACCTCACCGCGCCTGATTCTAACAATGATCAGGAATTCAGGATATTTTGACTATAAAGAGAATTACATCACTGGTCAATCCGGGGTGTCCGTCCCTTATGAGGTACGGTTCGAGCACTGGGCTCCCAACGGAACTACACCTCTATATGATTCCACCCAAAAATCACCCCACCATCGGGGACAAACCTCAGATCCTCTTTGCAGCAACAAACACAGGAAAACCACACCAAACGGTCAGTCTGGACAGTATAACTGCCAATGTACCGTGGTTGTTGTGGGGGATGATCAGTCCCAATTTTCCAGTGCCTGTGTCCGCTCCGAGGGTCCTTTGTCTTGTTGTCCTCTGGGGGGCAGAGGCGTTCCTGTTTGGGGCCCCACGTTACGGGCGCCAAGCTGTTGAGGGAGGATCTAAAGTGATCCTTCACGGTTGACTCAGTGATTTCCAAATTAATCTACAGGGCGTTGCCGGCAACTGAAAATGACCAGACGGAGACGTATGCCTCTGTGTGGGGGATCGAGCAGATCTCTGGGCCCCCGTTTATTGTGTATGAGTTTTCATAGTCATAGAAATTATACTTCAACCAATCAGCATAAGAACACGCTCACAATTCTTAACCTATAAGAATGCAGGAAAAACTTAACCCATGAGGATACAGGAAAAATGGAAACTACAGATATGGTTGTGTCTTTTTGGCATAAAAAACATATTAACAGATGCCTCAGTCTTGTATAGCGATACACCCACGAGTCTCTTATCTGGCTCGGCTCCAATTAGAACACTCAAGGTCTTTATACCAATTATGAACCATAGACTAGCTGAATAACAAAATGTTATCTTCGTGAGAAACAGGACAGTTACTTCATGGCAGCTGTAACCTTCTACCTAAGTAAATAACAGAATTTATCTTTAACCAACAACAAAATGGAGTCAAAGCACAAAATGGAGAATCTTTCATAATTTGTTCCTTCACACATATACCCCCAAAATATTACCGTAAATAGCAGTTTACCCTTATGAAAAACACATCATCACACTGATCCATTGCTGGAAAAGTAAGAAGCTAAGGTTTGGCTCTCTAAATAAGGTGACGCCTAAAAAAAACTTCCCCCTTTTTCTACAAATAGGAAAACATAGCAAAGATTTTTATAATCATTGTATTGTTGTGATATTACTGATTCACGGAATAAGTCCGTTTTCCGCACAGGGAACATTGTAAAAACAGAACCCTCCAAAAAACAAATCTATACCCCTTAAAAAAAATATATATATATACAGTGGGGCAAAAAAGTATTTAGTCAGTCAGCAATAGTGCAAGTTCCACCACTTAAAAAGATGAGAGGCGTCTGTAATTTACATCATAGGTAGACCTCAACTATGGGAGACAAACTGAGAAAAAAAAATCCAGAAAATCACATTGTCTGTTTTTGTATCATTTTATTTGCATATTATGGTGGAAAATAAGTATTTGGTCAGAAAAAAAATTTCATCTCAATACTTTGTAATATATCCTTTGTTGGCAATGACAGAGGTCAAACGTTTTCTGTAAGTCTTCACAAGGTTGCCACACACTGTTGTTGGTATGTTGGCCCATTCCTCCATGCAGATCTCCTCTAGAGCAGTGATGTTTTTGGCTTTTCGCTTGGCAACACGGACTTTCAACTCCCTCCAAAGGTTTTCTATAGGGTTGAGATCTGGAGACTGGCTAGGCCACTCCAGGACCTTGAAATGCTTCTTACGAAGCCACTCCTTCGTTGCCCTGGCGGTGTGCTTTGGATCATTGTCACGTTGAAAGACCCAGCCACGTTTCATCTTCAATGCCCTTGCTGATGGAAGGAGGTTTGCACTCAAAATCTCACGATACATGGCCCCATTCATTCTTTCATGTACCCGGATCAGTCGTCCCGGCCCCTTAGCGGAGAAACAGCCCCAAAGCATGATGTTTCCACCACCATGCTTTACAGTAGGTATGGTGTTTGAAGGATGCAACTCAGTATTCTTTTTCCTCCAAACACGACAAGTTGTGTTTCTACCAAACAGTTCCAGTTTGGTTTCATCAGACCATAGGACATTCTCCCAAAACTCCTCTGGATCATCCAAATGCTCTCTAGCAAACTTCAGATGGGCCCGGACATGTACTGGCTTAAGCAGTGGGACACGTCTGGCACAACAGGATCTGAGTCCATGGTGGCGTAGTGTGTTACTTATGGTAGGCTTTGTTACATTGGTCCCAGCTCTCTGCAGTTCATTCACTAGGTCCCCCCGCGTGGTTCTGGGATTTTTGCTCACCGTTCTTGTGATCATTCTGACCCCACGGGGTGGGATTTTGCGTGGAGCCCCAGATCGAGGGAGATTATCAGTGGTCTTGTATGTCTTCCATTTTCTAATTATTGCTCCCACTGTTGATTTCTTCACTCCAAGCTGGTTGGCTATTGCAGATTCAGTCTTCCCAGCCTGGTGCAGGGCTATAATTTTGTTTCTGGTGTCCTTTGACAGCTCTTTGGTCTTCACCATAGTGGAGTTTGGAGTCAGACTGTTTGAGGGTGTGCACAGGTATCTTTTTATACTGATAACAAGTTTAAACAGGTGCCATTACTACAGGTAATGAGTGGAGGAAAGAGGAGACTCTTAAAGAAGAAGTTACAGGTCTGTGAGAGCCAGAAATCTTGATTGTTTGTTTCTGACCAAATATTTATTTTCCACCATAATAGGCAAAAAAATGATAAAAAAACAGACAATGTGATTTTCTGGATTTTTTTTTCTCAGTTTGTCTCCCATAGTTGAGGTCTACCTATGATGTAAATTACAGACGCCTCTCATCTTTTTAAGTGGTGGAACTTGCACTATTGCTGACTGACTAAATACTTTTTTGCCCCACTGTATGTATATATATATATATATATATATATATATATATATATATATATATATATATATATATATATATATATATATATATATATATATACTGTTTGTTTTTTTTTTTTTCTATTCCGACCCACAAAGATTTTTTTTCTATTTACTACAATAATGCGTAGCATGTAAAAAAATATATATACTTGTTGTTTAATCATTTCTACTTTCTTTCTGTCTTATTTATTTAGATTTGTATATACATTGTTATTGGATGTAAATTTTACTTTTTTTTCTAATTTATTTTCTATTTATTGCACCTGAAAATAAACCTAACTGCTGAGCAATGACACTGTTTTCCATCTTTCTTTATAAAGTCAGGTGACTACATGGATTGGATATCTCAGGTACTTGAGCTGTAGCTATGAAATCCATCTCGGCTGTGAATGACGTAATTCTGCACTGTTGGGGTTTGTGCAGACCTGTTAATATTTTTCAATGAAAGCTGATTTTTGTTTTTTAACTTATGTATTAAATACTGCTATGATCAGTGACTCCAGCCTAGCTACATTGTCTTGTGGAGCCTAAGGTAGTCTGAAATCCACTTCTGACTTTTCAGAGGCTCTGGCTGTTTCTCCCATGATTTACATTGATCCCATTGATTTGCACCAACTCTATTTGTGACCACTGCAGCTGCTGATTGGCTGCAGCCTTTACTATCCGTTAGGGGAGACTTCCTTGCTGACGGAATGATAGGCTGCAGTCGATCAGCAGCAGCGGTCACTAGTAAAGTTGATGCGCTTTAAATTTACAGGATCTCTGGCCTTTGAGAAGTAACCTGGCATCTCCGAATAGCCAGGCTGGTGCGACGTCACGTGCATCTCGTCACCGTGATCCAGTGATTGGTTGCAGTGGTCATTTAACATAACATTGTTACACGATCACGAGGAAATACAGTTAGGTCCATATATATTTGGACAGAGACAACATTTTTCTAATTTTGGTTATAGACATTACCACAATGAATTTTAAACAAAACAATTCAGATGCAGTTGAAATTCAGACTTTCAGCTTTCATTTGAGGGTATCCACATTAAAATTGGATGAAGGGTTTAGGCGTTTCAGCTCTTTAACACGTGCCACCCTGTTTTTAAAGGGACCAAAAGTAATTGGACAGATTCAATAATTTTAAATAAAATGTTCATTTTTAGTACTTGGTTGAAAACCCTTTGTTGGCAATGATTGCCTGAAGTCTTGAACTCATGGACATCACCAGACGCTGTGTTTCCTCCTTTTTGATGCTCTGCCAGGCCTTCACTGTGGTGGTTTTCAGTTGATGTTTGTTTGTGGGCCTTTCTGTCTGAAGTTTAGTTTTTAACAAGTGAAATGCATGCTCAATTGGGTTGAGATCAGGTGACTGACTTGGCCATTCAAGAATATTCCACTTCTTTGCTTTAATAAACTCCTGGGTTGCTTTGGCTTTATGTTTTGGGCCATTGTCCATCTGTAGTATGAAACGACGACCAATCAGTTTGGCTGCATTTGGCTGGATCTGAGCACACAGTATGGCGGCTCTGAAGACCTCAGAAGTCATTCGGCTGCTTCTGTCCTGTGTCACATCATCAATAAACACTAGTGACCCAGTGCCACTGGCAGCCATGCATGCCCAAGCCATCACACTGCCTCCGCCGTGTTTTACAGATGATGTGGTATGCTTTGGATCATGAGCTGTACCACGCCTTCGCCATACTTTTCTCTTTCCATCATTCTGGTAGAGGTTGATCTTGGTTTCATCTGTCCAAAGAATGTTCTTCCAGAACTGTGCTGGCTTTTTTAAATGTTTTTTAGCAAAGTCCAGTCTAGCCTTTTTATTCTTGATGCTTATGAGTGGCTGCACCGTGCAGTGAACCCTCTGTATTTACTTTCATGTAGTCTTCTCTTTATGGTAGATTTGGATATTGATACACCTGCCTCCTGGAGAGTGTTGTTCACTTGGTTAGCTGTTGTGAAGGGGTTTCTCTTCACCATGGAGATTATTCTGCGATCATCCACCATTGTTGTCTTCCGTGGGTGCCCAGGTCTTTTTGCATTTATGAGTTCACCAGTGCTTTCTTTCTTTCTCAGGATGTACCAAACTGTAGATTTTGCCACTCTTAATAATGTAGCAATTTCTCGGATTAGTTTTTTTCTGTTTTCGCAGCTTAAGGATGGCTTGTTTCACCTGCATGGAGAGCTCCTTTGACCGCATGTTTACTTCACAGCAAAACCTTCCAAATGCAAGCACCACACCTCAAATCAACTCCAGGCCTTTTATCTGCTTAACTGAGAATGATATAATGAAGGGATTGCCCACACCTATCCATAAAATAGCCTTGGAGTCAATTGTCCAATTACTTTTGGTCCCTTTAAAAACAGGATGGCGCATGCTAAGGAGCTGAAACTCCTAAACCCTTCATCCAATTTTAATGTGGATACCCTCAAATGAAAGCTGAAAGTCTGAACATCAACTGAATCTGAATTGCTTTGTTTAAAATTCATTGTGGTAATGTCTATAACCAAAATTAGAAAAATGTTGTCTCTGTCCAAATATATACATCAAAGAAACCAAAAAAGCTATTGCCATAAAATAACGAATATTTTATTAAGATTAATTTAAAATATAAGGTTCACAAAACACATACAGTAAAGGGTAAAGGGCGGAAAAATTGTGGGGGCACAATGCACCGATAAAAAACGGCCCATCCGGTATAAATAACATGCCAAAAGGTACAACAAAAGATATAATAAATACAAGATTAATCACATTGATAACAAAAGTGCTTTTGCAGTCGTCCAGGGGTTAATCCCAAAGTAAAAGAGTCTCAAAGATAGTCGTAAGGGGAAACCCAAGGATATAGAGTCAAAAAATAAATGGTAAGTAATTCTGGTTGATAAGTAGTTAAATAGGAGTGTATAGAGGCATAGTCCTCTGGATAAAGGGATCAGTAAAGTGCCTAGTGCTGGTGTAACGCAGCTACATGATAGTAAACAAAAGACTACAGATTGACCTTAATCAAGTGGGGCGTCATTGACGCTGGCATATTACCTGTATAGACCGGACCGGACCGTTTCCCCGACGCGCGTTTCGCGTTTGGCTTTCTCGAGGGGTAGATAGGTCTGTGTCAAATGGGGGGAGCTTATATACCATGTGTGCTGTTAGACATTGGTGGCAGCGGCTGTCTGTCGGCGCTGCGGACGGGTACATCCGCCGACGTCACCAGGGGCTCGGCGTCACCTGATCCCGGCCCCCCAGCCCGACGCGTCAGAGCTGGGAGGTGGGTCCGGGCCAGAACAGACGCGTCGCCCCGGCAACGCACATGCAGGAAGCCCGCACGGAGCGCTCACCGCTAAGGATACGCTGGGATTCAATGTGGAGTCTACAGGGAAGAGAAAAAAGTGGCCATAAATAAATCTAAGCAATGAAATGTGATGGAAGTGTGTGTTGTGAATGTGAAAAATGCATAAAAGGGAATGAAATCATATACCATTGTGGGAATATGAAGTGCTGAACCAGACAAAAAATAAATAAAAAATAACTAAAAAGGTGTCAGTGAAATAAGAAAAGGAATGAAAGAAGAGATAATAGTGACAATTGACCGTATAGTGGATTATAGTACAGCGTCATACATTATCTGACACAAGTTATGCTGCCAATATTTCGAAATACAACAATGCCTAGTGAAATATAAATCCTAATGTGTCACTTATACAGTTCAAGTGCATTTTGAAAAAATATATATATAATTTTTTACATAAAAAAAGAAAACGTATAAAATAAAAAATTTTTTAGTGAAGAGTGCGCAGAACCAGCCAGCAGGTAGTTCAGAATAGTTCAAGATGTGATGCCACCAGAGTCCACAGCAAATGATGAAAAAGGGGAAGGTACGATTCAATGGAAAACACATCAACAAATAATCTATTAATAAAAGAAGAGAGAAAATAATTAAAACATGATAAAACAGCTAAAAGATACAATATTTACAGTCAGAGAAAGGGCGCAAAACTAAGAACTTCATTGAGGCCTGCAGGCTGAACGGATCCTATTTTATAGATCCATCGGGCTTCTAGTTGGGCCAGCGATTTCCTCCAATTTCCTCCCCTGACGTCTATATGTATTTTGTCTATACCCATGGCTTTCATAAGGGAGGCATTACAATCATGCATGTGTTTGAAATGTCTGGGTACGGGTTTTAATAATCCAGGATCATCTGTGTCACGCGCATTCAAAATGTCACGGTAATGCTCTCTAATCCTGGTTTTCAGGGGTCTAGAGGTGAGGCCTACATAGATTTTGGGACAGGGGCAAGAAAGATAATAAACCACCCCAATGGTGTTGCAGGTGATATGTTGGGTGATGGCAAAAGTGGTTTTTCCATCACAGGAATTAAAGGAGGTTGAGCGCAGCATATTGGGGCAGGCAATGCAGTCGCCACATGGATAAAAGCCCCATTTGGGTCCTCTGGAAGTGAATGCCTTATCCAATGTAGGGCCAGAGTAATAACTCCGAACCAAATGGTCTTTTAGGTTGGGAGATTTCTTGTATGTAATTGAGGGGTGATTCAGGTAGATGCTTGGAGAGAGTACGATCTGTTGTCAATAAGGGCCAATATTTATCCAAGGCCTTTTTCATGTTGAACCAATTATTGCTATATGAGGTAATAAATCTTATATGCGAATCAGCAGTCGATCTAGTACATGGTTTCAACAGATCTGCCCGATTGGCCTGTTTGGCTCTTTTTAAACCCCTTTTGATACTTCTCTTAGAGTACCCTCTTTCTTGAAATCTAGAGGACAAGGTATCAACTTGTTTAGCAAAATTTTCTTCGTTGGAACAGATACGCTTCGCCCTTAAGAATTGTCCTATTGGTATGCTAGATATAAGGGGTTGAGGATGGGAGGATGACGCGTGGAGGAAAGAATTCACAGCAGTGTCCTTTCGATAAACATTGGTTTCCAGGAAGCCTCCTTGTGAACACGTGATTTGGATATCTAAAAAGTCAATCTCAGTTTGACTATGTTTATGCGATAATTTGATGTTATATCCATTATTATTTAATATCCCAATGAAATCAAGGAGGTCCCGTTCTGGGCCCTGCCACACCATGAGAATATCATCTATGTAGCGGACCCAGAACAGGACATGTTCAATATAGGCTACTGGTTTGGTAAAGAAAATGTCTCTCTCCCACTTCCCCATGAATAAATTTGCATATGAGGATGCGAAAGCTGCCCCCATTGCGGTCCCTTGCTGTTGCAGATAGATATTCTGTTTGAAAATGAAAAAATTATGTTCCAAAGCAAAGGTCAGCAGATGGAGGAGAAATTCTACAAATTCTGGATGATATTCTGACATTTCCAAAAAGGTTTTTACAGCCCAAATTCCGTGCCGGTGCTGGATCGAGGTGTATAGCGATTCTACATCCATTGACACCAGCCACATATCACTGTCCAATGGAATCCCTTCAATCTTTTTGAGGACGTCACCGGTATCCTTGACATATGAAGGTAGATCAACAACAAGAGGCTTAAGGTAGAAGTCTAGATATTTACATATAATTTCTGATAGACTGCCATTTCCGGAAACGATAGGACGTCCCGGCGGAGCACAGGCATTCTTATGAATCTTGGGGATAAAATATATACAAGCCATTTTAGGGTATAATGGAATTAGGTGGTTTTTAAGATCGGCTGTTATAAGGCCCTGATCATAGGCCTTATCCAGTATGTCTTGTAGTTCCCCTTTAAATTTGAGAGAAGGATTGAAGGTTAATCTCTTATAGCAGGTGGTGTCTCTTAGTTGCCTGAGGGCCTCCCTCTCATACATATGTATTGGCCATACCACCACATTACCCCCTTTATCGGCCTGTTTGATGACCACTTCTTTGAGGTGTTTTAATTCAGTGAGGGCTAATCTTTGTGAGGGTGTCAGATTGTCTCTAATGCCAAAAGTTTTAATTTGTTCAAATTCTTGGGATACCAATTTAACAAAAAGTTCAATATTGGGATATAAATTAATGGGTGGAAATTTTTTGGGAATAGGTGGTACAAATTTACCTGCAGGTTTAGGTTCTGGAGACTCCTCACTGAGTTCCTCCAGAATGGAGATGGCCCGCAGCTCATCCTCCGTCCAAGCTTCTCCAGATTCTGGTTTATCATGCAACTTTTTTAGTACTAGTTTGCGGGCAAAGAGTTGGAGATCTTTGGTAGCTAAAAAAGAATCAAAATGGGACGCCGGTGAAAATGAGAGGCCCAAACTGAGAACTTCAATCTGCGACGGAGTAAGAATAATATCAGATAAATTAATCACCTGCATTTTAGAAGAGGAGGAGGCAATTTGATTGGTTCGACCCTGAAATTTCCTAGGGGTATCATTTTTCCTGGAAAAATTGTTCTTCCGGAGGTTAGAAGATCGATGATGGGAATCTCCACTCTCTCGAGAGGAGACCGAAGAAATGGAGGAGGAGCGTGTCGGAGTTCGTTCACGTCTCCCCCCCTGAGGCCATTTGTAGATAGTACCATTATTAAAGTCATTTAAATCCCTTTGGAATTTTTTAGCTTTAACCTCCTTAACTTCCTTCTCCCATATGGTGAACTGATTGTCAAGATCTTTATTGATGGCTTCAATTTCAGTTGCTGGAAGATTATCCAAAAGTTTAGTGCGAGTGGTCTCAATATCAGTATCTAGTTTTTCTAGAGTTTTTTTGTTGTTACCAATAAGAAGTTCAATTAGGGACTTAGAACAGGAGGTACAGGATTCCTCCCATCTAGTCTTAAATGTCATGTCCTCAACCGGAAAGGAAGGCATAATGCGTATACGCAAACCTCTGGGTATCAGCCCTTTAGCCAGGTAGGTTTCCAGCGAGGCCTTATTCCACCATGTTCTTGTTCTCCTTTTAAGGAGTGATTTCAAAGTGTTTCTTAGTTCTGTTTTTTGCCCATTCTCTGAGGTACCAAATTGCACAGTGTCCCCACAAAATACCGTGTCCACGCAAGAGAGCCAGTTTTTATCTCTCGCTTTATAGTCCATCCTGGTAAAGGAATAACCTGTAACTGAGTACAGAAATTAACAAACCTCAAAAATATATAACATACCTAGGTACGGCAGCTTTAAACAATAGATACATCAAAGAAACCAAAAAAGCTATTGCCATAAAATAACGAATATTTTATTAAGATTAATTTAAAATATAAGGTTCACAAAACACATACAGTAAAGGGTAAAGGGCGGAAAAATTGTGGGGGCACAATGCACCGATAAAAAACGGCCCATCCGGTATAAATAACATGCCAAAAGGTACAACAAAAGATATAATAAATACAAGATTAATCACATTGATAACAAAAGTGCTTTTGCAGTCGTCCAGGGGTTAATCCCAAAGTAAAAGAGTCTCAAAGATAGTCGTAAGGGGAAACCCAAGGATATAGAGTCAAAAAATAAATGGTAAGTAATTCTGGTTGATAAGTAGTTAAATAGGAGTGTATAGAGGCATAGTCCTCTGGATAAAGGGATCAGTAAAGTGCCTAGTGCTGGTGTAACGCAGCTACATGATAGTAAACAAAAGACTACAGATTGACCTTAATCAAGTGGGGCGTCATTGACGCTGGCATATTACCTGTATAGACCGGACCGGACCGTTTCCCCGACGCGCGTTTCGCGTTTGGCTTTCTCGAGGGGTAGATAGGTGTTAAATATTAATTATTCTTATTTTTATTCTGTATCGAGCACATGGTTTCTTGCTGACACTATCTAAAGCTATTTCTGTGTATGTAGCTCAGAGTATAAGTTAACGCCATATACAGGGAACACGTGATCAGTGTTGAGCATATATAAACGTCTCTTAGGAGGGGGTGGGGGGCTTTTTGTCACGTGGGACGGTCACCTCCCTTCCTTCACCATCATTCTCCATGGACATGAGACAAGACACGAGGAACAACAGCTGTTAGCTACTCCATGCCATGATGACTTCAGACTTTCACACAGACAGATGACTTCTACCATTCAGGACCCTGGAAAGATGAGTAACAGGAGAAGCACTGATATCTACACATGGACACTCTGTTTGTAATTGTTTCATCTACCTTTTATGTTTTTGTTGCGATGGTGGATAACTCAATAAACCACTATACTTTCGTCAGAAAATCATGACATTTTTCTTGTAAGAATAACGCACCTGGTTAAGTCTTGATTAGATATTTTTGCGCAATAACGATTTTTAACATTTGGCCTAGCCAGCCAGTTTTGATTTTTTGTGCTATTTTTGCGTGAATTTCCTTCTTCTTGCACACGGGGGAAGACAGAAGAGTTCCGCTAGATTGTGCAAGTATTCAGGAATTCCACTTCAAAATTTCAAGTCACAAAGATCTCACAAGAACCTACGAATGACGGAGACTAACAGGTGTTGTACGGATTGACAGCAAGCACTGGTAGTGCTGAAGAACAGACGTGCTAAAAATAGCCGTGCTGAAGTCCGGAGCCCAGCGTTGTAAAAGCAAAGGAACTACAAGCTGAGATTTCAAGGTAAGACAAATGGATTTGATAAATTCATATGCTAAATCAAGTCAGATAGACTTTGTAAGTTTGTACGGATCTAGCTTAGAAATATTTTGGTCTAATTTATTTTCAGAATGCAGAACCGCGAATTTGAATTTAGATTGTAAGCTAATGTCTAAGAAAAAAGAAAAAGAGCAACTTAAAAATATCTTACATATGGTTTATGTATTTAACGAGTTTGTGACAGAGAAGTCCAAAAAAGACAGTGTAGAAAGAATTTCTAAGGAAACGAATGATGTTCCCAAGATTGACTGTAATGAGAAGAGTGAGGAAGATGTGACACACGTATCTGTGATGACGATGACCACCCAAAGTGACATTGACTTTGTGACACAAGATGAAAAACAAGATGGAGGAAGCGTAGGAGAAACTGACAAAGATGATCTACGAGGGACAGAAGTACCATTGCCCTTAAAAATAGACGACTCAGAGGCCCAACTACAACTTAAATCTAGGAAAATCCTGCTAAAATTATGCAAAACCATTCCTGCATATGATGACAAAATCCATGTGTGCAGAAATTCAGAGATATTTGAAAGTTTTGCTGATAAGTTTGATTTGACTAATCAGGAGAAAAATAATTTGTTTAAAATTTGGCTGCCAGTAACTTTTATGAGAAGATATTCATTAGAAATGCAGGATGAGTTCCACGAAAAGATGACTGATGTAGAAAGATTAAGAATTTTGATTTTCTGTGGATTGAAAGAAAATTATCCAGATCTTGATATTCTTCTAAAATTGAAGATTGGCCAGGAAGAATGTACGTTTACTTTTATGGCCATTTTTGAAAGGATTTATAAATTGGTCTGTACGAATTTGAATCAACAATCCATGATAAATTGTTTTGTAAACAAGTTTAAATTCTTAAATCCTGTATCTCGTATAATTGCTACACAGAAAAATTCTTTATACGAATGCGCCCAATCCCTTGATTTTTCTAGAAAACACGAGAATCTTGAAAGGAAAACACATTTTACTAAGTTTTTGAAACCAGTCAGAATTCAATCTTATCAAAAGCCAAAATCAAAATCTTCAAATCTGATCCAAAATCAAATCTATGAAGTACGAAGAAAATTACATATTTGTTACAAACCGTATGAAAAGATTCAGGAGTCTATTAAAGAAATTTCTCTGAAAGATTTAAAATCTGAAGGCTCAGATCTGTCTCTAAAGATGGCGGAGACTGACAGACGGAAGCAGGTGAGTATCCCAGGGGGAGCTCAGCTGAACACTCCATTATCACAGCAGCTCTTCAAAGAGTCCATAGGGTTAAAACTGACCTTACTAAATAAAGCATTTCAGCAGATTATCGACAAACAGCCAAATTTTGGGATAGGAATTGGCTAAAAATTAATTATATTATATGATGAGTTATACAATGTATTATTTATTAATATGTAATTATTCTATTTCAATATAATTCTGCAGTTACATATATTAATATAATATACAGTAAATACTGTAGCATATTTGTATAAGTAGAGATTATATTAACTGCATTTTTATATATATAGTGAAATAATTAAAATTTACTCCAGTAAAAAAATATTTAGAATTACAATTAAATACATTTATTAAATATATACATATGTATAAGATATCTAAATTATTTTGTTTTGAAATAAATATGAAATTAACCTTTATCTTTCATTTCCCTTAGAATTTTACTTTCAAAGCGAGGATTGAACAAAAAATACCTGTTTCATGAATTTATGTCTTATTCACACAGGAAGCTATATTAACTGCATGATTTATATATATTTAACACTTAAAAATAAATAATATATCTAATAACCTAAAAATGTGTGTACTACATGTTTTTCTGTAACATTATGTTTTTTCCTCCCACTGCATGGTGCATGACGTGACAGCTGTGAGTTAAGGAATATCATATAGCCTTGTTTTTTAATTTTAGGAATTTTCCTCAGTCTATACATTCAAAGGGTTTCAGTTACAGGTTTGTACCGAAATAGCGTTAGAACATTCAACTCAAGTTTCTTGTAAATGGAGGAGTCCTTTCTATAGGTTAAAACATAGTGTTAGATAATATTTTGGGGAATATTCAAAGGAATATTAGAATACTAAATTTAATAGATTACAATGCGCATTGATTGATAATTAGGATACAATATTTTGGGTTAATATACATGTTTTTTATTCTTTGTATGTGAAATGTATTGTGAACGTCTATGTGAGTCACATGTGACAGGTGAGAGAACATATGAGCAGCTGCTGAGTGAATTTGACATGAGATGTGATGTAAGAGTGACCAGAGCGTGGTATGTGGAATGTGGAATGTGGATGCACAGTTTGACTGAGGCCTCATGATTTATGGTATGTCAGAAAAAAAACCAACAACTGTGTGTTTAAAAAAAAAAAATAATAATAATAGGATTCAGTTAAATTATTAGAATATTAAGATATTTAAATATTATTATTCAACATGTATGCAACATATATTTCTTTAGTTATTATTATTATTTAATAAGTACAATAACACATCAATATGGTTTATCAAGGAAACCTACATTTAGAACATTTTTTCCTAATAATAATTTTTTCATATTTCAGTGTTTTTTATATTTACATAGATGAGTATACATCTTCAAACAAATATATGACACAAGTTGATATGACAGTTATAAAAATAATTATTTTTCACTTGGGTTTTTACAAATTAATTTTTTCATAAAATAATATTTTTTGATATTAAGGGGGAAATGTGTTTTTGATCCTGATCACATCATCACATTTCATCAATACCTCTTCTTCACACATTTTAATAAAGAAGAAATATTAATAAGGTATTATTGGGTACAATAACATTAAATATTATAAAAGTCATTTTTTCCTCTTATGAAGGGTATTATATGCAAAGTTGCATAATTTCAATATTTTGGTGATCCAAGGCTATGACAACATCTACATGAGGAAAATATTAAGGGAGTGTGTTACTGAAACATAATCTCAGCATTTGTCATCAACATATAAAGGCCTTATTTTTATTTTTATTTTTATTTTTTATTCTTCATTTTTTTTCCACTTTTCTTTCAATTTTTTATTTTTCATTCTTATTTTTCATCAAGGAAAAATCAATATTTAATAGAGTAATGTCTACAAGCATATTGCTTTATCAAATATAGTGATCATATGGTTTCATTATATAAGAAAATTTCAATTCTGAGTTAAATACAACAATTCTTTCACTCATTCATTCATTTATTCATATATATACTTATTTTGGTTCATGGCTATACATACTTACATATTATTGGTCTACTGAACATAAATTAATAAAGTTTTAATACTAAATATCAGCACTTGTTACATAAAAGACATACTGACATCTATGGGTTCAAGAAGAAATTACACCTACGACATAAAAATGTCCAATCACATGAAGAATATGGTAAATAAATCATTTATTATTATTATTATTATTATTATTATTATTTTATTTTCTAAATATAAATTTCATATTAATAAAATTTAATAATTATATGGATATTATTGATTGCTATGGTACGCTGTGATGTTATAAGTTAGGGAAAAGAACCAGATTTGGTATAGAATAGGGAATGAAGACTTCAATCAAGATACCGGAGATACGTTAATAAAGACTTTACATTTTTCTAAATTCAATTGATTCTTAAAAATTGCAAGAAGAAAAGCCGTTATCCAGAAGTTCCATAAGGTAACAATGCTATGATTTCTGAGTAATAATAGACTGTGTCAAATGCAATTCATGTCACTACTGACAACAACTACAGCATCCATCACTGACAACTGAGTACAGTATCAAAGATGAACGGTGTTATCACGTTCCAGTGGTTTCCTATCACCTATAAGACTTCCATGAAAGCTGGTGAACACTCAGGTAATTGTCAGGACGATACAATAACCCTGACATGTGTCCTGTGCACTAAGGACTGGTTATGGTGCTATGTTTAGCAAGGAAGAGTCAATGTAACCCTTGCTGTGCTGACCAAAGACGTCACACCTGTCCCAAGACCAGTGCGGATGATATGAGGATTCCAGATGATTTCCAAGGCGAGCCAATGTAAGTCCAGGTTTCTAAAGGTGACACTGCACAGATATTAAAGCTTCATTTCATCTATGAACATTGTTTTCTTATCAACATTTGAATTTATGGACTTTGATTGACACATGACACACGGTCTCTACATATCTACATGCTATCATCTATTACAAAAGACATATTAAAGATTGTTTGAGAGAACCAAGAAGAAGAACCAAGATGAAGACCAGATGACATCAGATGACATCACACCTGAGATGCTGCAAGTAGATATAGGGAAGTATAATATATATTTTATATGAATATTAGTCACGGCTTACCATAACATGAATTACCATAACATGAATTACCATAACATGAATTTACATATCATTATATTATTGAGAACATATAACAATATTATTATTGATATTATTTATTACATCATTTTGCCAAAGAAGAAAGTAGATTTTATTAATATTTTAATTTGAGGGTTCCAATCAATGTCTGTCACCCTCAAAAGGGGGAATTGTTAAATATTAATTATTCTTATTTTTATTCTGTATCGAGCACATGGTTTCTTGCTGACACTATCTAAAGCTATTTCTGTGTATGTAGCTCAGAGTATAAGTTAACGCCATATACAGGGAACACGTGATCAGTGTTGAGCATATATAAACGTCTCTTAGGAGGGGGTGGGGGGCTTTTTGTCACGTGGGACGGTCACCTCCCTTCCTTCACCATCATTCTCCATGGACATGAGACAAGACACGAGGAACAACAGCTGTTAGCTACTCCATGCCATGATGACTTCAGACTTTCACACAGACAGATGACTTCTACCATTCAGGACCCTGGAAAGATGAGTAACAGGAGAAGCACTGATATCTACACATGGACACTCTGTTTGTAATTGTTTCATCTACCTTTTATGTTTTTGTTGCGATGGTGGATAACTCAATAAACCACTATACTTTCGTCAGAAAATCATGACATTTTTCTTGTAAGAATAACGCACCTGGTTAAGTCTTGATTAGATATTTTTGCGCAATAACGATTTTTAACAATAGGTCTGTGTCAAATGGGGGGAGCTTATATACCATGTGTGCTGTTAGACATTGGTGGCAGCGGCTGTCTGTCGGCGCTGCGGACGGGTACATCCGCCGACGTCACCAGGGGCTCGGCGTCACCTGATCCCGGCCCCCCAGCCCGACGCGTCAGAGCTGGGAGGTGGATCCGGGCCAGAACAGACGCGTCGCCCCGGCAACGCACATGCAGGAAGCCCGCACGGAGCGCTCACCGCTAAGGATACGCTGGGATTCAATGTGGAGTCTACAGGGAAGAGAAAAAAGTGGCCATAAATAAATCTAAGCAATGAAATGTGATGGAAGTGTGTGTTGTGAATGTGAAAAATGCATAAAAGGGAATGAAATCATATACCATTGTGGGAATATGAAGTGCTGAACCAGACAAAAAATAAATAAAAAATAACTAAAAAGGTGTCAGTGAATTAAGAAAAGGAATGAAAGAAGAGATAATAGTGACAATTGACCGTATAGTGGATTATAGTACAGCGTCATACATTATCTGACACAAGTTATGCTGCCAATATTTCGAAATACAACAATGCCTAGTGAAATATAAATCCTAATGTGTCACTTATACAGTTCAAGTGCATTTTGAAAAAATATATATATAATTTTTTACATAAAAAAAGAAAACGTATAAAATAAAAATTTTTTTAGTGAAGAGTGCGCAGAACCAGCCAGCAGGTAGTTCAGAATAGTTCAAGATGTGATGCCACCAGAGTCCACAGCAAATGATGAAAAAGGGGAAGGTACGATTCAATGGAAAACACATCAACAAATAATCTATTAATAAAAGAAGAGAGAAAATAATTAAAACATGATAAAACAGCTAAAAGATACAATATTTACAGTCAGAGAAAGGGCGCAAAACTAAGAACTTCATTGAGGCCTGCAGGCTGAACGGATCCTATTTTATAGATCCATCGGGCTTCTAGTTGGGCCAGCGATTTCCACCAATTTCCTCCCCTGACGTCTATATGTATTTTGTCTATACCCATGGCTTTCATAAGGGAGGCATTACAATCATGCATGTGTTTGAAATGTCTGGGTACGGGTTTTAATAATCCAGGATCATCTGTGTCACGCGCATTCAAAATGTCACGGTAATGCTCTCTAATCCTGGTTTTCAGGGGTCTAGAGGTGAGGCCTACATAGATTTTGGGACAGGGGCAAGAAAGATAATAAACCACCCCAATGGTGTTGCAGGTGATATGTTGGGTGATGGCAAAAGTGGTTTTTCCATCACAGGAATTAAAGGAGGTTGAGCGCAGCATATTGGGGCAGGCAATGCAGTCGCCACATGGATAAAAGCCCCATTTGGGTCCTCTGGAAGTGAATGCCTTATCCAATGTAGGGCCAGAGTAATAACTCCGAACCAAATGGTCTTTTAGGTTGGGAGATTTCTTGTATGTAATTGAGGGGTGATCAGGTAGATGCTTGGAGAGAGTACGATCTGTTGTCAATAAGGGCCAATATTTATCCAAGGCCTTTTTCATGTTGAACCAATTATTGCTATATGAGGTAATAAATCTTATATGCGAATCAGCAGTCGATCTAGTACATGGTTTCAACAGATCTGCCCGATTGGCCTGTTTGGCTCTTTTTAAACCCCTTTTGATACTTCTCTTAGAGTACCCTCTTTCTTGAAATCTAGAGGACAAGGTATCAACTTGTTTAGCAAAATTTTCTTCGTTGGAACAGATACGCTTCGCCCTTAAGAATTGTCCTATTGGTATAGTTACATAGTTACATAGTTATTAAGGTTGAAGGAAGACTATATGTCCATCTAGTTCAACCCATAGCCTAACCTAACATGCCCTAACATGTTGATCCAGAGGAAGGCAAAAAAACCCCATGTGCAAAGAGTAAGCTCCACATTGGGGAAAAAAAATTCCTTCCCGACTCCACATACGGCAATCAGACTAGTTCCCTGGATCAATGCCCTATCAAGGAATCTAGTGTATATACCCTGTAACATTATACTTTTCCAGAAAGGTATCCAGTCCCCTCTTAAATTTAAGTAATGAATCACTCATTACAACATCACACGGCAGAGAGTTCCATAGTCTCACTGCTCTTACAGTAAAGAATCCGTGTCTGTTATTATGCTTAAACCTTTTTTCCTCCAACCGCAGAGGATGCCCCCTTGTCCCTGTTTCAGGTCTATGATTAAAAAGATCATCAGAAAGGTCTTTGTACTGTCCCCTCATATATTTATACATTAAAATGAGATCACCCCTTAGTCTTCGTTTTTCCAAACTAAATAGCCCCAAGTGTAATAACCTATCTTGGTATTGCAGACCCCCCAGTCCTCTAATAACCTTGGTCGCTCTTCTCTGCACCCGCTCCAGTTCAGCTATGTCTTTCTTATACACCGGAGACCAGAACTGTGCACAGTATTCTAAGTGTGGTCGAACTAGTGACTTGTATAGAGGTAAAATTATATTCTCCTCATGAGCATCTATGCCTCTTTTAATGCATCCCATTATTTTATTTGCCTTTGTAGCAGCTGCCTGACACTGGCCACTGAATTTAAGTTTGTCATCCACCCATACACCCAGGTCTTTTTCATTGACGGTTTTGCCCAGAGTTTTAGAATTAAGCACATAATTATACATCTTATTACTTCTACCCAAGTGCATGACCTTACATTTATCCCCATTAAAGCTCATTTGCCATTTATCAGCCCAAGCTTCTAGTTTACATAAATCATCCTGTAATATAAAATTGTCCTCCTCTGTATTGATTACCCTGCAGAGTTTAGTGTCATCTGCAAATATTGAAATTCTACTCTGAATGCCCCCTACAAGGTCATTAATAAATATGTTAAAAAGAAGAGGGCCCAATACTGACCCCTGTGGTACCCCACTGCTAACCGCTACCCAGTCCGAGTGTGCTCCATTAATAACCACCCTTTGTTTCCTATCCCTGAGCCAGCTCTCAACCCACTTGCACATATTTTCCCCTATCCCCATTATTCTCATTTTATGTATCAACCTTTTGTGTGGCACCGTATCAAAAGCTTTTGAAAAGTCCATATACACTACATCCACTGGGTTCCCTTGGTCCAATCCGGAACTTACCTCTTCATAGAAACTGATCAAATTAGTCTGACATGAACGGTCCCTAGTAAACCCGTGCTGATACTGGGTCATGAGGTTATTCCTCTTCAGATACTCCAGTATAGCGTCCCTTAGAATGCCCTCCAGGATTTTACCCACAGTAGAGGTTAAGCTTACTGGCCTATAGTTTCCGAGTTCAGTTTTTGTTCCCTTTTTGAATATTGGCACCACATTTGCTATACGCCAGTCCTGTGGCACAGACCCTGTTATTATGGAGTCTTTAAAGATTAAAAATAATGGTCTATCAATGACTGTACTTAATTCCTGCAGTACTCGAGGGTGTATCCCATCCGGGCCCGGAGATTTGTCAATTTTAGTGATTTTTAGACGCCGCCGCACTTCCTGCTGGGTTAAGCAGGTGACATTTAATTGGGAATTTTTATCACTAGACATTTTGTCTGCCATGGGATTTTCTTGTGTAAATACTGATGAAAAAAAGTCATTTAGCATATTGGCTTTTTCCTCATCCTCATCCACCATCTCACCCAGACTATTTTTAAGGGGGCCAACACTATCATTTTTTAGTTTCTTACTATTTATGTAGTTAAAGAATATTTTAGGATTATTTTTACTCTCTCTGGCAATGAGTCTCTCTGTCTCAATCTTTGCTGCCTTGATTTGCTTTTTACAGAATTTATTTAATTTTCTGTATTTATTTAATGCCTCCTCACTACCTACTTCCTTTAATTCTCTAAATGCTTTCTTTTTGTCCCTTATTGCGCCCCTTACAGCTCTATTTAGCCATATTGGTTTCCTCCTATTTCTAATATGTTTATTCCCATACGGTATATACTGTGCACAGGTCCTATCCAGGATGCTAATAAACGTATCCCATTTTCTCTGTGTATTTTTGTGTCTCAGGATATCGTCCCAGTTAATTGCACCAAGATCCTCTCTCATCCGTTGGAAATTTGCCCTCCTGAAGTTTAGTGTCCTTGTAACCCCTCTACTACACATCTTTTTAAAGGATACATGAAAACTTATTATTTTGTGATCGCTATTTCCCAAGTAACCCCCAACCCTTATATTTGATATGCGGTCTGGCCTGTTGGTTAATATTAGGTCTAGCAGTGCCCCCCTTCTTGTTGGGTCCTGAACCAGTTGTGAAAGGTAATTGTCTCTCATAATTGTCAAAAACCGATTACCTTTGCTGGAACTGCAGGTTTCTGTTCCCCAATCTATTTCAGGGTAGTTGAAGTCCCCCATAATAATGACTTCTCCTTGAGTTGCAGCTTCATCTATTTGCTTTACGAGGATATTCTCCATGGCTTCCATTATTTTTGGAGATTTATAACAAACCCCTATCAGTAATTTATTATTTTTTCCCCCTCCCCTTATCTCCACCCACAGGGATTCTACATTTTCATTAAATTCACCTATATTATCGCGCAGGATGGGTTTTAAGGATGATTTTACATATAGACACACCCCTCCCCCTCGCTTATCTGTACGGTCATTTCTGAACAGGCTATAGCCCTGCAAGTTAACAGCCCAGTCATGGCTCTCATCCAGCCACGTTTCAGATATCCCCACCATGTCATAATTATGCTCCAACAACATTAGTTCTAATTCGTCCATTTTGTTGGCGAGGCTTCTGGCATTAGTATACATGCACTTTATGTTCCTCTCTGTACTTCTATTTCTTAAATTATTAACTGTTCTGACCCCACCCCCCATGCCACCGCCACCCCCAACTTCCTTATTTGTGCCCAGGACTCTGTCTGCACTATCTTCCCCTCCTATAAAATGAATACCCTCCCCCCCAATTCCTAGTTTAAACACTCCTCCAACCTTCTAGCCATTCTCTCCCCCAGCACAGCTGCACCCTCCCCATTGAGGTGCAGCCCGTCCCTAGCGTAGAGCCTGTAGCCAACTGAGAAGTCGGCCCAGTTCTGCAGGAACCCAAACCCCTCTTTCCTACACCAATTCTTGAGCCACTTATTAACCTCCCTAATCTCCCGTTGCCTCTCTGGCGTGGCACGTGGTACCGGCAGTATTTCGGAAAATACCACGTTGGAGGTCCTTGCTTTCAGCTTGCAGCCTAATTCCCTGAAATCATCTTTAAGGACCTTCCACCTACCTCTAACTTTGTCATTAGTGCCAATGTGCACCATGACCGCTGGGTCCTCACCAGCCCCTCCCAATAATCTGTCCACCCGATCAGCGATGTGTCGGACTCGAGCGCCAGGTAGGCAGCACACCGTTCGACGATCCCTGTCTTTGTGACAGATTGCCCTATCTGTTCCCCTAATAATTGAGTCGCCCACTACCAGCACCTGTCTGGCCTGCCCTGCTCTCCTATTTCCCTCCTTACTGGAGCAGTCACTCCTCCGGCTTTCAGAGGACATGCCTGGCTGCAGCAGTGCTACCCCTGTACTGGCACCCCCCTCATCTGCCAACTTAGCAAACTTATTGGGGTGTTCCAGATCAGGACTAGCCTCCCTGGCACTCTTCCCCGCTTCCTAACTGTCACCCAGCTTGCTACTTCATTGTCCTGCAGCTCCATCCCACCATCCCCCCCCTCATCTGTCCCATTGAGCGTCTGCTCCGTGAGCAGAAGACTCCTCTCCATGTTGTCTATGGATCTCAGTGTTGCCAGCTGCACATTTAGAGTCAGAATCTGGGTTTCCAAATGCACAACGTGCTCACATCTCGCACAGCAGTATGCACCCTCGATCGGCTGCTCAAGGATTGCATACATGTGGCAAGATGTGCACTGGATGGCATTAACAATCGTGGAGCACATTTCCTAATGGGGATTGCACCAGACAGAACAGTTCAATAAAAAAAATAAATAAATACAAAGTATTAATAAAAATCAGACAGCAATTCAGTAATTCCTCCCCTGAAAACTCCCTGACTCCAAAGTCACTGAATCACAAGTCACACTTACCGCCGTCCACACTTACACTCTGGTCACACTCAGCTCGCTCACACTCGCTCTGCTGAAGATTTATAGAGATTTTTTTTTTTTTTTTTTTTTTTCCTAGTTCCCCTCAACAGCAATCAACCTTGCTGTTCAAATGCACTTCCAAAAAGGACTTGAGCCCCAAACAGCTGCCCCTTATAAACCCTTAACTATGAGCCCCCACCCTAAGTTAACCCTTATGAATATAGCTACCCCCAATTCAGCAACTCACACCAATTCACACAGGTATTTGTTAAAGGCTTTCCAAATACCTCTTCACTGAATCACAAGTCACACTTACCGCCGTCCACACTTACGCTCTGGTCACACTCAGCTCGCTCACACTCGCTCTGCTGAAGATTTATAGAGATTTTTTTTTTTTTTTTTTTTCCTAGTTCCCCTCAACAGCAATCAACCTTGCTGTTCAAATGCACTTCCAAAAAGCTAGATATAAGGGGTTGAGGATGGGAGGATGACGCGTGTTTTATCATGTTTTAATTATTTTCTCTCTTCTTTTATTAATAGATTATTTGTTGATGTGTTTTCCATTGAATCGTACCTTCCCCTTTTTCATCATTTGCTGTGGACTCTGGTGGCATCACATCTTGAACTATTCTGAACTACCTGCTGGCTGGTTCTGTGCACTCTTCACTAAAAAAATTTTTATTTTATACGTTTTCTTTTTTTATGTAAAAAATTATATATATATTTTTTCAAAATGCACTTGAACTGTATAAGTGACACATTAGGATTTATATTTCACTAGGCATTGTTGTATTTCGAAATATTGGCAGCATAACTTGTGTCAGATAATGTATGACGCTGTACTATAATCCACTATACGGTCAATTGTCACTATTATCTCTTCTTTCATTCCTTTTCTTATTTCACTGACACCTTTTTAGTTATTTTTTATTTATTTTTTGTCTGGTTCAGCACTTCATATTCCCACAATGGTATATGATTTCATTCCCTTTTATGCATTTTTCACATTCACAACACACACTTCCATCACATTTCATTGCTTAGATTTATTTATGGCCACTTTTTTCTCTTCCCTGTAGACTCCACATTGAATCCCAGCGTATCCTTAGCGGTGAGCGCTCCGTGCGGGCTTCCTGCATGTGCGTTGCCGGGGCGACGCGTCTGTTCTGGCCCGGACCCACCTCCCAGCTCTGACGCGTCGGGCTGGGGGGCCGGGATCAGGTGACGCCGAGCCCCTGGTGACGTCGGCGGATGTACCCGTCCGCAGCGCCGACAGACAGCCGCTGCCACCAATGTCTAACAGCACACATGGTATATAAGCTCCCCCCATTTGACACAGACCTATCTACCCCTCGAGAAAGCCAAACGCGAAACGCGCGTCGGGGAAACGGTCCGGTCCGGTCTATACAGGTAATATGCCAGCGTCAATGACGCCCCACTTGATTAAGGTCAATCTGTAGTCTTTTGTTTACTATCATGTAGCTGCGTTACACCAGCACTAGGCACTTTACTGATCCCTTTATCCAGAGGACTATGCCTCTATACACTCCTATTTAACTACTTATCAACCAGAATTACTTACCATTTATTTTTTGACTCTATATCCTTGGGTTTCCCCTTACGACTATCTTTGAGACTCTTTTACTTTGGGATTAACCCCTGGACGACTGCAAAAGCACTTTTGTTATCAATGTGATTAATCTTGTATTTATTATATCTTTTGTTGTACCTTTTGGCATGTTATTTATACCGGATGGGCCGTTTTTTATCGGTGCATTGTGCCCCCACAATTTTTCCGCCCTTTACCCTTTACTGTATGTGTTTTGTGAACCTTATATTTTAAATTAATCTTAATAAAATATTCGTTATTTTATGGCAATAGCTTTTTTGGTTTCTTTGATGTATCTATTGTTTAAAGCTGCCGTACCTAGGTATGTTATATATTTTTGAGGTCTGTCCAAATATATATGGACCTAACTGTACATGCTGCGATCACCTTAACGGCACCAATACAGGAGGTTTGTATATTGTATTTTTACTTTCTGGTGGGCAGTAGCGAGTAAGACTAGGATGCCCAGTGGTAGACAAACCCTTTAACGTCTTGACATCTGATTATAATCAAGCGTTGAAAAATGTTCTCCATTTATGCCGTTGTTCCTGACAATCTCTTGAAATTATGTCATAAAAGGAGCAAAGCTTTTTCTGTGTTATGACCTACTGGATCTCTTCCCAGCAAAGAACTACTCCTAGAATGAGTAATGAGAAAATACTTCCTGCTAAATATTCCTTGCACTCACTGCCAGAAAATAAAAGGCCGTGGCCCTATAAGAGAGCGGAACGCCGCCAGTGATTTCACACAGGAATCGCTATCCTTACCCATTTGCCCGGTGATAACTGTTGGGCCCTGACGTCTCCACCGTATCATAGTAAACATTGGTCACTAAGGATATTGGACAAATATTGGGATGAGCGCCCTTGAGTTAACATGAACTTTTGTATTGAAAAAAAAAATGCTGTAAGGGTAATCCACGCGGCTCGGAAATGGTAGTGACCAGGCGCCACCTCTGCATTGTTGACCGTCAGTTGGTCGCCACCCCCTCAGCGCTGTTTTTCTCTGAAATCCGGTGCCTGCGCTGTTCTCTTCTGCCTGGGGCAGGCGCATTGAGCATTGGCCGTCTGACCTCACCTGCTGGGTTTGCAGACTGCGCCTGTGCGGGCAGTGCGGCCAGCTACTGAATCCCAGCCCCGCAGTGTGTTATGCATTATGCACAGTGCGGGGCTGGGATTCAGTAGCTGGGTGGCCGCACTGCCCGCACAGGCGCAGTCTGCAACCCAGCAGGTGAGGTCAGACGGCCAATGCTCAATGCGCCTGCCCCAGGCAGAAGAGAACAGCGCAGGCGCCGGATTTCAGAGAAAAACAGCGCTGAGGGGGCGGCGACCAGCTCCCCAAAAGATATGACTGACGGCAGTTGGGCGCTTCAAAGAGGGGGGGGTCAGACCTGCCTCCAGGTCTAAAGAAAGGTATTTGGGCAAAATTAAATACCTTTATTTTGGGAATAACAGCTACAAAAACTAAAAGAGCCACCTTGGTAGAATGCAGCTTTACTGCTGCACAAGGTGGCTCTTTTAGTTTATAACGGCTGGAGGGGGTGACAGTGTCCCTTTAAATTAATGTAGCTGAACAGCATCTTATAATTGGGGACATGGCTGTGCTCAGAATTAGTCAATCAAATTTAAACTCGCGTTAAATTATTATTTCATTGTTGAAAGTTTTCAGTTAGGAGAAGGGACTCAAAAAATTTCAAGGCATTAGCTATACCACAAATCACTGTGAAGACCTCATCAAGAAGTGGCTTAAATTTGGCACAATAGTGGTTTTACCTTGAACTTGATGTCCCTGAAAAAATTGATGAAAATACAAGAAGAAAATTGGTCTAGGTGGCTGCCAAGAGGCCTACAGCAACATTAAAGGAGCTGCAGAATTTTTTGGCAAGTAATGATTGTGTACAGCAGGTGACAATTATCTCCTGTATTCTTCATATGTGTGACCTGTTGAGTAGAATGACAACACATCTCTTTCTTACAAAGAAAAACATCCAAGCCCGGCTACGTTTTTCCGAAACCTACATCAAGACTGCCAAAGGCATGTGGGAAAATTTGTTACAGTCCGGTGGGAGGAGAAAGGTGGAACTTTTTGGATATAATTCCAAAAAGTATGTTTAGCCAAAAGCCAACAGTGCCCATCATCAAAGAACACCATACCCTCAATGAAGCATGATGGAGACTTCATTATGCTTTAGGGCTGTTTTTCAACAAATGGAACCAAGGCTTTGGTCAAGGTGGGGGGAATTTTTAAACTGTTCAAAATATTAGTCAATTTTGCAACAAAACCTTCAGGCCTCTTCTAAAAAGCTGAAAGTGAGTAATTTCACTTTTCAAACCACCTCCAAATCGACAAAACAATAGCTTCACCAAAAGAAGATCAAAGTTTTGGAACCGCCCAGCCAGAGTCCAGGCCTGAATCCAAATGAAAATCTGTGGGTGACCTGAAGAGGGCGCTACACAGGAGATGCCCTCGCAATCTGCCAGATGTGGAGCTACTGCAAGGATGAGCGGGGAAAAATTGCCAATTCTAGATGCCATGCTGATAGGCTCCTACCCAAAAAGACTGTCGTATATTCAAAGGGTTCTTCAGCCAAGTATTAGTTTCATGGTGTGCATATTTATGAAACTACATTATTCTAGCTCTTTATGTTTGTGCTTGAAAATATTTCAGTTTATTACACAATTAAATTGTACAGATTATTGGTGGCAATAAAGGTGAAAAAAGTTCTGAAATGATTCTTATTAATAGGATTTTTTTTTTCATTTAAACCCTCACAAAAGCCTTGCTTTTTCACACTTTTGCACAATACACTGCAGTACCATTAGTACTGTCTGCAAAAAAACAAGCCCTAATACAACTTTCTTCTTCGTCTCATTGGGGGACACAGAACTGTGGGTGTATGCTACTGCCGCCAGGAGGCTGACACTAAGTAAACATAAAAAAAGTTAGCTCCCCCTCCGCCGTATACAGCCTGACTCTGGCCGCAGGCTAATCCAGTTCATGCTTAGTGTCTTTAGGAGGCACATGTCTGGTTTTCTCAGACCTCTTTTCTCTTTTTTACCATGAAGATGAGACAGGGGCGACGGACCCTTTTGAAGGGGTCCGATCTCCCCAAACCAACAACGGGCGAGCATGTGGAGTGTCGCCTCCACATATCCTCTCCCGCATCGTGGGACAAGATGCCAGACTCAGCCCTGACCACTCTAAGGTATTGAAACCCTAGGCTGACCAGGTGCATATGTGCCGTCCGTGTGGCCTCCACTGCATCACCAATGCTAAGACTGCGGTGATGGAAAGAGGCGGACGGTCCCTCTCCTCATCCCCTGAAGGGAAGATGGGGCTAGGGTGCCTGCACCATCCTTTATGCAGCCCCCTCTGTAACTTGAAGCTGGAATCCTTTGCCGGAGTAGAGGGCTGGGAGGGCTCCTGCTACAGCGCTCTTCCTGACGCTTCCATGTGCACATCTCTCCCCCTGTATCGTCCAGGTCGACGGGCGGAAATTTGGCTTTCGGTGGGTCTTCCGGCGGTCGGCTCTGCCCCCATATTCTCGGGCAGGCGCTGGAAATTTAGTCCCCGGCTTTTGCTGGTACTAGGCCACGGGTGAAAGTCCCACCTCTGGAGCGCGTCTGCTTCCGGTTCCGCACCTACTAGCAGAGCGCGCTTTTTTGAAGATAGGGAGTGCCTGCATCTCAGAGGATCTGTTTCTTTTATTTTGTTCCGCAGGATCCAGGGACACAGAACCGGGGTATTTTACCCCCCCAGTCTGGAAGCTCCTCTCTCACTTTCTCTCTCCCTGCTGTATCTATTCTAGATTGGGGATTCTTTCGGCAGCAGGCCCACCATGTCTAGCAGGACCAATACCCATGTTTTACCTGTCGGTCTGCTTTTCCGCATGCCCAGAGCAATCGGTCCTGTGAGGCCTGCGATTCTGAGCGCACACAGGAGCCCTCCCCTGTGACTGAGCGCAGTGTGTCTAGTCCCCCGGAATGGGCCCTGTCTCTGTCGCAATCTATGGTGTCGCTAACTAGAGCAATCGAGCCCCTTCAGGCCCCAGATAGGGGCAGGGACAGTGGTTTTCCTTGTCTTGGAGGAATCCTCCATCTCACAGGAATCTCTGGCCTGCAGGGGCCGCTCTCTCTAAGCAAACGCTGGGGAAACGAACCTACACAGCGTCCTCTGGTCCGTCTGGTGCCTCGGCATTCTTGAGTTCCGTCTCTCGCTCTCCTTCTCCAGGAGAGGTTAGTGAACAAAACTCTGATTACGATTACGAATGGTCCCTCAATTTGGAGGCACCTAATTACCAGGAGACAATTGACAGCCTCATTGAGTCTGTCAACCAAATCCTGAGTATAAACGATGAATCTACCTTGACCTCGGGTTATAAAGTGTAATTTAAATGGACAAAACATTCTGAGTATTTTGCACTCACCCAGAGTTTGAGAATATAGTGCAACGTCACAGGGAGCGACCAGACAAGCAGTTCTATGGTCAGAGGGCCCTGAACACAAGATATCCTTTCACTCCTGAACTCTGTAAGAAGTGGGCGGAATAACCTTCAGTGGATCCTCCTGTGTCACGATTGGCTTGTAAAACTTTGTTATCCCACCCTAATGGTTCTTCTATTAAGGATCCAACTGATCGGCTCATTGAGAGCCTGGCTCGCTCAGTTTTTGAATCTTCAGGTTCAGCCCTTTCGCCCTCTTTTGTGGGAATTGGGCAGCTAAGCTCATGATATCCTGGTCAGAGTAACTGAATAGAGCCCTGCAGGATAAGGACCTGCCATCCAAGGTGGCCGAAATCTCAAATCAGATCGCTCTAGCGGGAGACTATTTGAGTAATGCATCTTTGAATGCGGCAAACTGCGCAGCACTGGCTGCCACAAACGCAATTTCCATTAGGAGGGCTCTAGAGTTGAGGACATGGCGGGCAGATTCAACCTCACAAAAAGTCCCTTACTTCTTTGCCCTATCAGAGTGGCCATTTATTCGGCGAAAAATTAGATCAACTAATTTCTGACGCCACGGGGGGGAGAGCAACTTCCTCCCACAGCAAAGGATTCAGCAGCCATTTCGTCACCGGTTTCAGGCACGGTTTAAGTCCTTTTGAAACCTGGGGTGGACCGCGGAGGCCGATCCCATCAGTTCAGGTCGGCCTAATCAGAACAGGAATCGCCAGATCTCATACAGAACCAACCCTTTGGGCAGGATGCGGTCCCACCAGCCAAGATCTAGAGGATCTAGGCCTTCCAGATTCTCATCCAAATGACTGGAGGCAGTCTCCGGTTGTCACCAGCAAAGTGGGCGGCCGCCTACTCTGGTTTTGTCAAGTCTGGCTCGCCTTCATACACGACAGATGGGTAAGAGAGCTGGTTTCCTCAGGGCACAAGATAGAATTTATCAGCTGCCCCCGAGTCGATTTTTTTTTTTTTTGTCTCGTCTTCCCAGTTCAGAATTCTAGGCACGGGCCTTATTCAAGGCTGTCGAGTCTCTTCGGCTCAGCGGAGTTATCGTCCTTGTACCGGAGGACGAGAAGTTTCAAGGTTTCTATTCCAACCTATTCATAGTCCCCAAAAAGGACTGAGCATAAGGCCCATTCTAGACCTGAAGCTTCTGAACAGGTTTGTCAGCATTCGTCATTTCCGAATGGAATATCTCCTCTCGGTCATTGCTGCCATGGAAAAGGGAGAATATTTGGCATCTATAGATATCGAAGACGCCTATCTTCATATCCCCATATCCCCCCGCATCAGAGGTTTCTTTGTTTTGCCATCAGCATTCTGCATTTCCAGTTCACAGCCTTGCCTTTCGGGCTGGCCTCTGCCCCCAGGGTGTTCACAAAGGTCATGGCGGCCATGGTGTCCATCCTGCATTCCCGGGGTATAGTTATCTTGCCATATTTAGACGACCTCCCGGTCAAGGGTCCATCTTTCGAGCCTGCGAGGAAAGTGTTAGCATCACGCTAGATACTCTTGCTTGCCTGGGATGGCTGGTGAATTTAAAAAAAGTCGTCTCCTGTGCCATCTCAGAGTATCACCTTTCTGGACATGATCTTTGACACCTCCCGAGGGCTGACAATACTTCACCGGGACAAGGTCCTGGCTCTTCGGCAGGAAGTGCAGGTCCTTCGCCAGCCAGTCCCTCATACCATCCGGTTTTGCATGAGAGTCTTAGGAAGGATGGTGGCAGCGATAGGCAGTTCCATTTGCGCAACTCCATCTTCGTCCCCTACAGCATGCCCTCTTGGCAGCTTGGGACAGGAACCCATTCTCTCTCAATCTCCGGTGCCATCTGTCCACTCAGGTCAGACAGGCGCTTACATGGTGGACAATGAGTTCCTCCCTTCAACAGGGGAAACTTTTTCCCCCAGTCCAATGGCTGGTGCTCACGACCGATGCCAGTCTCCTCAGATGGGGAGCAGTGTTTTGCCAATATACAGCCCAGGGACGCTGGTCTTCACGGTAGTCAGCCCTTCCGATCAACCTTCTGGAGATTCGGGCTATTCGGATGGCTCTACAGCACTTTCTCTATCTCTTGGCATGATGCACCGTCAGTATCCAATCAGACAATGCCACGGCCCTGGCGTACATAAATCATCAAGGGCGTACCCGCAGCAAGGCGGCCATGCACGAGGTAAAACAGATCCTCTGCTGGGCCGAGAAGTACCACTCTTTGATCTCAGCAGTCCACATTCTGGGCGAGGAGAACTGGACGGCGGATTTCCTCAGCCGACACGGTCGGGCGTCTGGGGAGTGGTCGCTTCACCCCGATGTTTTTCAACAGATTTGCAAATGCCTGGGGACCCCGACATGGACCTGATGGCCTCCAGGGTAAACACCCCAAAGTGCCCAGGTTTGTCTCCTGATACTGGGATCCACAGGCAATCACCGTAGATGCGTTAGTCCTACCTTGGAACCAGTTTCATCTCCCATACCTGTTTCCTCTGCTACCACTGCTCCCAAGGGTCATCAAAAAGATCAAGATAGAGCGGGTCCCAGCAATTCTGGTCGCTCCAGATTGGCCTTGGCGGTCTTGGTACGCAGACCTAATACAGCTGCTCACCGAGACTCTCTGGCGGCTGCCAGAGTGTGTGGACCTTGTCTGCCAGGGCCCGATCTTCCTCCAGAGCTCAGGGGCCCTGTGATTATGAGCCTGGGGTTTTCCCAGAAGGTGGCCGCTACTATGATTAGTGTCCGGAAGCCCGCCTCAGCACGTATCTACCATCAAACCTGGAAGGTCTTCTTCGCATGGTGCAGAGAGTGCGGTTATTCCCCACTACTTTTCTCTATCCCCAACATTTTAGCGTGACTCCAAACCGGCCTGGATTCAGGTCTAGCACCAAGTACTCTCAAGAGACAGATATCAGCCTTGTCTGTCCTTTTTCAGCGCAGGATCGCTACAAATTTACAGGTGAAGACCTTCATATAACCCCAAAAAAGATAAATGTCCCAGAGGACAGTGAAACTACTCTGACTGATAAACTAATGCTGCCAGACTCATAGAACTAAACTGCAGCCGTCCCCCGCACAGAGATATATATATATGCACCTGGCAAATGCCCAATAAATGCCGGCTTACCTAGTGCGATGTGCTGCTGGGTCCTGGTGGAACAAATGATGGTGCCAGCTGCAGATAGAGGGGGTAGCACTGTCCGTGCCTGATGGCGAGGTGCAGAGCGGTGACCAGGGGCGCTCCGGCAGGTAGCGCGTCCCGGGAACCGCGAAGAATCAAAAAGAAAAATGGCCGACTGGCTCCTCCTACTAGTGACGTCACTCAGTATGGAGCGCTGAGGCGCTCAAAAAAAACCAGGGGGAAAGAAGCAGAGATTTAAACCAACGCGTTTCAAAGCGACTGCGCGCTTCTTCGTCAGGGTTCCCAGGCACGGACAGTGCTACCCCCTCTATCTGCAGCTGGCACCATCATTTGTTCCACCAGGACCCAGCAGCACATCGCACTAGGCAAGCCGGCATTTATTGGGCATTTGCCAGGTGCTACATGTATATATCTCTGTGCGGGGGACGGCTGCAGTTTAGTTCTATGAGTCTGGCAGCATTAGTTTCAGTCAGAGTAGTTTCACTGTCCTCTGGGACATTTATCTTTTTTGGGGGTATTGCGCTGCATTGTATTCCAGTGTATTTGCTCTGTACTATTTCTTTGCCTGTCCTTTAGCGCGGTTTCTATATATTTTTCTACATTTGGATTTTGTGTACATGGGTGGGCACTACCCTGTTTGATTCCAGCAGCTGAGGAGGTTGAACTTCAGGGTGAGCGCCAGTGTTACCAGAGTATTTTCTTCATATAACCCGTTGCTCACATGGTACCACATTACAAGGCACCCCTGGACGCTTGGGACCTTAACCTGGTCCTAGGGGTCCTGCAGGAATCTCCATTCGAGCCTCTTCAGGACATTTCCTTGACATATCTTTCCTGGAAGTGGCCATAACATCCATCAGGCGGGTCTCAGAGCTGGCGGCTCTATCCTGCTGAGCTCCGTTTTTGCTTTTTCATCAGGATAAGGTGGTGCTTAGGCCAACACCTCCTTTTTTTGCTAAAGGTTGTTTCCTCGTTCCACATGAACAAGGACATTGTCTTGCCTTCGTTTTGCCCGGCACCAACGCACCACGTGGAAAGGGCTCTCCATATGCTAGATCTAGTGAGAGTTCTCAGGAGATATGTGTCTCGGACGGCATCCTTTCGGCAGACAGACACACTGTTCGTCCTCCTCGAGGGTCGCAGGAAGGGACTCGCGGTCTCAAAATTGACTATAGCCAGGTGGATATGGTTGACCAACCAGGACTCCTACTGCATCAGAGGCACAGTCGTTCCGGCTGGGATCAGGGCATATTCCGCTCGGGCAGTGGGCGCTTCCTGGGCTCTTCGGCATCAGGCATCAGCGGAACAGGTTTGCAAGGCGGCGACCTGGTCCAGTCTACACACTTTCTCTAAACACTATAAAATCCATACTCAGGCTTCAGCGGATGCAAGTCTGGGTAGGAGGATTCTCCAGGCAGCGATAGCACATCTATATGCAATAGGTGCTCAGGGATTATACCATGGAGTCGGTTTCCCACCCAGGGACTGCTTTAGAACGTCCTACAGTCCTGTGTCCCCGAATGAGATGAAAGAGAAATATGGATTTTTGTGTTACTCACCGTAAAATCCTTTTCTCCGAGAAGCTCATTGGGGGACACAGCACCCACCCTATTTGCGGGATGGCTTCTTCTTTATTATTTGGTGTTTTTGTTTCTAGACATGTTGCACCTGTGTTTAAGCTGATTTATTTTTTTGTTCTTCTCCTACTGCTTTTCTGCACCAAACTGGATTAGCCTGCGGCCAGTGTCAAGGTGTATACGGTGGAGGAGCTAACTTTTTTTATGTTTACTTAGGGTCATCCTCTTGGCGGCAGTAGCATACACCCACAGTCCTGTGTCCCCCAATGAGTGGTTTGGAGAAAAGGATTTTACGGTGAGTAACACAAAAATCCATATATCAACCATAAAATAAAAAGCTATGGTTCTAATAATATGGAGAGTGAAGGCTTGGTTTTTTTTGTTTTCTTTTAGGTATTAAAGCAAAAAAAATAATAATAATCGTACTAACTGGTAGAATAAAGTTCCAAGTTCATTTTAGCCTCTAAGTGAACATCAAAAAATAAAAATCCAAAAAATGACAGTGGAATTGTGTTTTTGTTTGTTTTTTATCAGTTCCACCCCACTTTAATAGAAAACAGCCAATAAAGACAGTTTTATTATAGCGCTTATCTGTACAAAATAAGGACAAAACATCTTGTCATTTCTATATTCTATACACGCACATGACGTTACATCTTACAATATACAATTATTTACATGTCTTCCATTGCATTTCAAACTAGAAATATATTCACTGTGATCTTGTTCCTCGTTTGATAATGTGTTCTGATATGTAATTCTGTAATATTCCCTGAGTTACCGGTGTCTGCATACAGCTCAGTCAGGGGATTTGCAGTTTGTACTCTACTGAAAGTTACAAAAAAACATAAAAAAAACTGTAAGTTACAGTAAGTAATTGATGGGTGATAGTAACAGTCTTGCTGACTTTTTCCAAATAGCCATCAGAATTGTGAATGGAGCTCTGGGGTAAAGTACAAGATGTCACTCAGAAGTAGTACTTAATAAGTAATGTATGTGCTCCACAAGCAGAATAGTGAGTGCAGCTCTGGAGTATAATACAGGATGTAACTCAGGATCAGTAATGTACTGTATGTACACAGTGACTGCACCAGCAGAATAGTGAGTGCAGCTCTGGGGTATAATACAGGATGTAACTCAGGATCAGTACAGGATCAGTAATGTAATGTATGTACACAGCGACTGCACCAGCAGAATAGTAAGTGCAGCTCTGGGGTATAATACAGGATGTAACTCCAGATTAGACAAGTAATGTATGTATACAGTGACTGCACCAGCAGAATAGTGAGTGCAGCTCTGGAGTATAATACAGGATATAACTCAGGATCAGTAATATAATGTATGTATACAGTGACTGCACCAGCAGAATAGTGAGTACAGCTCTGGGGTATAATACAGGATGTAACTCAGGATCAGTAATGTAATGTATGTACACAGTGACTGCACCAGCAGAATAGTGAGTGCAGCTCTGGAGTATAATACAGGATATAACTCAGGATCAGTAATATAATGTATGTATACAGTGACTGCACCAGCAGAATAGTGAGTGCAGCTCTGGGGTATAATACAGGATGTAACTCAGGATCAGTAATGTAATGTATGTATACAGTGACTGCACCAGCAGAATAGTGAGTGCAGCTCTGGAGTATAATACAGGATGTAACTCAGGATCAGTAATGTAATGTAGGTACACAGTGACTGCACCAGCAGAATAGTGAGTGCAGCTCTGGGGTATAATACAGGATGTAACTCCGGATTAGACAAGTAATGTCATGTATTTACCAAGTTCTGCTCTTTTTCTGTAGACTTATTCCATAGTTACACAGGAATACGCTGCTGAGAGGTGAGTGACCGTTATTTACACTGTTTCCAACATTGGTAGTTTTTACATATCGTGAAGGAAGCCTCCGCACATTGGATCTTACTGTGATGACATTGTATTTTACACCTTACAGGAGAGAATAGTTATATGCAGGTAATCATTATTCGTCTTCGGTATGGATTTCCCACCATTTGGCTCTCTCTATATCTTCAGTGAAGTTAAGAAAAAAAAAACCCCATAAAAACTGCAATAAGAATGCTGGAGTCCTCCCGTGGTGCCAGCAGGGTCCTTTGACTTGATTTTGTGTCCTTTTTTTATTGCCAGTGCTAGAAAGAGAGGAGCAGCAGTAAAAAGCATTTGCCAGAACATTACGCAGCCATATATTCTTTTTCTTTCATGGAAAGAGAATTAAGTAAAATACAGAATCTAGCGGTGAATGTTCTGGGTAAATGTAGTTATAATGGAGAATTATGTAAATGGATCATAAATAAGGGTGCGATCCGGCGGTGGTTATATACATGGTATGTACACGATGCCGTAGTCCTTTACGGTATGACATATAGGTGCAGTATTCATGTCCTGTAGTGGGGGGTCACATATATTCACAGGTCTCCATCTCTGAATTCCCCTTCTCCATCTCGCATAGCTTCTTCTCCTCCACTTTCGGCTGGTGATGGAGCCCCACTAGCAGCTTGTAGAGGAAGGCACCGGTCAGGCCGCCCACCATAGGGGCTACAATTGGCACCCAGCACCAGTAATTCCCAGCCCTGGAAGAATGGACAAGCATTATATTATTACAGTAATTAAACATTTCTTCTTGCTGTCAGTCAATGTGAAAATTCTTTTAAAGCATGTCTTGTGCGCCTGACACCGGGCTCCATGTAAGGCCGGTTTCACACGTCAGTGGCTTCGGTACGTGAGGTGACAGTTTCCTCAGGTACCGGAGACACTGACTCACGTAGACACATTGAAATCAATGTGTCTCTGCACATGTCAGCGTGTTTTCACGGACCGTGTGTCTGTGTCCAAAACACGGAGACATGTCAGTGTTCGTGGGAGCGCAGGGATTACACGAAACTATTAAAGTCAATGGGTCTGTGTAAAACACGTACCGCACACAGATGCTGTCCGTGTGCAGTCCGTGTGCCGTGCAGGAGACAGCGCTACAGTAAGTGCTGTCCCCCCCAGCGTGGTGCTGAAGCCGCCATTCATATCTCCTTTCCAGCAGCGTTTGCTGTAGAGAATATATGAAAAATCCTTTTTTTTTTATTTTTCGAGTTTAAAATAAAGATCCCTGTCCCCAACCCCCTGCCACCCCCTGTGCGCCCGCCCGCTGTTAATTAAATACTCACCCGGCTCCCTCGCAGCGTCTTCTCAGCGCCGCACCTTCTCCTGTATGAGCGGTCACGTGGTGCCGCCCATTACAGTCATGAATATGCAGCTCCACCTCCCATAGGGGTAAAGCCGCATATTCATGACTGTAATGGACGGCACCGCGTGACCGCTCATACAGGAGAAGGTGCGGCGCGGAGAGGACACTGCGAGGGAGCCGAGTGAGTATTTTAGTAACAGGGGTCGGGCGCACAGGGGCTGGGAGGGGGGTGGGGACAGGGATCTTTATTTTAAACACAAAAAAAAAAAAGGATTTTTCATATCTTCTCTCTAGCGAACGCTGCTGGAGAGAAGATATGAATGGCGGCTTCAGCACCAGATGCAGGGGACAGCGCTTACTTGTAGCGCTGTCTCCTGCACGGTCCGTGTGGTTCCCAGTTGGCACATGGGCGGCACACGGCTGCCGCACAATGCCACACTGATGTTCACGGTAAGCACACGGACACGGATAATTCCGGTACCGATTTTTCCGGTACTGGAATTATCTGGACGTGTGAGACTGGCCTAAATCAAATTGCTTCCACTTAGGGCGCAGTCTGAACGGGATCGCAGTGCGCAGACTGGCCGGCGGGTCTCCCCACCCGAACGTGACAGCCTCATATATTCTGTGCAGCCGTCATAGTCGGGTCAGAAGAGCCGCCGGCCAGTCCGAGTGTTGCGATCCGATATGAGAGTTACCCATTCAAGTGTACGGGAGCGCCAAAAAATGGGATCCTATAAGGGTCATCCAGATAGCACTGCAATTCTTACCTTGCTTTTGTAGATTTTATTAACCGCTGATGGATAAAAATGAATGTCTTATGGATGACCATAGTGATGGAAAATCATCCGTTTTATCTGGATGAAAATCAGTTGTTTTTTTTTATAAGGCCATGTGAACTTGGTCTGAGAATTCGAATTTGGGAGACACCCCTACAATGGTCGGGGTACAAGTGTGGCCCCCACCTGAAATCTCATTCACCTGTCAGTGATTTTTCTCAAACGGTCAGTGTCTTTTAGTGTCATCAGAATTTCTTTTTTTTATTATTTGTGATTTCAGCTAATTAAACAACTTGCACCACAGACCACATCAAAGCTGAATATTTATATGGTCAAATCAGCAGATTCTCAGTGAACTCATTCTGCAGACAGCAATGTGCAGGGAAACAAAGAGCCTGTAAAAGCCAAATGGTGCGCAAATTTTAAAGAAGCCCAATTACAAATATTATTTTTAGGTTAAGCTACATGCATATAACGAGGTTTTCCAGTGCTACAATATGGATAGCCTATCCCTAGAATGGGTTGTTAATACCAGATCGGAGGGAGTGTGATACCCAGCACCACCACCGATCAGTTGTTCCTGCATCTGGTTGCAGCTTCCAGATGTGATGACTTGCGGAGCTGCACAGCTCCATCAACTGCATATACACCCCTAGTCAGTGGAATAAGGGCGGAGATGCAGTACCCGGCCATGGCCTTTATACAGTAGACAGAACTGTGCAGCTCCGCAACTGAGCACCCCCAGCAGCATTGGGAACAGCATATAAGGGGTGCTGGGCACTGCACCTTCACTAATCCGGTATCAATTAACTTCCTTAGGATTGGCCATGAATATTAAAGTAACACACAACCCCTTTAAGTAAAAAAAAAAATGCCCTTGAAGGTACCTAAATTGTGCAAGAGCTGATTGACAGGGCCTTAAACCTATAAGAATAGGCGGCCATGCAACAACACCTTTAAAGGGTATTCTCGGAGACCTGTGGCCTATCCCCAGAATATGCATAAATGTCTGCTAGATGGTGGACAGGACGTCCCTGTTGTTGGCAGATATGCAACTGATACAGACTTGTGTGCAGGAGGAGTTTACACTTTTCTGACAGTAGATGGCGATGTTGTTACTGTTATATGCTTAGCTGAATGTCATGCATATACTTGTTGTACTTTGGTTTCACTTTCTCTCTTTTTCAGACTTCCTGTTATGCTGTATTAAGAAGCTAATGCATGTACCTCATGTTCTGTGTAGATAAAAGTAGAATTACCCCATATAATCTACTCTCACAATTTCTTCTGTGACTAACGTATGCAACACCTGTACCCCTCAATGGAGAGCTGCCCTTATATGTGTATCTGCCCCCATTAACTTCTATGAGAGATTTCGACAAACTTGCTCAGCTAATTTTGGAGCTACTCTAGAAATCAACATCAAGAGCTGCGGCCACCTCTCCACGACAGGGGTCAGGGAAACCCCATTCTCAAGGTAGCGAGGAGAACCTATGAAAATCCCCAAAAATAACTGCATTTTGGGTGCAGATACAATAGTGAATTGTTCTATGTGACCGACCTGGAGACATCACCTGGATATGAGAGGCCTGGCGGTGCCTTTCCATGAATTCTCCCTCCGGTGATATCTCTGTGCCTACGCCTCTCCTATCAGACCCTCCTTATCTCAGGCCGATATCATGGAGGATGGTATTAGATGTGATCACAGCACCTTAAAGTAAACCTTTGTCAGCCCTTCTCTAGTAAATGGAAACACAATCTTTTGCTGGCAGAGTTTAATCACACATGTGCGATAACACAGGCGTGACCACCAATCCATGGAGCAGGCATGGTGCAGGCACCGGGACTCCTTATCCTGCACGGTGTGTGTGCTGTGTAATAGCTGTCATGACGAAGACTCGGGTAATTGTTATTAACTGCCCATTAAATACAATGCAAAGTCATGATTTACTAAGTGCAAGTGTTATCGCCATGCCAGAGACTTCTATGTAACTGCAAACACAACTTTTAATGGGAGCCGTGGGATTCCTGGTCTCCCACTTGCCTTTTTCTAATGGAGGATGAACAGGGAATATGATAATAACATATATTTTGAGGGAAAACCACTTATACAATATTTGTTAATTGTTCCAGTCTATCAAGAATTGAACCTCATATTTTTAATGTGAAAATCTATTATGATGTTGGGAAAATACCACTGAAACAGATTCATTGTTACGCACCTGTCCCAGATTCCGGTTTTGTTCCCCTCACCCCAGTCAGCTGAACTGTCTTGTGCTCCATGTCCAGCTATGCAGTTGACTTGGCGTGATCCCATGTGATCATGTGCCTGGACCTATAAAAGGCCTACCAAGACAAACACCTGTGCCTTGGTATTCAGATTTTTAGGTGCTCCAGAGTTATAAATACCTGCAGCCTCACAGACCTCTGGTACCTGTTTCTGGTCTCCTGCCCACAGGCGGTCTCTCCTGCAGCCTGCCTCCAGGACCACTGCTACCTGTCTTCTGTCTGTCTGCGGTCTCCAGGATCTTTTCAACCTGTTCCCAGTCTCCCGTCCCGCATGTGGTCTCTCCTGTCCACCAGCAGACTCCAGGACCTCTGCTACCTGCTCCTTGTTTCTTGTCTGTCTGTGACCTCTAGGACCTCTGCCACCTATTCATGGTCTCCTGTCTCCCTGTAGCCTCCAGGACCTCTGCTCCTGTTCCATCTCCTTTGTCTACCTGCGGTCTCCAGGAACTCTGCTACCTACTCCCTTTCTCCTGTCTGCCTGCGGTCTCCAGGAACTCTGCAACCTACTCCCTGTCTCCTGACTGCCTGCGGTCTCCAGAACCTCTGCCACCTGTTCCTGGTCTCCTGTCTGCCTGCGGTCTCCAGGAACTCCGCTACCTACTCCCCGTCTCCTGTCTGCCTGCGGTTTCCAGGACCTCTGCTACATGTTCCCGCTCTCCTGTCTGCCTGCGACCTCCAGGAACTCTGCTACCTACTCCCTGTATCCTGTCTGCCTGTGGTTTTCAGGACCTCTGCTACATGTTTCCAGTCTCCTGTCTGCCTGCGGTCTCCAGGACATAACTACAAATTGGAGCTGTACAAAAAACAGTAAGAATTTATTGATTAAAGGGGTATTGCTGCCTCAGCCTTTAATATAACTCAGTGGGAGTTACAGAAAAAGTAAGTAATGTGGCTCCTATTGCTTACTGTCTCATCCATGAATGCTGAGATGAAATTACACCTTTCAAGTGGACCAGCCACCAGGTTAAGTCGCTAGTGTTTGCCCATATTTTTTCCTGCCACTCATCCCCTGAGTATGCTTTTTTTTCTTTTCCTTTTTTTAATTTATTTATTTTTTTAATTTCGCTATACGGTTTAAGTGATATGGGCCTATTCATTTAGTGTTAATTTTTATGATCTTTGCCAAGAGGGCATAGTTCACCGGATCCTCTTGGGCGTGTCTTTAGGCTGCTGCATTATTAATGCCTATAAGCAACACCCCTTGGTAAAGATGATAAAATTGAGCACAAAAAAGCCTAATACCTCTGGAACTGTATGTCAGATTTATAGAAGGAAAAAAAAAAGAAGAAGAAAAACCAGAATAATTAGAGGAGCGGGAATAAAATAAACCAAAAATCTGGTCCCTTCTGACCTGGTGACAGGTCCTCTTTAAGAGCATTTTCATAGTTTCTTACATGCACTGGAGCAGCAGATAAGTCTCCAGGATTCAGCTTCGGACAATATTATCCCTACTGCGTCTTTCACCCTGCATAAAATACACAGCTCAATGATAAATTCAGCTCTGCTACATTTATATGATCAGTCTTTTACCTGAAAACTTCCAGTCCCCATCCAGCAGCCGCAGTGAAGAGACGCGGCCCCAAATCCCTGGCAGGGTTGATGGCGTATCCTGAATTCATGCCCATAGACATCCCAATAACTGTAACCAGGAGGCCGACCACCACGGCTTGTGTCCCGTCCAGAGCACTATTGTTTTTCTTATCATTTATAGCCAAGATACATAGCAGCAAGGCTCCAGTGCCAATCACCTGCAATAATGCAAGATAAAGACTTGTAGGAACATGTCAGCCGCCCCATAAAAGTATAACTTTACCCATCATATAATAGACTTCAACCACATCCAGAGCCTCATTCATAATTCTGCGGTCACAAGCTGCACAATCTGACATCTGCCCCCTGCTGGATGTCTATACAGAGCATGCTTTTCCTCTACAGTAGGGAACTAAGGCTATGTTCACATGGTGCATTTTGCTGTTTTGTTTTTTTTTTGCTTGTTTTTTTTTGCCTTTTTTAATGGAAATTTAAAAGCTGCTTTTTACAGTACTAGGAAAAGTTATGAGGCTTCAGAATTGGATTGGAAAACTGCAGTTTTTTTTTTTTTTTTTTAATCTGTGACATGTCAATTCTTTCAGCGTTTTTTAAGCATTTTTTTCACCCATAGAAAGTAATAATATAGGGCAAAAACACAACTAAGCATTTTTTGGTGAATAAAACTAACTTTATTAACTGTAACAAGTAATCCACACCAGAAAATGCTGACAAATGGGCGTTTGAAGGCAGTGTTTTTACTGCCAAGAGAACAAATTGCTGCTGAAAAAAAAAAATCACTGAAATAATAAACGTGTGAACATCTTCCAGAAAGCAAAGGGACTGAAGAATTAGATATCTGCGCACACATACCAGTAGAGGCGTTTTTGGATCTTTCTGGTTCACATGAATGCATCAGAAATTGTCATCTGCAATGAAGTTAATCTAATTTCCTAATGGGTTATTCACTCACCTGATCCAAAAAGCCACCCCCTATGGTAAGGTACGGCTGTGGGTAGGTGGCAAATATACTGGCTGTTTCCAGAGGACCTGTCACAGTAAAGTTTCCTTTGCAATAGTTGTACAGAGCCTCTGTCAGAGAAGAGAATTATAGTCTGGTCAAATATTGATGTATGACCTAAACACTGTAATACTGCCACTATGTGCAAGAATATAACTACTATAATACTGCTCCTATGTACAAGAATATAACTACTATAATACTGCTCCTATGTACAAGAATATAACTACTATAATACTGCTCCTATGTACAAGAATATAACTACTATAATACTGCTCCCTATGTACAAGAATATAACTACCTATAAAATACTGCCTCTATATACAAGAATATAGCTACTATAATACTGCTCCTATGTACAAGAATATAACTACTATAATACTGCCCCTATGTACAAGAATATAACTACTATAATACTGCTCCTATGTATAAGAATATAACTACTATAATACTGCTCCTATGTACAAGAATATAACTACTATAATACTGCTCCTATATACAAGAATATAACTACTATAATACTGCTCCTATGTACAAGAATATTACTACTATAATACTGCTCCTATGTACAAGAATATAACTACCTATAAAATACTGCCTCTATGTACAAGAATATAGCTACTATAATACTGCTCCTATGTACAAGAATATAACTACTATAATACTGCCCCTATGTACAAGAATATAACTACTATAATACTGCTCCTATGTACAAGAATATTACTACTATAATACTGCTCCTATGTACAAGAATATAACTACTATAATACTGTGTCCTATGTACAAGAATATAACTACTATAATACTGCCCCCTATGTACAAGAATATAACTACTATAATACTGCTCCTATGTACAAGAATATAACTACTATAATACTGCTCCTATGTACAAGAATATAACTACTATAATACTGCCCCTATGTACAAGAATATAACTACTATAATACTGCCCCTATGTACAAGAATATAACTACTATAATACTGCTCCTATGTACAAGAATATAACTACTATAATACTGCCCCCTATGTACAAGAATATAACTACTATAATACAGCTCCTATGTACAAGAATATAACTACTATAATACGGACCTTGATGGACACTAAGGCTATGCGCACACGTTGTGGATTAAGCTTAGGAATTTCTGGTTCGTATTCTGCCTCTCCTGGCAGAAAACGCAGCTGCGGATTTGTTGCGTTTTTTGTGCGTTTTTGCTGCTTTTTTTTTGCAGATTTACTGCATTTTTTTACCCCTGCGGATTTCTATAATGGAATGGGCACAAAAACGCTGCACATCCGCAAAAAAGAAGTGACATGCTACTTCTTTTAACCCGCAGCGTTTCCGCATGGGATTTTCCGCAACGTGTGCACAGCTTTATTTTTTTTCTCATTGATTTACATTGTACTGTAAATCAATTGCGGATCTGCAGCGTTTCCGCCCGCAAAAAACAAGAATCCGCAACGTGTGCACATACCCAAAATCTTTTAATCCTTTTCATATGTGCATAGAGCATATTCGAAAAATAGCTGCCTCTGCCCTTTCTTTACATGTAACATTCATTACATAACACATCCTATTACCATAGTATAAGAAGTATACAATCACAGCAGCCAGGAATGCGCCAGCAATTTGAGAAATCATGTAAACTGGGAGTTTTCTCCAGGGAAGCTTTCCCAGGACGCAGTTAGTTAGTGAGACGGCGCAGTTCATATGGGCTCCTGAAACAGACAATATGCAGGAAATCATTGCGTGACTTCTTTCATCAGAAGATCTAACTCCAGGGCTCAGTGTGGTGCGATATGTGCATTGTTTATATAACTTATTAATGTGACAACCGCAGGAAGTTTCAAATTACGATTGATTGATGTTACATGACTGCTGGTAACTTTGAGATTTTTTACGTGAATCGACTCCAAAATCCACACGGAACGCACTTTAAATAGTCTTTGAATAAGCTTACTATTTTCTGAATGCAAATCTGTTTTTATTGCATTTTTTTTTTTTTTTTCAAATTCATTTTATGCAGGTCTTCTTGCTGCAGAAATGTAAACTCATTATAAGGAAAAAATGCATCATAAACAGCTGGATCCTACCAAAACGTGCTATAAATCATGTGCAATGTACCCGTCCTGCCAGATTATGGCTGATCACTGCGCAGATCGCATTTAAAGGGACTCTGTCACCTGAATTTGGAGGGAACAATCTTCAGCCACAGAGGCGGGGTTTTCGGGTGTTTGATTCACCCTTTCCTTACCCGCTGGCCGCATGCAATCTAGCCTTGTGCAGGCGTGTACTATGGAGGACAGAGAATGAACTTCAATCCAATATTGCAGCCAGCATGCAGCCAACGGGTAAGGAAAGGGTGAATCAAACACCCGAAAACCCCGCCCCTATGGCTGAAGATTGTTCCCTCCAAATTCAGGTGACAGAGTCCCTTTAGGCTATATTCACACTTTGCGGATTTTGCTGCGGATCTGCAGCGGATTTGACCGCTGCGGATCCGCAGCAGTTTCCCATGAGTTTACAGAACAATGTAAACCTATGGGAAATAAAAAACGCTGTGCACATGCTGCGGAAAAAACCACGCGGAAACACTGCGGATTACATTCCGCAGCATGTTACTTCTTTTCTGCGGATTTTCACCTGCTCCAATAGAAAACTGCAGATGAAAATCCGCAGAAGAAAACGCAGTAAAAACCGCGATAAATCCGCAGTAAAAACCTTTCACTGCGGATTTTGGAATTCTGCTGCGGAAAAATCCGCAGTGGAATCTGCAAAGTGTGAACATAGCCTTAATGTTCCTTATTGTACATGATAGTAAGAGTTAATCCTCTGCAGTAAAGGGGACAGGCGGAGCGATCGCCTCCAGTCATGTCGGTCACTGCCAAGTATTAGATCCCATTCGTAATGGTGGCACTTACCAGATACTCCCCCGGCCACGTGGATTCCCATTGTGACTCCAATTCCGAAAGATAAATTAATGCTCAGGTATTGTCCGAATGCGTTCTTCCCGAGAACCACCTGCGCCACCGCTCCCAAACCGAACGTCTGAGAAGATGGACAGAAGCGGTCATTAAATAATCCCAATCGCAAACAAAAGATCTCCAAATCTACTAAGAACGAATTAGTTTCCCTGTTTTCCATATTTGGCTCAGGGTCGTTATTAGATTAAGGGCTCGCTCACATTCGCATTTAACAAATAGCTCCGATGTTGCACCTGAAAAGTTGGACAAGTGGAATCCGTACGGTTCACTGTATGCCGAGTGTGCGTTTTTTATTCTCATCTAGCATCCATATGACATGCATACTCAATGCGTTATTCACATTTTCTTTTACATAAGTAATTCTCTTTGTAACCTAAAGCTAGTTTACAAATTAATAAAGCAATCTGATATATAGATCGATATTGGAATATACACAGTGATAGATAAATATGTAGATAGATGTCCTGTATAGATATGTAATGTCACAAGCCATCTGCATAAAATAACTTTAGTGTTTAGTCTGGTTTAACCAAATAAATAATAATAAAAAAAATGTTGCGGGTTCCCCTTATTTTTGATAACCAGTCAAGGTAAAGCAGACAGCTATGGTGTTATATTATCAGCTAGCCTCTAGCTCTGCCCTCTCCTAGTGTATCCTACCCTGTAGACTGTGAGCCCTCGCGGGCAGGGTCCTCTCTCCCTCTGTAGTTGTGTCTGCCTTGTTTTGCTCATGTTTATTGTACTTGTCTATTATTACCCCTTCTACGTGTAAAGCGCCATGGAATAAATGCTGCTATAAAAATGAATAATAATAATAATCAGGCTAGGAAGGTCCCTGGTTATTGGGCCCTTCCCAGCCTAAAAATACCAACCGACAACCAACCCCAGAATTGGCGCAACACATGAGACCTGGCAACGTTGAGCATTGTGATTACTATCCGGTTCCTGTGAGTAACAGTCACTCTATTGCTGTTAACACTCGCCAGAGCCAGATTCGAGGGACGTGGACTACGGCGGAGCATTTTGGGTAATAAATTGATGAACGTTGTAATTGTTTTTATTTCTGACTTTTTTTTTATGTTTTTTTTTTGTCAGGTATCCTTTTCTGAATGACTTTGGATTTGGTGGATTACTTCCGGCTTGCAGGGGATTTTGTTTTTAAATTGGTAAACGAGGGATAGTGCATGTTTTTTGTTTTTTTTGGATTACTGGGTTTGCTATAGAGGTGTCACATGTCCATTACTAACCCCAGAGATTGATGAGAGCTGTGATTTTTGATAAGTCACAGCTGTCATCAACCCAAACTACCATTACCCCAATTGCCACTGCTGCACCATGGCAGTGGAGAAGAGCCTGGCAAATCGTCAGATCTTATGTGATGCACCAATTCTGGGGGATGGTATTTTTAGGCTGGGAAGGGCCCGATAACCATGGACCTACCCAGCCTGATGATATAGGCCTGCAGCTGTCTGCTTTACTTTGGCTGGTTGTCAAAAAATAGTGGGGACCCCACGTCATTTATCAATTATCCAATAGGTAAAATAAAGCTAAGACACCCTTAAGTGCCACATGAAAGGCACTAAAGGGTGCAAGTTTATTATAAGTAGTGGGCTTGTGACTTTAAATGTCTACAGGACATCTATTATATCTTTTCTTATATTATCATATATCTCTCCATTCCTATGGTTCTTGCTGTGAATTTACTGTACTGGGCTGATGAAAGGTTTTCTTTGAGATGTGTGCATAAAAATCAGGCGGCGTACGCTTGGTCTTTGTGCTGTCTGATTTTTTTTTTTTGCACCCATAGACTTGCATTGGCGAGTCTCGTCCGATATACGCAGTCAATCCCAAGATGCTGCAATTTTTATTTTTTTTCCTCAGTCCAATTATAGCTGAGGAAAAACTCGCAGATGATCGCCGACTCATTTAATAACACAGGGTGCAATGCGATGTTTTCTCGCATTGCACTTCTCCGTATTATACGCCAGTGTAAGCGAGACCTAATTTGGAGAACATCCAATGTCCTAGCTTCATGTTTCTTCGTGAATAGATGAGAAGTAATTTATAGGGGCTTTCTCGTTCTTTCCCTGGTTAGCATCCCCCTCTATTTAGCAGAATGGCGCTGAGCGACCCAGATGTCCATGAATTACATTGATTGCCATTCATTCGTATGGTCATCGTGGAATGTTACATTTCACCTGTAGAGGCCGCTACATTTATGTCTTAATATGGTTGATTGCAGAGGGTTAAAGAAGCTTGACCAGCAAAGATCAGCTGATCACCAATCAAAATTTTGCCGGTCCTATAGTGCTGGTGTCCTGTTCATCATTCACTTGTATGGGAGTTAAAGGGACACTGTCACCTGAATTTGGAGGGAACAATCTTCAGCCATGGAGGCCTTGTGCAGGCATGTACTACGGAGGACAGAGAATGAACTTCAATCCAATATTGCAGCCAGCATGCAGCCAGCGGGTAAGGAAAGGGTGAATCAAACACCCAAAAACCCCGCCTCCATGGCTGAAGATTGTTCCCTCCAAATTCAGGTGACAGTGTCCCTTTAAACCACAGTACCCAATAGAAGCCAATAAACAAAGTACTGTTCTGCTCCATACATTGCTCATGTCCAGTCATCAGACCCCCACTGATCTTATTTTGATGACCTAGACAGCCCCTGGCCACTAGAGCAATCTGCATAGGCTTTCACTTCATGTTTTCTGCAGCTTACTTGCTAGCTTTGCTGTATAGACTGGGACAGTATGAGTGGAGTCATCACAAATCCTCATTAAATGTAGGAAAGTTAATGATGGCTATGTTGTACTGTTGGAAGGCAGATACAAATAAGATGTTACTGGTTTCTCGCTGGGACTGAAGAGGTAAATTACATTGTCAATTGCCTCCCACGTATTTCAGCTGCCGTAAAGCACTCGCACCATACTCCACTGCCAATATAGACAGTATGGGAAGGAGACGTGTACTCAGGCAGACAAACAGATACATGAATAAGGCTGCCCACCTACAAATTTAAAGGGTCATTCACATCTTCAGATATGGATATTTATTTATTTTACTCATTTATATAGCGCCATTAATTCCACAGCGCTTTACAGACGTTATCGGCACTGTCCCTATTGGGGCTCACAATCTAGATTCCCTATCAGTATGTCTTTGGAATGTGGGAGGAAACCGGAGAACCCAGAGGAAACCCACACAAACACGGGGAGAACATACAAACTCCTTGCAGATGTTGTCCTTGGTCGGATTTGCGCTCAGGATCCCAGCACTACAAGGCTACTGCGCTAACCACTGTGCTGACATTGTTGGATAGTGCTTGTAAAAACAAAAACAGCTGCGTATTTTAATAAGCAGTAAATTGCAAATGTTCTTGAGTTACTAACACTTTTTTCTTTTGTTTACAGTTTGTTTCTTTGGATTCTGGCCACCACTGATGTCTAGCTTGTAAGCACTTCGCTGAAGGTGGATGTGATTGGAAGGTAATCGTGCACTCCTGCGATCTTGGACAGTGCTTATAAGCTCAATAGAAAACAGCTGGTAAGCACTGTGCATGTTCTGATGTTTAGCAGCGGTGGTCAGTCTACAAGGTAACGAGTTTTAAACAAGATAAAATTGTTAATATCTTGAACGGCTGAAGATTTTAATAAACACTAAATTGCAAAATTGCTTGTACTGACAATACCTATTTATGAAGTTGGCAATAACCCTTTAAAAGGCTCTTCCCATGTGGATCATTGATAGCATATTGATAGGAATAATATAATAATAGTAATCCGTATTTTTATAGCGCCAACTTAGTCTGCAACACTTCACAATTTTAGAGGGGATTTGTACAGACAATAAAGGCATTACAGAATAAACATAACTCAGATATCAAAAAGAGTGAGGGCCCTGCTCACAAGCTTACAATCGATGAGGAAATATGGGAGACATAAAAGGTAAATGGTAAAATGTGCTTATATTCTACAATACCGCCATAATATACTAAATAGGGTAATCATATAACCCTGCATGAACCGGTCACAGAGGGCATGGGGGGGCGAACAGATGCTATGAGGGTCCTGATTTTGGAGAAACTTTGTATGGGCCAAAAGGGGATAGTTAGATAAGTGAGGTGGGGCAATAGGCCAATCTAAAGAAATGCGTTTTTAGGCCACGCTTGAAACTGTGGGTATTGGGAATTAATCGAATTGTCCTTGGCACAATATTCAAGAAGTCTTGGAGACAGGAGTGGGAGGTTGCGATTATTAAGGATTTTAGTTTTAAGTCATTAGCAGAATGAAGGTCAGAGTAGGGTGGTATACTGAGACGAGGGAGGAGATATAGATTGGTTCTGACCCCCAAAGGGCTTTGTGGGTGACAGTGATAAGTTTATATTGAACTTTGTATTGGATGGGTAACCAGTGCAATGACTGGCATAGGTAAGAGGCATCGGTGTAGCGGTTGACGAGGAATTTGATCCTGGCAGCAGCATTCAGGACAGATTGAAGAGGGAGAGATTAGTAAGGACACCAATTAGTAGAGAGTTACAATAGTGCAGACGAGAATGAATGAGAGCAGTAAGGGTTTTTGCTGAGTCAAAGGTAAGAAAAGGTCTAATTCTAGAGATATTTTGGAGGTATAGGGAATATGAGCGAGTAATCGGATGTCACCAAGACAGCGGCCATGTTGCTGGAGAGTAACTGTTATGAACTGGTGATTTAGAACCACAATGGACCTGGTGGTTAAGAGAACTGAAAATGACCTGATAGTTACTAATAACATAGGACGAGCTCTGAGACGTGGGAACTCTGCTGACCGCAATCCCTAATCCTATCACACCACACTAGAGGTAGCCGTGGAGCGCTCCTGACCAGACCTAGGCGCCTCGGGCACAGCCTGAGAAACTAGCTAGCCCTGAAGATAGAAAAATAAGCCTACCTTGCCTCAGAGAAATTCCCCAAAGGAAAAGGCAGCCCCCCACATATAATGACTGTGAGTAAAGATGAAAATACAAACACAGAGATGAAATAGATTTTAGCAAAGTGAGGCCCGACTTACTGAATAGACCGAGGATAGGAAAGATAGCTTTGCGGTCAGCACAAAAACCTACAAACAACCACGCAGAGGGCGCAAAAAGACCCTCCGCACCGACTAACGGTACGGAGGTGCTCCCTCTGCGTCCCAGAGCTTCCAGCAAGCAAAACAAACCAATATAGCAAGCTGGACAGAAAAAATAGCAAACAAAAGTAACACAAGCAGAACTTAGCTTATGCAGGGCAGACAGGCCACAAGAACGATCCAGGAGAGAGCAAGACCAATACTGGAACATTGACTGGAGGCCAGGAACAAAGAACTAGGTGGAGTTAAATAGAGCAGCACCTAACGACTTAACCTCTTCACCTGAGGAAGGAAACTCAGAAGCCGCAGCCCCACTCACATCCACCAAAGGAAGCTCATGGACAGAACCAGCCGAAGTACCACTCATGACCACAGGAGGGAGCCTGACCACAGAATTCACAACAAGTAACACATGAAAGTGTCAATATCGGGCATAGGTAGGTTAGCGGAGGGCACAAACACAAGCAATTCCGTTTTTGACAGATTCAGTTTTAGATAGAGGGAGGACATAATGTTAGAGACAACGGAAATACAGTCACTGGTATTTTGTAGTAAGGCAGGGGGTGATGTCAGGAGACGATGTGTATAATTGGGAGTCATCAGCATAGAGCTAGTACTGAAAACTGAATCTACTGGTGGTTTGTCCAATAGAGGTGATATATAAGGAGAAGAGGAGGGGGCCTAGGACTGATCCTTGAGGAACCCCGACAGTAAGGGGAAAAGGAGAGGAGGAGGATCCAGCAAAAGATACGTTGAAGAAGAGATCAGAGAGGTAAGAGGAGAACAATGTGCTTGAGACTGATAGAGGGGATCATAGTGAGGAGGAGCTGGTCAGTGACAGTGTTGAATTCTACAGAGAGACCCAGGAGAATCAGCAGGGAGTAGTGACCATTGGATTTAGCTGTTAGTAGATCATTAGAGACTTTAGTGAGGGCAGTTTCAGTAGAATGAAACAAGTGGAAAGCTGATTGTAAAGAATCAAAAAGAGCGTTATCTGAGATGGCAGATTAGACGGGAGTGAACCAAGCATTCCAGGAGTTTAGAGATGAAGGGAAAATTGGAGACAGGTCTGTAGTTAGCAGAACAGTTCTGGTCAAGGGATGTTTTTTACGTAATGGATATATGCTGGCGTGTTTATATGAGGAGGGGAAAAATGCCAGATGAGAGGGAGAGAAAGAATATTTTAGCTAAGTGACAGGTGACAGCATGGAAAGGACTGGAGGAGATGTGAGGGAATAGGGTCACTGGTGCAGGTAGTAGGGTGAGAAGATTTAAGGACCCTGGTCACTTCTTCTTGCATAACTGGTTCAAAGACAGAAAGTGAGCAAAATGCTGTGCAGGAGGCAGTTGAATGCATAACATTAGGGGATTGGGAGAATATTTCCTGTCGGATATGGTCAATTTTTTCTTTGAAATAGTTGGTCAGATCATCAGCGCTGAGGTCGGTGGTTGGGGCCTGTACTGTTTGAGGAGAGCGTGAAAAGTGTCAGTCGTTTAGGATTATTGGATAGTGAGGTGATGAGGGTGTTGAAGTAGGTTTGTTTGGAGAGGTATAGGGCAGAGTTGTATGCTTTAAGCATAAACTTATAATAGATGAAATCTTCAGTCAGATTGGATTGCATTTGGAGTACCGCTGTAGATAATGCGCTTACAGCGTGTTCCAAGGTTGATTCCTTCTATGCCGAGTTCTGCTAAATGTAGGAGGTGCAGTTTCATCCAGGGCAATGTCTCCTTATAATGTTTTAGTGCAGAGTCAGGACATGAGAGGGAGGAGATTGGGGCCAATGATGACTGCTACTTCATAAATTTCTGGGTGTTCATGGCACATATATTTCTATGTGTGGAAAGTGGGGGTGTCCTGAGCGATGTGACACTTCTGGACAGAGAATGAAATAAGGTTGTGGTCAGAGAACAGAAGATGGGAGTCAGTGAAGTCATACACTGAACACAGTCGGGAGAAGACCAGGTCCAGGGTATGCCCGTCTTCATGTGTATGAGAGTTAGTAACCTGTGAAAGGCTGAAGGAGGTAGTTGGCAATAAAAGATGAGCGGCAGATGGGGAGAGGGGGTCGCCAATGGGGATGTTAGTCCCCTATGATGAGAGTGGGGATGTCACAGGATAGAAAGTGTGGAAGCAAGGAAGCAAAGTGATCCAGGAACTGATGGGAGGAACACAGCGGGCGATACATAACCGCAACTCGCAAGAAGAAAAGAGGGTAGAGTCTGACAGTGTGGACCTCAAAAGAAGGAAATATAAGGAAGGGTACTGGGGGCATGACCTGAAAAATACATTTTGTTTAAATAAGCAGGCAAACACCTCCACCTGATCTACTGTCAGGTCTCAGGGTATGAGAAAAGTGTAGGTCACCATATGAGAAAGCAGCAGTGTCAGACTGCTGGATCCAAGTTTGTGAGAGCCAGAAGGTTAAGGAAATCTGAAAGCAAAAAGTCATGGATGTAGGAGAATTTGTTACACGCTGACCATGTGTTCCAAAGGGCATAACTAAAAGAGACAAAAGGCATGCAAGGAATATTAATGAGATTAGCAGGGTTTCTGAGTGTAGCAGGAATGAGTTAGTCTATTAACAGAAGGGCCGGGATTAGGAGCGATGTCTTCTGCGACTAAGAGAAGGAAACTATAGAGCATGAGCAGATGGTTGAGTGATTTATGAGAGCATTTCTTGCGTTGTATGGTATCATCTCTTGTGTTGTATGGTGGGAATGAATGGATCTGTGCAGTTTAACATTGTGATGAGTGCTGTACATAGGAGAAGAGCGGAGAGGGGCTGATATGGATGGAGTGTGCAGAGTTTGCAGCAGCCCAAACATAAATAGCACAAATATATATGGTGAGTGTTCTTTGCAAATGAGAAGACCTGGAAGCACGTTTATTTCTGTGTCTTGCATGTATTACCTGTCTCCTGCCCTGTCCAGCTGCCATGACTAACTTTCCTAGCATTTAGAAAAATATGGCACTTGGATAAAATCTGCATAAATGCCATAAATATGCTATAGATATGCCATAAATGTTACAGATTGGAGTAGCCCTTGAAATACACATCAAATGAATCAAACTAAAAGACGTTCCCTTTAAAGGGTTGTATTCCTAAAACAGCAATTATCTCATCCATATTCATAAGATAGGAGATAACTTGTCGAGCTTTGTTTTTGGCTATATCCAGCAGTTCTATAGAGAATGAATGAAGCGGAGGTTAAGCATGTAAACATCCGCCCCTTTCAGGACTTTCTATTTTGGGATTAACACTTTAAGTACGTCCAAGTCCTTTTTCCTGCTCTGAGTGGAAATCTTGAGTACCTTGAGACTGACAACTAGACTGTCAGACAGGACTGAATATTTGCACAGTTCAAACTTGATTTTTGGGACAAATTGCACCTTTGTGTCAAATTGAAATATCTGACACGAGACAGTGTAACCACCCCCATACGATCTTCCAACATACATTTCTGATGTTTTTTATCACGATGCAAAAGTGACAAGCAGAGTTCTTCGCTCGTACAGAATATATTCTGCCGGCCGTCGCTGATACTTTTTTTCTGCAAACATTTTATTTGCTTGTTCACCTGATGGAGCAGACAACACCACTCCGAAACCTAGAGAAGAGCTAATGAGCGCTATGTAAAATATAGGTAAATACAAATCATGTCCCAGCAGGGAAAGCAGGTCATAACAAGGGTAAAATATTAACATTTAATGAAGAAAAATGCCAGGAAATTACACATCTTGGGGAAAGGTTAATGGACTTAATCACAGGAGATAAAGCAAAACTCCAAATACATTGTGACATTTGCTCTTCAGTTGTACAAACCTCAAGTGCGCTAATACTATAGGTGTAAAGTGATCAAATTGGAGCAGCAAATTAGGTTGTTTTTTCCCTCTCTCTTCTTTTTTTACTGTACTTTTGTGAATGTGTCTTAAAGGGAACCTGTCAGTACATCTTTATGGAGTGCCCGCTAGGGCAGTGGGGTACTCGGGCCAGGTCCGGCGGTACTTAAAGGGGTGGTCACAATGGCAATGACCCTGTCCGTGCATGAGTGGAAGTGGAGAATAAAGTCTATAAAGGATAATTTGATACCACCTGTGGTATTCGGCCAGGGATGTCCAACGCTGCTTGAAGGTGTCCACTGGGCAGATGGAGTTGCAGCAGAGTTGGTATAGCTCCCCACAGGTAGAGCTTAGCCCCCAGCGCTACCGGTACAGTTAGTGAGAGGGATGATTGACGATGGGGTGCAGGACTGAGGGCGCTGAAAATAATTGAAGGACACAGGGATAGCAGTTTCCTTTACATTTTACTGATGAAAATGCAGGTACAGTCCAGGGTACAGGTAGCAGGTGGTGATGTGGTCCAGGCAGCCTGGAAACAACTTGGGATCCACTAACCAGGTGGGTTCGGAGGCCTTTCTTCTGCACTTTGTACTCTGACCCTTGCTGCCTGAAGCTCTGCACAAGTCCTCTCAGTGTCTGTACTTCCAACCCGTATGGCTGACAGCCTGAGCCTGTCTTGGGTACTGCCTTATCACTGGCAGCCCCAGGCTCCTGACTTGCTGTGCTGCCTTTGGATGTCAGTTGGAGCCAGGAGGCTTGGAATCTCCTGCCCTCCGGGTTCGGTGGCTGAGTATGCAATCCTCTTACCACCATGAACTCCGGTGTCCGGTCTCTTTGCGCTTTATCTTGTGGTGAGCCCAATCGCAGCTCCAGACCCCAGATTCCTCTCTCTTGCTTCATTTCCCTTCAGTGTCTCACACTAAACTCACCAACCCCTCCTCCAGACCAGAACTTATAGGGAAGCAACCCTGAAACCGGGTTCAGAGCTGCTCCCCCTTCTTGTCTGAAGTTAGGAAGGTGTTGTATGTCTGTATTACCTGATTAGGGAATCCCTCCTTGTGTCCAGGCATGACGCCTCCCGTGAGGAGGGCAATGCCATTGTGGCAACTGGATGCCTGGGGTGCCACATTTACATATGCAATTAGTGGTTTGGCTGTGTAGCAGGGGCGTAACAACTGTGGTCGCAGGGGTCGCAGCTGCGACTGGGCCCGAGTGTTTAAGGGCCCGCCCAGTCCAGCAAACAAGCAGACAAGTCACTGCACCCTGCTGGCCATGCCCACAGCTTCCCCAGACTTCCAGCAGTGTGCGGGACATGTGACATAGCAGAAGGGCTGGGCGTGACTGTCACTGAAGCTTGACAGAGTTGGAAGTTAGCAGCTGGTGAGTGAAGCGGCTGTAAAGTGCTGATGTGCTGCTTACACACACATACACACAAACACACATTCTGTGCGCACAGGACCTGTGATGAGGTCACAGGAGGGGAGGAGTCAGGGGTCACATGATCAATGGCCTCAGTGTATGCAGGACTCTTCTGTGCTTGATTGTCATGGTGCTGAATGAGGGGAAGTTTATGTGTGAGGTCCGGAGGGGTTTACAGTGTGGATGTAACAGAGCCGTGTGTGTACAAGGTGTACAGAGCGGAGCCGTGTATGTGTGTAGTGGAGCCGTGTGTGTACGAGGTGTACGGAGCGGAGTCAGGTGTGTACGAGGTGTACAAAGCTGAGCCAAGGGTGAAAGAGGTGAGCGGAGTCGTATGTATGGGGTGTATGGAGTGGTGCTGCGTGTTTATGAGGTGTATGGAGCGGAGCCGCGTGTGTACGGGGTGGACGGAGCGGAGAAGCGTGTGTATGGAGTGTACAAAGCGGAGCTGTGTGTGAGGTGTGCGGAGATAATCCGCGGGTGTAAGGAGCGGAGCCGCGTGTGTACAAGGTGTAAGGGGCGGAGCCGCGTGTGTACAAGGTGTACGGAGCAGAGCCGCGTGTGTACAAGGTGTACGGAGCAGAGCCGTGTGTGTACGGGGTTCTCGGAGCGAAGCCGTGTGTGCAAGGTGTACGGAGCAGAGCCGTGTGTGTATGGGGTTCTCGGAGCGAAGCCGTGTGTGTACGGGCTGTAAATTTCCGAGTCGGAAAGAATGGTACACGGCTCTGGGCAGAGCCCAGCATGTGCACTGTGGAGGAGTATTGCGTGTACTCGCCAGCATCAGAATGTGCAGTGCGCATGCTCCAGAGCCAACCAGTACACCCAATACACCCCCACACTGCACAGGTCCAGAAATGACACACTGCAGCGTCATACCAGGAAGAAACAGCACACAGATTTCAAACGCCGGGAGTGCGCTTGGAATTAGAGCAAGGGAGGACATGAACGCCCAGAGTCTGCACTTCCGAAGACATCGCCCTAATTAGTACAGGGACATGTTAGTTATAAAATCATTTTTCTCAGCGATTACAGGGCAGTATTAGGTCAGACTATACAACATTGCAACAAAACTATAGTGTGCGAAATGAATAGGGAAAATGTGAATTTCGGTGGGAAATATTTTGGCGCGGGGGGGCCCATTTGATAGTTCGCATCGGGGCCCCTCACTTTGTAGTTACGCCACTGCTGTGTAGGCTCTTCTCCCCCTATAAAATTGATGCCTCTTTTGTAGAGATCCGATGTACCAGTTATGAGAAATCTAGTGTAGAAGTTGCATGCAAATCGGGCATGTCGCTGGAGGCCTGTCACTGACCTTGGTAGAAGCAGTCTACATTCTGTATAAGTCTTTTTTCTGTGTGAGGCTTCTTTCACACTAGCGTCGGGCTCGGCTCGTCGCAGTGCGTCGGGCCGAGGTTACCGACGCTAGCGTTGTAAGCGCCGCACAACGGGTGCAGCGGATGCAGATTTTCATCGCATCCGCTGCCCCATTGTGAGGTGCGGGGAGGTGGGGGAGGAGTTCCGGCCGCGCATGCGCGGTCGGAAAAAGCGGTCCGTCGGCAGCAAAAAACGTTACATGTAGCGTTTTTTGCTCCCGACGGTCCGCCAAAGCACGACGCATCCGTCGCACGACGGATGCGACGTGTGGCAATTCGTCGCAATGCGTTGTCAATACAAGTCTATGGGGAAAAAATGCATCCTGCAAGCACTTTTGCAGGATGTGTTTTTTCTGCAAAACGACGCAGTGTGACGGATTGCAGTTAACGCTAGTGTGAAAGTAGCCTAAGGAATTTATTTTCTATATTTTATAGTTAAATGATTCTTGTACTTTCAGACAGCTTGATATCATTTAATGTGATAGACAATCAACAAATTATTTTAGTTAAAGGGCTTGTCCAAGAATTTAACATCCTTAGGATAGGTCAGTAATGTCTGATCGGTGGGGGTACGACACCTGGCACCCCCCACCAACCAGTTCCTATTGGAACTGCTCAGATGTGGAGCTTCACCGCTCCGTAGACTGAATAGAGGTCACGGTTGGGTACTGCACGTCCACGCCCTATTGGTTTGAATAGGGGAAAATGTGCAGTACCTGGCCATGTCCACTATACAGCTGATGGAGCTGTGCTCTGCAGCTCCACAACCGAGCAGTTCCAATGGGAACGGCTGATCGGCAGGTGTGCCGGTTATCACACTCTTACTGCACAGACAGTGATGACTTATCCTAAGGATAGGCCATCAGTGTTAAAGTTTTGGACAACCCTTTTAATAAGTATGTTGTCTTTCCCCCCAAAAAAATTCCCTCCAAAGTGCTGCCCACTAGATATTTTCCTTCTATGTAACTTGCTGCCCACTGCCTGTTGTCAGGTATAATCCATCTCCAGCAGCAAAGACATGTAGATAGATTATAGAATGTGGAGGCGGAGCTTCGCTCTGCTCCTGCTTTCCTATTTGTCAAACTGCATACAGGTGTAACAGAGAGAGGCGGGATTACAGTTCAGAGCAGGCTAGCCATTGGAGAATGCAGGCATTCTGCATGTGCATCCGGTTTACGGACCCTTGGAGGGGGGGATTGATGGCTGGTTGTTACCATTTGGGGAGATGTTTCTGCATATGCTGATCAGACCTACCGATACTAGACAGTGCAGGGACACACCCCTTTGACAGTGTGAATGGTAACACCCATTATTTATAATTCTAGGAGTGATATAAGAGGGGCTGCACAATGTGGAATGATGGGATCAGTGTTTCGGAATGGTTTCATGCAGCATACAAATATTTACTAAACGAGATCTGTCAGGAGAGGGTCCGCTCCGCTGTAATAATCAGCGCTCTGGCTTATTTTGTAAAAGAAACTTGACACTGTCTCTTCTTCCAAAGGAATGCATCGCCCACTGTCTCCTTAACGTTAGTTGTTTTTTTTCTAAGAAAGGTCAATGTTCCGATGAAGTACGCAGCATTTCAAAGTCTATCTGGAGTTACTCTGCGGAAACCATCACACATTACATCCACGTGTTCTATATAAATAATCATGAATGGATGTCCAATATTCCACTTATGTCACTCCGGGAACAGTATGTGACAGGTGGTCGGTTACCATCACGCTTTTTCAGCTGCCAGACTTTTACCCACAGCACATGATCCTAGAAATACATGATAAGCCGCGATGCATGCCAAATGTGAGTACAGATATGTTCCATGACAACCACCATATCTAATGTCATCATGACCTGTAAGACTTTATAATAATGGGAAATATTTTTTAATAAGCCTAATTACTAACATCATCGCGAGGGCAGGAACTGACAGTCTGAACTGAAACCTACAAACTTTATGTCACATAGTTTGTGGGCAGAGAAATACATATACATACACAGACGTACAGTCTGTGGCTCACTGTCAGGGCACAGTCAGACGGCCATGTAAATCGGACCACAGTGCTCAAACTGGCCACAGCTCTCCAGACTCAACGTTACCGCTGCATTGAATTATAAACAGTGGCATGTAAAAGTTTGGGCACCCCTGGTCAAAATGACTGGTATTGTGAACAGATGAGCAAGTTGAAGATGAAATCATCTCTAGAAGACCTAAAGTTATTAAAGAGGTCACATTTCCTTCGCATTTAGGCATAAAAAAGTCATTTTTTAAATTTGATTAAAAATTACAAAAAGGAAAATGGGCCAGTGTAAAAGTTTGGGTACCCTTGGAGATTTGTGTGCTCAGATAAATTTGACCAAGGATTCAGACATTAATTAGCCTGTTACATTTATGGCTTGTTCATTATCATTGTTAGGAAAGGCCAGGTGATGGAAATTTCCCTAGTATATAAAAACCCATCCTCCTCTAACCTTGTGCCAAAAACCAGCAGCCATGAGTTCTTCTAAGCAGGTGTTTAGCACTCTGAAAATGAACATTGTGGAGGTCCACAAAGCAGGAAAAGGCTACAATAGATAGCAAAGCGTTTTCAAGTTGCCCTTTCCCCAGTTCAGTATGTAATTAAGAAATGTAAGTTAACAGGAACAACGGAGGTCAAGAATATGTCTGGAAGACCAAACAAAATTTCAGCGAGAGCTGCACGTAGGTTTGCTAGAGAGGCAAATCAGAAACCCCACTTGACTTGACTGCAAAAGACCTTTAGAAAGGTTTAGCAGACTGGAGTTGTGGTACCCTCAAGGGTCATCGTGTCCAACACCCTGCTCAAAGCAGGATTCATTAAACCATCTCAGACAGAAGGTGAAAAGAGGATGGCTTCTACAAATGGATAATGATCCTAAACACACATCAAAATCCACAATAGACGATCTCAAAAGGCGCAAGCTGAAGGTTTTACAATGGCCCTCACAGTCCCCTGATCTGAACATCAATGAAAATCTATGGTTAGACCTCAAAATAGCAGAGCATGCGAGACAACCCAGGAATCTCATAGAACTGGAAGAATTTTCTAGGAGGAATGGATGAAACTCCCTCAAACAAGAATTGAAAAACTCTTAGCTGGCTACAAAAAGCGTTTACAAGCTGTGATACTTGCAAAAGGGAGTGCTACTAAGCACTAGCTATGCAGGGTGCCCAAACTTTAGCATCTGACGATTTTCCTTTTTGTGATTTTTAAAATGCAAAAGAGGAAAGGAAAAAAATGTGTATATATATATTGGTTTTTTTTTGCCTAAAATATAAAGGAAATGCATCTTTAACTTCAGGCCTTTTAGAGCTACAGTGCCTTGCGAAAGTATTCGGCCTCCTGGAACTTTTCAACCTTTTCTCACATATCATGCTTCAAACATAAAGATACCAAATGTAAATTTTTGGTAAAGAATCAACAACAAGTGTAACACAATTGTGAACTTGAACAAAATTTATTGGTTATTTTACATTTTTGTGGAAATTCAAAAACTGAAAAGTGGGGCGTGCAATATCATTAGGCCCTTTACTTTCAGTGCAGCAAACTCACTCCAGAAGTTCATTGTGGATCTCGGAATGATCCAATGTTGTCCTAAATGCCTAATGATGATAAATATAATCTACCTGTGTGTAATCAAGTCTCCGTATAAATGCACCTGTTCTATGATAGTCTCAGAGTTCTGTCTGAAGCACAGAGACCATCATGAAGACCAAGGAACACAATAGGCAGGTCCGTGATACTGTAGTGGAGATGTTTAAATCCGGATTTGGATACAAAATGATTTCCAAAACTATAAACATCCCAAGGAGCACTGTGCAAGCGATCATATTGAAATGGAAGGAGTATCATACCACTGCAAATCTACTAAGTCCCGGCGGTCCCTCTAAACTTTCATCTCAAACAAGGAGAAGACTGATCAGAGATGCAGCCAAGAGGCCCATGATCACTCTGGATGAACTGCAGAGATCTACAGCTGAGGTGGGACAGTCTGTCCATAGGACAACAATCAGTCGTACACTGCACAAATCTGGCCTTTATGGAAGAGTGGCAAGAAGAAAGCCATTTCTCAAAGATATCCATAAAAAGTGTCGTTTAAAGTTTGCAACAAGCCACCTGGGAGACACACCAAACATGTGGAAGAAGGTGCTCTGGTCAGATGAAACCAAAATCAAACTTTTTGGCAACAATGCCAAATGATATGTTTGGCGTAAAGGCAACACAGCTCATCGCCCTGAACACACCATCCCCACTGTCAAACATGGTGGTGGCAGCATCATGGTTTGGGCCTGCTTTTCTTCAGCAGGGACAGGGAAGATGGCTAAAATTGAGGGGAGGATGGATGGAGCCAAATACAGGACCATTCTTGAAGAAAACCTGTTGGAGTCTGCAAAGACCTGAGACTGGGACGGAGATTTGTCTTCCAACAAGACAATGATCCCAAACATAATGCAAAATCTACAATGGAATGGTTCACAAATAAACGTATCCAGGTGTTAAAATGGCCAAGTCAAAGTCCAGACCTCAATCCAATCGAGAATCTGTGGAAAGAGCTGAAAACTGCTGTTCACAAATGATCTTCATCAAACCTCACTGAGCTCAAGCTGTTTGCCAAGGAAGAATGGGCAAGAATTTCAGTCTCTCGATGTACAAAACTGATAGAAACATACCTCAAGCGACTTGCAGCTGTAATCGCAGGAAAAGGTGGTGCAACAAAGTATTAAGTTAAAGGGGCCGAATAATATTGCACACCCCACTTTTCAGTTTTTGAATTTCCACAAAAATGTAAAATAACCAATAAATTTCGTTCAACTTCACAATTGTGTTCCACTTGTTGTTGATTCTTTGCCAAAAATTTACATTTGGCATCTTTATGTTTGAAGCATGATATGTGGGAAAAGGTTGAAAAGGGGGCCGAATACTTTCGCAAGACACTGTAATTTCATCATCAACTTGCTTAACTGTTCACAGTAACAGTAATTTTGACTGTTTACATGTCTGTAACGGTTGACACTACCCAGGAACAGTCCATGAGTCAGTGAAGTCAGACGTTACAGGGTCAATACCAAAGGGGTGAAAATTCTGAGTAGTAGGTAAGGTTACATGCCAGGGTCAGAATACCAGAGAAATAGCGGATAAGTAAAGGGGCAATAACAAACGGGTAGTCAGAACATGGTCCAAAAGGTCAGCAGCAGAAGATTCGAACTTACAGCACAGAGATCAGGCGAAGACAGACCAGCACAAGCTTTTGCTGGCAGTGATCTGTGCCAGACAGCTCACCTAAATAGCAGAGCAATTACCAAGAACAGGGAGCACCTGTGGAAATCTCTGCACCTTCCAGTCAGTTAGGTCATACAAGCTGTCAATCAAAGGACTGGCAGCTCAGCACAGGTTAGGATGACAGAGCTGTCCATCACTGAATCCCAGACACTCTAAGAAGAGGAATCGTGACAATGTCCCTGTAAATCTGTCACGTTCAGGTCGGGAAGTCACAAGTCAGTCCGTGCATTGCAGTTGGATTTCGGTCTGATTTATACACCCATCTGACTGGGCCCTTAGTCTTTCTTTCTTCCACCCAAGAGGTCCTGAGTTTTTTTGAGCCTTTATGGAGACTACGGAGACTTCATAAGATGAAGCAGATAATTAAAGGGCATTTGCCAGTAGAAATAATCCTCCTCCGCCATCTATATGGGTGCGCAGGTCACAGAATGTTGATTAAAATTGTACCTTGATATTTACAATCCAATTAACGGTTCCTGAGAAATCCATGTGTTTCTGATATGCAAATGAGCTGAAAAGATCTCCAGAGGCAAATTTATCTGGCACAGAGATCTTTTCAGCTCATTTTCGGATCAGAAAAATCATGGAATTCTCAGGAACCATTAATCGGATTGCAAATATCAAGGTATCGTTTGTTTCAACTTTCTGTGACCTTTATAACCTTATGAATGGATTAGGAGAGTTAATCCTACTGGCAAATTCCCTTTAAATATATAGAGACATGTGCTGATCAGACAGATGCACAGTTCGGCGCAGGAGGAGAAACCGCACGGGGAGGTGATGGAACACTGCAGACAATCTGCACCGGACATGTAGAAAGCAGCAGTGGTGCAAATAATGTCACTGATCAACTTCTAGGTCCCCGCACTGCTGTATAGGTAATTATATCGCCAATGTATCATTGAAAATCCACTGCCAGTGCCACCACTAATACTGCGACTCACAACAGCTCCTATTTTACAGGACTCTGCACCACAGTGGACCTCTTATATTTGCAGCTCAGTTACATTCTGCTTTTCGCTATACCCTTTAATGTGCCAGTTACAGTTCTGCCCATGCTTGGACTAGCCCATAGGAAAACAGGAGAATCATCCGCTGGGCCCCTTTGCAGGAGTGGTCCACCACCCTCTTATGTGAGCAGATCTTGGCACTATATACATGAATCACTATGTACAGACACAGGCGGCATCTTATTCATTTATCAATCTACCCAGTTCATTGTTCTATATATTTGTGATTGAGGATAATGTCACATTTGCATGTAGCTGAAAATTTTTGCCCCTGGAGTTGGTTACTGGTGGGCCCTTGTCACCCCAGTCCGACTCTGGTTCTGCCTTACACTACCTTTCTTATAGCACCGCACTATAGTCCCAATCACATATCCCCCCTTTACATGTCCCAAGCCGCCATACAGTTGGCCAAGTGACCACCGCTGTCCACAGGTCATGGGGTATTGCTTCTCAGTCCGTGTCACTTCAATGGGGCTAAGTTCCAATATGAATCAGGCCTGGCAATGTTTTTGGAGGAAAGCAGATCTTAAAAAGGAAACTTCACCTTTGTAGACACTTGGGAAAAAGAAAACATATTAGTGCATTGCATAAGTGGCCGCTCCCTAACATAACATTATCACACATGCTCACATTAGGCAAATGTCATCTCGTGCACTGAATCCATGATGACTGGCCGCTTTTTGTAACTACATCCCAAGATGCATCGGTTGCAATTTGTTTCTTTATTTTTAACTTTACTCTCCCCTAAGAGTCACTTTACAATAGTAAAATCCCTCTCCCATATTTCACTTTTTTTTGGTAGGGGAAAGGTAAGGACTAATTTTCTAGGTTAACCAAAACATGCTCAGGCCAAATTACAGACACTGTGTGGTCAGTGGAAGTTTCCCCCTAACACTTTTGAGGTTTGGATCATGGAAACTGTTCCCCCCATTTAATTGGTTATCATTTTTCATGTCCTAATCAAGCAGAGCTGCACGAAGGAAGGACAGAATCTAAATATAAACTTCTGATGAGAAAGAGAAAGTTTATTCTGATCATAGTTGTTTTGAGGAATGCTCCACTAGTAAACAGATAACAGTCAAAACTGAGGAAGTGCAATTTATAAGTGTTATCCAGCGATAGTGACTTTAATAAAATGTTGGAAAACTTATTTGTGCTGCTTCTTTAAAGGAACACGTCGGGGATATTTATTTTACTTAAATACATGCGTTTTGGCTAACAATATTTTTTTGCATTTGGTTTCAATAAAATTTGTCTTCTACAGCCTCTATGTATGACAATACACAGCACAGTGCACAATGAGTTATCAGTGAGCTCTCTCTTGTAAAGGGTCCATAACCCTTATCTTTCAACTGCTGAATTCCTCTGAGGTGACGTATAACCAGAGTTCAACTCCGCTCCGATGTGGTCATATATCACCTATGTAGAGTTCAGGAGGAGAAAGAGAAGCGTTACAAACTCTGCCACTTAAAGCAGCCACTGACAGATTCACAGGCAACCTATTCTGCAGCCTGCTATTTATAGTGATACATAGAGTAAAAAACAAATGGTCTAAAAATTTTTATAAAAATGTCATAGAATCATATAGAACAACTTCTATCTTCTGAACCCCCCAAACCCATCTCTGTGTCTAGATGTCACCTCCATAAGGAGACACTGACTTCCATGACGTATCCCTGACAGGTCGGCGGCACACGTGTCACAGCCCCTGTTTATACACACACACTCTGCAGGAAAAACATTTACCTCTGTGTAACAACTTAGGACGAGCAACAATATAAAGAATAAAAGCAAAGGTTAATAGATAACAGAGCAATGTAAGAAGATATAAGTGCAGACACGGCCCACCAACATGGAAAACACCAAGGAGAAGCTCACAGACGTGACGATGATCATAGTTTTATATATTTACAAAATGTACAGAGAATATCAGATGATACGGGGTAACAAATAATTCAACAGGAGGAGAGATGGCCCTGCTCCCGCAAGCTTACAATCTATAAGGAAATGGTAGGGGCACTGTAATGTAAACATAATGTTATAATAAATAGGGATATTCATGTAAAGCTCGAAGATCCAGTTACCAGCCTGTATCTGTATGTACTGTACATAGATCTTCCGTTCACCAGCCTGTATCTGTATGTACTGTATATAGATCACATGGTCACCAGCCTGTAACTATGTACTGTATATAGATCATATGGTCACCAGCCTGTAACTGTATGTACTGTATATAGATCACATGGTCACCTAACTGTATCTGTATGTACTGTACATAGATCATCCGGTCACCAGCCTGTATCTGTGTAGTACTGTACATAGATCATCCGGTCACCAGCCTGTATCTGTATGTACTGTACATAGATCATCCGGTCACCAGCCTGTATCTGTGTAGTACTGTACATAGATCATCCGGTCACCAGCCTGTATCTGTATGTACTGTACATAGATCATCCGGTCACCAGCCTGTATCTGTATGTACTGTATATAGATCACATGGTCACCAGCCTGTGTCTGTGTAGTACTGTACATAGATCATCCGGTCACCAGCCTGTATCTGTATGTACTGTATATAGATCACATGGTCACCAGCCTGTATCTGTAGTACTGTACATAGATCATCCGGTCACCAGCCTGTATCTGTATGTACTGTATATAGATCACATGGTCACCAGCCTGTATGTGTGTAGTACTGTATATAGATCATCCGGTCACCAGCCTGTATCTGTATGTACTATACATATGAGACAAATATCTGTTAATAGCCTGTATCTGCGTAAATACTGTACATCAGCCAGTCACCAGCCTGTATCTGTATGTACTGTACATAGATCTTCCGTTCACCAGCCTGTATCTGTGTAGTACTGTATATAGATCACATGGTCACCTAACTGTATCTGTATGTACTGTACATAGATCATCCGGTCACCAGCCTGTATCTGTGTAGTACTGTACATAGATCATCCGGTCACCAGCCTGTATCTGTATGTACTGTACATAGATCATCCGGTCACCAGCCTGTATCTGTGTAGTACTGTACATAGATCATCCGGTCACCAGCCTGTATCTGTATGTACTGTACATAGATCATCCGGTCACCAGCCTGTATCTGTATGTACTGTATATAGATCACATGGTCACCAGCCTGTGTCTGTGTAGTACTGTACATAGATCATCCGGTCACCAGCCTGTATCTGTATGTACTGTATATAGATCACATGGTCACCAGCCTGTATCTGTAGTACTGTACATAGATCATCCGGTCACCAGCCTGTATCTGTATGTACTGTATATAGATCACATGGTCACCAGCCTGTATGTGTGTAGTACTGTATATAGATCATCCGGTCACCAGCCTGTATCTGTATGTACTATACATATGAGACAAATATCTGTTAATAGCCTGTATCTGCGTAAATACTGTACATCAGCCAGTCACCAGCCTGTATCTGTATGTACTGTACATAGATCTTCCGTTCACCAGCCTGTATCTGTGTAGTACTGTATATAGATCACATGGTCACCTAACTGTATCTGTATGTACTGTACATAGATCATCCGGTCACCAGCCTGTATCTGTGTAGTACTGTACATAGATCATCCGGTCACCAGCCTGTATCTGTATGTACTGTACATAGATCATCCGGTCACCAGCCTGTATCTGTGTAGTACTGTACATAGATCATCCGGTCACCAGCCTGTATCTGTATGTACTGTATATAGATCACATGGTCACCAGCCTGTGTCTGTGTAGTACTGTACATAGATCATCCGGTCACCAGCCTGTATCTGTATGTACTGTACATAGATCATCCGGTCACCAGCCTGTATCTGTATGTACTGTATATAGATCACATGGTCACCAGCCTGTGTCTGTGTAGTACTGTACATAGATCATCCGGTCACCAGCCTGTATCTGTATGTACTGTATATAGATCACATGGTCACCAGCCTGTATGTGTGTAGTACTGTATATAGATCATCCGGTCACCAGCCTGTATCTGTATGTACTATACATATGAGACAAATATCTGTTAATAGCCTGTATCTGCGTAAATACTGTACATCAGCCAGTCACCAGCCTGTATCTATGTACTGTACATATGATCCGGTCACCAGCCTGTATCTGTGCATGTACTGTACATACATGAGCCACATACCAGCCAGCATCCAGATACAAAGCGTTACTGAGTGTCTCCCGAGTCTGGGAACAGATGATGGCAGTACCAGAATCTGAAGAAAGTTAGGAAGGGAGAATAGGAAATAGTTAGGTTAGTGAGGTGAGGTGACAGGTTATTCTAAAGAAACGTGTGTTTAGACCATTCTTAAAATTGTGAACACTGAGAAGTAATTGGACTGTCTGAGGTAAAGCATTCCACAAACCTTGTGCAGCACAAGAGAAGATGGAGACGTGACTGTGAGGTTTCGATGATGAAGTCACATGGTAGGTTTAGATCCAGCAGTTCAGCTGATAGTATAATGAATTAAATGACTAGATTCACACAAAAGAAGAGAATGTCCAGCTTCACCGAATCCGTAAAAAACAGTTTTCTTTATTCACAAACTTTAAGCATAGAGGATACGGACTTCAGCACAAACCATATGGGTAAGAATCTCAACGCGTTTCTGGAGACTAAGCTCCCTTAATCATGACATGATTTACGGATTCGGTGAAGCTGGACATTCTCTTCTTTTTTGGACTTTATACGCTTGGACACAGCGGGTCCGTGCTCCCGAAGATTGGTTTATGTATTACGGGTGAGCTGGTTTATACTCCTTCTTTCTTAGATTCACACACCCTCTCATCAAGCAGTACCTCCGATGATGGGATCAGAAGTATTAGGGCTCATACTCACTTGCGAGAAACTCGGATGAGTCTCTCACGTCAATACCCGGCGGCACTGCACCCGGCAATCAGGAGCGGAGCGTGTGGCTCCATGTATTGCCATGCGGCCGCACGCTCCGCTCCTGAGTGCAGTGCCGCATATTGAGTGAGTATGAGCCCTTAGACTGACTGGTAGTTTGGTATACAATCGCTCATCACACACACACGTGGTCACAATTGTTGGTACCCCTCGTTTAATGACAGAACAACCCACAATGGTCACAGAAGTAACTTGAATCTGACAAAAGTAATAATAAATAAAAAATCTCTGAAAATGAACAAATGAAAGTCAGACATTGCTTTTTAACCATGCTTCCACATTATTTAAAAAAAAAACTCATGAAATAGACCTGGACAGAATTGATGGTTCCCTTAACTTAATATTTTGTTGCACAACCTTTTGAGGCAATCGCTGCAATCTAACGATTCCTGTAACTGTCAATGAGGCTTCTGCACCTCTCGACAGGTATTTTGGCCCAGTCCTCAAGAGCAAATTGCTCCAGTTGTCTCATGTTTGAAGGTTGCCTGTTCCAGACGGAAACAGTAGGAGACCGTATCACACATGACATTCTTAGATACACCAGCTTAGGACACAATATCACGCATGATATTCTTAAATACACCGGCTTAGGAGACAGTATCACGCATGATATTCTTAAATACACCGGCTTAGGACACAATATCACGCATGATATTCTTAGATACACCGGCTTAGGAAACAGTATCACACATGATATTCTTAGATACACTGGCTTAGGACACAATATCACGCATGATATTCTTAGATACACCGGCTTAGGAGACAGTATCATGCGTCATATTCTTAGATACACCGGCCTAGGAGACAGTATCATGCGTCATATTCTTAGATACACCGGCCTAGGAGACAGTATCATGCGTGATATTCTTAGATACACCGGCTTAGGAGACAGTATCATGTGTGATATTCTTAGATGCACCAGCTTAGGAGACTGTATCACACTTGACATTCTTAGATGCATCGGCTTAGGAGACAGTATCACGTGTGATATTCTTAGATGCACCGGCTTAGGAGACAGTATCACGCGTGACATTCTTAGATGCACCGGCTTAGGAGACAGTATCACGCATGATATTCTTAGATGCACTGGCTTCGGCACAGTATCACGTGTGATATTCTTAGATGCATTGGCTTAGGAGACAGTATCACGCGTGATATTCTTAGATACGCTGGCTTAGGAGACAGTATCACGTATGATATTCTTAGATGCACCGACTTAGGAGACAGTATCACGCGTGATATTCTTAGATGCAGCGGCTTAGGAGACAGTATCATGCGTGATATTCTTAGATGCACCGGCTTAGGAGACAGTATCACGCGTGATATTCTTAGATGCACCGGCTTAGGAGACAGTATCACATGTGATATTCTTAGATGCACCGGCTTAGGAGACAGTATCACGCGTGATATTCTTAGATGCACCGGCTTAGGAGACAGTATCACGTGTGATATTCTTAGATACACCGGCTTAGGAGACAGTATCATGCGTGATAGTCTTAGATGCACCGGCTTAGGAGACAGTATCACGTGTGATATTCTTAGATACACTGGCTTAGGAGACAGTATCATGCGTGATAGTCTTAGATGCACCGGCTTAGGAGACAGTATCACACGTGATATTCTTAGATGCACCGGCTTAGGAGACAGTATCACGTGTGATATTCTTAGATGCACCGGCTTAGGAGACAGTATCACATGTGATATTCTTAGATGCACCGGCTTAGGAGACAGTATCACACGTGATATTCTTAGATGCACCGGCTTAGGAGACAGTATCACGCGTGATATTCTTAGATGCACCGGCTTAGGAGACAGTATCACGTGTGATATTCTTAGATACACCGGCTTAGGAGACAGTATCATGCGTGATAGTCTTAGATGCTCCGGCTTAGGAGACAGTATCACACGTGATATTCTTAGATGCACCGGCTTAGGAGACAGTATCACATAAAATTAGACTTTGCTACACTATCTCCTCACAGTATCAGACATGGCAGGCTTAGATACACCATCTAAGTACTATGTGGTTCCCTGAGATGATGATCTCGTTTTAGCCCCATGTTTCTTACCATCATGATGAATGTGGACAGCAGCTCTGCCATGGCCTCTCGTACCCAGTGGTTGCGGATAGATATAGCGGAGCGGATCTTGTTGGCTATGAAGCTCCCAGTCTTCATGGTGACAGCAGGCGCAGATGTTATACTTTGATACCTACTTGAAGCGTTGGTTAAACACTAAGACACGTGAGGCAGGGCAGACCCAGCGCTGCTTAAAAAGTTACTGGAGTAAAATGATTAGTGCAATCAATATGCTGATCAGGCTGTAACGCTCCACCCTCCGCTCCTGACAGCTCCAAGGTTCAACGCTCCTTCTATTCACAGAGACACAAGGCTTTCCACAGCTTGGAAACATTTCTAATGACATAACGTGGTGACAAAATCCGATCACTCCCTCCTGGTTCCAGCACAAGTATAAATATAGAGTAACTTCGTTATACCAAGAAACAGAAAGATGATCGGCACAGAGCTTCACTATAGCGCAATTGGAGATTCGCTTAAACGATCTGTTTCAGAAGGACAGATGAGGTCTCCCTTACTGTGAGCTGCGGGTGGTGCTATGCAGTCGTCAGAGTTTTGTACAAGACCATATAATGAGAAGAAAAATGATGCAGCACTCACCCTTGCGCTTCTTCCAAGTGTGCTCTTTATTCAGCAAAACATACTATACATAGTATGAACCGGCATACGCAGTGATCTGTGAGGGAGCGAGAGTGAGGAGAGACCGAACGACGGCCGTTTCGCGCTACGACGCTTCTACGGGTCTATGCTCATGGACCCGTAGAAGCGTCGTAGCGCGAAACGGCCGTCGTATGTATAGTATGTTTTGCTGAATAAAGAGCACACTTGGAAGAAGCGCAAGGGTGAGTGCTGCATCATTTTTCTTCTCATAAATATAGAGTTACTGGTCCTGACCGACCATGTGCTGTGTGATCAGTGCTATCAGGCGTCTTACAAAGCGGGCTTACTATATCAATCTACTTCTGTGGAGGATCCAGTCCCGAGATCATTCCTGGAGTCTAAAATCAACAGCACACTGACACTTGGGGTACAGGACAATGACAATGACACACGTCAGGATTTCTTGCAGAAATTTTCCTGACAAAAACCGGACATTTCTGCCAGAAATCCGCATGCGTTTTTTTCGCGTTTTTTGACGCGTTTGTGCGTTTTTTCTCAAATGCATAGAATTGCGTGAAAACGCAGAAAATCAGCAAAAATAATGAACATGCTCATTTTTTTTACCGCGATGCGTTTTTTTCTGCGAAAAAAACGCATCCATGTGCACAAAACATGCAGAATGCATTCTAAATGATAGAATGCATAATGTATGCGCTTTTAATGAGTTTTTATAGCGTTTTTAGCGCGAAAAAAACGTGAAAAAACCTGAACGTGTGCACATAGCCTAAGAGTACCAAAAATCTGGCCCTGTAACTGAGTATGAGAGGAAGCCAGTTTGTGTTGTTCCAAGGCTAAATCTTGGACTAACTGAGTCAGATTCGCCACCTGATAACTCAACGTATGTAACGGATCCATAGGTGGGAAACTGAAAAAATGTCAACGGTCAATCGTAATGTGACGCGAGTCACGGCAGTAAATATATATACTACTTACTGTAAGTAAAGGGAGGTCTAAAAATCCGAGGTCAGGTCCAGGAAATATTCGCAGTATGACAAAGGGAAGTCAGAAACAAAATTCAATACACGAGACCAGGTCAGGAAAGCCAGAGAGACTAAACAGATACAGGGAGCAGGTACAGGCAAAGTCAGGTCACAAGCAAAGGGTCAGAGTCCGGGAAGAGAATCTAGTCAAGCAGGGTCAGGCACAGAGCGCAGAGGGATTAATGTTCCACAGGCAACAGCAAGTGTATGATTGACACTGGGGGATGGACCCAGCATGTTTAAGTAAGAAGCCTGATTAAGGAAAATGAACACAGGTGATTTCAGCCCAGACCCAGCACAGACTGACAGCCCTGACACAAAGTAACAGAAAGACAGAAACAGAGTAGAAATCGTGATACTGAGTAGGTGGATGTCACATGGGCTGAGGAGAGTGGCGGCACTATTGCTGAGGAGATGGTGTGCGTGCCCACAGGTATAATTATGATATATGAATAGACCAGATCAGCGTTGGAACGGGCAAAGGTGAGTAGTAATTTTTTTATGAGGGGCCATTAGATTGCCCCCACGTAAGGGCAATGGGGTACTTGGTACCGGGTCCTTCAGTTCCCTCAGCTGGGATGTCACGGTGGCCCGACCCGGACCGTGGCCCTAGGAGGGGCGCCCAATAAAAGGGGGTAGAGTTTGTAGATAATGGTAGTGTTCGTGACGCCACCTGTGGTATTCGGTCAGGGTGACCGACGCTGCTTAGGGGTCTGCTGGGGTGATGGAATGGCAGCTAGATGGTATACCTTCCCACAGTTGAAGTATATCCCCAGGGCTTCCCAGAAGTGTAGATGGTGATGGTGGGTGGTGCAAGGAGCGGTGAATAACGAGGACACAATGGGTGCAGTCTCTTCACCTTTACTGAACGCTTCAGCTTCCACAGTCCAGGGTGCCAGATGACAGGTCAGGCAGAGTCCGGCCGATCTGATGGCAATTCCAGAGTCCAGGTGGAAATCAGTAGCCTTCCCCTTGCGCAAAGTAACGTAGTAGGTCCCTACGTGCATTAGCTACCATAGGGTCCTCACTCTTGTTACTCTTCTCTCTGTCCCCCAGATGGATAGGACAAACCCGTATGACAGTGGTGGCCTGAGGATATTTTATAGGGACCCTAGTGTCGCCCCTCCTCCGCGTTGCCACCTTGTCTGCTTAGGTTCTTAGGTCGGGCAGCCAACTTGGAATTGACTGTCCTGCCGGTCTCTGAAGTAAAGCGTAGAGTCTATTACTCCCTCGGTGTTCCGGCTACCGGATCTGCGCTCAGTGGGAGGCAGCCTGCTTCTAGCTGGTCTCCCACTGGTGTTTTACTCCTGTTGCTACGACTTCGGTGCTCACTTACTACGGCACACTTCCTTTCTTGTCCTTTCTTAGGAGGCTGCCGCATGGGTTGCAGGCGCAGCTCCGTGTCCTTCTTTTCCTCCCTGGGCCGAGCCCAGTCTGCTCCTCTCCTCTCCTTCTGACTATCTCCTTCTCCCTCCAGTCAGAACTGCCTAACTTCCTGACCACACTTGGGTAAAACTGGGGGTTTGAAGTGTGTGTGTGTGTGTGGCTGTGATACCTGGCAGAGTGAACTCCTTTGGTGCCATCAGACGTAACATCGCTCCCCCAGGTGGAAGAACGACATCATTGCAACGACCAGGACTCTGGGGCGCTGCACCATTATACAGTATGAGGCATCATATGTGGCCATTATACAATATTGACCATTATGTGGGGCCATTACACAGTATGGAGCACTATATGGGGCCATTATACAGTATGGAGCTCTATGTTGTGCCATTATACAATATGGAGCACTAAGTGGGGCCATTATACAGTGTGGAGCATCATGTTGGTCCACTATACAGTATGGAGCACTATGTGGGCACATTATACTGTATGGAACACTGTGTGGGGCCATTATTCAGTATGGAGCACTATGTGGGGCCATTATACAGTATGGAGCACTATGTGGGGCCATTATACAGTATGGGCATCATATGGGGCCACTGTACAGTTTGGAGCATCATGTGGGCCATTATACTTTATGGAGCAATATGTGGGGCCATTAAACGAGTATGGAGCACCATGTGGGTCTTTATATGGTATGGAGCACTATGTGGGTACATTATAAATTTTGGAGCACTATGTGGGGCCATTATACTGTATCCTTTATATATTTAAATTATGCCATTGGGCTATATGCTTTTTACTGCTCTTACATAACATATTATACTGTATTATTCCACTATCATTTCAAAAGTTAATAGTTTTTTTTATAAGGAAAAAATTCCTCAATTGTAGACATTTTTTTTAACAAATATTAAGGTTGGCCAGTGACTTTGTGCAAGCTTTTAACTTTGTCTATTTGAGTTTGACATCCCATGCTTAAAGGATTATTTCCATTATGATAAAGGGATACAATTGCAAAGAGGCTGTAAAAACAAATAACTTTGCAATTTTACTTTTGATTCAAAATCCTCTCCATTCCCAAGAACAGACCTCCACTGCAATCGGTGGCTAGTATCTTAGGCTTGGAGTGCAGTGCTTACAAGCTCTTGCTATAGACTGTATAGCGCGCTAATGTACAAGTTGTTTTACTAATCTAAAACCACAGTATTCAGATTAAATTGCCGTGTTGGCACGTTGCGATAAATAAGTGGGTTTTGGATTGCAGTTTGGGCACTCTGTCTCTAAAAGGTTCACCATTCTGTGTATACTGTAACTGTTGGTAATAACAATGTTGTTAGTATTGTGGTTTTTATTAATGAACAATATTGCAATATTTGGTCACTATGTTGTAATACGTGGTCCTGCCATGGTATAGGGGTATTTCTGATGGTATATCAGAAGAAAAAATATGGCACTCACCCCTAGAAATGCTGTGATGAAGTCCTTTATTTGCTACAAACAGCAATCAGGTACACATGGAGAGGCGGCAGGACGTAAACAGGAGAGGGTGCGGGGAACCGGTAAGGACTACGGCCGTTTCGCGCAAAGCGCTTCAACGGGTCCAGGACATATTTCCGCAATAAAGATCTATGGAAGACATTATGGATAGCAAAAGAGGCCGGAAGCGCCAATCGAAAAGACACCGGATTAATAATCCCAGAAATCCTATAAGGACCAATAAACCGAGGCTTAAACTTAGGGGAAGAAACCTTCATAGGAACATGACGGGAAGACAACCAGACCAGATCCCCAACCCGAAGCCGGGAACCAACACACTGATGACGGTTAGCAAAACGTTGAGCCTCCTCCTGAGACAACATCAAATTGTCCACCACATGAGCCCAAATCTGCTGCAACCTGTCAACCACAGAATCCACACCAGGACAGTCAGAAGGCTCAACCTGCCCAGAAGAAAAACGAGGATGAAAACCAAAATTACAAAAGAAAGGCGAAACCAAAGTAGCCGAACTAGCCCGATTATTAAGGGCAAACTCGGCCAATAGCAAGAAGGCCACCCAATTATCCTGACCAGCAGACACAAAGCATCTCAAATAAGTCTCCAAAGTCTGATTAGTTCGCTCGGTCTGGCCATTTGTCTGAGGATGAAATGCAGAAGAAAAAGACAAATCAATGCCCAGCCTAGCACAAAAGGTCCGCCAAAACCAAGAAACAAACTGGGAACCTCTGTCGGACACAATATTCTCCGGAATACCATGCAAACGAACCACATGCTAAAACAACAACGGAACCAAATCTGAAGAGGAAGGCAATTTAGGCAAAGGCACCAAATGAACCATCTTAGAGAACCGGTCACAAACAACCCAGATAACTGACATCCTCTGGGAAACCAGGGACCGGCAATGGCAAAAGCAACCCACTAGCACGGGAACAGCAAGGCTTGGCCCGCGCACAAGTCCCACAGGACTGCACAAAAGAACGCACATCACGTGACAAAGAAGGCCAGCAAAAGGACCTACCAACCAAGTCTCTGGTACCAAAAATACCAGGATGACCAGCAAACACAGAACAGTGAACCTCAGAAATCACTCTACTAGTCCATGTGTCAGGAACAAACAGTTTCCCCACTGGACAGCGGTCAGGTCTGTCAGCCTGAAATTCCTGAAGAACCCGTCGTAAATCAGGGGAAATAGCAGAAAGGACCAACCGGTTCAAGGACCTCAGGAGAATCAGGCAAAAAACTCCTAGAGAGGGCATCAGCCTTAATATTCTTAGAACCCGGAAGATACGAGGCCACGAAATCAAAACGGGAAAAAAACAAGGACCATCGAGCCTGTCTAGGATTCAGCCATTTGACAGACTCGAGGTAAATCAGATTCTTATGATCGGTCAAGACCACAATACGGTGCTTAGCTCCCTCAAGCCAATGTCGCCACTCCTCAAACGCCCACTTCATAGCCAACAACTCCCGATTGCCGACATCATAATTGCGTTCAGCAGGCGAAAACTTACGGGAAAAGAAGGCACACGATTTCATCAAGGAACCAACAGGATCCCTCTGAGACAAAACGGCCCTTGCCCCAATCTCAGAAGCGTCAATCTCAACCAATCTCAACCTGAAACGGAAGAGAAACATCCGGTTGGCGCAACACCGGAGCAGAAGTAAATCTGTTGTGAATTCTGTGGCTGAGTTCACTTCTGTGGTCACAAGTGGTATTGCAGTCTCTGGGCTTCCTCCCTCAGTTGTTTTGGTGAGCTCGTTGGCTGCCTTGCTATTTAGCTCCACCTGAGTCTGTCTTCCTTGCTCCTTGTCAATGTTCCAGTGTTGGATCTGAGCTACTGCATCTTTCCTTGGGCCTGCTGCTCTGCTAGATAAGTGCTTCTAGTTGTTTTTTGTTTTTTCTGTCCAGCTTGCTATTAACTTTTGCTGGAAGCTCTGAGAAGCAAAGGGGTGCACCGCCGTGCTGTTAGTTCGGCACGGTGGGTCTTTTTGCCCCTTTGCGTGGTTTTCGTTTTAGGGTTTTTTGTAGACTGCATAGTTCTCTTTGCTATCCTCGCTCTGTCTAGAATATCGGGCCTCACTTTGCTGAATCTATTTCATTCCTACGTTTGTCTTTTCATCTTGCTAACAGTCATTATATGTGGGGGGCTGCCTATTCCTTTGGGGTATTTCTCTGAGGTAAGTCAGGCTTGTATTTCTATCTTCAGGCTAGTCAGCTCCTCAGGCAGTGCCGAGTTGCATAGGTAGTTGATAGGCGCAATCCACTGCTGCTTATAGTTGTGTGAGGATAGATCAGGTACTGCAGTCTACAGAGATTCCACGTCTCAGAGCTCGTCCTATTGTTTTTGGTTATTGCCAGATCTCTGTATGTGCGCTGATTACTGCACGCTGTGTTGCCTGATTGCCTGCCATAACAGTACAAGGAGCCCTCCAATGATTTCCAATAGAGGGAAAAAAGAAATCCTGACATCATTTTTTTTTCTTAGCTCTGTCTTCAGTCTTTTTTTTCCCCTAGACATTAGAGTGCTTCAGGACACAGCTGTGGACATGGATATTCAGGCTCTGTGCTCCTCAATGGATAATCTCGTTGTAAATGTACAAAAGATTCAAGATACTATTGATCAGAAATCGATGCTAGAACCAAGAATTCCGATTCCTGATTTGTTTTTTGGTGACAGAACTAAGTTCCTGAGCTTCAGAAATAATTGTAAGCTATTTTTGGCCTTGAAACCTCATTCTTCTGGTAATCCTATTCAACAGGTTTTGATTATTATTTCTTTTTTGCGCGGCGACCCACAGGACTGGGCGTTTTCTCTTGCACCAGGAGATTCTGCATTGAGTAATGTTGATGCATTTTTCCAGGCGCTGGGATTGCTTTACGATGAGCCTAATTCAGTGGATCAAGCTGAGAAAAATCTGCTGGCTTTATGCCAGGGTCAGGATGATGTAGAAGTATATTGTCAGAAATTTAGGAAATGGTCAGTACTCACTCTGTGGAATGAATCTGCACTAGCGGCTTTGTTCAGAAAGGGTCTCTCTGAAGCTCTTAAGGATGTAATGGTGGGATTTCCTATGCCTGCTGGTTTGAATGAGTCTATGTCCTTGGCCATTCAGATCGGTCGTCGCTTGCGCGAGCGTAAATCTGTGCACCATCTGGCGGTATTGTCTGAGAGTAAGCCTGAGCCTATGCAGTGCGACAGGACTATGACTAAAGTAGAACGGCACGAACACAGACGTCTGAACAGACTGTGTTTCTATTGTGGTGATTCTACTCATGCTATTTCTAATTGTCCTAAACGCACTAGGCGGTTCGATAGCTCTGCCGTTATTGGTACTGTACAGTCCAAATTCCTTTTGTCCATTACCTTAATGTGCTCTTTGTCATCATATTCTGTCATGGCGTTTGTGGATTCAGGCGCTGCCCTGAATCTGATGGATTTGGATTATGCTAAACGTTGTGGATTTTTCTTGGAGCCTTTGCGGTGTCCTATTCCGTTGAGAGGAATTGATGCTACACCTTTGGCCAAGAATAAGCCTCAGTACTGGGCCCAGCTGACCATGTGCATGGCTCCTGCACATCAGGAAGTTATTCGCTTTCTGGTACTGCATAATTTGCATGATGTGGTCGTGTTGGGGTTGCCATGGCTACAAACCCATAATCCAGTATTAGATTGGAACTCTATGTCGGTAACCAGCTGGGGTTGTCAGGGAGTACATGGTGATGTTCCATTTTTGTCTATTTCGTCATCCATTCCTTCTGACATCCCAGAGTTCTTGTCGGACTTTCAGGATGTATTTGAAGAGTCCAAGTCTGATGCCCTACCTCCGCATAGGAATTGTGATTGTGCTATCGATTTGATTCCTGGTAGTAAATTCCCTAAGGGTCGTTTATTTAATTTGTCCGTACCTGAACACACCGCTATGCGCAGTTATGTGAAGGAGTCCCTGGAGAAGGGACATATTCGCCCATCGTCGTCACCATTGGGAGCAGGGTTCTTTTTTGTAGCCAAGAAGGATGGTTCGCTAAGACCGTGTATTGATTACCGCCTTCTTAATAAGATCACTGTTAAGTTTCAGTATCCCTTGCCATTGATTTCTGACTTGTTTGCTCGGATTAAGGGGGCTAGTTGGTTTACTAAGATTGATCTTCGTGGTGCGTATAATCTGGTGAGAATCAGGCAGGGAGATGAATGGAAAACGGCATTTAATACGCCCGAGGGTCATTTTGAGTATCTGGTGATGCCGTTCGGACTTGCCAATGCTCCATCTGTTTTTCAGTCTTTTATGCATGACATTTTCCGTGAGTATCTGGATAAATTCTTGATTGTTTACTTGGATGACATTTTGATCTTCTCAGATGATTGGGAGTCTCATGTGAAGCAAGTCAGAATGGTTTTCCAGGTACTGCGTGCTAATTCCTTGTTCGTGAAGGGATCAAAGTGTCTCTTCGGTGTGCAGAAAGTTTCATTTTTGGGGTTCATCTTTTCCCCTTCTACTATCGAGATGGATCCGGTTAAGGTTCAGGCCATCCAGGATTGGACTCAGCCGACATCTCTAAAAAGTCTGCAGAAATTCCTGGGCTTTGCTAATTTTTATCGTCGCTTCATCTGTAATTTTTCTAGCATTGCCAGACCATTGACCGATTTGACCAAGAAGGGTGCTGATTTGGTTAATTGGTCTTCTGCTGCCGTGGAAGCTTTTCAGGAGTTGAAGCGTCGTTTTTGCTGTGCCCCTGTGTTGTGTCAACCTGATGTTTCTCTTCCGTTCCAGGTCGAGGTTGATGCTTCTGAGATTGGTGCAGGGGCGGTTTTGTCACAGAGAGGTTCTGGTTGCTCAGTGTTCAAACCATGTGCTTTCTTTTCCAGGAAATTTTCTGCTGCTGAGCGTAATTATGATGTGGGCAACCGAGAGTTGCTGGCCATGAAGTGGGCATTCGAGGAGTGGCGTCATTGGCTTGAGGGTGCTAAGCATCGCGTGGTGGTTTTGACTGATCATAAGAACCTTACTTATCTTGAGTCTGCCAAGCGCTTGAATCCTAGACAGGCCCGTTGGTCGTTATTTTTTGCTCGTTTTGATTTTGTGATTTCATACCTTCCGGGCTCTAAAAATGTGAAGGCGGATGCTCTGTCTAGGAGTTTTGTGCCCGACTCTCCGGGGTTATCTGAGCCGGCGAGTATCCTCAAGGAAGGAGTCATTGTGTCTGCCATCTCCCCTGATTTGCGGAGAGTGTTGCAGAAATTTCAGGCTAATAAACCTGATCGTTGTCCGGCCGAGAAACTGTTCGTCCCTGATAGGTGGACTAGTAAAGTTATCTCTGAACTTCATTGTTCGGTGCTGGCCGGTCATCCAGGAATCTTTGGTACCAGGGAGTTGGTTGCTAGATCCTTCTGGTGGCCATCTCTGTCACGGGATGTGCGTGCTTTTGTGCAGTCCTGTGGAATTTGTGCTAGGGCTAAGCCCTGCTGTTCACGTGCCAGTGGGTTGCTTTTGCCCTTGCCGGTCCCGAAGAGGCCTTGGACACATATTTCGATGGATTTCATTTCTGACCTTCCCGTTTCTCAAAAAATGTCGGTCATTTGGGTGGTCTGTGATCGCTTTTCTAAAATGGTCCATCTGGTGCCCTTGGTTAAATTGCCTTCCTCCTCTGATTTGGTGCCTTTGTTCTTCCAGCATGTGGTTCGTTTACATGGCATTCCTGAGAATATTGTTTCTGACAGAGGTTCCCAGTTTGTCTCGAGGTTCTGGCGAGCCTTTTGTGGTAGGATGGGCATTGACCTATCTTTTTCCTCGGCCTTCCATCCTCAGACTAATGGCCAGACCGAACGAACCAATCAGACCTTGGAAACATATCTGAGATGTTTTGTTTCTGCAGACCAGGATGATTGGGTGTCCTTTTTGCCGTTGGCTGAGTTTGCCCTTAATAATCGGGCCAGCTCGGCTACCTTGGTCTCTCCATTTTTCTGCAATTCTGGGTTCCATCCTCGTTTCTCTTCAGGACAGGTTGAGTCTTCGGACTGTCCTGGTGTGGATTATGTGGTGGACAGGTTGCAGCAGATCTGGACTCAGGTAGTGGACAATTTGACCTTGTCCCAGGAGAAGGCTCAGCTTTTCGCTAATCGCAGACGCCGTGTGGGACCCCGACTTCGTGTTGGGGATCTGGTTTGGTTATCTTCTCGTCATATTCCTATGAAGGTTTCCTCTCCTAAATTTAAACCTCGTTTTATTGGTCCGTATAGGATTTCTGAGATTCTCAATCCGGTGTCTTTTCGTCTGACCCTCCCAGACTCCTTTTCCATACATAATGTATTCCATAGGTCGTTGTTGAGGAGATACGTGGCACCTATGGTTCCATCTGTGGAGCCTCCTGCCCCTGTTTTGGTGGAGGGGGAATTGGAGTATATTGTGGAGAAGATTTTGGATTCTCGTGTCTCTAGACGGAAACTCCAGTATCTGGTCAAATGGAAGGGTTATGCTCAGGAAGATAATTCCTGGGTTTTTGCCTCTGATGTCCATGCCCCAGATCTTGTTCGTGCCTTTCATGTGGCTCATCCTGGTCGGCCTGGGGGTTCTGGTGAGGGTTCGGTGACCCCTCCTCAAGGGGGGGTACTGTTGTGAATTCTGTGGCTGAGTTCACTTCTGTGGTCACAAGTGGTATTGCAGTCTCTGGGCTTCCTCCCTCAGGTGTTTTGGTGAGCTCGTTGGCTGCCTTGCTATTTAGCTCCACCTGAGTCTGTCTTCCTTGCTCCTTGTCAATGTTCCAGTGTTGGATCTGAGCTACTGCATCTTTCCTTGGGCCTGCTGCTCTGCTAGATAAGTGCTTCTAGTTGTTTTTTGTTTTTTCTGTCCAGCTTGCTATTAACTTTTGCTGGAAGCTCTGAGAAGCAAAGGGGTGCACCGCCGTGCTGTTAGTTCGGCACGGTGGGTCTTTTTGCCCCTTTGCGTGGTTTTCGTTTTAGGGTTTTTTGTAGACTGCATAGTTCTCTTTGCTATCCTCGCTCTGTCTAGAATATCGGGCCTCACTTTGCTGAATCTATTTCATTCCTACGTTTGTCTTTTCATCTTGCTAACAGTCATTATATGTGGGGGGCTGCCTATTCCTTTGGGGTATTTCTCTGAGGTAAGTCAGGCTTGTATTTCTATCTTCAGGCTAGTCAGCTCCTCAGGCAGTGCCGAGTTGCATAGGTAGTTGATAGGCGCAATCCACTGCTGCTTATAGTTGTGTGAGGATAGATCAGGTACTGCAGTCTACAGAGATTCCACGTCTCAGAGCTCGTCCTATTGTTTTTGGTTATTGCCAGATCTCTGTATGTGCGCTGATTACTGCACGCTGTGTTGCCTGATTGCCTGCCATAACATAAATCGGCGTTTAAGCTCCTGAAAGGCAGAGACAGCCGCAGAGGACCAATTCGCCACATCAGCGCCTTTCTTCGTCAAATCGGTCAAGGGTTTAACCACGCTGGAGAAGTTAGCAATGAAACGGCGATAAAAATTTGCAAAACCCCAAAATTTCTGAAGGCTCTTCACGGATGTGGGTTGAATCCAATCATGAATGGCCTGAACCTTAACCGGATCCATCTCCATAGATGAGGGAGAAAAAATGAAGCCCAAAAAAGAAACCTTCTGCACCCCAAAGAGACACTTAGACCCCTTCACAAACAAAGCATTGTCACGAAGGATCTGAAATACCATCCTGACCTGTTCCACATGAGGCTCCCAATCATCGGAAAAAATCAAAATATCGTCCAGATATACAATCATGAATTTATCAATATAAGTCCGGAAGATATCATGCATGAAGGACTGAAAAACAGATGGAGCATTAGTGAGCCTGAATGGCATCACAAGGTATTTAAAATGGCCTTCGGGCATATTAAACGCAGTTTTCCATTCATCACCCTGCTTAATACGAACAAGATTATATGCCCCCCGAAGGTCAATCTTCGTAAACCAACCAGCCCCCTTAATCCTAGCAAACAAATCGGAAAGCAAAGGTAAAGGGTATTGAAACTTGACCGTGATCTTATTCAAGAGGCGATAATCAATACAGGGTCTCAATGAGCCATCCTTCTTAGCAACAAAAAAAAATCCCGCTCCCAACGGTGAAGAAGATGGCCGAATATGCCCTTTCTCCAAAGACTCCTTAACAAAGCTCCGCATGGCGGTATATTCAGGCACAGACAGGTTGAAAAGTCGCCCCTTAGGAAACTTACAGCCTGGAATCAAGTCAATCGCACAATCACAGTCCCTGTGCGGTGGAAGGGAACTGTGTTATGACCTGGTGGTCAGGACAACAATGGACCTGGTGGTTAAGAGCACATGGAATGACCTGATAGTTACTGATAATATAGGACGAGCTCTGGGACGTGGGAACTCTGCTGACCGCAATCCCTAATCCTATCAACCACACTAGAAATAGCTGTGGATTGCTCCTAACGCTCCCTATGCAACTCGGCACAGCCTAAGGAACTAGCTAGCCCTAAAGATAGAAAAATAAAGCCTACCTTGCCTCAGAGAAATTCCCCAAAGGAAAAGGCAGCCCCCCACATATAATGACTGTGAGTAAAGATGAAAATACAAACACAGAGATGAAATAGATTAAGCAAAGTAAGGCCCGACTTACTGAACAGACTGAGGATAGGAAAGGTAGCTTTGCGGTCAGCACAAAAATCTACAAAAAGACCATGCAGAGGTCGCAAAAAGACCCTCCGCACCGACTCACGGTGCGGAGGCGCTCCCTCTGCGTCCCAGAGCTTCCAGCAAGCAAGACAACAATCAAAATAGCAAGCTGGACAGAAAAATAGCAAACCAGAGAAAAACAAGCAGTCACTTAGCTTCTGCTGGGAAGACAGGTCACAAGAACGATCCAGGAGTGAACTAGACCAATACTGGAACATTGACAGGTGGCATGGAGCAAAGATCTAAGTGGAGTTAAATAGAGCAGCCAGCTAACGAATTAACCTCGTCACCTGTGGAAGGAAACTCAGAAACACCCACAGCCACCAGAGAAAGTCCATGGACAGAACCAGCCGAAGTACCATTCATGACCACAGGAGGGAGCCCAACTACAGAATTCACAACAGTACCCCCCCTTGAGGAGGGGTCACCGAACCCTCACCAGAGCCCCCAGGCCGACCAGGACGAGCCAAATGAAAGGCACGAACCAGATCGGCAGCATGAACATCAGAGGCAAAAACACAGGAATTATCTTCCTGACCATAACCCTTCCACTTGACCAGGTACTGGAGTTTCCGTCTTGAAATACGAGAATCCAAAATCTTCTCCACCACATACTCCAACTCCCCCTCAACCAACTCCGGGGCAGGAGGATCAACGGATGGAACCACAGGCGCCACGTATCTCCGCAACAACGACCTATGGAACACATTATGGATGGCAAAAGAAGCAGGAAGGGCCAAACGAAATGACACAGGATTGATAACCTCAGAAATCTTATACGGACCAATGAAACGAGGCTTAAACTTAGGAGAGGAAACCTTCATAGGAACATAACGAGACGACAACCAGACCAAATCCCCAACACGAAGTCGGGAACCCACACAACGCCGGCGGTTAGCGAAACGTTGAGCCTTCTCCTGGGACAATGTCAAATTGTCCACCACATGAGTCCAAATCTGCTGCAACCTATCCACCACAGTATCTACAACAGGACAGTCCGAAGACTCAACCTGCCCTGAAGAGAACCGCGGATGAAAACCAGAATTGCAGAAAAACGACGAAACCAAAGTAGCCGAGCTGGCCCGATTATTAAGGGCGAACTCAGCCAATGGCAAAAAGAACACCCAATCATCCTGATCAGCAGAAACAAAGCATCTCAGATATGTTTCCAAAGTCTGATTAGTTTGTTCGGTTTGGCCATTTGTCTGAGGATGGAAAGCCGAGGAAAAAGACAAATCAATGCCCATCCTAGCACAAAAAGATCGCCAAAACCTCGAAACAAACTGGGAACCTCTGTCAGAAACGATGTTCTCCGGGATACTATGTAAACGAACCACATGCTGGAAAAATAATGGCACCAAATCAGAGGAGGAAGGCAATTTAGACAAAGGTACCAAATGGACCATCTTAGAAAAGCGATCACAAACCACCCAAATTACCGACATCTTTTGAGAGACGGGGAGATCCGAAATAAAATCCATGGAAATATGCGTCCAGGGCCTCTTCTGGACCGGCAAGGGCAAAAGCAACCCACTGGCACGAGAACAGCAGGGCTTAGCCCGAGCACAAGTCCCACAGGACTGCACAAAAGAACGCACATCCCGTGACAAAGACGGCCACCAAAAGGATCTAGCCACCAAATCTCTGGTAGCAAAGATTCCAGGATGCCCAGCCAACACTGAACAATGAATCTCAGAGATAACTCTACTAGTCCATCTATCAGGGACAAACAGTTTCTCTGCTGGGCAACGGTCAGGTCTATCAGCCTGAAATTTTTGCAGCACCCGCCGCAAATCAGGGGAGATGGCAGACAAAATTACCCCCTCTTTGAGAATACCCGCCGGCTCAGGAACACCCGGAGAGTCAGGCACAAAACTCCTTGACAGGGCATCAGCCTTCACATTCTTAGAGCCCGGGAGGTACGAAACCACAAAATCAAAACGGGAGAAAAATAACAACCATCGAGCCTGTCTCGGATTCAACCGTTTGGCAGACTGAAGATAAGTCAAATTCTTGTGATCTGTCAAGACCACCACGCGATGCTTGGCTCCTTCAAGCCAATGACGCCACTCCTCGAATGCCCACTTCATGGCCAACAACTCTCGATTACCAACATCATAATTGCGCTCAGCAGGCGAAAACTTTCTAGAAAAGAAAGCACATGGCTTCATCACCGAGCCATCAGATCTTCTTTGCGACAAAACAGCCCCAGCTCCAATCTCAGAAGCATCAACCTCAACCTGAAACGGGAGCGAAACATCTGGCTGGCACAACACAGGGGCAGAAGAAAAACGACGCTTCAACTCCTGAAAAGCCTCTTCAGCTGCAGAAGACCAATTGACCACATCAGCACCCTTCTTGGTCAAATCAGTCAACGGTTTACCAACACTAGAAAAATTAGCGATGAAGCGCCGATAAAAATTAGCAAAGCCCAGGAACATTTGCAGGCTCTTCACAGATGTCGGCTGAGTCCAATCGTAAATGGCTTGGACTTTAACAGGGTCCATCTCGATAGTAGAAGGGGAAAAAATGAACCCCAAAAATGAAACCTTCTGAACTCCAAAGAGACACTTTGACCCCTTCACAAACAAGGAATTCGCATGAAGGACCTGGAACACCATTCTGACCTGCTTCACATGAGACTCCCAATCATCCGAAAAGACCAAAATATCATCCAAATACACAATCAGGAATTTATCCAGGTACTCTCGGAAGATGTCATGCATAAAGGACTGAAATACTGATGGAGCATTGGAAAGCCCGAATGGCATAACCAGGTACTCAAAATGGCCCTCGGGCGTATTAAATGCTGTTTTCCATTCATCGCCTTGATTAAGACGCACAAGATTATACGCCCCTCGAAGATCTATCTTGGTGAACCAACTAGCCCCTTTAATACGAGCAAACAAATCAGACAGCAACGGCAAAGGATACTGAAATTTGACTGTAATTTTATTGAGAAGGCGGTAATCAATACAAGGTCTCAAAGAACCATCCTTCTTGGCCACAAAAAAGAACCCTGCTTCTAACGGTGATGACGACGGGCGAATATGGCCTTTCTCCAAGGATTCCTTTATATAACTCCGCATAGCGGCGTGTTCTGGCACAGATAAATTGAACAATCGGCCCTTAGGAAACTTACTACCAGGAATCAAATTAATTGCACAATCGCAATCCCTATGAGGAGGTAGGGCACTGGCTTTGGGCTCATCAAATACATCCCGATAATCCGACAAAAACTCTGGAACTTCAGAAGGAGTGAAAGACGAAATAGACAAAAATGGAACATCACCATGTACCCCCTGGCAACCCCAGCTGGACACAGACTTAGATTTCCAGTCCAATACTGGATTATGAACCTGTAGCCATGGCAACCCCAAAACGACCACATCATGCAGATTATGCAACACCAGAAAGCGGATATCCTCCTGATGTGCAGGAGCCATGCACATGGTCAATTGGGTCCAGTGCTGAGGCTTATTCTTGGCCAAAGGCGTAGCATCAATTCCTCTCAATGGAATAGGATACTGCAAGGGCTCCAAGAAAAAACCACAGCGCCTAGCATACTCCAAGTCCATCAAATTCAGGGCAGCGCCTGAATCCACAAATGCCATAACAGAATAGGATGACAAAGAACAAATCAGAATAACGGACAATAGAAATTTAGACTGTACCGTACCAATGGTGGCAGACCTAGCGAACTGCTTAGTGCGCTTAGGACAATCGGAGATAGCATGAGTGGAATCACCACAGTAAAAACATAGCCCATTCCGACGTCTGTGTTCTTGCCGTTCAGCTCTGGTCAAAGTCCTATCACATTGCATAGGCTCAGGCCCATGCTCAGATAGTACCGCCAAATGGTGCACAGCTTTACGCTCACGCAAGCGTCGATCGATCTGAATGGCCAAAGACATAGACTCATTCAGACCAGCAGGCATGGGAAATCCCACCATGACATCCTTAAGGGCTTCAGAGAGACCCTCTCTGAAGATTGCTGCCAGGGCACATTCATTCCACTGAGTGAGCACAGACCACTTTCTAAACTTCTGACAATATATCTCCGCTTCATCCTGACCCTGACACAGAGCCAGCAAGATTTTCTCTGCCTGATCCACTGAATTAGGTTCGTCATAAAGCAATCCAAGCGCCAGGAAAAACGCATCAACATCACGCAATGCCGGATCTCCTGGCGCAAGGGAAAATGCCCAGTCTTGAGGGTCACCACGTAACAAAGAAATAATGATCTTTACTTGTTGAACAGGGTCACCTGAGGAGCGAGGTTTCAAGGCAAGAGACAATTTACAATTATTTTTGAAATTCAAGAACTTAGATCTATCACCAAAAAACAAATCAGGAATTGGAATCCTAGGCTCTGACATCGGATTCTGAACCACAAAATCTTGAATGTTTTGTACACTTATAGTGAGATTATCCATCAAAGAGGACAGACCTTGAATGTCCATGTCTACACCTGTGTTCGGAACCACCCAGATGTAAAGGGGAAAAGAGAGACAAAACACACTGCAAAGAAAAAAAAATGGTCTCAGAACTTCTCTTATCCCTCTATTGAGATGCATTAGTACTTTGGGCCACCTGTACTGTTATGACCTGGTGGTCAGGACAATAATGGACCTGGTGGTTAAGAGCACACGGAATGACCTGATAGTTACTGATAATATAGGACGAGCTCTGGGACGTGGGAACTCTGCTGACCGCAATCCCTAATCCTATCAACCACACTAGAAATAGCCGTGGATTGCTCCTAACGCTCCCTATGCAACTCGGCACAGCCTAAGAAACTAGCTAGCCCTAAAGATAGAAAAATAAAGCCTACCTTGCCTCAGAGAAATTCCCCAAAGGAAAAGGCAGCCCCCCACATATAATGACTGTGAGTAAAGATGAAAATACAAACACAGAGATGAAATAGATTAAGCAAAGTGAGGCCCGACTTACTGAACAGACTGAGGATAGGAAAGGTAGCTTTGCGGTCAGCACAAAAACCTACAAAAAGACCATGCAGAGGTCGCAAAAAGACCCTCCGCACCGACTCACGGTGCGGAGGCGCTCCCTCTGCGTCCCAGAGCTTCCAGCAAGCAAGACAACAATCAAAATAGCAAGCTGGACAGAAAAATAGCAAACCAGAGAAAAACAAGCAGTCACTTAGCTTCTGCTGGGAAGACAGGTCACAAGAACGATCCAGGAGTGAACTAGACCAATACTGGAACATTGACAGGTGGCATGGAGCAAAGATCTAAGTGGAGTTAAATAGAGCAGCCAACTAACGAATTAACCTCGTCACCTGTGGAAGGAAACTCAGAAACACCCACAGCCACCAGAGAAAGTCCATGGACAGAACCAGCCGAAGTACCATTCATGACCACAGGAGGGAGCCCGACAACAGAATTCACAACAGAACTGGACTTGGGCTCATCGAATACATCATGAAAATCAGACAAAAACTCTGGAATTTCAGAAGAGGAAGAAGAGGAGATTGACATCAAAGGAACATCATTATGAACCCCCTGACAACCCCAACTAGTCACAGACATAGACTTCCAATCCAACACAGGATTTTGTAGCTGCAACCATGGAAAACCCAGCACGATAGCATCATGCAAATTATGCAACACCAGAAATCGACAATCTTCCTGATGGGCTGGCACCATGCGCATGGTCACCTGTGTCCAAAACTGGGGCTTATTTTTAGCCAAAGGTGTAGCATCGATGCCCCTTAAAGGAATAGGGTTCTGCAAAGGCTGCAAGGGAAAACCACAATGCTTGGCAAACTCAAAGTCCATTAAGTTCAAGGTGGCGCCTGAATCCACAAACGCCATGACAGAAAATGATGACAATGAGCAGATCAAGGACACAGATAACAGAAATTTAGGTTGTACAGTACTGATGGTAAATGAACTAGCGATCCTCTTTGTCCGCTTAGGGCAGACTGAAATGACATGAGAAGCGTCGCCACAATAATAACACAACCTATTCTGACGTCTGAATCCTTGTCGTTCCATTCTAGACAGAATCCTATCACACTGCATTGGCTCAGGAATCTGCTCTGAGGACAAGGCCACAGCGCGCACAGTTCTGCGCTCCCGCAAGCGCCGGTCAATCTGAATGACCAGAGACATAGAATCACTCAGACCGAAAGGCGTGGAAAACCCCACCATAACATCTTTAACGGATTCAGAAAGACCCTTTCTGAAAATTGCCGCCAAAGCATCATCATTCCATTTAGTCAACACAGACCATTTTCTAATTTCTGACAATACAATTCTGCCGCCTCTTGACCCTGAGACAGGGCCAACAAAGTCTTCTCCGCTTGATCCACAGAATTCGGTTCATCATATAATAATCCTAAAGCCTGAAAAAAGGAGTCTACATTAAGCAAAGCCGGATTCCCAGATTCCAGGGAAAATGCCCAATCCTGTGGATCGCCACGCAGCAGGGAGATGACGATTTTAACCTGCTGAATGGAATCACCGGAGGATCGAGGTCTCAGAGCAAAAAACAGTTTACAGTTGTTTTTAAAACTCAAAAATTTGGACCTGTCACCAAAAAACAAATCAGGAGTAGGAATCTTAGGCTCTAAAACAGGAGTCTGAACAATATAATCAGAAATGCCCTGTACCCTAGCAGCAAGCTGGTCTACACGAGAAGCTAATTCCTGAACATCCATGCTAGCACAAGACTCCTCAGCCACCCAGAGAAAAAGAGGGAAGAGAAGACAAAGCAGACTGCAGAAAAAAAATGGCTCAACACCCTTCTTCCCTTCTTCTGAGATGCATTTAACTCATTATTGGCCAGTTGTACTGTTATGATCCGGTGACCTTGGAGCCGCATGAAACTTTCTCTGGAGTAGGTTGAAACTTTACTGACTGCAAATCCTGAACTAACACCGCAACTAGAAGTAGCCGTGGGGTGTGCCTAACAAACCCTAGACACCTCGACACAGCCGGAGGACAAAATACCCCTATAGATGGAAATAGGAATTCTACCTTGCCTCAGAGCAGAACCCCAAAGGATAGGCAGCCCCCCACAAATATTGACTGTGAGTTGGAGAGGAGAGACACACGCAGGCAGAAAACAGGATTTAGCAAAAGAGGCCACTCTAGCTAAATAGAAAAGGATAGGACAGAATACTAAGCGGTCAGTATTAAAACCCTTCCAAAAATATCCACAGCAGATACTACAAAAAAATTCCACCATCTAACTAAAGACGTGGAACGTATATCTGCCAACTCCTGAGAATCCAACAAGACTGAGAAAATACTGACACAATCTAAGCTGGACAAGAAAAAATAAATGAATAGTACTGAATTATCAAGCACACAGCATGTGTGCCACAGAAAAAAAAACCAGACACTTATCTTTGCTGATTTGGCAGCAAGGCAGGAGGAACCAGACAAAGGTCCAACACCTCCAGACAACCATGGACAACTGGCAAGGACTAATGAATCCTGCACACCTAAATACCCCAGTCAGAACTGCAATCAGCAGATACACCTGACCAGGACTGCAATCCAGGGACAACTGCATTACCACCTACAACCACCGGAGGGAGCCCAAAAGCAGAATTCACAACAATTCAGTCACTGTGTGGTCTGGTCACACTGTGGGGTTACGTCTCCCTTGAACAGTATTTGGTATTATTCTGTCACTATGTGTTGGTAATATTTAGTCCAGCCATGGTGTGTCGGTATTTCTCCCTTGTGTGTGGAATTTTTTGGCTGCTTTATGCTGGTAATATGTGGTCTGGTCACGTTTTGGCCGTGTTTCTCCCTTTTACAGTAAGTGGTTTTATTCTGTCTCTATGTGGTGGTAATATGTAGTCCAGTCATGGTGTGACAGTATTTGTTTCTTGTATGTGGCGTTATTTGGTCACTACGTGGTAGTAATATTTTGTCTGGTCATGGTGTGGAGGGAATTCTTACTTGTATGTTGTATTATTGGTCTTGCAATAGTGGAATGTGTTGTGTATGGAGGTCAATTGTTTTCTCTGATATTAATTAGAAGAAGATTTTTTATTTCAATTAGTGATTAAATACTTGAAACACAATGGCAGAGATGCACTTACAGGAGTTCTTCCGTGAACACAAGTAAGCACCTCTCCAAAGGATAAGTCTTGGTTTTTTTCCTGGAATCCCCAAAGAAAATGATTAGAGCAGCGGTCAGACATCCCATCTGCCTATCCATTTTAAAATGGGGATAAAAATGTCCAGTCAGGCATAAAAGTTTCCAATGGTCAGACCCAAAATGATCAATAAGTTATCACCTATCCTGTGGAGCCCATTGATTGGTGTCTTTTAAACAAATAATTTCTTTAATGCAAACTACTGTAATTGTACGAGGGGCATTCATTAAAAATTTCCCCTGCCCCATTTCTATTTATCACAGATCACTGAAACTGCACATGTGTAATTATATAAGTCTCTATAGGATATGCGCCAATTTGATAATAGACCCAGTGGAATACAGAGCAGTCATCAAGTTCCTTTACTTGAAAGGCCGCACACTAAAGGAGACGTTCGATGAGATAAAAGAGGTTTATGGTGATGATTACCCATCATATAATGTAGTCAAGAACTGGCTTTGTCAATTCAAATGTGGTCGGACTTCGGGGCAAACAGCTCCAATTTCAGGGCCACCCCACTCTGCTATTGATGAACACGCCATTCAGCAAGTGGAGTTCACCATTTAGGAAAATCACCACATAACCATTCGCCACCAAGCCCAAAATGTCAAGATTAGTGTGGAGTCCCTGTAAAAAATCATCCAAGTCCATGTTCATATGCATAAGGTATCCGCTCGCTGGGTTCTCCGGCTGCTCGCACCTTTCCAGAAGCAGGAACGAGTCGAATGTTCTCAGGCTCTATTGACGATGTGCCATGAAAACCAGGAGGATTTTTTCAACAGACTGATCACACAGGATGAAAACTGGGTCCATCACTATGATCCTGAGACTAAAGTCCAGTCGATGCAATGGAAGCATCATGACTCACCGCCTCCAAAGAAGGCACGTGCCCAACCTTCGGCAGGCAAAGTCATGCTCACAGTATTTTGGGACCATCATAGAGTAGTATTGATGCATTTCCTAGCAAAGGGTACCATGATCACTGGGGCATACTATGCTTCACTGCAGCGGAAATAGCGGGAGGCCATCAAAACCAAGAGACGTGGAATGCTCATCAAAGGTGTCCACCTTCTGCAAGACAATGCACGAGTTCACAACTCACATGTTGCCCAAATGGAAGCATGCTCCTGTGACTTTGAAATTCTACCGCATCCCTCCACCTCTTTCCAACAATGAAGTTATTTTTGAAGGTCAAGCATTTTCCAGATGATGAGACTGATTTCCGAAGTCACAACGTGGCTTTTGGAGCAACCTGTCGACTTCTACAAGCGAGGTGTTTACAGTTGCTTAAAGAGATGGGAGCAGTGTGTGTCCTTAGGTGGCACTTATGTAGACAAGGACTAATAACTGTGCCAAGTTTCATTGCTCTCAGTCCACAGGAAATGGGTCAGGGGAAATCCTTAATGAACGCCCCACGTAAATCGTAGTTATTGTGGCGCACAGTACAGGAGCCGCATGTGTTTTACAGTTGATGCTCCGCTATAATGAGAATGACGGCAAACAGATATTTGCATATAGCTGTAGGGTGGGCCCCTACGGTCAGTTACTCCTGTGGGCCCTAGACACCCCAGTCCGACGCTGTATATAATATCTATGTGTTGTTGGGTACCAGAAGCGAAACTTCCACAGGTCCGCCCATCCCTAACCACTGCTGCTACAGGCAGATGTTGGCTATGTATCTATGCATCTGTTCCTCATCCCGCTCAAACAAGCACATCACTATGGTGACATAGTTCTTAAGGTGAGAAAAGGGATTCATTTCACTTGTCTGTTCCTAAACTTGAAAAAACAAGTGAAATTCCCTAACACAGATACACAGACATACATGCATACATCACCTGAACCATCATCAGTACATGTACATTGTAAGTCAGGTCAGTCCCATTTACATTTGTATCGCATAAACCTACAATTCCCAGTATGTCCTTTAAAAATGGTAAGGATGTCCTGGGAGTTGTTAGTTACCAGTCGTCATCATCAGACTGCGGACCATACAAGAAATACATCACTGATGAGATGCAGGCAGTATCACAACTAAACATTTATATCCAGGTACCTTATAGATGTCACCTTTTCTGATTGGAGTAGTTTTCTATCTATTCATCTCTATTTTGTCCAAATGCCATTATGAATTTTCACAGCTCCTGTAAGATCTCAACTTTTAAAGGGGTTTTCCAATTTTGGAAGACTCCTCTCCCTCATGTCCTGCGCCGAGTCTCCGCCACTGCAACTTGTATGTGTTATTGTCTGCACATCTGACGTCCCATCGACAGTGCTACAGCGAATCAGTGAGCTCGGTGGCCCTATCCGAGTTGATGGCATGAGCAGCTCAGAACCACCGAGCTCAGTGATTGGCTGCAGCGCTGTCAATGTGACAGCAGTGCTGCAGAATATAACAAACACCTAGAGCAGCAATGCAGACTGGGAATATCTATCACCTGGCATCTGTCCTCTGTGGAGCGGCCTTCTGCTTCTGACACCGCTGAAAAGTGCCTGGCATGCCCTATGCCATGATAGTGTGTCATGGAACCTGAAGGGGTTAATTGCATACTATATGGATGTATTATGTGTGTGGTATCTGGCAGTATTGTTCTGATGGCATGAAGGTAATATACGGTAAGCCTAAATATAAGTAAACCACAAGGACTACTACTGTGAGGACCCCCAGTTATCAGTTGTAATGTGTGGGAATAAGGGTGTAACTAAATAGGTGCAGGGGTTGAAATTGAATCTGGGCCCTGGAGCCTATGAGGCCAAAAAGGTCGCTTTGGCCCATATGTAAAGACCATTACTATAACAGATTTGCAATAATTGAGGACCCCGTTGGAGCTTTTGCATTGGGGCCCACAAGCTTCCAGCTACGCTACTGTGCAGCAACTAGTCAATTATTTAATGCCCATTGGGAAATTAAGCACTTTTGTGACACACGTCTGTATAAATATATAAAGATCTTATAAAATGCAAGCAATTGAAACACAAAGTATATTAGCAAGTTTTCGAACTTTTTATATAATTTTCTTTCTGTACACCTTTATCTGGCATTACCTCTAAATGAACACTAGGTGGCAACAGATGCTGTGGAATTTATTAGAGTTGTGGGGAACCCAAAAAATACAAATAATAAAAAAAAAAGTAAACTTCGGCTAAAGTTCTCAAATCATGAGAAAATGTTTAGCAATGCTGATCGGAGGAGAACTGGTGTGGGTCTTGGCTTATAAAAGATTAAAAGATTGGATGTGGCTAAAACATTGTCATCCGAATATATATCTAATACAATAGAATTTGATTGGAACCTCCAGTACCTTGGATCTCTTCTATTTGGGTCTCCTGCAGATGCGTTAGATCCATGCTACACTGTAAAGTGGTTCATGTCATCTGTGCAGCAAAAAGGTATTTACACTACCAATAAACTGACGAATGGTGTGTAACCATACAGTACCCACACAATCATTTATAAACTAATGGGTGTCAGTGGGGCAGACGGGTTGGTTTTTACATGTCCAAGTGTAAAACAACGCAATGCTTTCTTTTGTTTCAGTTAAAGGGACCGTCCACTACTGGAAACCCCCTTTTTAATGGGCCGAGGGAGGCAGACAAAAATTGACTTACCTCCTAGACCAGCGACACTCCTCAATAGTCAGCAGCGCTGCATCCACTGACTGCTAGGATCAACATCCATTCACAAATGTAGGGCCCCAACAGGAACAAAAAAGAGGTCCAGCCTGGGCAATGGTGATGGGAGATTTGTCGTGGGTGGAGGAAACCTGCCCACCTGTGCTGGACAAAGCCAATAGAAGAGTGACAATTGCATGGACGCTTATTGTTTGTTTTTTTTAATTTTTTTTGCTTTATAGAGTTTTTTGTGCATCAAAGGGGGCAAGAAGATGGCTAAAATAGAGGGCTGTGGAAAATGGTGCATTGGTGTGAAGAGGAGTGCCATGCCAGAGATAGCAGGGGACTGATGCCAGAGTGTGAAGAGTAACGGAAGAATAGACTGCAAGTGGAAAATGCCAGTGTGAGACGAGCTCCTATCCTGGGATAGAGAGAAGGAGGAGCTGCTGAGGGGATTGCCAGCAGAATGTTGCTCCTTAGGGAACTGCCTGCAACCTGTTGTAAGTGACAGCAAATTTACCTTTTTGCAGCCTTAACCCATAGTTCCATACAAGACTGCATCAGAAACTGCCTCCTTTTGAGTAAACTTCTTCAGTGGATGACATATCGTTCTACAGACATTTGAGGAAGACGACACTTTATGGGGGGTGGAGGGATCTGTAGATGACACAATGTCAGGTGAAATCATAGAATTACAGAATGTTGGAGATAGGAGGGAATCCTACTCAATGCAGGAGTCAGTAAACCATCTCAGACAGACGTCTGTGCATCCTGTGTTTGAAGACTTCCCTTGAAGGAGAACTCACCACCTCTCATGGCAGCCTGTTCTACTCATTGATCACACTCACGGTCAAAAAGTTTTTTCTAATATCTAATCCGTATCTTCTCCCTTTCAGTTTCATTCCATTGCTTCTTGTGTTTACATGTGCAAATGAGAATAATGATGATTCCTCTACACTGTGACAGCCCTTCAGATATTTGTAGACAGCTATTAAGTCTCATCTTGGTCTTCTTTTGTGCAAGCTAAACATTACCAGATCCTTTTATCATTCCTCGCAGGGCATACTTTGGAAGTCCGCTCACTCTCCTGGTAGCTCTTCTCTGAACTTGCTCCAGTTTTTCAATGTCTTTTTTTAAATGTGGTGCCCAGAACTGGACACAGTATTCCAGATGAGGCCTGGCCAAGTAGGAGTAGAGGGGGATAATTACTTCACATGATCTAGACTCTATGCTTCTCTTAATACATCCTAGAACTATGTTTGCCTTTTTTTCTTCTGCACCACACTGTTGACTCATGTGCAGTCTGTGATCTATTAGTATACCCAAGTAATTTTCACACGTGCTGGTGCTCAGTTCTATTCCTCCAGTTCTGTAGATGTAATCTTTGTTTTTCTTGCCCAGATATAGAATCTTGTATTAATCCATGTTAAATACCATTTTATTAGTTACTGACCATTGTTCAAGCTTATCTAGGTCCTTCTGAATTCTTTCTCTATGTTCTCTAGTGTTAGCTATGCCTCCTAACTTTGCATCGTCTGCAAATTTGATTACTTTATCTTCAGTTTCCTTATCTAGTTAATTTATAAAAATGTCGAACAACACTGGAGCCAAGACAGAGCCTCGTGGTCCCCCACTTGAAACAGTTCGAATTGGATGTGCAACCATTTATCACCGCTCTTTAAGTACGATCACTGATTTGTGATTAATACAATGTTATTGGGAGAGATGTGGATGTCACACTGTTATGGGGAGATGTGTAGATAACACACTGTTATGGGAGGATGTCACGCTCACGCCCTGACTGGTGGGCGTGAGCTCGGGGGTTTTGTGGCCCCACTGTGCCACAAACCAGACTACCCTGGAAGGGGCGTGACAATGACAGCTGCCTGGGTTTTCACTGGAGCCTCTGATGGTGAGGACAGGCTTGTGCAGCAGGCAGCTGCCAGGTGCTACTCCAGGGTGGTGTCTGGCTGTGGCTGCTGATCCCACTTGGGAGACAGGAACACCTGGATTGGTGCGGGCATTAGGCAGGACTGGCAGAAGAGCACGGCTGGAACACAGACGAGTAGGCTGGCACGGCTGAGACAGGGCTGGCAGAGACACGGCAGAGAACTCAGGGCTGGCAGAGACACGGCAGGAAACAGGACTGGCTAGAACAGCAGGAACACAGGACTGGAAGGCAGGGCAGGAACGGCAGGACTGGCAGGAACACAGGGTTGGGAGGCACTGCAGGGAGCACAGGACTGGAAGGCAGGGCAGGAACGGCAGGAACACAGGATACACAGGACGGGTTGATGTGGTGTATGAATCAGGCTGCACTCTGATGACACCCGAGTGCAGTCCTATTGTGAGTGTGATGAAGGAACAGGTAGGGACCTGTACACACAGAAGATGCAGGTACGGAAACAAGCCAGAAGGAAAGGAGAATGAAGGAACAGGTAGGGACCTGTACACACAGAAGATGCAGGTACGGAAACAAGCCAGAAGGAAAGGAGAATGAAGGAACAGGTAGGGACCTGTACACACAGAAGATGCAGGTAACAAGTAGAAGGTGGAACTAAGAGAAGGAGAAGGCAGAGCCAAGGACGGAGCTGCAAGAGGCGGAGCCAAGGGCGGAGACGCTGGAGGCGGAGCCAAGAGCGGAGACGCTGGAGGCGCAGCCAAGAGCGGAGACGCTGGAGGCGGAGCCAAGAGCGGAGACGCTGGAGGCGGAGCCAAGAGCGGAGACGCTGGAGGCGGAGCCAAGAGCGGAGACGCTGGAGGCGGAGCCAAGAGCAGAGATGGAGCCAAGTGCAGAAACACAGGAGGCGGAGCCAGATAGAACCGCAAAGAGCGGAGCCACAAAGCAAAGCCAGAGAGTGCGAAGCAAGATCTGAGTGCAGAGCCTCAAGAGTGCGGAGACAGAAAACACAAGGAAAGAAAGCAGGGAAGAAAGCCACAGACAAGGAGACCGAGAAAAGACAAAGTACAGACAAGGCAAAAGAACAAGACACAGGGACAAAGACACAGGGACCAGGATATTCTGCCTCCTGGAGGGCGGACTACAAGAACAAGGCAAAAGCACAGAGAAAAGCTCAGAGGAAATAACTCAGAGCAAGGCCAGGCAAACTCAGCCGCTAAACACTAACTGAGCTAACACATTGCACAGGCCCAGACCACAGGGTGGAGCTGCACTATATACAGGAGGCCTCTTGGTAATTGGTCAGGAACTGATTAGACAGATGCACCTGATTCCTATAAGAACCAGAGAGTTCAGGCGCCGGCCCCCTATACACATAGCCATGAGGCCTGCAGAGAGCAGAGACACAGAACATGGAGCTGGCATTAAAGAGAAAGCACATCATGGCCTGGAGCAGTGGGTAAGATTGTGTGAGAGATGTGAGGCCATGCTGTGATGCCAGCAGAGTTGTTATAGAGGATCTGTGCAGGGCCGGCCTCTCTACCCGGCACACCCAGCAAGTGCCGGAGCCCTGGACAAATGGGGGGGCCCACTCAGTGGCGTGCTGCTATGGGGCATGTGAGTCGAGGGGGGCTTGGTGCCAGTGCTAAAACTACCTTTCCTATCATTTTCCCTAGGCAATGACGTCAATACAGTGTGACCTCTGTGCTGAGCAGTGCAGAGGGTCAGAGGTTGCTGAGACCAGAGCAACAGAGTGGAATGGACATAACTGAGTATTTGTTTATTTATATTTAATGTATAGAACATTACAGCGGGCCCATTATACTGAATGGAGCAATATATGGGGCCCATTATACTCTATGGAGCATTATATGGGGCCTGTTATACTGAATGGAGCAATATATGGTGCCCATTATGCTGTATGGAGCAATATATGGGGCCCATTAGACTGTATGGAGTAATATATGGAGGCCCATTAGACTGTATGGAGCAATATATGGGACCCATTACACTGTTTGGTGCATTATATGGGGCCCATTAGACTGTATGGAGCAATATATGGGACCCATTACACTGTATGGAGCAATATATGGGGCTCATTACACTGTATGGAGCAATATATGGGGCTCATTACTCTGTATGGAGCAATATATGGGGCCCATTGCTCTGTATGGAGCAATATATGGGGCCCATTACACTGTATGGAGCAATATATGGGGCCCATTACTCTGTATGGAGCAATATATGGGGCCCATTATACTGTACGGAGCAATATATGGGGTTCATTACACTGTATGGAGCAATATATGGGGCCCATTACACTGTATGGAGCAATATATGGGGCTCATTACTCTGTATGGAGCAATACATGGGGCCCATTATACTGTATGGTGGACTATGTGGGGCCCATGGATGACTCACTGATATGGGGGGATCTGTGGATGACTCATTGTTATAGGGGATCTGTGGAAAATACACTGTTACGGGGATAAGTGGATAATACACTGTTATGGGAACCTCTGCGGCTTCCAGATTTGTACTTAAGGTACCGTCACACTTGCGACGCTGCAGCGATACCGACAACGATCCGGATCGCTGCAGCGTCGCTGTTTGGTCGCTGGAGAGCTGTCACACAGACAGCTCTCCAGCGACCAACGATCCCGAGGTCCCCGGTAACCAGGGTAAACATCGGGTAACTAAGCGCAGGGCCGCGCTTAGTAACCCGATGTTTACCCTGGTTACCAGCGTAAAAAAACAAACAGTACATACTTACATTCAGCTGTCTGTCCCTTGCCGTCTGGTTCCTGCACTGACTGCTGGCCGTAAAGTGAAAGTGAAAGCACAGCACAGCGGTGACTCACCGCTGTGGCTGTGCTCTGCTTTCACTTTACGGCCAGCAGTCAGTGCAGGAACCAGACGGCAAGGGACAGACAGCTGAATGTAAGTATGTACTGTTTGTTTTATTACGCTGGTAACCAGGGTAAACATCGGGTTACTAAGCGCGGCCCTGCGCTTAGTTACCCGATGTTTACCCTGGTTACCAGTGAAGACATCGCTGAATCGGTGTCACACACGCCGATTCAGCGATGTCTACGGGGAGTCCAGCGACGAAATAAAGTTCTGGACTTTCTTCCCCGACCAGCGATCTCCCAGCAGGGGCCTGATCGCTGCTGCCTGTCACACTGGACGATATCGCTAGCGAGGACGCTGCAACGTCACGGATCGCTAGCGATATCGTCTAGTGTGACAGTACCTTTACTCACCTAATCCAAGACTAATCGCAGATAAGCATAGCTGGGGCTTGTTCACACTCTGCATTTTTGCCGACTGACAAATGCAGTGCTTTACAGTACTAGCAAAGTGATTAAGATTTACGGAGTCTCCTGCACATGATGCTTATTTTTTCCTTGCAGATTTGAATCAGTTTCAGATCTGCAGCATGTCATAATCTTCAGCACTTTTGCAGCGCTTATCACCCATTTGAATGAATAGGAAGAAACGCATCAGAAAAGCACACAAAGCACATGTATTTTATATAGTGGTTTTATGCCGAAATCTTTCCAGCTGCAAATAATCAAGGTGTGCACATCCCGTCAGTTATGTTATACTAGATGGTAGCCCGATTCTAACACATCGGGTATTCTAGAATATGTATATAGTTTATTTATGAAGATTTTAGAATAATACATTGAATACTCAGGATTCGGCCGGCCGGGACCAATTTGCGAAGCGTGGTTCAAATCCCGTGCCAGTTCGCGGCTGGACTGCGCCTGTCGTTGATTGTTCGCGGCTGGCCACGCAGTATATAGCACAGCCACGTACTATATAACAGCCCACATAGTAAATAGCACAGCCACGTAGTACATAGCACAGCTACGTAGTATATTGCACAGCCTCGTAGTATATAGCACAGCCCACGTAGTATATAGCACAGCCCATGTAGTATATTGCACAGCCCACGCAGTATATTGCACAGCCACCTAGTATATAGCACAGCCCACGTAGTATATAGCACAGCCCACAGAGTATATAGCACAGCCACGGAGTATATAGCACAGCCCATGTAGTATATTGCACAGCCCACGTAGTATATTGCGCAGCCACGTAGTATATAGCACAGCCACGTAGTATATTGCCCAGTCACGTAGTATATTGCCCAGTCACATAGTATATTGCACAGCCACGTACTATATAGTACAGCCACGTAGTATATTGCACAGCCCACGTAGTATATTGCACAGCTACATAGTATATTGCACAGCAACGTAGTATATTGCACAGCCCACGTAGTATATAGCACAGCCATGCAGTATATTGCACAGCCGACGTAGTATATAGCACAGAGATGTAGTATATAACACAGCCCATGCAGTATATAGCACAGCTACGTAGTATATAGCACAGCCTACGTAGTATATAGCAATGCGGGCATCATATCCCTGTTTAAAAAAATAATTAAAATAAAAAATAGTTATATACTCACCCTCCGTCGTCTCCCCGGATCCAGCCAAGGCGTTTACCGATGCTCCTCGCGACGCTCCAGTCCCAAGAGTGCATTGCGGTCTTACGAGATGATGACGTAGCAGTCTCGCGAGACCACTATGTCATCATCTCGCGAGACCGCAATGCATAGACTGGTCACCGGAGCATTGCGAGGAGCGGGAAAGGCCTCAGCTGGATCAGGGGGTCCCCGGAAGGTGAGTATATAATGATTTTTTATTTTTTTTTAATATTAGATCTTTTTACTATTGATGCCGCATAGGCAGCATCAATAGTAAAAAGTTGGTCACACAGGGTTAATAGCTGCGCTAACGGAGTGCGTTACACCGCGGCATAACGCGGTCCGTTAACGCTGCCATTAACCCTGTGTGAGCGCTGACTGGAGGGGAGTATGGAGCGGGCACTGATGGCTGGGGAGTAGGGAGGGACTAATTCTTGGCCGGACTGTGCCCGTCGCTGATTGGTCGCGGCCTGGCGGACAGAAAGACAGACGGAAGTGACCCTTAAGGTACCTTCACACTGAACAACTTAACAACGATATCGCTAGCGATCCGTGACGTTGCAGCGTCCTCGATAGCGATATCGTTGTGTTTGACACGCAGCAGTGATCTGGATCCTGCTGTGACATCGTTGGTCGGAGCAGAAAGTCCAGAACTTTATTTTGTCGCTGGATCTCCCGCAGACATTGCTGAAACGGCGTGTGTGACGCCGATTCAGCGATGTCTTCAGTGGTAACCAGGGTAAACATCGGGTTACTAAGCGCAGGGCCGCGCTTAGTAACCCGATGTTTACCCTGGTTACCAGCGTAAACGTTAAAAAAAAAAAACACTACATACTGTACTTACATTCCGGTGTCTGTCCTCCGGTGCTCTGCTTCTCTGCACTAGCGCCGGCCGGCCGTAAAGCAGAGCACAGCGGTGATGTCACCGCTGTGCTTTCCGGCCAGCGCTTATACAGTGCAGAGAAGCAGAGCGCCGGAGAGGACAGACACCGGAATGTAAGTATGTACTGTTTTTTTTTTTTTACGTTTACGCTGGTAACCAGGGTAAACATCGGGTTACTAAGCGCGGCCCTGTGCTTAGTAACCCGATGTTTACCCTGGTTATCAGGGGACCATAGTTGGTCGCTGGAGAGCTGTCTGTGTGACAGCTCTCCAGCGACCACACAGCGACGCTGCAGCGATCGGGATTGTTGTCTAGATCGCTGCAGCGTCACTAAATTTAACGGTACCTTTAGACAATTATATAGTAGATAACTACTTTACATAAAGCTGAATACCCCACAGGTCTGCACGCATGTACCGCTCTACGAGCTGTAATACAGGACCAGTCTGCAGTGTGCATAGGGGAAAAAACTGAATAGAATTATTAATCTGAGGCCCTGAATTGGAGACTTATTTACTGATGCTTTTCCCGAACTGCTCTTTGATCAGAGTTTCTCTGGATATTCAAGGGTTTGTTTTTTAATTGACTGAAGACAAACTAATTGCATAGACAATGACCTTCTAGCACTGATAAAGAGATCGTGCCAGGCACATTGCCAAACCCGACTTTAGACTAATCTTATCAGCTGGTGACAGACAATCACCTGTCACCACATAGTATTCCTGATATCTGCAGAAAACACAAACATATATTATATACACATGTTGTGTGTATATAATATATATATATATATATATATATACAGTGGGGCAAAAAAGTATTTAGTCAGTCAGCAATAGTGCAAGTTCCACCACCTAAAAAGATGAGAGGCGTCTGTAATTTACATCATAGGTAGCCCTCAACTATGGGAGACAAACTGAGAAAAAAAAATCCAGAAAATCACATTGTCTGTTTTTTTAACATTTTATTTGCATATTATGGTGGAAAATAAGTATTTGGTCAGAAACAAAATTTCATCTCAATACTTTGTAATATATCCTTTGTTGGCAATGACAGAGGTCAAACGTTTTCTGTAAGTCTTCACAAGGTTGCCACACACTGTTGTTCGTATGTTGGCCCATTCCTCCATGTAGATCTCCTCTAGAGCAGTGATGTTTTTGGCTTTTCGCTTGGCAACACGGACTTTCAACTCCCTCCAAAGGTTTTCTATAGGGTTGAGATCTGGAGACTGGCTAGGCCACTCCAGGACCTTGAAATGCTTCTTACGAAGCCACTCCTTCGTTGCCCTGGCGGTGTGCTTTGGATCATTGTCATGTTGAAAGACCCAGCCACGTTTCATCTTCAATGCCCTTGCTGATGGAAGGAGGTTTGCACTCAAAATCTCACGATACATGGCCCCATTCATTCTTTCATGTACCCGGATCAGTCGTCCTGGCCCCTTTGCAGAGAAACAGCCCCAAAGCATGATGTTTCCACCACCATGCTTTACAGTAGGTATGGTGTTTGATGGATGCAACTCAGTATTCTTTTTCCTCCAAAGAAGTTGTGTTTCTACCAAACAGTTCCAGTTTGGTTTCATCAGACCATAGGACATTCTCCCAAAACTCCTCTGGATCATCCAAATGCTCTCTAGCAAACTTCAGATGGGCCCGGACATGTACTGGCTTAAGCAGTGGGAAATGTCTGGCACTGCAGGATCTGAGTCCATGGTGGCGTAGTGTGTTACTTATGGTAGGCCTTGTTACATTGGTCCCAGCTCTCTGCAGTTCATTCACTAGGTCCCCCCGCGTGGTTCTGGGATTTTTGCTCACCGTTCTTGTGATCATTCTGACCCCACGGGGTGGGATTTTGCGTGGAGCCCCAGATCGAGGGAGATTATCAGTGGTCTTGTATGTCTTCCTTTTTCTAATTATTGCTCCCACTGTTGATTTCTTCACTCCAAGCTGGTTGGCTATTGCAGATTCAGTCTTCCCAGCCTGGTGCAGGGCTACAATTTTGTTTCTGGTGTCCTTTGACAGCTCTTTGGTCTTCACCATAGTGGAGTTTGGAGTCAGACTGTTTGAGGGTGTGCACAGGTGTCTTTTTATACTGATAACAAGTTTAAACAGGTGCCATTACTACAGGTAATGAGTGGAGGAAAGAGGAGACTCTTAAAGAAGACGTTACAGGTCTGTGAGAGCCAGAAATCTTGACTGTTTGTTTCTGACCAAATACTTATTTTCCACCATAATATGCAAAAAAATGATAAAAAAACAGACAATGTGATTTTCTGGGGTTTTTTTTTTCTCAGTTTGTCTCCCATAGTTGAGGTCTACCTATGATGTAAATTACAGACGCCTCTCATCTTTTTAAGTGGTGGAACTTGCACTATTGCTGACTGACTAAATACTTTTTTGCCCCACTGTATATATATATATATATACAGTTAGGTCCATATATATTTGGACAGAGACAACATTTTTCTAATTTTGGTTATAGACATTACCACAATGAATTTTAAACAAAACAATTCAGATGCAGTTGAAGTTCAGACTTTCAGCTTTCATTTGAGGGTATCCACATTAAAATTGGATGAAGGGTTTAGGAGTTTCAGCTCCTTAACATGTGCCACCCTGTTTTTAAAGGGACCAAAAGTAATTGGACAATTGACTCCAAGGCTATTTCATGGACAGGTGTGGGCAATCCCTTCGTTATGTCATTCTCAATTAAGCAGATAAAAGGCCAGGAGTTGATTTGAGGTGTGGTGCTTGCATTTGGAAGGTTTTGCTGAGAAGTAAACATGCGGTCAAAGGAGCTCTCCATGCAGGTGAAACAAGCCATCCTTAAGCTGCGAAAACAGAAAAAAAACATCTGAGAAATTGCTACAATATTGCTAGTGGCAAAATCTACAGTTTGGTACATCCTGAGAAAGAAAGAAAGCACTGGTGAACTCTCAATGCAAACAGACCTGGTCGCCCACGGAAGACAACAGTGGTGGATGATCGCAGAATAATCTCCATGGTGAAGAGAAACCCTTTCACAACAGCCAACCAAGTGAACAACACTCTCCAGGAGGTTGGCGTATCAATATCCAAATCTACCATAGAGAGAAGACTGCATGAAAGTAAATACAGAGGGTTCACTGAACGGTGCAGCCACTCATAAGTATCAAGAATAAAAAGGCTAGACTGGACTTTGCTAAAAACATCTAAAAAAGCCAGCACAGTTCTGGAAGAACATTCTTTGGACAGATGAAACCAAGATCAACCTCTACCAGAATGATGGAAAGAGAAAAGTATGGCGAAGGCGTGGTACAGCTCATGATCCAAAGCATACCACATCATCTGTAATACACGGCGGAGGCAGTGTGATGGCTTGGGCATCCATGGCTGCCAGTGGCACTGGGTCACTAGTGTTTATTGATGATGTGACACAGGACAGAAGCAGCCGAATGAATTCTGAGGTATTCAGAGCCATACTGTGTGCTCAGATCCAGCCAAATGCAGCCAAACTGATTAGTCGTCGTTTCATACTACAGATGGACAATGACCCAAAACATAAAGCCAAAGCAACCCAGGAGTTTATTAACCCCTTCCCGACCCATGACGCCACGTAGGCGTCATGAAAGTCGGTGCCAATCCGACCCATGACGCCTATGTGGCGTCATGGAAAGATCGCGTCCCTGCAGATCGGGTGAAAGGGTTAACTCCCATTTCACCCGATCTGCAGGGACAGGGGGAGTGGTAGTTTAGCCCAGGGGGGGTGGCTTCACCCCCTCGTGGCTACGATCGCTCTGATTGGCTGTTGAAAGTGAAACTGCCAATCAGAGCGATTTGTAATATTTCACCTATTATAACTGGTGAAATATTACAATCCAGCCATGGCCGATGCTGAAATATCATCGGCCATGGCTGGAAATACTAATGTGCCCCCACTCCACCGATCGCCCCCCCAGCCCCCCGATCTGGCCGGTACACTGCTCCGGCTCCCCTCCGTCCTGTGCTCCGCTCCCCCCCGTGCTCTTGTCCGCTCCCCCCGTGCTCCAATCACCCCCCCGTGCTCCAATCACCCCCCCCTGCACTCCGATCCACCCCCCCCGGTGCTCCGTTCCACCCCCCCGTGCTCCATTCCAGCCCCCCCGTGCTCCGTTCCACGCCCCCCGTGCTCCGTTCCACCCCTCCCGCGCTCCGATTCACCCCCCCATGCTCCGATCCCCCCCCCCCCGTGGTCCCCCCCCACCCCATCATACTTACCGATCCAGCCGGGGTCCCGTCCGTCTTCTCCCTGGGCGCCGCCATCTTCCAAAATGGGGAAGGGTTAGGGTTAGGGGTAGGGGTAGGGTTAGGGGTAGGGGTAGGGTTAGGGGTAGGGTTAGGTGTAGGGTTATGGCTAGGGTTAGGGCTAGGGGTAGGGTTAGGGCTAGGGTTAGGGCTAGGGTTAGGGTTTCGGTATGTGCACACGTATTCTGGTCCTCTGCGGATTTTTCCGCTGCGGATTTGATAAATCCGCAGTGCTAAACCGCTGCGGATTTATGGCGGATTTACCGCGTTTTTTTCTGCGCATTTCACTGCGGTTTTACAACTGCGATTTTCTATTGGAGCAGTTGTAAAACCGCTGCGGAATCCGCACAAAGAAATGACATGCTGCGGAATGTAAACCGCTGCGTTTCCGTGCAGTTTTTCCGCAGCATGTGTACAGCGATTTTTGTTTCCCGTAGGTTTACATTGAACTGTAAACTCATGGGAAACTGCTGCGGATCCGCAGCGTTTTCCGCAGCGTGTGCACATACCTTTAGAATTAGGCTATGTGCACACTGTGCGGATTTGGCTGCGGATTGGCCGCTGCGGATTCGCAGCAGTGTTCCATCAGGTTTACAGTACCATGTAAACATATGAAAAACCAAATCCGCTGTGCCCATGGTGCGGAAAATACCGCGCGGAAACGCTGCGTTGTATTTTCCGCAGCATGTCAATTCTTTGTGCGGATTCCGCAGCGTTTTACACATAGTAACATAGTAACATAGTTAGTAAGGCCGAAAAAAGACATTTGTCCATCCAGTTCAGCCTATATTCCATCATAATAAATCCCCAGATCTACGTCCTTCTACAGAACCTAATTGTATGATACAATATTGTTCTGCTCCAGGAAGACATCCAGGCCTCTCTTGAACCCCTCGACTGAGTTCGCCATCACCACCTCCTCAGGCAAGCAATTCCAGATTCTCACTGCCCTAACAGTAAAGAATCCTCTTCTATGTTGGTGGAAAAACCTTCTCTCCTCCAGACGCAAAGAATGCCCCCTTGTGCCCGTCACCTTCCTTGGTATAAACAGATCCTCAGCGAGATATTTGTATTGTCCCCTTATATACTTATACATGGTTATTAGATCGCCCCTCAGTCGTCTTTTTTCTAGACTAAATAATCCTAATTTCGCTAATCTATCTGGGTATTGTAGTTCTCCCATCCCCTTTATTAATTTTGTTGCCCTCCTTTGTACTCTCTCTAGTTCCATTATATCCTTCCTGAGCACCGGTGCCCAAAACTGGACACAGTACTCCATGTGCGGTCTAACTAGGGATTTGTACAGAGGCAGTATAATGCTCTCATCATGTGTATCCAGACCTCTTTTAATGCACCCCATGATCCTGTTTGCCTTGGCAGCTGCTGCCTGGCACTGGCTGCTCCAGGTAAGTTTATCATTAACTAGGATCCCCAAGTCCTTCTCCCTGTCAGATTTACCCAGTGGTTTCCCGTTCAGTGTGTAATGGTGACATTGATTCCTTCTTCCCATTTGTATAACCTTACATTTATCATTGTTAAACCTCATCTGCCACCTTTCAGCCCAAGTTTCCAACTTATCCAGATCCATCTGTAGCAGAATACTATCTTCTCTTGTATTAACTGCTTTACATAGTTTTGTATCATCTGCAAATATCGATATTTTACTGTGTAAACCTTCTACCAGATCATTAATGAATATGTTGAAGAGAACAGGTCCCAATACTGACCCCTGCGGTACCCCACTGGTCACAGCGACCCAGTTAGAGACTATACCATTTATAACCACCCTCTGCTTTCTATCACTAAGCCAGTTACTAACCCATTTACACACATTTTCCCCCAGACCAAGCATTCTCATTTTGTGTACCAACCTCTTGTGCGGCACGGTATCAAACGCTTTGGAAAAATCGAGATATACCACGTCCAATGACTCACCGTGGTCCAGCCTATAGCTTACCTCTTCATAAAAACTGATTAGATTGGTTTGACAGGAGCGATTTCTCATAAACCCATGCTGATATGGAGTTAAACAGTTATTCTCATTGAGATAATCCAGAATAACATCCCTCAGAAACCCTTCAAATATTTTACCAACAATAGAGGTTAGACTTACTGGCCTATAATTTCCAGGTTCACTTTTAGAGCCCTTTTTGAATATTGGCACCACATTTGCTATGCGCCAATCCTGCGGAACAGACCCTGTCGCTATAGAGTCCCTAAAAATAAGAAATAATGGTTTATCTATTACATTACTTAGTTCTCTTAGTACTCGTGGGTGTATGCCATCCGGACCCGGAGATTTATCTATTTTAATCTTATTTAGCCGGTTTCGCACCTCTTCTTGAGTTAGATTGGTGACCCTTAATATAGGGTATTCATTGTTTCTTGGGATTTCACCTAGCATTTCATTTTCCACCGTGAATACCGTGGAGAAGAAGGTGTTTAATATGTTAGCTCTTTCCTCGTCATCTACAACCATTCTTTCCTCACTATTTTTTAAGGGGCCTACATTTTCAGTTTTTATTCTTTTACTATTGATATAGTTGAAGAACAGTTTGGGATTAGTTTTACTCTCCTTAGCAATGTGCTTCTCTGTTTCCTTTTTGGCAGCTTTAATTAGTTTTTTAGATAAAGTATTTTTCTCCCTATAGTTTTTTAGAGCTTCAATGGTGCCATCCTGCTTTAGTAGTGCGAATGCTTTCTTTTTACTGTTAATTGCCTGTCTTACTTCTTTGTTTAGCCACATTGGGTTTTTCCTATTTCTAGTCCTTTTATTCCCACAAGGTATAAACCGCTTACACTGCCTATTTAGGATGTTCTTAAACATTTCCCATTTATTATCTGTATTCTTATTTCTGAGGATATTGTCCCAGTCTACCAGATTAAGGGCATCTCTAAGCTGGTCAAACTTTGCCTTCCTAAAGTTCAGTGTTTTTGTGACTCCCTGACAAGTCCCCCTTGTGAAAGACAGGTGAAACTGTACAATATTGTGGTCGCTATTTCCTAGATGCCCGACCACCTGCAGATTTGTTATTCTGTCAGGTCTATTAGATAGTATTAGGTCTAAAAGTGCTGCTCCTCTGGTTGGATTCTGCACCAATTGTGAAAGATAATTTTTCTTGGTTATTAGCAGAAACCTGTTGCCTTTATGGGTTTCACAGGTTTCTGTTTCCCAGTTAATATCCGGGTAGTTAAAGTCCCCCATAACCAGGACCTCATTATGGGTTGCAGCTTCATCTATCTGCTTTAGAAGTAGACTTTCCATGGTTTCTGTTATATTTGGGGGTTTGTAACAGACCCCAATGAGAATTTTGTTACCATTTTTCCCTCCATGAATTTCGACCCATATGGACTCGACATCCTCATTTCCTTCGCTAATATCCTCCCTTAAAGTGGACTTTAGACAAGACTTTACATAGAGACAAACCCCTCCTCCTCTCCGATTTTTACGATCCTTTCTAAACAGACTGTAACCCTGTAAGTTAACTGCCCAGTCATAGCTTTCATCTAACCATGTCTCGGTTATTCCCACTATGTCAAAGTTACCTGTAGATATTTCTGCTTCTAGTTCTTCCATCTTGTTTGTCAGGCTTCTGGCGTTTGCAAGCATGCAGTTTAGAGGATTTTGTTTTGTTCCAATCTCCTCGCTGTGGATTGTTTTAGAAATGTTCTTACCTCCCTTCTGAGTATGTTTTCCTGGATCTTCTTTGTTCAAGTCTAATGTTTTTCTTCCCGTCCCCTCTTCTTCTAGTTTAACGCCCTCCTGATGAGTGTAGCGAGTCTTCTGGCGAATGTGTGTTTCCCAGGTTTGTTGAGGTGTAGTCCGTCTCTGGCGAGGAGTCCATCGTACAAGTAATTCACACCTGTTCCTCAATAGGAATCCGCAGGTGAAATCCGCACAAAAAACACTGGAAATCCGCGGAAAATCCGCACGTAAAACGCAGTGCCTATTACCCGCGGATTTTTCAAAAATGGTGCGGAAATATCTCACACGAATCCGCAACGTGGGCACATAGCCTTAGGGTTAGGGTTGGAATTAGGGTTGTGGTTAGGGTTGTGATTAGGGTTATGGCTACAGTTGGGATTAGGGTTAGGGGTGTGGGGGGGTTAGTGTTGGAGGTAGAATTGAGGGGTTTCCACTGTTTAGGCACATCAGGGGTCTCCAAACGCAACATGGCGCCACCATTGATTCCAGCCAATCTCGTATTCAAAAAGTCAAATGGTGCTCCCTCACTTCCGAGCCCTGACGTGCGCCCAAACAGTGGTTTACCCCCACATATGGGGTACCAGCATACTCAGGACAAACTGCGCAACAATTACTGGGGTCCAATTTCTCCTGTTACCCTTGTGAATCTAAAAAAATGCTTGCTAAAACATAATTTTTGAGGAAAGAAAAATGATTTTTTATTTTCACGGCTCTGCGTTGTAAACGTCTGTGAAGCACTTGGGGGTTCAAAGTGCTCACCACATATCTAGATAAGTTCCTTGGGGGATCTAGCTTCTAAAATGGGGTCACTTGTGGGGGTTTCTACTGTTTAGGCACACCAGGGGCTCTGCAAACGCAACGTGACACCCGCAGACCATTCCATCAAAGTCTGCATTTCAAAAGTCACTACTTCCCTTCTGAGCCCCGACGTGTGCCCAAACAGTGGTTTACCCCCACTCATGGGGTATCAGCGTACTCAGGAGAAACTGGACAACAATTTTGGGGTCCAATTTCTCCTGTAACCCTTGGGAAAATAAAAAAATCTGGGCTAAATAATTATTTTTGAGGAAAGAAAACGTATTTATTATTTTCACGGCTCTGCATTATAAACTTCTATGAAGCACTTGGGGGTTCAAAGTGCTCACCACACATCTAGATAAGTTCCTTTCGGGGTCTAGTTTCCAAAATGGGGTCACTTGTGGGGGGTTTCTACTTTTTATGCACATCAGGGGCTCTGCAAACGCAACGTGACGCCCGCAGAGCATTCCATCAAAGTCTGCATTTCAAAACGTCACTACTTCAATTCCGAGCCCCGGCATGTGCCCAAACAGTAGTTTACCCCCACATATGGGGTATCACCGTACTCAGGAGAAACTGGACAACAAATATTGGGGTCAAATTTCTCCTGTTACCCTTGGGAAAATTAAAAAATTCTGGGCTAAATAATTATTTTTGAGGAAAGAAAACGTATTTATTATTTTCACGGCTCTGCATTATAAACTTCTATGAAGCGCTTGGGGGTTCAAAGTGCTCACCACACATCTAGATAAGTTCCTTTCGGGGTCTAGTTTCCAAAATGGGGTCACTTGTGGGGGGTTTCTACTGTTAAGCCACATCAGGGGCTCTGCAAACGCAACGTGACGCCCACAGAGCATTCCATCAAAGTCTGCATTTCAAAACGTCACTACTTCACTTCCGAGCCTCGGCATGTGCCAAACAGTGGTTTACCCCCACATATGGGGTATCAGCGTACTCAGGAGAAACTGGACAACAACTTTTGGGGTCCAATTTCTTCTGTAACCCTTGGGAAAATAAAAAATTCTGGGCTAAATAATTATTTTTGAGGAAAGAAAACGTATTTATTATTTTCACGGCTCTGCATTATAAACTTCTATGAAGCACTTGGGGGTTCAAAGTGCTTACCACACATCTAGATAAGTTCCTTTGGGGGTCTAGTTTCCAAAATGGGGTCACTTGTGGGGGGTTTCTACTGTTAAGCCACATCAGGGGCTCTGCAAACGCAACGTGACGCCCACAGAGCATTCCATCAAAGTCTGCATTTCAAAACGTCACTACTTCACTTCCGAGCCCCGGCATGTGCCCAAACAGTGATTTACCCCCACATATGGGGTATCAGCGTACTCAGGAGAAACTGGACAACAACTTTTGGGGTCAAATTTCTCCTGTTACCCTTGGGAAAATAAAAAATTGCAGGCTAAAAGATCATTTTTGAGAAAATAATTTTTTTTTTATTTTCATGGCTCTGCGTTATAAACTTCTGTGAAGCACTTGGGGGTTCAAAGTCCTCGCCACACATCTAGATTAGTTCCTTTGGGGTCTAGTTTCCAAAATGGTGTCATTTCTGGGGGATCTCCAATGTTTAGGCACACAGGGGCTCTCCAAACGTGACATGGTGTCCGCTAATGATTGGAGCTAATTTTCCATTTAAAAAGCCAAATGGCGTGCCATCCCTTCCGAGCCCTGCCGTGCGCCCAAACAGTGGTTTACCCCCACATATGGGGTATCAGCGTACTCAGGACAAACTGGACAACAATATTTGGGGTCCAATTTCTCCTATTATCCTTGGCAAAATAGGAAATTCCAGGCTAAAAAATCATTTTTGAGGAAAGAAAAATTATTTTTTATTTTCATGGCTCTGCGTTATAAACTTCTGTGAAGCACCTGGGGGTTTAAAGTGCTCAATATGCATCTAGATAAGTTCCTTGGGGGGTCTAGTTTCCAAAATGGGGTCACTTGTGGGGGAGCTCCAATGTTTAGGCACACAGGGGCTCTCCAAACGCGACATGGTGTCCGCTAACAATTGGAGCTAATTTTCCATTCAAAAAGTCAAATGGCGCGCCTTCCCTTCCGAGCCCTGCCGAGTGCCCAAACAGTGGTTTACCCCCACATATGAGGTATCGACGTATTCGGGAGAAATTGCCCAACAAATTTTATGATCCATTTTATCCTACTGCCCATGTGAAAATGAAAAAATTGAGGCGAAAAGAATTTTTTTGTGAAAAAAAAGTACTTTTTCATTTTTACAGATCAATTTGTGAAGCACCTGAGGGTTTAAAGTGCTCACTAGGCATCTAAATAAGTTCCTTGGGGGGTCTAGTTTCCAAAATGGGGTCACTTGTGGGGGAGCGCCAATGTTTAGGCACACAGGAGCTATCCAAACGCGACATGGTGTCCGCTAACGATGGAAATAATTTTTCATTCAAAAAGTCAAATGGCGCTCCTTCCCTTCCGAGCCTTACCATGTGCCCAAACAGTGGTTTACCCCCACATGTGAGGTATTGGTGTACTCAGGAGAAATTGCCCAACACATTTTAGGATCCATTTTATCCTGTTGCCCATGTGAAAATGAAAAAATTGAGGCTAAAAGAATTTTTTTGTGAAAAAAAAGTACTTTTTCATTTTTACGGATCAATTTGTGAAGCACCTGGGGGTTTAAAGTGCTCAATATGCATCTAGATAAGTTCCTTGGGGCGTCTAGTTTCCAAAATGGGGTCACTTGTGGGGGAGCTCCAATTTTTAGGCACACGGGGGCTCTCCAAACGTGACATGGTGTCCGCTAAAGAGTGGAGCCAATTTTTGATTCAAAAAGTCAAATGGCGCTCCTTCCCTTCCAAGCCCTGCCGTGCGCCCAAACAGTGGTTTTCCCCCACATATGAGGTATCAGCGTACTCAGGACAAATTGGACAACAACTGTCGTGGTTCAGTTTCTCCTTTTACCATTGGGAAAATAAAAAAATTGTTGCTAAAAGATAATTTTTGTGACTAAAAAGTTAAATGTTCATTTTTTCCTTCCATGTGGCTTCTGCTGCTGCGAAGCACCTGAAGGGTTAATAAACTTCTTGAATGTGGTTTTGAGTACCTTGAGGGGTGCAGTTTTTAGAATGGTGTCACTTTTAGGTATTTTCAGCCATATAGACCCCTCAAACTGACTTCAAATGTGAGGTGGTCCCTAAAAAAAATGGTTTTGTAAATTTCGTTGTAAAAATGACAAATCGCTGGTCAAATTTTAACCCTTATAACTTCCTAACAAAAAAAAATTTTGTTTCCAAAATTGTGCTGATGTAAAGTAAACATGTGGGAAATGTTATTTATTAACTATTTTGTGTCACATATCTCTCTGGTTTAACAGAATAAAAATTCAAAATGTGAAAATTGCGAAATTTTCAAAATTTTCGCCAAATTTCCGTTTTTATCACAAATAAACGCAGAATTTATTGACCTAAATTTACCACTAACATGAAGCCCAATATGTCACGAAAAAACAATCTCAGAACCGCTAGGATCCGTTGAAGCGTTCCTGAGTTATTACCTCATAAAGGGACACTGGTCAGAATTGCAAAAAACGGCAAGGTCTTTAAGGTCAAAATAGGCTGGGTCATGAAGGGGTTAAAGCAAAGAAGTGGAATATTCTTGAATGGCCAAGTCAGTCACCTGATCTCAATTCAATTGAGCATGTATTTCACTTGTTAAAGACTAAACTTCAGACAGAAAGACCCACAAACAAACAGCAACTGAAAACCACCGCAGTGAAGGCCTGGCAGAGCATCAAAAAGGAGGAAACACAGCGTCTGGTGATGTCCATGAGTTCAAGACTTCAGGCAATCATTGCCAACAAAGGGTTTTCAACCAAGTACTAGAAATGAACATTTTATTTAAAATTATTGAATCTGTCCAATTACTTTTGGTCCCTTTAAAAACAGGGTTGCACATGTTAAGGAGCTGAAACTCCTAAACCCTTCATCCAATTTTAATGTGGATACCCTCAAATGAAAGCTGAAAGTCTGAACTTCAACTGCATCTGAATTGTTTTGTTTAAAATTCATTGTGGTAATGTCTATAACCAAAATTAGAAAAGTGTTGTCTCTGTCCAAATATATATGGACCTAACTGTATATATACACATACACACACATATACAGTGGGGCAAAAAAGTATTTAGTCAGTCAGCAATAGTGCAAGTTCCACCACTTAAAAAGATGAGAGGCGTCTGTAATTTACATCATAGGTAGACCTCAACTATGGGAGACAAACTGAGAAAAAAAATCCAGAAAATCACATTGTCTGTTTTTTTTATCATTTTTTTTGCATATTATGGTGGAAAACAAGTATTTGGTCAGAAACAAACAATCAAGATTTCTGGCTCTCACAGACCTGTAACTTCTTCTTTAAGAGTCTCCTCTTTCCTCCACTCATTACCTGTAGTAATGGCACCTGTTTAAACTTGTTATCAGTATAAATAGACACCTGTGCACACCCTCAAACAGTGTGACTCCAAACTCACGGGGGGACCTAGTGAATGAACTGCAGAGAGCTGGGACCAATGTAACAAGGCCTACCATAAGTAACACACTACGCCACCATGGACTCAGATCCTGCAGTGCCAGACGTGTCCCACTGCTTAAGCCAGTACATGTCCGGGCCCGTCTGAAGTTTGCTAGAGAGCATTTGGATGATCCAGAGGAGTTTTGGGAGAATGTCCTATGGTCTGATGAAACCAAACTGGAACTGTTTGGTAGAAACACAACTTGTCGTGTTTGGAGGAAAAAGAATACTGAGTTGCATCCATCAAACACCATACCTACTGTAAAGCATGGTGGTGGAAACATCATGCTTTGGGGCTGTTTCTCTGCAAAGGGGCCAGGACGACTGATCCGGGTACATGAAAGAATGAATGGGGCCATGTATCGTGAGATTTTGAGTGCAAACCTCCTTCCATCAGCAAGGGCATTGAAGATGAAACGTGGCTGGGTCTTTCAACATGACAATGATCCAAAGCACACCGCCAGGGCAACGAAGGAGTGGCTTCGTAAGAAGCATTTCAAGGTCCTGGAGTGGCCTAGCCAGTCTCCAGATCTCAACCCTATAGAAAACCTTTGGAGGGAGTTGAAAGTCCGTGTTGCCAAGCGAAAAGCCAAAAACATCACTGCTCTAGAGGAGATCTGCATGGAGGAATGGGCCAACATACCAACAACAGTGTGTGGCAACCTTGTGAAGACTTACAGAAAACGTTTGACCTCTGTCATTGCCAACAAAGGATATATTACAAAGTATTGAGATGAAATTTTGTTTCTGACCAAATACTTATTTTCCACCATAATATGCAAAAAAAATGTTAAAAAAACAGACAATGTGATTTTCTGGATTTTTTTTTCTCAGTTTGTCTCCCATAGTTGAGGTCTACCTATGATGTAAATTACAGACGCCTCTCATCTTTTTAAGTGGTGGAACTTGCACTATTGCTGACTGACTAAATACTTTTTTGCCCCACTGTATATATATATATATATATATATATATATATATATATGTGTGCATGTGTATATATATATATATATATATATATATATATATATATATATATGTATATCCATATACACTGCTCAAAAAAATAAAGGGAACACTGAAATCCCATATCCTAGATATCACTGAATGAAATATTTCAGTTGTAAATCTTTATTCATTACTTAGTGGAATGTGTTGAGAACAATAAAAAATAAAAATGATCAATGTAAATCACAACTAATATCCCATGGAGGTCTGGAGTTGGAATGATGCTCAAAAGCAAAGTGGAAAATGAAGTTACAGGCTTATCCAACTTCAGTGGAAATGCCTCAAGACAAGGAAATGATGCTCAGTAGTGTGTGTGGCCTCCACGTGCCTGTATGACCTCCCTACAATGCCTGGGCATGCTCCTGAAGTTGGATAAGCCTGTAACTTCACTTTCCACTTTGATTTTCAGCATCATTCCAACTCCAGACCTCCGTGGGATATTAGTTGTGATTTACGTTGATCATTTTTAGGTTTTATTGTTCTCAACACATTCCACTATGTAATGACTAAAGATATATATATATATTAGCTGAAGAGCCCGGCGTTGCCTGGGCATAGTAAATATCTGTGGTTAGTTAGAGCACCTCACTTCTCTTATTTTCCCATCACGCCTCTCATTTTCCCAATCACATCTTTCATTTTCCCCCTCACATCTCTCATTTTCTCCCTCACTCCTCTCATTCCCCCCTAACACTTGTCATTTCGACCTTACATCTGTCATTTTCCGATCACTCCACAATTTTCCCTCACTCCTCTCATTTTGCACTCACACCTTTTCATTTTCACCTCACACCTCTCATTTTCACCTCAGTATATACATGTTTGTCATCTCCCTTATATATAGTATACACCTGTATGTCATCTCCTGTATATAGTATATACCTATGTCATCTCCCCTGTATATAGTATGTACCTGCTGTGTGTCATCTCCCCTGTATATAGTATATACCTGTATGTCATCTCCTCCTATATATAGTATATACCTGTATGTCATCTTTTATATATAGTATATACCTGTATGTCATCTCCTCCTGTATATAGTATATACCTGTGTGTCATCTCCCCTGTATATAGTATATCTCTGTGTGTCATCTCCTCCTGTATATAGTATATACCTGTATGTCATCTTCTATATATAGCATATACCTGTATGTCATCTCCTCCTGTATATAGTATATACCTGTAGGCCATCTGCTCCTGTATATAGTATATACGTGTGTCATCTCCTCCTGTATATAGTATGTACCTGTATGTCATCTCCTCCTCTATATAGTACATACCTGTGTGTCATCTCTCCTGTGTATAGTATATATCTGTGTGTCATCTCCTCCTGTATATAGTATATACCTGTATGTCATCTCCTCCTGTATATAGTATGTACCTGTGTGTCATCTCCTCCTCTATATAGTATATACCTGTGTGTCATCTCTCCTGTATATAACATAGTAACATAGTAACATAGTTAGTAAGGCCGAAAAAAGACATTTGTCCATCCAGTTCAGCCTATATTCCATCATAATAAATTCCCAGATCTACGTCCTTCTACAGAACCTAATTGTATGATACAATATTGTTCTGCTCCAGGAAGACATCCAGGCCTCTCTTGAACCCCTCGACTGAGTTCGCCATCACCACCTCCTCAGGCAAGCAATTCCAGATTCTCACTGCCCTAACAGTAAAGAATCCTCTTCTATGTTGGTGGAAAAACCTTCTCTCCTCCAGACGCAAAGAATGCCCCCTTGTGCCCAAAGTATATATCTGTATATATCTGTATATATATATATATATGTATATATCTGTGTGTCATCTCCCCTGTATATAGTATATACCTGTGTCATCTCCTGTATTAGACCTCGTTCACACGTTATTTGCTCAGTATTTTTACCTCAGTGTTTGTAAGATAAATTGGCAGCCTGATAAATCCCCAGCCAACAGGAAGCCCTCCCCCTGGCAGTATATATTAGCTCACACATACACATAATAGACAGGTCATGTGACTGACAGCTGCCGTATTTCCTATATGGTACAATTGTTGTAGTTTGTCTGCTTATTAATCAGATTTTTATTTTTGAAGGCTAATACCAGACTTGTGTGTGTTTTAGGGCGAGTTTCGTTTGTCAAGTTGTGTGTGTTGAGTTGCATGTGGTGACATGCATGTAGCGACTTTTGTGAGATGAGTTTTGTTTGGCAACATGCGTGTAGCAACTTTTTGTGTGTCAAGTTGCATGTGACAGGTTAGTGTAGCAAGTTGTGTGCAGCAAGTTTTGCGCATGGTGAGTTTTGCGCGTGGCGAGTTTTATGTGTGGTGCCTTTTGAGTATGTGCAAGTTTTGTGTGAGGCAACTTTTGCATGTGTTGCAACTTTTGTGCATGTGGCAATTTTTCCACGTGTGCAAGTTTTGCGTGTGGCGAGTTTTCCATGAGGTGAGTTTTACACTCGTGGCGAGGTTTGCGTGAGCCTAGTATTTGCATGTGGCGAGTTTTGCGCGTGGCGAGTTTTGAGCGGCGACTTTTGTGTTTCGACTTTTATGTGGCGAGGTTGGTGTATGTGTGGTGAAATGTGTGCTGAGGGTAATATGTGTTCAAGCACGTGGTAGTGTGTGGCGCATTTTGTGTGTGTGTTCATATCCCCGTGTGTGGTGAGTATCCCATGTCGGGGCCCCACCTTAGCAACTGTATGGTATATACTCTTTGGCGCCATCGCTCTCATTCTTTAAGTCCCCCTTGTTCACATCTGGCAGCTGTCAATTTGCCTCCAACACTTTTCCTTTCACTTTTCCCCATTATGTAGATAGGGGCAAAATTGTTTGGTGAATTGGAACGCGCGGGGTTAAAATTTCGCCTCACAACATAGCCTATGACGCTCTCGGGGTCCAGACGTGTGACTGTGCAAAATTTTTTGGCTGTAGCTGCGACGGTGCAGATGCCAATCCCGGACATACATACACACACACACATACACACATTCAGCTTTATATATTATTATATTCATATATATATCTATATATATCTATATATATAATTGTCTAAGAGTTTTTCCGTCTGTCTGTCTGTCTGTCTGTCCTGGAAATCCCGCGTCTCTGATTGGTCGAGGCCGCCAGGACTACTACGTGGCTGGGCAATATACTACGTGACTGGGCAATATACTACGTGGCTCTGTGCTGTATACTACGTCGCTGTGCAACATACTACGTGGCTCTGTTATGTATACTACGTCACTGGGCAATATACTACGTAACTGGGCAATATACTACGTCACTGGGCAATATACTACGTCACTGGGCAATATACTACGTGGCTGGGCAATATACTACGTGACTGGGCAATATACTACGTGACTGGGCAATATACTACGTGGCTGGGCAATATACTACGTGGCTGGGCAATATACTACGTGGCTGGGCAATATACTACGTGGCTGGGCAATATACTACGTGGCTGGGCAATATACTACGTCACTGGGCAATATACTACGTGACTGGGCAATATACTACGTGGCTGGGCAATATACTACGTGGTTGGGCAATATACTACGTGGCTGGGCAATATACTACGTAACTGGGCAATATACTACGTGGCTGGGCGATATACTACGTGGCTGGGCGATATACTACGTGACTGGGCAATATACTACGTGGCTGGACAATATACTATGTGGCTGGGCAATATACTATGTGATTGGGCAATATACTACGTGGCTGGGCAATATATTACATGGGCTGTGCAATATACTACGTGGACATGCATATTCTAGAATACCCGATGCGTTAGAATCGGGCCACCATCTAGTGTGTATATAATATGTGTAATGCACAGTACAGACTAAAAGTTTGGACACACCTTCTCATTTAAAGATTTTTCTGTATTTTCATGACTATGAAAATCGTACATTCACACTGAAGGCATCAAAACTATGAATTAACACATGTGGAATTATATACTTAGCAAAAAAGTGTGAAACAACTGAAAATATGTCTTATATTCTAGGTTCTTCAAAGTAGCCACCTTTGTTTTGATGACTGCTTTGCACATGGCCCAAACCATGATTCTGCCACCACCATGTTTGACAGTGGGGATGGTGTGTTCAGGGTGATGAACTGTGTTGCCTTTACGCCAAACATATCGCTTGGCATTGTTGCCAAAAAGTTCGATTTTGGTTTCATCTGACCAGAGCACCTTCTTCCACATGTGTGGTGTGTCTCCCAGGTGGCTTGTTGCAAACTTTAAACAACACTTTTTATGGATATCTTTGAGAAATGGCTTTCTTATTGCCACTCTTCCATAAAGGCCAGATTTGTGCAGTGTACGACTGATTGTTGTCCTATGGTCAGACTGTCCCACCTCAGCTGTAGATCTCTGCAGTTCATCCAGAGTGATCATGGGCCTCTTGGCTCCATCTCTGATCATCAGTCTTCTCCTTGCTTGAGATGAAAGTTTAGAGGGACGGCCGGGTCTTGGTAGATTTGCAGTGGTATGATACTCCTTCCATTTCAATATGATCGCTTGCACAGTGCTCCTGGGGATGTTTAAAGTTTTGGAAATCATTTTGTATCCAAATCCGGCTTTAAACTTCTCCACAACAGTATCACGGACCTGCCTGTTGTGTTCCTTGGTCTTCATGATGCTCTCTGTGCTTCAGACAGAACCCTGAGACTATCACAGAGCAGGTGCATTTATACGGAGACTTGATTACACACAGGTGGATTATATTTATCATCATTAGGCATTTAGGACAACATTGGATCATTCAGAGATCCACAATGAACTTCTGGAGTGAGTTTGCTGCACTGAAAGTAAAGGGGCTGAATAATATTGCACGTCCCACTTTTCAGTTTTTGATTTTCCACAAACATTTAAAATAACCAATAAATTTCGTTCAACTTCACAATTGTGTTCCACTTGTTGTTGATTCTTCACCAAACATTTACATTTGGCATCTTTATGTTTGAAGCATGATATGTGGGAAAAGGTTGAAAAGTTCCAGGGAGCCGAATACTTTTGCAAGGGACTGTGTGTGTGTGTGTGTATATATATATATATATATATATATATATATATATATATATATATTTATATATATATATATATAATTTCAATATTTAGTAATTACAGTGGTTTTCCATCTATCGTTCTTCGTGATCCTCCTCTGCCTCCCAGCTTTCTGCTGCCCGGGGGCGGAGCTCCCTGATTGATTGACAGCCCACTCCAGCAGCATCCTTGTGCCTCTGTGCAATCTTCAAAGCAGCAAGCAAACACAGTTTTGCCTCGGCATCATCGGAGGAGCATAGCGGCACCAAAACCAGCTGGATCCATGTTCAGAACATCAGGGATTGGTCAGAAAGAGAAGAACAGGTTATTAAATGAATGTTTCTCCATCTGTCAGGCAATGACCCTGGCTTTAGGCACAAGTGTTGAGTTGATAGAGAGCATGGACCATAAACTCTTTCTGTGTCCACCTACCCCTCTTGATCTTTTATTTCATGGTAAACCAGTGTTACTATACTTAATAGTCACTTCACATTTTTTTTACAAATGGAAGAAGAGTAAAAAGAAATTGAAAACTTGATTCTGATTGGATCATGTAAAGCCTGGTGTCCCTATGATGTATGCTGGCATCACATTATCCATTGCCATGTTGTGTCGTGTGAACTCACTTTAGGTAGTCAGACATGTTTTTGTTGCTGCGGAAGCTGTGATCCTGCCCCCCATTATTCATTCTCAGAATTGTACAAAGGACCTGGCCACAACAGTAATGTGTAGAAGGAAATGATTATAGGAAAGGCTTCTTTACAGTTAGAGCAGTAAAGCTAAAGGATGATCTACCCATTGGTTGTAATGGCAGATACAATGACAATATTTAATAAAGGGGATGCTTGCCTTTACGGGGATGACTAATGCAATTAAAGGTTAGGGGTCATCTAGAATTTATAGATATGTAATCAATTTATAGAAATGATGTGACTGCAGTGTGGGCCGGCAAGTGATTCTAGCCTTTGCTACAAGATAAATTCTATGGGTTGTGTAATGTCTTCTTGCGCACTGAACTAGTATACGGTACATATCCATATGGCAGTCAGAGCACTTGTTAATTTATGTAGTCCCCCTGCTTAATAAAATGGAGAGGGATAAAAGAAAAAAGCATTGGTCAGTGGATAATGCAGAATCCAGGATAGCATTGTCCTTTTAATGTGTAACTGTCATTTCAGGAGAACTTGCAGCGCAATCTCTGTATCTGCCCGAGCTCCTCTCCCTCCATAGAATATTATAAGCACCAACTGTCAGCTCCTATATCAGTAATGGGAAAGTTTGTCTTCACTGGATACAGATTTCATCCATGAATTGAGAGTGAAAGATCAGTCCTGGAGGAGGAATTAGCAGATTTCTCTGATAAGTTATTACATATTTTTATGTGCAACAAACAAATATGGAGAAAGCGCCAACTCACCGCAGAAGATCGGAATCCAGCGCACAGGGAACGTCGTTCTGACCAGACGTGGCGATGATCGGAAAGAAAGGGGAAAAGTTCCAGCTTCTGGTAAAATGATGGAGATCGGTCCATCCAAAAATTAGTAAAGTGTGGGAGACACAGCCTGACGAAGAACGCTGGATTTTGATCGAAACGCGTCGCTTGATGACACTTTTCCACTTTCTTTCCGATATTTTTATGTGTACTACTGATTTATGTAATGAGAATTAAAACGATGGTTACTCGTAAAGCGATACAACCACATTGATTTTCCAGTCTGATTGCGACAAGTCGCCAGGTCTGACCCCGAGGTGGTAGATACTAACGACATGTCACCGTTCATCATTACAGATAATGAACGTCAATCAGGAAATGGCAGATCACTGCGAGCAATAAAGACATAAAGCCATATTGACCTGTTACAGTGCAGCCGCTTCATGTACCGATAGATGCTGTGTACACAGTCCTACAAGGAGCAGTAAATGTCTGAGCGGGCCTTCCTCCTGTGACCCGATCGTGTACTTATCACTCCCATAATGGACTCTCTATATGATTATTTCTATGGGGTCATTAAGCACGCGTCATTTATGGAGCAATTACATATTGATTTTATGATAAGTGGAGCTGTATAGGAAATGCTGGACTGATAATGAAGAAAATAATACTGCCCTGAGGGCTGAGCACAACACTGCGGAGTGCAATGTATGGAGGATTCATTTTGGCCTTCTCTCATAGTATCACGGAGGGGCAACATTAAGTAGTAATAATCTAGCACTATACGGCGTGATTATTGGGCGCTGTGTGACGGTATTGTGTAGGTAGTCACAGACTGTTATACCGACATTGTATGGCGATGCTGTTTAGGCACTGTATGGCATTATTATTAGGCACTATATGTCGGTATTTTAGAGTCATTTTGGGGTTCTTTTATTTGACTGTATGGTGCTATTATTTGGGAACTGCACAGGAATATTATATGGTATTGTTAGTTGCCTGTATGGCACCATTATTTGGGAACTGTATGGGAATATTATTTGTCATTGTATGATACTGTTATTTGACAGTATGGTGCCATTATTTGGGAACTGTATGGGAGTATTTGTCATTGTATGGTACTGCTATTTGACTGTATGGTGCCATTATATGGGAACTGCAAGGGAATATTATTTGGCATTTTATGGTACTGTTAATTTCCTCTATGGCGCCATTATTTGTGAACTCTATGGGAAAATTATTTGTCATTGTATGATACTGTTATTTGACTGTATGGTGATATTTGTGGAACTGTATGGGAATATTTATCATTGTATGGTACTGTTATTCGTCTATTTTGGTGCCATTATTTGAGGTATTGTAAGGAGATATTAATTATTTGGCATTGCATGGTACTGTTATTTGCCTGTATGGTAATTATGTTTGCTACTGTATTATGCTAATATCTGGCTATTCTGTGTGCACAATATGCTGCGTTGTATGGCACTGATTTATGATAGGTAGACATAGTGTCGTATGTTGGTATTATGTAATCCAAAGACAAATTGATAGGGAATCTAGATTGTGAGCCCCAATGGGGACAGTAATTATGATGTCTTTAAAGTGCTGTGGAAATTAATGGTGCTATATAAGTGAGTAAAATAAATACTGAATTATATTATAATTTGACTTTTTGTTATTTTGCACTGTACATGGATGCTAGATATCCATGCATCGGATATTATGTGACATTTTATGGCACTTTTATTAATCTCTGCATGCTACTATTTGTCATGCTACTATTTGAGCATTTTATAACACTACCATATAGGCACTATATAGCAGCATTATGTGGTATTAAATACTGCTATATGGCAATGTCTGATATCTTTTATTGGTTAGTATTATGACTTCATATTTTTTACTCATTCGGGCACTGTATAGCATTGTAATGTGGCATGACATAACACTCTGTGGCAGCTTTAGTACAACTGAATTGTACAGAACCACTTTGTTTCAAGAACTCGGGTACAAACTCAATATTCATATAGTTATATACATAATATGGACAAAAATATCAGGAGAAAGCTCTGCTGACTCCATAACTGCAGAGTCCAGACCTCCCCTAGTATTAACATCAGCACAAACACTGGCCCTGCCGGGAGCTTCATGGCCGAGCAGCTGCATTCAGCCTTACATCACCAAGCACAATGCTGAGCATCGGATATAGTGATGTAAAGCCGCTAGCACTAGACTCTGTAGAAATGGAACCATGTTCTGGCTAAATAATGAACGTTATCTGCCTGACTGCAATGTACTGAACTCATGTGTATGTATCATGTCCATACAATAGCAGTGTGCAATACGCTCCACTTTGTGTTACCCACTAACCCAGTTTATAGATTGGGTGATCATTTAAGCAGAGCTGTAACCTGTAGATATTAGACTCGAATAAAAATGTGTAGCAGTGACCCCCTATTGACCACATGCCATTTCTAGTACTCATGTTCCTATGTGACAGAAGGACATTAGGGTCCCTCCAAGCACTAGGAGTGGGACAGCTGCTACCTTGCGCCCTTTATTGCGCTGATTGTCCATCCGCTACAGAGTTCAATGTAAACTCACTTTCACCCACACACCTCTCCACAGTTCAGCAGCACCCTACATCTCCTCCCTCATCTCCTTCTACCACCCTCCCCATGCCCTCCATTCTGCTAATGACCTAAGACTAACATCCTCAATAATCTGAACATCACACTCCCATCTCCAAGACTTCTCACGTGCTGCTTCAATTCTCTGCAATGCACTTGACACTGGTATTATCAACATTCTGGTGGGATAAACCCCATACTTTAACCCCAAATTACTTGTCCCAAATAACCTCCCCAAGTTACGACTCCAAAAATGAAAACCATGACACTGCAATTTTGGATAATTTTGGCCACAGCGGCCATTATTTAAACAAACATACAATATTAACTCCTTTCCTACATTGGGCATAATAGTACACTGATATCAGACACCCTCCCTTTGATGTGGCACATGTTTTCCATCACTTGTCATCTGTTTTGAACAGCTGTCACGTGCTGCTAACAGCCGCGGGTGGAATCATGATCCTCCCGCAGCTGTTAACTCGTTAAATGCCGCTGTCAAACTCTGACAGCAGCATTTAACACGTGCTTCCGGAATGCATGCCCAAAATCCGCCCATCGGCGATCCCCGTCACGTGATCGCGGGTCACTGATGCAGACCTCTATGATTGTCACTGCCGAATTGCTATGAGCCCTGCCCGGTGGTCGGCGTTCATAGCAAGTGAGTAATTCTGCTACATACAGGCGATCTGATCATCGCCTACATGTAGCAGAGGCGATTGGGTTATGGCAGCTTCTTGTCTCCCATGGAGTCTATTGAAGCATTCAAAAAGTAAAAAAAATGTTTTTAAAAATATAAAAAAATTAAAAAAATATAAAAGTTCAAATCACCCCGCTTTCACACCATTCAATATAAAACAACAATAATAATAATAAAAAAAAATCAAACATACACATATTTGGTATCATCGCATTCAGTATCGCCCGATCTGAAAAAAAAAAATTAACCTGATCGCTAAATGGCGTACCGAGAAAAAAAGTCAAAACTCCAGAATTATGATTTTTGGTCTCCGATAATGGCCCTCATATAGCCCTCCATCTATAATATAACGCTGGGAGCGTCACTCTGTCCGAAGCCTTTATAGACTGCGCAGGCGCGACGCTCCTAGCGTTACATTATAGAGTGTCAGGAAAAAAAAAATGGCGCCTGAAGGCGCAGACTGCCGGGAGCAGGGGATCGGGAGCAGGGGGACACCGTGCACATATTTGCGCCCTGATTATGCTGTGGCACTTCATGCCACAGCAATTTGTTACTTACGCCATTCCTTTCCGCCCATTTTCTTCGTCCTCCTGCTGCCGGAATCGGCACCTGCGCAGTCCGTGCTTTCCGGCGCCATTTTCTTGAAGACATACTTTTGGCCACAACTGTACATAGCTTCCATATAATACAATGGCCCCACATAGCCTTCCATATAATATAATGGGCCCTACATAGCCTTCCATACAGTATAATGTCCACATATAGCTCTCCTTGTAATATAATGGCCCCACAAAGCCCTCCATATAATATAAGGGGCCTCACATAGCCCTCCATATAATGTAATGGGCCCCACATAGCCTTCCATATAATATAATGGGCCCTACATAGCCTTCCATACAGTATAATGTCCCCATATAGCTCTCCTTGTAATATAATGGCGCCACAAAGCCCTCCATATAATATAATGGGCCTCACATAGCCTTCCATATAATATAATGGGCCCTACATAGCCTTCCATACAGTATAATGTCCCCATATAGCTCTCCTTGTAATATAATGGCGCCACAAAGCCTTCCATATAATATAATGGGCCCCACAAAGTTATCAATCATTTAAAAAAGAAAAAAATACTCATCTCTGCCCGTTCCATTCCCCTGATGCTCCAGTCTCCCCATAGTGTCTTCTGCAGCTCTGCACTGCTCGGCACAGAGGTTATGTTTTATTGACATCAATGCGCCCGCTGCACTGACATGTCAGATGAAGAGGGAGAATGATGGAAGAGGGAGCGTCAGCTGACGTTTTCTAACTCATCATTGCTTTTAACTATATTGGCACCCAGGATGCCGATACAGTTGAAAGTGCGATTGGCACCTGGGCCCCAGACTCATGGGTCTTACAGCAGCCGCCATTGACAATCATCCACTGCTTGCACCTACTATTCATGTTATTAATGGGCATTTATTTAAATATGAATTTAATAAAAATGTAGAAATGGACAATCGGCGTTTACTTTGCATTATTTAGTTGACGTTGGGCATTTATGGGTTTATGATAAACTACAGCTGCTTCTTAAAAAATTAGAATAGCATCAAAAAGTTAATCTATTTCAGTTCCTCAATACAAAAAGTGAAACTCATTATATAGAGTCATTACACACAGAGTGATCTATTTCAAGTGTTTATTTCTGTTAATGTTGATGATTATGGCTTACAGCCAATGAAAACCCAAAAGTTGTTATCTCAGTAAATTAGAATACTTTATAACACCAGCTTGAAAAATGATATTAAAATCTGAAATGTTGGCCTTCTGAAATGTAAGTTCAGTAAATGCACTCAATACTTGATCGGGGCTCCTTTTGCATCAATTACTGCATCAATGCGGCGTGGCATGGAGGTGATCAGCCTGTGGCACTGCTGAGGGGTTATGGAAGCCCAGGTTGCTTTGATAGCGGCCTTCAGCTCGTCTGCATTGTTGGATCTGGTGTCTCTTCTTCCTCTTGACAATACTCCATAGATTCTCTATGGGGTTAAGGTCAGGCAAGTTTGCTGGCCAAACCAGCACAGTGATACTGTTGTTTTTAAACCAGGTATTGGTACTTTTGGCAGTGTGGACAGGTGCCAAGTCCTGCTGGAGAATGACATTTGCATCTCCAAAAAGCTTGTCAGCAGAGGGAAGCATGAAGTGTTCTAAACGTTCCTGGTAGACAGCTGCACTGACTTTGGTCTTTATAAAACCCAGTGGACCTACACCAGCAGATGACATGGCTCCCCAAACCATCACTGATTGTGGAAACTTCACACTAGACCTCAGGCAGCTTGGATTGTGGCCTCTCCACTCTTCCTCCAGACTCTGGGACTTTGATTTCCAAATGAAATGCAAAATTTACTTTCATATGAAAGCAACACCTTGGACCACTGAGCAACAATCCAGTTCTGTTTCTCCTTGGCCCAGGTAAGACGCTTCTGGCGTTGTGTATTGGTCATGAGTGGCTTAGTACAAGGAATGCGACACTTGTAGCCCATGTCCTGGATACATCTGTGTGTGGTGGCTCTTGAAGCAATGACTCCAGCAGCAGTCCACTCCTTGTGAATATCTCCCAAATTTTTGAATGGCCTTTTCTTAATCCTTTCAAGGCTGCGATTATCCCGGTTGCATGTACACCTTTTTCTACCACACTTTTTCCTTCCACTCAACTTTCCATTAATATACTTGGATACAGCACTCTGTGAACAGTCGGCTTCTTTAGCATTGACCTTTTGTGGCTTACCCTCCTTGTGGAGTGTGTCAATGACTGCCTTCTGGACATGTGTCAAGTCAGCAGTCTTCTCCATGATTGTGGAGCTACTGAAACAGACTAAGGGACCTTTTTAAACACTTTGGAAGCCTTTGCAGGTGTTTTCTGTTAATTATTCTAATTTAAAGAGATAATGACTTTTGGGTTTTCATTGGCTGTAAGCCATAATAATCAACATTAACAGAAATAAACACTTGAAATAGATCACTCTGCTTGTAAAGACTCTATATAATATATGAGTTTCACTTTTTGTATTGAAGAACTGAAATAAATTAACTTTTTGATGATATTCTAATTTTTTGAGAAGCACTTGTAACTATACCTAATCTGCAACACGTGGCCTCTCATTCCACTACAGATTCAGTCTCCATCTCTACATCTTCGGGCTCCAGAGAAAAGCAGAAAATATTATCATCCTTTGTTTTCCCAGAGACATTATTTGATCGCTCCGGTTATGTCAAAATCGTCTGTAATTGTGTGAAACATGATACACCAACACTTTCATAAGCAATCAATAGCTCATTTGTTTTCCCATGTGTAATGGTCGAAGTGGAGTAAACAGGATTTTTCAGCTTTCTGGTTTTTAATTTATTGGAAATGAAGATAAGATGTTGTTACTGACGGTCGGCTGAATTTTAAAAGGATAATATGGTGTAAAAATGCCAATGCACTATAGATGGCTGTCGGATGATCACCGAAGAGATATCTCTTCATAATAGAGGAGGTGTGAATAGATTCACAGGACCTGATCCATTGGCCATGACATTAATATGTGTTTGCTGGATGGGAGCCCTGAGAACTGTCTCTTACCTCCCAGCATCCCTGCCTTCAATAAGCCCTTAGAACTGCCTCTTACCTCCCAGCATCCCTACCATCAATAAGCCCCAAGAACTGTCTCTTACCTCCCAGCATCCCTACCATCAATAAGCCCCAAGAACTGTCTCTTACTTCCCAACATCACGGCCTTCAATAAGCCCTTAGAATTGTCTCTTATATCCCAGCATCCCTGCCATCAATAAGTCCTGAGAGCTGTCTCTTACTTGCCGGCATCCTTGCCATCAATAAGTCCTGAGAACTGTCTCTTACTTGCCGGAATCCCTGCCATCAATAAGCCCTGAGAACTGTCTCTTACTTGCCGGCATCCCTGCCATCAATAAGCCCTGAGAACTGTCTCTTCCCTCCTGGCATCCCTGCCATCAATAAGCCCTGAGAACTGTCTCGTACTTGCCGGCATCCCTGCCATCAATAAGCTCTGAGAACTGTCTCTTCCCTCCTGGCATCCCTGCCATCAATAAGCCCTGAGAACTGTCTCTTACTTGCCGGCATCCCTGCCATCAATAAGCCCTGAGAACTGTCTCTTCCCTCCTGGCATCCCTGCCATCAATAAGCCCGGAGAACTGTCTCTTACTTGCCGGCATCCCTGCCATCAATAAGCCCTGAGAACTGTCTTTTCCCTCCTGGCATCCCTGCCACCAATAAGCCCTGAGAACTGTCTCTTCCTTCCTGGCATCCCTGCCACCAATAAGCCCTGAGAACTGTCTCTTACCTCCCGGCATCCCTGCCATGAATAACCGACCTGGTAAACTGTCACGTGTGTTACACTGCAACAATGACGTCTCATAAGGCTGGCTGATGAAAAGAAGATAGAGGGATTATGGCATGTAAAGGTACCGTCACACTAGACGATATCGCTAGCGATCCGTGACGTTGCAGCGTCCTCGCTAGCGATATCGTCCAGTGTGACAGGCAGCAGCGATCAGGCCCCTGCTGTGCTGTTGCTGGTCGGGGAAGAAAGTCCAGAACTTTATTTCGTCGCTGGACTCCCCGCAGACATCGCTGAATCGGTGTGTGTGACACCGATTCAGCGATGTCTTCACTGGTAACCAGGGTAAACATCTGGTTACTAAGCGCAGGGCCGCGCTTAGTAACCCGATGTTTACCCTGGTTACTATCGTTAAAGTAAAAAAAACAACCGCTACATACTTACCTACCGCTGTCTGTCCCCGGCGCTCTGCTTCTCTGCTCTGGCTGTGAGCACAGCGGCCGGAAAGCAGAGCGGTGACGTCACCGCTCTGCTTTCCGGCTGCCCGGCGCTCACAGCCAGACCAGAGAAGCAGAGCGCCGAGGACAGACAGCGGTAGGTAAGTATGTAGCGTTTTTTTTTTTTACTTTAACGATGGTAACCAGGGTAAACATCGGGTTACTAAGCGCGGCCCTGCGCTTAGTAACCCGATGTTTACCCTGGTTACCGGGGACCTCGGGATCGTTGGTCGCTGGAGAGCTGTCTGTGTGACAGCTCTCCAGCGACCAAACAGCGACGCTGCAGCGATCCGGATCGTTGTCGGTATCGCTGCAGCGTCGCTTAGTGTGACGGTACCTTAAGAGGCAACTCTCAGAGTTCCCAATCAGTGGCCACAGATTACTGTTATAGCCAATCAACTGGGACATGTGAATCGATTGGCACCATCTCTACTCCATACAAATGACTTACTGTGATGTACTGTGTGTTCATGTTGTTTTAAAGGTGGGAGATTAGAAAGCCTTGACAATTCCAGCTACTCAATCCTTTTCACTTTTGTCAGGAGGCAACCATACACATGGGATGGTCACTGATTCCTGACTAATTCCATAGGTTTGACCAACCTAAATTCAATGTGTATGGATGCCTAATAGTCTCACAGTTTCGGGCCTGAAGTCTACAATTTTACACCCCTGGCATGGACTCTAATGTAGAAAAAAAAGGAGGCTACACATAGAATTGCAAAGTAAAATGCTAGGGCCACATTTTATTGTTGCAAGCAGAAGTTTGCCGTGGTAAAAGTGGGTCATTGTGATTTCAATCCCAATTCATATCCAAGTAGGAAGAGAACTTGGATATTAGTGCTTCCTATTTCAGGGAGCAATTTGAGTCTACTTGGTCAGGGGGCATGTCATGACCTTTACGTCTCCCACCTCCAACATAGTGCTCTCTGCAATCATGGCACATCATTAAAGGGCTTGTGGATCGCCCCAACGTAAGGGCAATGGGGTACTTGGTACCGGGTCCTTCAGTTCCCTCAGCTGGGATGTCACGGTGGCCCGACCCGGACCGTGGCCCTATGAGGGGCGCCCAATGAAAGGGGTTAGAGTTTGTAGAAAACGGTAGTGTTCGTGACGCCACCTGTGGTATTCGGTCAGGGTGACCGACGCTGCTTAGGGGTCCACTGGGGTGATGGAATGGCAGCTAGATGGTATACCTTCCCACAGGTGAAGTATATCCCCAGGGCTTCCCAGAAGTGTAGATGGTGATGGTGGGTGGTGCAAGGCGCAGTGAGTAACGAGGACACAGTGGATGCAGTCTCTTTACCTTTACTGAAGGCTTCAGCATCCACAGTCGAGGGTGCCGGATCACAGGGTAGGCAGAGTCCGGCCGGTCTGACGGCAATTCCAGAGTCCCCTTATCCAGGTGGAAATCAATAGCCTTCCCCTTGCGCACAGTAACGTAGTAGGTCCCTACGTGCATTAGCTCCCATAGGGTCCTCACTCTTGTTACTCTTCTCTCTGTCCCCCAGAAGGATAGGACAAACCCATATGACGGTGGTGGCCTGAGGCTATTTTATAGGGACCCTAGCGTTGCCCCTCCTCCGCGTTGCCACCTTGTCTGCTTAGGTTCTTAGGTCGGGCAGCCAACTTGCAATCGACTGTCTTGCTGGTCTCTGAAGTAAAGCGTAAAGTCTATTACTTCCTCGGTGTTCCGGCTACCGGATCTGCGCTCAGTGGGAGGCAGCCTGCTTCTAGCTGGTCTCCCACTGTTGTTTTACTCCTGTTGCTACGACTTCGGTGCTCACTCACTACGGCACACTTCCTTTCTTGTCCTTTCTTAGGAGGCTGCTGCATGGGTTGTAGGGGCAGCTCCGTGTCCTTCTTTCCTTCCTGGGCCGAGCCCAGTCTGCTCCTCTCCTCTCCTCCTGACTATCTCCTTCTCCCTCCAGTCAGAACTGACCTCACTTCCTAACCAAACCCCCAGTTTTACCCAAGTGTGAGGAGTGGCCTAATAGATAGAACCTTTTGGTCCCCCTGGTGGCCGGCGTGTGAAGTGTGTGTGTGGCTGTGATACCTATCAGGGTGAACTCCTTTGGTGCCATGAGACGTAACATCGCTCCCCCTGGTGGAAGAACGACATCACTACAACGACCAGGACTCTGGGGCGCTGCACTTGTTCACTACTTGGACAACCCCCTTTTAAAAAACAGTAGTTCCCCATATAAAATGTAAAAAAAACCACTTATACTCACCTCCCACATGGATGCCAGTGTTAGGTGAGTCTACACTCACGTGACCTTGGTTTTCCATGTAAGTGCAGCACTCAGCTGGTCTTTGGCACTCCCATAAGAATGAATGGAGCAGCACTGCACATTATTGATTACAGCTCCATTTACACAGTTCTCAAGACTGGACCCAAGCGATCAGGAACGTATCCCCTCTCATTTGGATAATTGATCACTTCCAAAATTGGAAATATCCTGTCATAGCTGTAACAGAGCCAAATATTGTAACACAGCTGGGGTAGTCAGGAAGCACACTTAGAAAATGCACAAAGCTAATGCAAAGTAGTAGCATGATTTCAAACTACCTATATACTCACGGCAGCTTTACACCACTCCACATGATGCCTGGCATTGTGCTTGGTGATGTTAGGCACTCAATGACCCCGTTCTATAATTTACATGGTGACCACTTTGTGGCTGAGTTGCTGCAGTTCCTTCCAAATCTCAGTCTTACTCACAGGTGATGGGGGAAGATTTAGGAGGTAAGAAATGTCCTGAATGGGCTGGCTACTCCGGTGGCTCCTTTTACAGGACCACGCTAGTATCAGTGAGTTCTGCATCACCAGCCGTTCCGTCACATGTTAGAAAAGGCAGGCGGCATGGTGGGTGCAGGTGGATGTTATACACATTGTATCTCTGGCAGTATGTTTAGGATAGGTGTCCTGCTGGAAGGTGTAATTACACCAGAATCACAAGTCTTTTGCATCCTCTAACAGGTTTTCCTCCAGGATTGCCCTGTGTTTAGCTCCATCCATGTTCCCATCAACTCTGATCAGCTTCCCTGTCTTTGGTAAAGCATGATTCTTCCATCACCATGTTTGACAGTGGGGATGGTGTTTTCAGTGTGATGTGCAGTATTAGTTTTCTGCCACACATACCATTTTGCATTTAGCCCCCAAAATTCTATTTTCATCATATGTGACCAGAGCACCATCTACATGTTTGCTGTGCCCCCTACATGGCTACTTGCAAACTGCAAACAGGACTTCTTATGGCTTTCATCTTGGCAGTCTTCCATAAACACGTCGCAATTTTTAGATTTATATTTTTAAATATTAAGAAAACCATTAATTATTTCTTTTACACTTCACAAATACTTGCTACCCTGTGTTGATAGATTACATAAATATGGAAAAGTTCATGAAACGTGAATACTTTTTCAAGACCCTGTAGGAGCAGTATTATAGTAGTTATATTCTTGTACATAGGAGCAGTATTATAGTAGTTATATTATTGTACATAAGGCCAGTATTATAGTAGTTATATTCCTGTACATAGGGGCAGTATTATAGTAGTTATATTCTTGTACATAGGAACAGTATTATAGTAGTTATATTCTTGTACATAGGAGCAGTATTATAGTAGTTATATTCTTGTACATAGGAGCAGTATTATAGTAGTTATATTCTTGTACATAGTGTAGGGATTTCACTCACTCAGCTGCGATGGCTGACACTCAGGAGACGTGTTCCTTTAAAGTTCACTGGGTTTATTGCTTCATAAACCATGTGGCAAACAACAGAAAACAAATAGCCTTTGGTTCAGGTAAAGAAAAACAAGTGTCCAGTTCATCCGGCTCAGTCCTGAAGCCGTAACACACTCAGGAGGGTTTCACCTCCACACATATCTACCTGTGTTAAGCATTAGGCTTTCTTTTATATGTCTAACCACACCCAGAACCCATCACATGACCAGACATGTGGTTGTGACATCACCACAGGTCCTGAAACACATATAGGTAGCCATGGTTACATCACAGCAACAAGCCATCTATAAGACACATATCTCCCATCGATTAGACATCCTTTAGCCACGCTACATACCTCCCCCCTCTGCCTAAAGCCGTGGGGCTTGGCACTTCCTCCCACTAGACAAGGGATTCTTGACAGGGCATCAGCATTACCGTGCAGCTTTCTGGCCCTATGTTCCACATGGAAACAGAAGTCCTGCAGGGCTAAGAACCAACGGGTCACCCTAGCATTTCTACCCTTCGTTTCCCTCATCCATTTAAGTGGGGCATGGTCGGATATCAGTCTAAATTTACGTCCCAGCAAATAGTACTGTAATGTGTCGACTGCCCATTTTATGGCCAAGCACTCCTTTTCAACGACTGAGTAGTTCTTTTCAGATGAGGACAGCTTCCTACTCAGATAGAGAACAGGATGCTCCTCTCCATGTAGTTCTTGGGAAAGGACTGCTCCCACCCCAACATCTGAGGCATCTGTCTGAAGAATAAACTCTTTCTTGAAGTTTGGGGCCATCAGAACGGGTTGCTTACATAAAGCCTCTTTCATTTCTTGGAAGGCTGAATCTGTTTCTTCGGACCACTTAACCATTACTGATTTTGTCCCTTTTAGCAGGTCAGTCAGAGGCGCCGCCATTGTGGCGAAGTTTGGGATGAACCTCCTGTAATATCCCACGATTCCCAGGAAGGCTTTAACTTGCTTCTTGGAAACTGGTTTTGGCCATGTTTGAATTGCCTCCACTTTACTGATTTGGGGTTTTATTTCTCCATGACCCACTATGTATCCAAGGTACTTAGCTTCTTCTTTACCCAATGCACACTTCTTCGGGTTTATTGTAAATCCGGCCTCTCTTATAGCATCAAACACCGCTTGGACTTTCTCCAGATGACTCTCCCAGTCCGGGCTAAAGATGACGATATCATCTAGGTACGCAGCAGCGTATGCCTTGTGGGGTGCAAGGACTCTATCCATAGCCCTTTGGAAGGTGGCCGGAGCTCCCTGTAGGCCAAATGGCATCCAGACATACTGGAAGCATCCATCTGGTGTAGAAAACGCCGTCTTCTCCTTGGCTTCCTGTGCCATGGGGATCTGCCAATACCCCTTCGTCAAATCCAAGGTGGTTATGTACCTGGCGGGCCCAAGCCTTTCGATGAGCTCATCAACTCGGGGCATGGGATATGCGTCGAACTTGGAGACCTCATTCAACTTCCTATAGTCGTTGCAAAATCTCCACTCCCCATCAGGTTTTGGGACCAGGACAATTGGGCTCGACCAACCGCTCTTGGATTCCTCAATGACTCCAAGCTTCAACATACGCTCCACTTCCTTGGAGACTATTTCTCGACGGGCCTCAGGAATTCTATAGGGCTTCACGTTCACGTGCACATGGGGCTCTGTCAGGACCTCATGCTCTATGACCTTCGTGTACCCAGGCAACTCGGAAAACAGGTCCCTGTTTTTCTGGAGTAACTCCCGGCATTGCTGTTTCTGGGACTCCGATAGCGTCTCCGCTATAGTAACCGCTCCAACCTCATCTTCTGGGTTGCTTAACAACGATGGAGTTACTGTCGGCTCTCTATCTTGCCACGGCTTGATAAGGTTGACATGGTATACTTGGAATGGTTTCCGTCTTCCTGGTTGGTGAATTTTATAGTTTACTTCACCAAGTTTCTCGACAACCTCATATGGCCCTTGCCATTTGGCCAAGAACTTGCTTTCCACTGTCGGAACTAACACAAGAACTCGGTCTCCCGGATTGAATTGCCTCACTCTTGCAGACCGGTTGTAGACCCTGGCCTGAGCTTCTTGTGCTTGGAGAAGGTGTTCTTTCACGATAGGCATCACCTTTGCAATCCTCTGCTGCATCAGGGCCACATGCTCAATGACGCTTCTGTGGGGCGTGACTTCGGCTTCCCAGGTTTCCTTGGCTATATCCAGGAGTCCTCGTGGATGTCGGCCATACAGAAGCTCAAACGGTGAGAAACCTGTGGAGGCCTGTGGAACTTCACGAATGGAAAACATCAAATAGGGTAAGAGACAATCCCAGTCTCTACCGTCTTTCTCTATAGCTTTTCTCAGCATGCTCTTCAGTGTCTTGTTAAATCTCTCAACAAGGCCATCTGACTGGGGATGGTACACCGAGGTCCTCAACTGGGAGATTTTCAGGGCTTTGCATAGTTCCCTCATCACCTTGCTCATGAAAGGTGTCCCCTGGTCAGTCAGGATCTCCTTCGGCAGACCTGTCCGGGAAAAGACATGGACCAACTCGCGAGCTATACTCTTTGAAGAAGAATTTCTCAAGGGAATTGCCTCAGGATAGCGTGTGGCGTAGTCCAGGATGACTAATATATACTGATGGCCCCGGGCTGATTTAACTAAGGGACCGACCAAGTCCATGGCAATTCTCTCGAATGGCACCTCAATAATGGGCAGTGGCACAAGGGGGTTCCGGAAATGAGGAGTGGGAGCAGATAGCTGACATGTAGGGCAGGACCTACAATAGTTCACTATTTCCCGGTGGCACCCAGGCCAATAGAACCTCTGCACAACCCGTTCCTGCGTTTTTTCCACCCCTAGGTGTCCACCCAAGATGTGTGAATGGGCCATGTCCAACACCTTCCGTCTATATGGACCCGGCACTACCAACTGCTCTACCAACTCCTCCCTTATTTTCGTGACCCGGTACAACAACTCCCTGCTCATTAGAAAATGGGGAAATCTTGTGTCTGCCCCCGGCTCCTGTACCACCCCGTCAATAACTGTGACATTATTAAAGGCTTCCCTCAGAGTGGGGTCCCTATGTTGGGCAGTCCCAAAATTTTCACCGGATACCTCTAACTCCAGAATGTCAGATGCAGGGGACACTTCCTCCTCATCTCCAGCCAGGACACAAAAAGGAAATCTGTCTGACTCTGGGTGTGGCACCACCCTTCCCGGGTTCACTGGTTCCCTACTCTTGCTAGGGAGCTCAGAACCTTTCCCCCACAAATCCCAAAACAAACAGAAATCCCGGCCAATAATTATAGGGTGCAACAAGTCCTGAACGACGCCGACTATGTGGGACTCCGTGCCACATGTCGTTTCAATGTTCACACTGGCCACAGGGTAGTCCTTTGCATCACCATGTATGCACCGCACTCCGACCTTCTTTCCCGGGAGCAGGTGGAGAGGAAAAGTGGCCCTCACCAGGGTCACTAGGCTCCCCGAGTCTAACAGTGCCGTTACTGCTTGACCGTTCACCTTCACGGGACATGCTTGAGGTCCCTCGTTGGGCGGAGAGTTCACACTGCAAGCTGGATACGCATAGTATGAACAACGGCGTCCCATGCTGCAGTCCATCTGCTCAGTGGTTTGGGAACAACGGGCAGCTATATGTCCTGGCTTGTGGCACCTCCAACAAATAATATCACCCGTGGGGACCTTGGGCACCACCTCCCCCGCCCTTTGTGACCTTGGACGCACCACCCCTTTTTGGGACTCAGCTGCCTTCTGGGATCCCCAGTACGGCATGGGCTGCCTCCCGAAGGAGCCTTCCAACCCTTGGTACCTCTCAACCAGTCCGATCAGCTCGTCGGCATTCTGGGGATCACCCTGGGCAACCCAAGACTGTATAGGCCTCGGGAGGGAATGGACAAACCGATCCATCATCACCCGTTCTACCATCTGTGCAGGCGCAGAGGACTCTGGCTGCAGCCATTTCTGGACCAGGTGCAACAGATCAAACATTTGGGAACGAGGTGGTTTGTCCCGGTGATAGCCCCAGGAGTGAACTCGCTGTGCCCTGACAGTCAGTGTCACCCCCAAACGTGCGAGAATCTCGGCTTTCAATTTGTGATACTCTTTGGCATCCTGCAAGGTCAAATCATAGTACGCCTTCTGGGGTTCTCCCGTCAGGTATGGCGCAAGTACCTCTGCCCACTGCTCTGGCGGAAGTTTTTCCCTCTCAGCGACCCTCTCAAACACCGTCAGAAAGGCCTCAACATCATCCCCGGGAGTCATTTTCTGCAATGCGCGTCTTACCGTTTTCCGGACGTGGGTGTCATCAGCCAAACCTGGGGTTGGGGCGCTCGCCTTGCCCTGGATGGCGGTTGCCAGAAGCTGCATCTGCTGCTGATGCTCCTGCTGGCTCTGCTGCATCTGCTGCCGTTGCTCCTGCTGGCTCTGCTGCATCTGCTGCTGGCTCTGTTGTAACTGCTGCCGTTGCTCCTGCTGGCTCTGTTGTATCTGCTGCATCAACAGCCTGTTGGTCTCTTGCTGCCTTTTCTCCTGCTGTGACTGCATCTGGACCAATTGTTTCAGCAGGTCCTCCATTTTCTCCGGCAATGCTTGCTGGCTTGCAACAGCCTTGACCCAGGACATTCAAAATAAACTCACGTCTCCGCTGGGAACGCTGCTCGCACGTCTACCACCAATTGTAAGGATTTCACTCACTCAGCTGCGACGGCTGACACTCAGGAGACGTGTTCCTTTAAAGTTCACTGGGTTTATTGCTTCATAAACCATGTGGCAAACAACAGAAAACAAATAGCCTTTGGTTCAGGTAAAGAAAAACAAGTGTCCAGTTCATCCGGCTCAGTCCTGAAGCCGTAACACACTCAGGAGGGTTTCACCTCCACACATATCTACCTGTGTTAAGCATTAGGTTTTCTTTTATATGTCTAACCACACCCAGAACCCATCACATGACCAGACATGTGGTTGTGACATCACCACAGGTCCTGAAACACATATAGGTAGCCATGGTTACATCACAGCAACAAGCCATCTATAAGACACATATCTCCCATCGATTAGACATCCTTTAGCCACGCTACAATAGGAACAGTATTATAGTAGTTATATTCTTGTACATAGGAGCAGTATTATAGTAGTTATATTCTTGTACATAGGGGCGGTATTATAGTAGTTATATTCTTGTACATAGGAGCAGTATTATAGTAGTTATATTCTTGTACATAGGGGCAGTATCATAGTAGTTATATCCATGGTGTTGTTTGTTTTAGAGCCAGACCCAGCAGTTTGTGTCTGTGTGGTCTTTACGGGACCCCATCAAGAGAATCTCAGGAAGAATAAAGAATAATGTTTCTTGGTATGGTGTCCACATAATAAGGTCATCAGATGGAGGATCCTGTATGATGACGTCAAGCAGCTCAGTAGAAAGGAGCTGTATAAGAATGTCCTGTCTTCTCACTTCAGTGTCCAGGTACAACTGAGGGGCGCCCCAAGTGTAGATGTAAAACAGGCTGCAAGAAACGTGCTAGATCCCAGAGTTCCCCCTCATATGAGAGATGTAGCGTGGCTGGCGCTCCATGGTAAAATGTACGTTAGGGATAATCTAAAGTGCAGGAATGTGTCCGACAGATCCTGTCCCAGAGAAGAGTGCCCCCATATACTGGAGACCATGGAGCATCTGCTGTTAGAGTGTCCCTTTAGTATGCAGGTATGGGAGTCTGTGTCCTTGTCCCTAAAGTTACCGCACCTGGTGAGACAGTCATATGGTCAACTGCTGTACGGAGACTTTCAGCCTCAGCTCAGGATGTATAACAGGAGCTCCCTGTATATAATAAATGTGGTGACCATCTACCACCTGTGGTGTGCGCGGTGCTGCCTGCTCATCAATAAGGAGGTCCTGTCCTGTGATACTGTCAGATATAAGATCCTAGAAAGTCTCAAGGCCGTATATAAGAAGGATATGAAGAGTAACCCGGGTAATGTGACCTGGAGGAACATACATGTATCGGGATTTGTCAATGTTATCGTGTAAAGTGATGTAACAACATTATGTAATTCCTTTGTTATTTATTGTCTTGTGATTTTAATGTAATATATTTGTAATATATGGTTGTCAGTTTTAAAATAAAAAGATCATTATAGTAGCTATATTCTTGTACATAGGGGGCAGTATTATAGTAGTTATATTCTTCTACATAGAAGCAGTATTATAGTAGTTATATTATTGTACATAGGAGCAGTATTATAGTAGTTATATTCTTGTACATACGAGCAGTATTATAGTACTTATATTCTCGTACATAGGGGCAGTATTATAGTAGTTATATTCTTGTACATAGGAGCAGTATTATAGTAGTTATATTCTTGTACATAGAGGCAGTATTATAGTAGTTATATTCTTGTACATAGGAGCAGAATTATAGTAGTTCTATTCTTGTACATAGGGGCAGTATTATAGTAGTTATATTCTTGTACATAGTAGCAGTATTATAATAGTTATATTTTTGTACTTATGAGCAGTATTATAGTAGTTATATTCTTGTAGATAGGAGCAGTATTATTATTATTTATTATTATAGCACCATTTATTCCATGGTGCTTTACATGTGAGGAGGGGTATACATAAAAACAGGTACAATAATCTTGAACAATACAAGTCATAACTGGTACAGGAGGAGAGAGGACCCTGCCCGCGATGGGTGAGGATACAGTAGGTGAGGATAGAGCTGGTCGTGCAGTGGTTTGGTCGATCGGTGATTACTGCAGGTTGTAGGCTTGCCGGAAGAGGTAGGTCTTCAGGTTCTTTTTGAAGGTTTCGATGGTAGGTGAGAGTCTGATATGTTGTGGTAAAGAGTTCCAGAGTAGGGGTGATGCGCAAGAGAAATATTGTATGCGATTGTGGGAAGATGAGATAAGAGGGGAATAGAGAAGGAGATCTTGTGAGGAACGGAGGTTGCGTGCAGGAAAGTACCGGGAGACGAGGTCACAGATGTATGGAGGAGAGAGGTTGTGGATGGCTTTGTATGTCATGGTTAGGCTTTTGTACTGGAGTCTCTGGGTAATGGGGAGCCAGTGAAGGGATTGACAGAGGGGAGAGGCCGGGGAATAGCGGGGGGACAGGTGGATTAGTCGGGCAGCTGAGTTTAGAATAGATTGGAGGGGTGCGAGAGTGTTCGAGGGGAGGTCACAGAGCAGGAGGTTACAGTAGTCGAGGCGGGAGATGATGAGGGCATGGACTAGGGTTTTTGCAGATTCTTGGTTTAGAAATGTACGGATCCGTGAAATATTTTTGAGTTGAAGGTGGCAGGAAGTGGAACGGGCTTGGATATGCGGTTTGAAGGAGAGATCAGTGTCAAGGATTACCCTGAGACAGCGAGCTTGTGGGACTGGGGAGAGGGGGCAGCCGTTTACTGTAATGGATAGGTTCGTTGGGGGGGTCGCGTGAGATGGTGGAAAGACAGTGAATTCTGTTTTGTCCATGTTAAGTTTTAGAAATCTAGTGGAGAAGAAGGATGAAATAGCGGACAGACATTGAGGCATTCTGGTTAGTAGGGTGGTGATATCTGGTCCAGAGATGTATATCTGTGTGTCATCAGCATAGAGATGATACTTAAAACCGTGAGATTCTATGAGCTGTCCCAGGCCAAAAGTGTAAATGGAGAAGATCAGGGGCCCTAGAACTGAGAAAGAAGAAATATAAGCCAGCTCACCCGTGATGCATAAACCAACCTTCAGGAGCACGGACCCGCTGTGTCCAGGTGTATAAAGTTCAAAAAAAGAAGAGAATGTCCAGCTTCACTGAATCCCTTAAGGGAGCTTAGTCTCCAGAAACACGTTGAGATTCTTACCCATATGGTTCGTGCTGAAGTCTGTATCCTCTATGCTTAAAGTTTGTGAATAAAGAAAACTCTTTTTTACGGATTCAGTGAAGCTGGACATTCTCTTCTTTTTTTGCCCTAGAACTGAACCTTGCAGGACTCCGACAGATAGGGGGCAAGGTGAGGAGGTGGTGTGTGAATGGGAGACCCTGAATGTTCGGTCAGCTAGGTATGACGACATCCAGGATAGGGCCAAGTCTGTGATGCCAAGGGATGAGAGGGTCTGTAGTAATAGGGAATGGTCCACTGTGTCAAAGGCAGAGGACAGGTCCAGGAGGAGGAGGATAGAGTACTGTCGTTTGCTCTTGGCGGTTAATAGGTCATTGGTGACCTTAGTTAGGGCAGTTTCAGTGGAGTGGTGTGACCGGAAGCGTGATTGTTAGCGGTCAAAAAGGGAGCAGGAAGATAGATGGGAGGACAGTTCAAGATGGACGTGTTGTTCCAGTAGTTTTGAGGCATAAGGGAGAAGTGATATATGGTGATAGCTAGATACAGAAGATGGGTTAAGAGAGGGCTTTTTGAGGATAGGTGTGATTGAGGCATGTTTAAAGCTTGAGGGAAAAACACCAGTTGTTAGTGATAAGTTGAAGAGATGGGTTAGAGTTGGGATGAAGACTGTGGCGAGGTTTGGGATGAAGTGGGAAGGGATCGGGTCAAGTGCACAGGTGGTGAGATGCGATCTTGAGAGTAGAGTGGAGAGTTGATCTTCTGTTATAGTGGAGAAGTTGGTTTTGGAGTTGGAGGGCTGGGTAGTTGGGAGGAAGGGCTCTGGGGGTTGTTGACTAAAACTGTCTCTGATGTTCTCAATCTTCTGCTTGAAAAATAAGGCAAAGTCTTCAGCTGAGATGATTGGGGAGGGAGAAGGTGCTGGGGGACGGAGGAGAGAGTTGAAGGTGTTAAATAACTGTTTAGGGTTGTGAGACAGGGAGGATATGAGAGATGAGAAGTAGGTTTGTTTAGCTGTGGCGAGTGTGGTCTTTCAAGTAGTGAGGGACTGTTTGAATGCGATAAAGTGCTCGTTGGAGTGGGATCTTTTCCATCTCCGCCTTGCAGCCCTGGAAGCTCGCCTCAGTTCTTTGGCCTGTTGTGAATTCTGTGGTCCCTCCTGTGGTCACAAGTGGTACTTCGGCTGGTTCTCTCTGTGAGCTTCCGTTGGTGGAGGAAAGTGGTACTGCGGCTTCTGAGTTTCCTTCCTCAGGTGATGTGGTGAGGTCGTTAGGTGCTGCTCTATCTGCTCTATTTAACTCCACCTAGTGCTTTGATCCTGGCCTCCAGTCAATGTTCTAGTATTGGACCTGTTTCCTCCTGGATCGTTCCTGTGGTCTGCTGCTCTGCATAGCTAAGTTCCTCTTTGCTATTTGTTTGCTGTTTTTTTCTGTCCAGCTTGTCAATTTGTTTTTTACTGCTTGCTGGTAGCTCTGGGACGCAGAGGGTGTACCTCCGTGCCGTTAGTTCGGTACGGAGGGTATTTTTGCCCCCTTTGTGTGGTTTTTGTAGGGTTTTGTGTTGACCGCAAAGTTACCTTTCCTATCCTCGCTCTGTTCAGAAAGTTGGGCCTCACTTTGCTAAATCTATTTCATCTCTACGTTTGTCTTTTCATCTTAACTCACAGTCATTATATGTGGGGGCTGCCTTTTCCTTTGGGGTATTTCTCTGAGGCAAGGTAGGCTTATTTTCTATCTTCAGGCTAGCTAGTTTCTCAGGCCGTGCCGAGTTGCATAGGGAGCGTTAGGCGCAATCCACGGCTGCCTTTAGTGTGGTTGGAGAGGATTAGGGATTGCGGTCAACAGAGTTCCCACATCTCAGAGCTCGTTCTTGTTTTTTGGGTTATTGCCAGGTCACTGTATGTGCGCTGACCTCTATGTCCATTGTGGTACTGAATTACCTTTCATAACATTGGCCAGGCTGGTGTTCCAGGGCTGTCTGTTGCTTTAGCGAGCTTTGGTATGTGTGAGAGGGGCAAGAGATTCCAGAGCTGCAGCTATTGTGGTGTTATATAGAGCGGCAGCATCATCCGCATTGTGTAGGGAACTTATGTCTGTGAGAGGAAGGAGGGATTCAGAGAGTGAATATAGATCAAGGTGTTTAGGATTTCTGCGAGGGTGTGCAAGTTTGTGGGGTGGGGATTATAGACAAGGAGTGGAGAGGGAAGAGAATGTGAGTAGATTGTGGTCAGAAAGAAAAAGAGGTGAGTTAGAGAGGTTAGATAGGGAGCAGAGGCGGGTGAAGATGAGGTCCAATGTGTGACCATCTTTGTGAGTGGCTGTAGAAGACCATTGAGTGAGGCCAAAGGAGGAAGTGAGAGATAGAAGTTTATTGGCAGCTGAGAGGGAAGTGTCAATGGGGATGTTGAAGTCGCCCATGATGATAGCGGGGATGTCCGCAGAAAGGAAATGAAGTAGCCAGGTGGATAAGTGGTCAAAGAAGGTGGTGGCTGGCCCTGGGGGGTGGTAAATGACAGCCAGTTGGAGGTTGGCGGGGGCATAGATGCGCACAGAGTGCACCTCAAAGGAAGGGAGGGTAACAGAGGGTGGCAGTGGGATTGGGGTGAAGGAGCAGTTATCTGACAGGAGAAAACCAACTCCTCCACCATGCTTGCTGTTGGGGCAGGGTGTGTGAGAAAGGTGGAAACCACGATACGAAAGTGCAGCAGGAGAGGCTGTGTCAAAAGGGGTGAGCCAGATTTCGGTGATGGCGAGGAAGCAAAGTTTGGTAGTAACAAAAAGATTGTGGATGTAGGAAAGCTTGTTGTAGACAGAGCGAGCGTTCCACAGAGCTCCTGTTAGTGGGACTGGGGAAGTGGGGGCTGGGCGAACGGGTATAAGGTTAGAGAGGTTACGGAAATTTGTGATAGAGCGTGTATGGGAGGTAGAAATGACTGTGGGGATGTGGTGAGGAGGACCAGGATTTGGAGAGATGTCACCAGCAGTGAGAAGGAGCAGAGAAAGTGTTAGCAGGTGGGAGCAGGAAAGGGCATGAGGTGGCTGTCTGTGCTTAGCGACAGAGGATTTTATGTTAACCCCTTTACCCCAAGGGTTGTTTGCACGTTAATGACCGGGCCAATTTTTACAATTCTGACCACTGTCCCTTTATGAGGTTATAACTCTGGAACGCTTCAATGGATCCCAGTGATTCTGACTTTATTTTCTTAGGACATATTGTACTTCATGATAGTGGTAAAATTTCTTTGATATTACCTGCGTCTATTGGTGAAAAAAACAGAAATTTGGTGAAAATGTTGAAAATTTCGTAATTTTCCAACTTTGAATTTTTATGCAATTAAATCACAGAGATATGTCACACAAAATACTTAATAAGTAACATTTCCCACATGTCTACTTTACATCAGCACAATTTTGGAACCAACTTTTTTTTTGTTAGGGAGTTATAAGGGTTAAAAGTTGACCAGCAATTTCTCATTTTTACAACACCATTTTTTTTAGGGACCACATCTCATTTGAAGTCATTTTGAGGGGTCTATATGATAGAAAATAGCCAAGTGTGATATCATTCTAAAAACTGCACCCCTCAAGGTGCTCAAAACCACATTCAAGAAGTTTATTAACCCTTCAGGTGTTTCACAGGAATTTTTGGAATGTTTAAATAAAAATGAACATTTAACATTTTTTCACACAAAATTTACTTCAGCTCCAATTTGTTTTATTTTACCAAGGGTAACAGGAGAAGATGGACCCCAAACGTTGTTGTACAATATGTGGGGGTACACCACTGTTTGGGCGCATGACAGAGCTCGGAAGCGAAGGAGCACCATTTGACTTTTCAATGCAAAATTGACTGGAATCGAGATGGGACGCCATGTTGCGTTTGGAGAGCCCCTGATGTGCCTAAACATTGAAACCCCCTACAAGTAACACCATTTTGGAAAGTAGACCCCCTAAGGAACTTATCTAGAGGTGTGGTGAGCACTTTGACCCACCAAGTGCTTCACAGAAGTTTATAATGCAGAACCGTAAAAATAAAAAATCATATTTTTTCACAAAAATTATCTTTTCACCCCCAATTTTTTATTTTCCCAAGTGTCAAAGAAGAAATTGGACCCCAAAAGTTGTACAATTTGTCCTGAGTACGCTGATACCCCATATGTGGGGGTAAACCACTGTTTGGGCGCATGGGAGAGCTCGGAACGGAAGGAGCGCCGTTTGACTTTTCAATACAAAATTGACAGGAATTGAGATGGGACGCTATGTTGCGTTTGGAGAGCCACTGATGTGCCTAAACATTGAAACCCCCCACAAGTAACACCATTTTGGAAAGTAGACCCCCTAAGGAACTTATCTAGAGGTGTGGTGAGCACTTTGACCCACCAAGTGCTTCACAGAAGTTTATAATGCAGAACCGTAAAAATAAAACATCATATTTTTTCACAAAAATTATGTTTTCACCCCCAGTTTTTTATTTTCCCAAGGGTAAGAGAAGAAATTGGACCCCAAAAGTTGTTGTACAATTTGTCCTGAGTACGCTGATACCCCATATGTGGGAGTAAACCACTGTTTGGGCGCGTGGGAGAGCTTGGAAGGGAAGGAGCGCCGTTTGACTTTTCAATGCAAAATTCACAGGAATTGAGATGGGACGCCATGTTGCGTTTGGAGAGCCACTGATGTGCCTAAACATTGAAACCCCCCACAAGTAACACCATTTTGGAAAGTAGACCCCCTAAGGAACTTATCTAGAGGTGTGGTGAGCACTTTGACCCACCAAGTGCTTCACAGAAGTTTATAATGCAGAACCGTAAAAATAAAAAATCATATTTTTTCACAAAAATTATCTTTTCACCCCCAGTTTTTTATTTTCCCAAGGGTAAGAGAAGAAATTGGACCCCAAAAGTTGTTGTCCTGTTTGTCCTGAGTACGCTGATACCCCATATGTTGGGGTAAACCCGTGTTTGGGCACACGGGAGAGCTCGGAAGGGAAGGAGCGCCATTTGGAATGCCGACTTAGATGGAATGGTCTGCAGGCATCACATTGCGTTTGCAGAGCCCCTAATTCACCTAAACAGTAGAAACCCCCCACAAGTTATACCATTTTGGAAAGTAGACCCCCTAAGGAACTCATCTAGATGTGTTGTCAGAGCTTTGAACCCCCAAGTGTTTCACTACAGTTTATAACGCAGAGCCGTGCAAATAAAAAATCTTTTTTTTTCCACAAAAATTATTTTTTAGCCCCCAGTTTTGTATTTTTCCAAGGCTAACAGGAGAAATTGGACCCTAAATATTGTTGTCCAATTTGTCCTGAGTACACTGATACCTGATATGTGGGGGGAACCACCGTTTGAGCGCATGGCAGAGCTCGGAAGGGAAGAAGCACCATTTGGAATGCAGACTTAGATGGAATGGTCTGAAGGCTTCACATTGCATTTACAGAGCCCCTAATTTACCTAAACAGTAGAAACCCCCCACAAGTGACCCATATTGGAAACTAGACCCCCAAAGGAACTTATCTAGATGTGTTGTGAGAACTTTGAGCCCCCAAGTGTTTCACTACAGGTTATAACGCAGAGCCGTGAAAATAAAAAATCTTTTTTTTTCCCCACAAAAATTATTTTTTAGCCCCCAGTTTTGTATTTTCCCAAGGGCAACAGGAGAAATTGGACCCCAAAAGTTGTTGTCCTATTTGTCCTGAGTACGCTGATACCCCATATGTTTGGGTAAACCCCTGTTTGGGCACACGGGAGAGCTCGGAAGGGAAGGAGCACTGTTTTTCTTTTTTAACGCAGAATTGGCTGGAATTGAGATCGGACGCTATGTCGCGTTTGGAGAGCCCCTGATGTGCCTAAACAGTGTAAACCCCCCAATTATAACTGAAACCCTAATCCAAACACACCCCTAACCCTAATCCCAACAGTAACCCTAACCACACCTCTAACCCAGACACACCCCTAACCCTAATCCCAACCCTATTCCCAACCGTAAATGTAATCTAAACCCTAACTGTAACTTTAGCCCCAACCCTAACTGTAGCCTTAACCCTAGCCCCAACCCTAACCCTAGCCCTAAGCCTAGCCCTAACCCTAGCCCTAACCCTAACCCTAGCCCTAATGGGAAAATGGAAATAAATACATTTTTTAAATTTTTCCCTAACTAAGGGGGTGATGAAGGGGGGTTTTTTAGCGGATTTTTATGATTGGCAGCCGTCACACACTGAAAGACGCTTTTTATTGCAAAAAATATTTTTTGCGTTACCACATTTTGAGAGCTATAATTTTTCCATATTTGAGTCCACAGAGTCATGTGAGGTCTTGTTTTCTGCGTGACGAGTTGACATTTTTATTGGTAACATTTTCAGGCACGTGACATTTTTTGATCGCTTTTTATTCCGATTTTTGTGAGGCAGAATGACCAAAACCAGCTATTCATGAATTTCTTTTGGGGGAGGCGTTTATACCGTTCCGCGTTTGGTAAGATTGATAAAGCAGTTTTATTCTTCGGGCAAGTACTATTACAGCGATACCTCATTTATATAATTTTTTTAATGTGTTTGCGCTTTTATACGATAAAAACTATTTTATAGAAAAAATAATTATTTTTGCATCGCTTTATTCAAAGTACTATAACTTTTTTATTTTTTTGCTGATGATGCTGTATGGTAGCTCGTTTTTTGCAGGACAAGATGACGTTTTCAGCGGTACCATGGTTATTTATATCCGTCTTTTTGATCGCGTGTTATTCCACTTTTTGTTCGGCGGTATGATAATAAGGCATTGTTTTTTGCCTCTTTTTTTTTTTCTTACGGTGTTTACTGAAGGGGTTAACTAGTGGGACAGTTTTATAGGTTGGGTCGTTACGGATGCAGCGATACTAAATATATGTACTTTTATTGTTTGTTTTTTTTTTATTTAGATAAAGAAATGTATTTATGGGAATAATATTTTTTTTTTTTTACACATGTGGAAATTTTTTTTTTTAGTTTTTTACTTTGTCCCAGGGGGAAGACATCACAGATCGCTTATCTGACAGTTTGCAGAGCACTCTGTCAGATCAGCGATCTGACTTACAGCAGGGCAGGCTTACCAAACGCCTGCTCTGAGCAGGCACTTGGTAAGCCACCTCCCTCCCTGCAGGACCCGGATGCCGCGGCCATCTTAGATCCAGGGCCTGTGGCGAGGAAGGAGGTAGGAGAGCCTCGGAGCAACGTGATCACATCGTGTTGCTGCGGGGGGTCTCAGGGAAGCACGCAGGGAGCCCTCTCCCTGCGCAATGCTTCCCTATACCGCCGGCACACCGCGATCATGTTTGATCGCGGTGTGCCGGGGGGTAATGTGCCGGGGGCGGTCCGTGACCGCTCCTGGCACATAGTGACGGATGTCAGCTGCGATAGGCAGCTGACACCCAGCCGAGATCGGCCGTGCTCCCCCCGTGAGCGCGGCCAATCGCTTATGATGTACTATCCCATTGGTGGGCATACTGGCCCACCCCACCTCGACGGGATAGTACGTCAGATGCCAGAAAGGCGTTAAGGAACAGTTCTGAGGAGGAGGTGAGATGGATGGGGAGGATTGAAGAGGAGATGAACAGTTCTTTACTAGGAGTAGGGATTAGGGGAGTTTGCAGAAAGTGAAGAATTATAGGGGTGAAAGTGAAAACAAACAGAAACATTGTTTACAGTGACTGTATATTATAGTAGTTATATTCTTGTACATAGGAGGCAGTATTATAGTAGTTATATTCTTGTACATAGGAGGCAGTATTATAATAGTTATATTCTTGTACATAGGGGCAGTATTTTAGTAGTTATATTCTTGTATATAGGAGCAGTATTATAGTAGTTATATTCTTGTACATAGGAGCCGTATTATAGTAGTTATATTCTTGTACATAGGAGCAGTATTATAGCAGTTACATTCTTGTACATAGGGGCAGTATTATAGTAGTTATATTCTTGTACATAGGGGCAGTATTAAAGTAGTTATATTATTGTACATAGGAGCAGTATTATAGTATTTATATTGTTGTACATAGGAGCAGTATTATAGTAGTTCTATTCTTGTACATAAGGGACAGTATTATAGTAGATATATTCTTGTACATAGGGGACAGTATTATAGTAGTTATATTCTTGTACATAAGGGCAGTATTATGGTAGTTATATTCTTGTACATAGGAGCAGTATTATAGTAGTTATATGCTTGTGCATAGGGGAAGTATTATAGTAGTTATATTCTTGTAACTAGGAGCAGTATTATAGTAGTTATATGCTTGTGCATAGGGGAAGTATTATAGTAGTTATATTCTTGTAACTAGGAGCAGTATTATAGTAGTTATATTCTTGTACATAGGGGCAGTATTATAGTTGCTATATTCTTGTATGTAGGGGAAGTATTAGGCCGGGGTCACACTAGACCGTAATACGGCCGAGTGCAATGCGATAAAAAAATCGCATTGCACTCGGACCAATGTTAGCATATGGTGCCACTCCCAGCAGCCAACTTTTTGTCGGCCGTTTTCCTCGGTCTGAGACACTCGCAGCATGCTGCGATTGTCACGGACCGAGGAAAACTCTCAGCTCACTCGCACCCATATAAGCCTATGGGTGCGAGTGAGACAGCGCACACCACTCGGATATCATCCGAGTGATGTGCGCTATAAGCAGACCCCAGCAATGGAGGAGATGGAAAAATTCATTTCTCTGCCTCCTCCGCAGCTGTGCTCCGATCCTCCCTGTGCGAGAGAATCGGAGCACAGACGCATAACACTCGGCTCCTGCTCTGCTGCGAGCTCTCACATCGGAAGCAATACGCCAGTGTGACCCCGGCCTTATCGTAGTTATATTCTTGTACATAGAGGCAGTATTATAGTAGTTATATTCTTGTACATAGGAGCAGTATTATAGTAGTTATATTATTGTACATAGGAGCAGTATTATAGTAGTTATATTCTTGTATATAGGGGCAGTATTATAGTAGTTATATTCTTGTACATAGGAAGCAGGGCAGTATTATAGTAGGTATATTCTTGTTTTCTTGTACATAGGAGCAGTATTATAGTTGCTATATTCTTGCGTGTATGGGAAGTATTATAGTAGTTATATTGTTGTACATAGGGGGCAGTATTATAGTAGATGTGCGATAGGCAGCTGACACCCAGCCGCGATCGGGCGTGCTCCCCCCATGAGCGCGGCCGATCGCTTATGATGTACTATCCCATTGGTGGGCATACGGGCCCACCCCACCTCGACGGGATAGTACGTCAGATGTCAGAAAGGCGTTAAGGAACAGTTCTGAGGAGGAGGTGAGATGGATTGGGAGGATTGAAGAGGAGATGAACAGTTCTTTACTAGGAGTAGGGATTAGGGGACTTTGCAGAAAGTGAAGAATTATAGGGGTGAAAGTGAAAACAAACAGAAACATTGTTTACAGTGACTGTATATTATAGTAGTTATATTCTTGTACATAGGAGGCAGTATTATAATAGTTATATTCTTGTACATAGGGGCAGTATTATAGTAGTTATATTCTTGTATATAGGAGCAGTATTATAGTAGTTATATTCTTGTACATAGGAGCCGTATTATAGTAGTTATATTTTTGTACATAGGAGCAGTATTATAGTAGTTATATTCTTGTACATAGAGGCAGTATTATAGTAGTTATATTCTTGTACATAGGAGGCAGGGCAGTATTGTAGTAGGTATATTCTTGTTTTCTTGCACATAGGAGCAGTATTATAGTTGCTATATTCTTGCGTGTATGGGAAGTATTATAGTAGTTATATTGTTGTATATAGGGGGCAGTATTTTAGTAGTTATATTCTTGTACATAGGAGCAGTATTACAGTAGTTATATTCTTGTACATAGGGGTAAGTATTATAATAGTTACGGTATATTCTTGTACATAGGAGGCAGGGCAGTATTATAGTAGGTATATTCTTGTATTCTTGTACATAGGGGCAGTATTATAGCAGTTATTCTTGTACATAGGGTCAGTATTATAGTAGTTATATTCTTGTACATAGGGGCAGTATTATAGTAATTATATTCTTGTATATAGGAGGCAGTATTATAGTAGTTATATTCTTGTGCATAGGGGCAGTATTATAGTAGTTATATTCTTGTACATAGGAGCAGTATTATAGTAGTTATATTCTTGTACATAAGAGACAGTATGATAGTAATTATAAGGTGTCACAATGTCAAGTTTGTCTCCCTGAACTTTTTTACATAAAACATTGGATAATTCTGTGTATTGATATAATAGAGGTTGATACATACTCACGATAACTAATAAAATGAATATTTAGTGAACAATGTGCTGGCTTTACGAGCAGCTTGCTGTGAGAACCTGTCTGGTAGTCAGTGACTAATAGCTTAGTTGTTATATTACGAGCTATAACTACTGTGTATAGACGAGGCTCCTGTTGTGCCATTGGCATTTTTCAGACTCTCTCACAGCAAGATTCAATGTTTCTCTCTTACAGGAGTGCCCATGTTTATAGTTCCTACTTATATAATTTCACCTTGCATGTCCTACCTTGTTCTGACTCTAAATGTCATGCCAGCATCACAAGTTTTATTTTTAATTTTTTTTTAAAATATGAAAGTCATGATAAAGTGTGTAGTCAAATTTGTTTTGGTAGCGCAAAATCAAGATTGGGGAAGCCGAAATGACCTTGATCAAAAGTTCACATACCCCATTTCTTAATACCGTGTATTGCCCCCTCTAACATCAATGACAGCTTGAAGTCTTTTGTGGTAGTTGTGGATGAGGTTCTTTATTTTCTCAAATGGTAAAGCTGCCCACTCTTCTTGGCAAAAAGCCTCCAGGTCCTGTAAATTCCTGGGCTCTCTAGCATGAACTGCGTGCTTGAGATGCACACACTGATTACAAACAAACAGGTCACAGGTGAGGATGTTACCTTTAGTAGCCATTCAAACCCATTTGTGTCAACTTCTGTGCATGTTATCAGGCCAAAATCACCAGGGTATGTGAACTTTTGATCAGGGTCATTTGGATGTTTTGGGTTGTCATTATGATTTAAAAAAGAGAAAACTCAGTAGTTTGACAATAAATGGCTTCAGCCAACCACTAACTACAAGTGGAGAAAGTTTAGGTGTTATCATTCATATTCTCTGAAAAAAGGCCAAGAAAGCAAAAATTCTGCTGAGGTTTGTAAAGTTTTGAGCACAACTGTACATGTGGAATTTTGAAAAATTGAAAACGCAATATTGCTATAGGACAATTTACACAAAAAATTAAGGTACTTAGCACATACAGTAGATTGGCGGATATATATATTTTTTCTGTTTGTAGCAAACTCATGTGATATGTGCACTCCCACGCCCAATTCCATCAGATTTAGGTCCTGGATGATATACAGGAGGGAGATGAGGGGAGGAATCACTGTCATGCAGCACCCAGAGCAGAAAATATATTGTCAGGTACTTTTTAATTTTAACCCCTTAATCCCTTATGATGTACTATCCCGTCAAGGTGACCTGGGACTTAATTCCCAGGGATGGGATAGTACGTCATATGCAATCGGCCGCGATCACGGGGGGAGCACCCTGACCGCGGCCGGGTGTCAGCTGACTATCGCAGCTGACATCCGTGGCACATTAACCCCTGACACACTGCGATCAAAGATCGCATCCGGCGGTAGTGTAAAAAATTTTTTTTTTTAAATTCCTAAATAAAGAAAAATACAGTTAGGGCCACAAATATTTGGACAGTGACACAATTTTCGCGAGTTGGGCTCTGCATGCCACCACATTGGATTTGAAATGAAACCTCTACAACAGAATTCAAGTGCAGATTGTAACATTTAATTTGAAGGGTTGAACAAAAATATCTGATAGAAAATGTAGGAATTGTACACATTTCTTTACAAACACTCCACATTTTAGGAGGTCAAAAGTAATTGGACAGACAAATAAACATAACCCAAACAAAATATTTTTATTTTCAATATTTTGTTGCAAATCCTTTGGAGGCAATCACTGCCTTAAGTCTGGAACCCATGGACATCACCAAACGCTGGGTTTCCTCCTTCTTAATGCTTTGCCAGGCCTTTACAGCCGCAGCCTTCAGGTCTTGCTTGTTTGTGGGTCTTTCCATCTTAAGTCTGGATTTGAGCAAGTGAAATGCATGCTCAATTGGGTTTAGATCTGGAGATTGACTTGGCCATTGCAGAATGTTCCACTTTTTGGCACTCATGAACTCCTGGGTAGCTTTGGCTGTATGCTTGGGGTCATTGTCCATCTGTACTATGAAGCGCCGTCCAATCAACTTTGCAGCATTTGGCTGAATCTGGGCTGAAAGTATATCCCGGTACACTTCAGAATTCATCCGGCTACTCTTGTCTGCTCTTATGTCATCAATAAACACAAGTGACCCAGTGCCATTGAAAGCCATGCATGCCCATGCCATCACGTTGCCTCCACCATGTTTTACAGAGGATGTGGTGTGCCTTGGATCATGTGCCGTTCCCTTTCTTCTCCAAACTTTTTTCTTCCCATCATTCTGGTACAGGTTGATCTTTGTCTCATCTGTCCATAGAATACTTTTCCAGAACTGAGCTGGCTTTTTGAGGTGTTTTTCTGCAAATTTAACTCTGGCCTGTCTATTTTTGGTATTGATGAATGGTTTGCATCTAGATGTGAACCCTTTGTACTTACTGTCATGGAGTCTTCTCTTTACTGTTGACTTAGAGACAGATACACCTACTTCACTGAGAGTGTTCTGGACTTCAGTTGATGTTGTGAACGGGTTCTTCTTCACCAAATTAAGTATGCGGCGATCATCCACCACTGTTGTCATCCGTGGACGCCCAGGCCTTTTTGAGTTCCCAAGCTCACCAGTCAATTCCTTTTTTCTCAGAATGTACCCAACTGTTGATTTTGCTACTCCAAGCATGTCTGCTATCTCTCTGATGGATTTTTTCTTTTTTTTCAGCCTCAGGATGTTCTGCTTCACCTCAATTGAGAGTTCCTTTGACCGCATGTTGTCTGCTCACAGCAACAGCTTCCAAATGCAAAACCACACACCTGGAATCCACCCCTGACCTTTTAACTACTTAATTGATTACAGGTTAACGAGGGAGACGCCTTCAGAGTTAATTGCAGCCCTTAGAGTCCATTGTCCAATTACTTTTGGTCCCTTGAAAAAGAGGACGCTATACATTACAGAGCTATGATTCCTAAACCCTTTCTCCGATTTGGATGTGGAAACTATCATATTGCAGCTGGGAGTGTGCACTTTCAGCCCATATTATATATATAATTGTATTTCTGAACATGTTTTTGTAAACAGCTACAATAACAAAACTTGTGTCACTGTCCAAATATTTCTGGCCCTAACTGTATATACCGTATATACTCGAGTATAAGCCAACCCGAGTATAAGCCGACCGCCCTAATTTTGCTACAAAAAACTGGGAAAACTTATTGACTCGAGTATAAGCCTAGGGTGGAAATGCAGCATTTACCGGTGAATTTCAAAAATAAAAATAGATCATTATTTCCCCATAGCTGTGCCATATAGTGCTCTGCACTGTTCATTATTTCCCCATAGCTGTGCCATATAGTGCTCTGCACCGTTCATATTGCCCCATATCTGTGCCCCATATAGTGCTCTGCACCGTTCATACTGCCCCATATAGTGCTCTGCACCGTTCATACTGCCCCATACAGTGCTCTGCACCGTTCATACTGCCCCATACAGTGCTCTGCACCGTTGATACTGCCCCATACAGTGCTCTGCACCATTCATATTTCCCTATAGTAACATAGTAACATAGTTAGTAAGGCCGAAAAAAGACATTTGTCCATCCAGTTCAGCCTATATTCCATCATAATAAATCCCCAGATTTACATCCTTCTACAGATGCTCCACATAAATCTGTGCCGCTACTGCAATAAAAAAAAAAAAGCCATACTCACCTCTCTTGATTGCAGCTCCCGGCGACTCATTCCGGCGTCCGGTCCCGGCGTCTCTGCGCTCTGACTGATCAGGCGTCATCGCGCCCTCTGACCTGCACAGTCAGAGCGGAGATAGACGCTGGGAAGATGGAGCGGCGCCGGGAAGATGGAGCGGCGCCCGGCGTCTGGAACGGGGACAGGTAAGTATGACATACTTACCTAGTCCCAGCGATCCTGGCGCTCCCCGCCTGTCACACGGTCTTCTGTGCTGCAGCTCTTCCTGTCAGCGGTCACCGGCGCCGCTGATTAGAGAAATGAATAGGCGGCTCCACCCCTATGGGAGGTGGAGCCGCCTATTCATTTCTCTAATGAGCGGTCCCACGTGACCGCTGAAGAGGGGAAGAAGCTGCAGCACAGAAGACCGTGGGACGGCAGGGGGAGCGCCAGGATCGCTGGGACTAGGAAAGTATACCTCAGCGCCCTCACCCCCTCACCCCCCGACCCCACCGCTACCGTGACTCGAGTATAAGCCGAGAGGGGCACTTTCAGCCCAAAAATTTGGGCTGAAAATCTCGGCTTATACTCGAGTATATACGGTATATATATTATTCCCATAAATACATTTCTTTATCTAAATAATAAAAAAACAATAAAAGTACACATATTTAGTATTGCCGCGCCTGTAACGACCCCACCTATAAAACTGTCCCACTAGTTAACCCCTTCAGTGAACACCATAAAAAAAAAAAACCGAGGCAAAAAACAATGCTTTATTATCATACCGCCGAACAAAAAGTGGAATAACACGCGATCAAAAAGACAGATATAAATAAACATGGTACCGCTGAAAACATCATCTTGTCCCGCAAAAAACGAGCTGCCATACAACATCATCAGTGAAAAAATAAAAAAGTTATAGTCCTCAGAATAAAGCGATGCAATAATATATATTTTTTAATATAAAATAGTTTTTATCGTATGTGCAGCGCCCCAGAGACCTGGTCGTTGCAGTATGGCACTCTGCCGCTAAGGGGAGTGATGGTACATCTGATGGCACTAAGGAGTTCTCCTGACCAGGTATCACCAGAACACATTACACTTCACACTCCGGCCACTAGGGGGAGAAAAAGGCTTTATTTATTGGGCCACTCCTCACATTGGTAAAACTAGGGGCTGGGGAGGAAGTTAGTCAGAAGCTCACTGGGTTGGAACCAGGCAACATCCTGTGGCAGGGGGTGTTGCAGGGAGAAGGCACAGGGGGGTCCCTGTCAGGCGTGGGAACCTGGCAGGTGCCTAGCGAACAGAACGTAACATAACCGCGCCTGCACACCCTGCGGCGGTATCCAGGAGAGAGACACGAAGGGAAGGATATTGTGGAACAGTGTAAACGAGATCAAGCACAAGGGAGAGCAAGTAAGAGTCGTGCCGAGAGAGAGAGGCAACATCTTACTGAGGCGTGTAGTCGGTGGCCGGAACACCGTAGGAGTAACTGACTTCAGGCCTTACTTCAAACTCCGCCGGACAGTCAATTATAGGTTGGCTGTCTACCTTACTACACCTACGAAGACATAGGGGGCAACGCGTGGAGAGGGGCGTCTCTAGGGTCCCGGAAGAGCTCCGAGCCTTCCCGTCAAACGGGTGGCGTCCTAGCCATAACATACCTGGGGGACGTTAGAAACTAGTAACATCTGGAACCAAAGAACAAGAGAGAGCTGTAGAGAACGAACGAACGAGAACAGCAGTTGTGAGGACTATTCCGAATGCTCAGCAGGGTAGGACTACAACACACAGGCGCTAGTGGTAGGCAACGATTTCCATCTGCGAAGGAAACTCTGGATGTGCCCATCGGACCGGCCGGTCTCTGATAGCCCTGTTAAACGTGCTCTGGATTGAGGATCTTGAAGTCTTCAGTAAAGAGGTAAAGAGACTGCAACCCTGTGTCCTCGTTATTGCTTGCACCTCACACCATCACCTTCCACCTTACTGGGAAGCCCTGGGGACATACTTCACCTGTGGGAAGTTATACCATCCAGCTGCCATTCCATCACCCCAGCGGACCCCACAGCAGCGTCGGTCACCTTGACCGAACACCACAGGTGGCGTCACGAATCCCTGACAGACTGTACCACCACCTCCATTGGACGCCCCTTAGCAGGGTCGCGGACCGGGTCTAGCCACCGTGACAGCCTCAGAACCGAACCAGAGAGGCCCGGTACCAAGAACCCGTGGCCCTGTGTCTGGTGGTGATCCAACTAAAAGCGCCAAACATGGAAAAAATATAAATGAGGTATTGCTGTAATCATACTGACCTGAAGAATAAAACTGCTTTATCAATTTTGCCAAACGCTGAACGGTATAAACGCCTCCCCCAAAAGAAATTCATTAATAGCTGGTTTTTGGTCATTCTGCCTCACAAAAATCAGAATAAAAAGCAATCAAAAAATGTCACGTGCCCGAAAATGTTACCAATAAAAACGTCAAAGCGTCCTGCAAAAAACAAGACCTCACATGACTCTGTGGACCAAAATATGGAAAAATTATAGGTCTCAAAATGTGGAGATGCAAAAACTATTTTTTGCAATAAAAAGCGTCTTTTAGTGTGTGATGGCTGCCAATCATAAAAATCCGCTAAAAAATAAATAAATCAAACCCCCCTTCATCACCCCCTTAGTTAGGGAAAAATAATAAAATTAAAAAAATGTATTTATTTCCATTTTCCCATTAGGGTTAGGGCTAGGGTTAGGATTAGGGCTAGGGTTACGGTTAGGGCTAGGATTAGGGGTAGGGTTAGGGGAACGGTTAAGGCTAGGGTTAGTGCTACGGTTAGAGTTAGGGCTAGGGTTAGGGCTAGGGTTAGTGCTAGGGTTAAGGCTAGGGCAAAGGTTAGGGCTAGGGTTGGGGCTAGGGTTAGGGTTGGGGCTAGGGTTAGGGTTTCAGTTAGAATTGGGGGTTTCCACTGTTTAGGCATATCAGGGGCTCTCCAAACGCGACATGGCATCCGATCTCAATTCCAGCCAATTCTGCGTTGAAAAAGTTAAACAGTGGTCTTTCCCTTCCGATCTCTCCCGTGCGCCCAAACAGGGGTTTACCCCAACATATGGGGTATCAGCGTTCTCAGGACAAATTGGACAACAACTTTTGGGGTCCAATTTCTCCTGTTACTCTTGGGAAAATACAAAACTGGGAGCTAAAAAATAATTTTGTGGAAAAAAAATGATTTTTTATTTTCATGGCTCTGCATTATAAACTGCAGTGAAACACTTGGGGGTTCAAAGTTCTCACAACACATCTAGATAAGTTCCTTTGGGGGTCTAGTTTCAAATATGGGGTCACTTGTTGGGGGTTTCTACTGTTTAGGTACATTAGGGGCTCTGCAAACGCAATGTGACGCCTGCAGACCAATCCATCTAAGTCTGCATTCCAAATGGCGCTCCTTCCCTTCCGAGCTCTGCCATGCGCCCAGTGGTTCACCCCCACATATGGGGTATCAGCGTACTCAGGACAAATTGGACAACAACTTTTGGGGTCCAATTTCTCCTGTTACCCTTGGGAAAATACAAAACTGGGGGCTAAAAAATAATTTTTGTGGGAAAAAAATAATTTTTATTTTCACGGCTCTGCGTTATAAACTGTAGTGAGACACTTGGGGGTTCAAAGCTCTCACAAGACATCTAGATAAGTTCCTTAGGGGGTCTACTTTCCAAAATTGTGTCACTTTTGGGGGGTTTCAATGTTTAGGCACAGCAGTGTCTCATCGCAACATGGTGTCCCATCTCAATTCCAGTCAATTTTGCATTGAAAAGTCAAACGGCGCTCCTTCCCTTCCGACCTCAGCCATGCGCCCAAACAGTTGTTTACCCCAACATATGAGGTATCCGCGTACTCAGAAGAAATTGCACAACAACTTTTGGGGTCCAATTTCTTCTCTTACCCTTAGGAAAATAAAAATTGGGGGTGAAAAGATCATTTTTGTGAAAAAATATGATTTTTTATTTTTATGGCTCTGCTTTATAAACTTCTGTGAAGCACTTGGTGGGTCAAAGTGCTCACCACACCTCTAGATAAGTTCCTTAAGGGGTCTACTTTCCAAAATGGTGTCACTTGTCAGGGGTTTCAATGTTTAGGCACATCAGTGGCTCTCCAAACGCAGCATGGCGTCCCATCTTAATTCCAGTCAATTTTGCATTGAAAAGTCAAATGGCGCTCCTTCCCTTCCGAGCTCTGCTATGCGCCCAAACAGTGGTTTACCCCCACATATGGGGTATCAGCGTACTCAGGACAGATTGTACAACAACTTTTGGGGTCCATTTTCTCCTGTTACCCTTGGTAAAATAAAACAAATTGGAGCTGAAGTAAATTTTGTGTGAAAAAAAGTTAAATGTTCATTTTTATTTAAACATTCCAAAAATTCCTGTGAAACACCTGAAGGGTTAATAAACTTCTTGAATGTGGTTTTGAGTACCTTGAGGGGTGCAGTTTTTAGAATGGTGTCACACTTGGGTATTTTCTATCATATAGACCCCTCAAAATGACTTCAAATGAGATGTGGTCCCTCAAAAGAAATGGTGGTGTAAAAATGAGAAATTGCTGGTCAACTTTTAACCCTTATATCTCCCTAACAAAAAGAAATTTTGGTTCCAAAATTGTGCTGATGTAAAGTATACATGTGTGAAATGTTACTTATTAAGTATTTTGTGGGACATATCTCTGTGATTTAAGGGCATAAAAATTCAAAGTTGGAAAATTGCGAAATTTTCAAACTTTTTGCCAAATTTCCATTTTTTTTCACAAATAAACGCAAGTCTTATCAAAGAAATTGTACCACTTTCATGAAGTACAATATGTCACAAGAGAACATTGTCAGAGTCATCAGGATCCGTTGAAGGGTTTCAGAGTTATAACCTCATAAAGGGACAGTGGTCAGAATTCTAAAAATTTGCCTGGTCATTAACATGCAAACCAGCCTTGGTGCTTAAGGGGTTGAAGGGCCAATTCAGCAAAACCATTTACTGCTTGTCCATTGGATAGGTGGCAATTCTATGTGAGAATACCCCTGTGCATTTCCATAGCTGTCCATATATTGTGAGAAAGGGTGGGGGCTTCACTGGTCGTTATAAAGACCATGCAGCTTGGGACTTTTGGATACTTTTTGGATGGTGACATCACTGCTGTATGGGGTAGTTACATTAGTGAAATTGGGCCTGGTGACCTCACTCTTATACAGGAGGCTGGGGCGGACATACTGTCAGTGCAGCCAATGCAGCTGCATCAGGGCCCGAAGGTGGAGGGGGGCCCTTGCAGGCCCTGGGACCATCAGGGACACCAGCACGCTATGGGGCCCATGAGTCGGGAGGGCCCTGCGCCAATGCGGGCTCTGGCACCGGGCCCCCCCTTACTATAAACTGAAATACTTACTTCTCCCTGTTCCTCTGCAGCTCCAGTGTCCACGACTCTCTGGTGTCTTAGGGCAAAACGCATGATGACTTCACTACAGCGTGCCCTCTGTAGACGCTGAGAAGCCTGGAGCAACGGAGCCCGGAGCAGTGGGGGAAGAGAGAGGGGTAAGTATTTCATTATTTGTATTTATTTTTTTATGTATAATATACTGTAGCACATAACCAATATTCTGTGAAAGTAATGCAGTTCCAATTTTCTAAATGCACTAGAAACCCACATTCTAAGCAATCCAGAGTGCAGCTTTATATTTTCTTAGAATTATGTTAGCTGGCACCCATTCACACTAGTTGGGATGTGCTGGTCAGTTTTTTCTCTTTTTGTATCAGACAGATCTGACTTGCTGCGAAAGGTGCAGTATTAAAGTCAACATTGTGGCTCACATCTATGGAGTTTCTGTGAGATGCATGCCAGGGCCGTGGGATACTCGGTACTGGGTCCGGTACTTAAGGGGATGTGTCACGCGGCGGCGACCCGGTCCATGGCCCTGGGCGCCCATGTAAAAGGGAAAGTCTTTAAAGGGGTTTGAATAAAGTTTAATCGTGACGCCACCTGTGGTATTCGGTAAAATGGTATGGCTTCCCACAGGTGAAGCTGGGTCCCCAGGGCTCCCGGTGTATAGATAGAGATGGTGGGTGGTGTAGCAAGAAATGGAGAGCACAGGTTTGCAGTCTCTTTACCTGGTTTACTGATGAATTCAGGCAGCCACAGTCCTGCGTACCAGATCACGGATGCAGGTGTGGTCCGGCCAGCTCGGAAGCGAGCTGGGAGTCCCCCTTACCAGGTGGAGTTAGAAGCCTTCCTTCTAGTGCTGCGGTGTAGTCTCTTGCTGCCTTAGGCCTCACACAAGGTCCTCACATGTTCTCTCTGTCCCCCTTTAGGTAGGAAAATACCTTTATGGCAGTTAACTCAAGCCTATTTACAGGATCTCTATCACGACACGCGTTCTTTATGGTTACTGTGTCTTCAGGTGTATGGTGGAGAGGTAACTTGCAATCTGCTGTCCCGCCAGTTTCTGCTGTGAGACGTAGAGTACTGCACAACCTCTGTCTTCCGGCTACCAGTTTGATGCGCTTCAGAAGCTCAGTCGCAGCTTCTCCCCAGCTCTTCACTTTGCCTGTGCCTCTTTTCTCCTTCACGCTCTCTACAATCTGTTCTCCTTTCCTTTCTCTCTCTTTCCAGGAGCTGCAGCACCCTCGTGGCTGCACGGCCCCTCTCTCAGACTCTCTGCCTCAGACTGCTCCAGTCTGCTGTCTTGCACTCACTGACTTACTTTCCCTCCAGACCAGAATATATATAGGGGAGCCACCCACAAGCTGGATGAGAGCTCCCCCTTCTGGCCTGGAGTATGAACATGTTGCATGTTTGTGATTACCTGATAAAAGAGATCCTTACTCGCTTCCAAGTGTGACATCACTCTCCCCGTGAGGAAAGCAATGCCACTGTAACAACCAGAAACCTGGGGTGCTACATCTGCATCTGCCCAAATCAGATAATGTTGCATATCGGTAATAATTAAAAAGTTCACAAGCAAAATATAAACAATCATTTAGTTTTCAAGAATTGTTGACCTCCAAAAACGTCAGTGACACCTGATTTCTGTCGGTACATTTTATCTAGAGGAAAATAACTTACAGAACATTTCCAGGATGTCTGCAGACCCATCTGGTTTCTTTAGCTGAAATTAATGAAACCTGATTTATATAGATGACATATAACAAGGAACATAACATGTGGGCAAATTATAGATTACAATAGCTGTATTGATTATTTTCCTCATCAATGGCAATATTTTTCACAAAGCACAGTATCTCCAAGTCTAGTATTAATAAACAAACCAAGCCCAATATATATTTTAGTTATTGTACCTTTGTGTCTTTCTTCATCTTCTTCTGCTCCTATGTGCACCCAGCTGAAAAAATTGAGTGGGCAGTGTCATTCTTATGTGCTAAAATTGCATTTCATAATAGCAACCTGCTTCTTCTCAGTGCTGCAGGCCCTTCGCTCTGCTCTCCTGTACTCTTCTCGAGAGCAATAGATGCAGCGTATTTTTATTTCTATAGATGCGGTGACCATTGATGGTTTGAACGTAGCGACTGTGACTCACTATTTGACTAATATTGATTACACATTTATTGGAGTGCATGGAGATCTTCAGAGCAGAGCTGAGCATTGCATTGCTGAGTTGTGCTATAACCCGTCTGTCTGGGCAATGAGGATGCCGTGAGAGGGTCTGGGGGATGTTCAATTAGAAATTCATAGGAAAATCTGTTTTTCATGAATTAGACAGGATAACTAGGTGCAGATATAACTGGTATTATTAGCACTACTCCATGGCTGTCAGATGTTTTATTACACAGGTGATCTGAGTATACCCGATTAACAGCATTAGAACTACTGCAGGACAGATCAATGGGTTACAGAGGGTAATGAGAGCCCTGGGGGTCATTATTAGGATGTGATAGCTCCAAATCAGTGCAGATTTGAAAATAGGTTATATTTACACAAACTATTAATTCTGTATGTATTATGTATGGAAAGCTGTATATATTAAATTCTTCTCAATTATCCCTTTTTCCACAAATCTTTTATATTGTTGGAGATGCACTTTAATTATTTCAATGGTCCAAGTACTTATAGACTGGTAAGGACTGGTGGGAAATGGGTGCTAGAAACCCCTGTACAATTGTCCCTTTTAACCCAGAAGCCCACCAGTAACATTGATTTTGGCGACCCCCTGTTCAGTTACATGTAAATATCACATTACTCTCATTCACCTACTGTATTCTCACCCATCCCTTGTAGATTGTGAGCCCTCGCGGGCAGGGTCCTCTCTCCTCCTGTACCAGTTATGACTTGTATTGTTTAAGATTATTGTACTTGTTTTTATTATGTATACCCCTCCTCACATGTAAAGCACCATGGAATAAATGGCGCTATAACAATAAATAATAATAATAATATTTCACAATTATTCTTCTATATAATAATAAGCTTAGTAGTTTGGTAAATGAATGATGAGATTCTGCTTTTGTTTGTATTGTGCCAACTACTGCTCATATAGGAAGTGGGGGACCCACTCCTGTTCAGGAGCCCACCAGTGGGTTCATCTCACCGTAGTGGGCCTGTCTGAGCCTGCTTTAGCACCTGCCACTTTTATTCCCTCCCTGCAATTTGGGTAGGTCAGTTCGGAATGGACGCATATGCTGTCAGTGATATACTTGCTGCTAAATAATGGATGTCACCCAATAGCTTAGCAAACGGGGGGGGGGCAGCCGACACTGACAGCGGGCGCGATTACGTCACTGCTCGGCGCCCGCTGTCCGGAGGCTTGTGGGTGCTCAGAGCAGCGGAGGAACCAGGAGGAAGAGAGGAGAGTATTAATTTATTTTTTTAATGAGGCTGCATTACACTATAGAGGCTGCCTATGGGCTTGCATAATATTAAGGGCTGCATTACGCTATAGAGGCTGCTTGTGGGAGTGCATTATATTAGGGGCTGCATTATACTATAGAGGCTGCCTATTGGGGTGCATTTCAACTTCTACATAGATCCTGCATGTGTCCAGTCATCTCTATTCATATCAGCAAGCATATGTAATGGTATCTAGCCTATTCATCTTACTTTGCTTGTCCCTTAACGCTTATAACTTTTTTCAAAGAGGTTTATGATCCACTTAGTTTGATTGATTGCTAATGAGGTAAAATAGTAAGAGATCTTAGAGCACACCTCCTATATATTGAGACATAGTGCAGTAATAGGGACATACGGCATTGGGGTATCAGGTGCAGTAATAGGGTCACATACGGCAGCAGCGGCTCAGTATTGGGGTATTGGGCAGTAATAGGGTCACATACGGCAGCAGCGGCTCAGTATTGGGGTATCAGGTGCAGTAATAGGGACACATACGGCAGCAGCGGCTCAGTATTGGGGTATCAGGGGCAGTAATAGGGACACATATGGCAGCAGCGGCTCAGTATTGGGGTATCAGGGGCAGTAATAGGGACACATACGGCAGCAGCGGCTCAGTATTGGGGTATCTGGTGCAATAATAGGGTCACATACGGCAGCAGCGGCTCAGTATTGGGGTATCAGGTGTAGTAATATGGACACATATGGCAGCAGCGGCTCAGTATTGGGGTATCAGGTGCAGTAATAGGGACACATACGGCAGCAGTGGCTCAGTATTGGGGTATCAGGTGCAGTAATAGGGACACATATGGCAGCAGCGGCTCAGTATTGGGGTATCAGGTGCAGTAATAGGGACACATATGGCAGCAGCGGCTCAGTATTGGGGTATCAGGTGCAGTAATAGGGACACATACGGCAGCAGTGGCTCAGTATTGGGGTATCAGGTGCAGTAATAGGGACACATATGGCAGCAGCGGCTCAGTATTGGGGTATCAGGTGCAGTAATAGGGACACATATGGCAGCAGCGGCTCAGTATTGGGGTATCAGGTGCAGTAATAGGGACACATACGGCAGCAGCGGCTCAGTATTGGGGTATCAGGTGCAGTAATAGAGACACATACGGCAGCAGCGGCTCAGTATGGGGGTATCAGGTGCAGTAATAGGGACACATATGGCAGCAGCGGCTCATTATCGGGGTATCAGGTGCAGTAATAGGGACACATACGGCAGCAGCGGCTCAGTATTGGGGTATCAGGTGCAGTAATAGGGACACATACGTCAGCAGCGGCTCAGTATTGGGGTATCAGGTGCAGTAATAGGGACACATACGCCAGCAGCGGCTCAGTATTGGGGTATCAGGGGCAGTAATAGGGACACATACGGCAGAGGCTCAGTATTGGGGTATGAGGTGCAGTAATAGGGACATACGGCATTGGGGTATCAGGTGCAGTAATAGGGTCACATACGGCAGCAGTGGCTCAGTATTGAGGTATCAGGTGCAGTAATAGGGTCACATATGGCAGCAGTGGCTCAGTATTGAGGTATCAGGTGCAGTAATAGGGACACATACGTCAGCAGCGGCTCAGTATCGGGGTATCAGGTGCAGTAATAGGGACACATACGTCAGCAGCGGCTCAGTATTGGGGTATCAGGTGCAGTAATAGGGACACATACGTCAGCAGCGGCTCAGTATTAGGGTATCAGGTGCAGTAATAGGGTCACATATGGCAGCAGTGGCTCAGTATTGGGGTATCAGGTGCAGTAATAGGGACACATACGGCAGCAGCGGCTCAGTATCGGGGTATCAGGTGCAGTAATAGGGACACGTACGGCAGCAGCGGCTCAGTATTGTGGTATCAGCAGGATGAGGAGGTTGTGCAGGTTGGGAATAGTCTCATTGGGGTCAGTGCTGAAAAGATGAGACGTGAAATGTTTCTTTGTTGTATTATCTGCAGCCAAATCCTGGCTGGTAGAATTTGTCATGTCGTTCTGGGCCAGATGGAAAAGATGTGAACGACTCCATCAGTAAGAACGTCAGCGGTAAGTCATTATCTGTAACTGTACAGTGATTTGTTATATGTCCTGTAGGGCTGGTATCTACTACTGACCATATGGCGGTAATATCAATATTGGTCTTTATATAGAGATTATCTTCAGTAATAGGCCGGTCATCTGCTGAGGTTCTCCTCCACTATTAGGGTGCATCACACAGTTGTAATCAAGGTCACCTGTTAGGGGCCCACTCAAAAGTTTCGCCCCCCCTGAACCAAAACCCTAGCTATGCCTCTGAATTGTCACCTATAAGTGGAATATACAAATCCTACAAGTCAATATCGACCCTTAAATGGATTCAATAAAAGGTCAATACTGACTTTTAGGATTGCTACATCCAATAGGTGGTGCTAGAGCCTTTGGTGCTATATAAACTACCCAGCTCTAATAGCAAAGGAAATTTTACTTAGGTACTTCCACTATTTTGCCACTAGGTAGCAGTATAAACTCAGTTCTTTTTTTCTCTTGTCCACACACCACAATGTCAGTCATTCTCATCACTGGAGCTCGCCTATCGACTTACAACTAATATTTACTGCCGAGCACAATACTGCAGCGTGTGCCACATATCGCTTTATACAAATCTTCCTCAAACTATACATAGAAATGTCCAACTAAACCTGATTTTTGTAAAGGGTCGGTCATTTGCTTTAGGGGTTTCTATTTCTTTCAATGGAAGGAAAAGCCAACTAGAAACCGTTAAACATGAATGTATGGGCAAATCTAGGGGAAATTACTAGTACCCAGAAATCGTTATGAAAAAATTATGTGACCCCTCTCAAGAGGGCGCTAAGTTCATTCTTTTTATTGTGTTATTGGAGGAGGTGAGCTGTGACATCACTTATTGTGGATGATGGATCCTGTATTGTCTGCTGTATATAGAGGTGTTATCAGTCATTGTACAGGAGGAGGAGGTGAGCTGTGACATCACCTATTGTGAATGGAGGATCCAGTGTTATCTACTGTATATAGAGGTATTATCAGTCATTGTACAGAAGGAGGAGGAGGTGAGCTGTGACGTCACCTATTGTGAATGGTGGATCCAGTGTTATCTGCTGTATATAGAGGTTATCAGTCATTGTACAGGAGGAGGAGGAGGAGGTGAGCTGTGACATCACCTATTGTGAATGGTGGATCCTGTGTTATCTACTGTATATAGAGGTGTTATCAGTCATTGTACAGGAGGAGGAGGTGAGCTGTGATATCACCTATTGTGAATGTGGATCCTGTGTTATCTACTGTATATAGAGGTGTTATCAGTCATTGTACAGGAGGAGGAGGAGGAGGTGAGCTGTGACCTCACCGGGAGTGGTGGATCCTGTGTTATCCACTGTGTGTAGAGGTGTTTAGAGTCATTGAACAGGAGGAGGAGGTGAGCGGTGACATCACCTGTTGTGAATAATAGCTGCTGTCTTATCTACTGTATATAGAAGTGTACAGGAGGAGGAGGTGAGCTGTGATATCACTTATTGTGAATGGAGGATTGTTATGACCTGGTGGTTAGGACAATAATGGACCTGGTGGTTAAGAGCACACGGAATGACCTGATAGTTACTAATAATATAGGACGAGCTCTGAGACGTGGGAACTCTGCTGACCGCAATCCCTAATTTTATCACACACACTAGAAATAGCCGTGGATTGCTCCTAACGCTCCCTATGCAACTCATCACAGCCTAAGGAACTAGCTAGCCCTAAAGATAGAAAAATAAAGCCTACCTTGCCTCAGAGAAATTCCCCAAAGGAAAAGGCAGCCTCCCACATATAATGACTGTGAGTAAAAATGAAAATTACAAACACAGAGATGAAATAGATTTAGCAAAGTGAGGCCCGACTTACTGAACAGACAGGGGATAGGAAAGGTAACTTTGCGGTCAGCACAAAAAACTACAAAAAGACCACGCAGAGGGTGCAAAAAGACCCTCCGCACCGACTCACGGTGCGGAGGCGCTCCCTCTGCGTCCCAGAGCTTCCAGCAAGCAAGACAAAAATCAAAATAGCAAGCTGGACAGAAAAATAGCAAACAAAAGAAAAACAAGCAGGAACTTAGCTTCTGCTGGGAAGACAGGTCACAAGAACGATCCAGGAGCGAACTAGACCAATACTGGAACATTGACAGGTGGCATGGAGCAAAGATCTAAGTGGAGTTAAATAGAGCAGCCAGCTAAGGAATTATCCTAGTCACCTGTGGAAGGAAACTCAGAAGCCGCAGCCCCACTCACAACCACCAGAGGAAGCCCATGGACAGAACCAGCCGAAGTACCATTCATGACCACAGGAGGGAGCTTGACAACAGAATTCACAACAGTACCCCCCCCCCTTGAGGAGGGGTCACCGAACCCTCACCAGAGCCCCCAGGCCGACCAGGACAAGCCAAATGAAAGGCACGAACCAGATCGGCAGCATGAACATCAGAGGCAAAGACCCAGGAATTATCTTCCTGACCATAACCCTTCCACTTGACCAGGTACTGGAGTTTCCGTCTCGAAATACGAGAATCCAAAATCTTCTCCACCACATACTCCAACTCTCCCTCAACCAACACTGGGGCAGGAGGATCAACGGATGGAACCACAGGCGCCACGTATCTCCGCAACAACGACCTATGGAATACATTATGGATGGCAAAAGAAGCTGGAAGGGTCAAACGAAACGACACAGGATTGAGAACCTCAGAAATCTTATACGGACCAATGAAACGAGGCTTAAACTTAGAAGAGGAAACCTTCATAGGAACATAACAAGACGACAACCAAACCAAATCCCCAACACGAAGTCGGGGACCCACACAGCGCCGGCGGTTAGCGAAACGTTGAGCCTTCTCCTGGGACAATGTCAAATTGTCCACCACATGAGTCCAAATCTGCTGCAACCTATGCACCACAGTATCTACACCAGGACAGTCCGAAGACTCAACCTGCCCTGAAGAGAAACGAGGATGGAAACCAGAATTGCAGAAAAACGGCGAAACCAAAGTAGCCGAGCTGGCCCGATTATTAAGGGCGAACTCAGCCAAAGGCAAAAAGGACACCCAATCATCCTGATCAGCAGAAACAAAGCATCTCAGATATGTTTCCAAAGTCTGATTAGTTCGTTCGGTTTGGCCATTTGTCTGAGGATGGAAAGCCGAGGAAAAAGACAAATCAATGCCCATCCTAGCACAAAAGGATCGCCAAAACCTCAAAACAAACTGGGAACCTCTGTCCGAAACGATGTTCTCCGGAATGCCATGTAAACTAACCACATGCTGGAAAAACAATGGCACCAAATCAGAGGAGGAAGGCAATTTAGACAAGGGTACCAAATGGACCATCTTAGAGAAACGATCACAAACCACCCAAATGACCGACATCTTTTGAGAGACAGGGAGATCCGAAATAAAATCCATAGAGATATGCGTCCAGGGCCTCTTCGGGACCGGCAAGGGCAAAAGCAACCCACTGGCACGAGAACAGCAGGGCTTAGCCCGAGCACAAGTCCCACAGGACTGCACAAAAGAACGCACATCCCGCGACAAAGACGGCCACCAAAAGGATCTAGCCACCAAATCTCTGGTACCAAAGATTCCAGGATGACCAGTCAACACCGAACAATGAACCTCAGAGATAACTCTACTAGTCCATTTATCAGGGACAAACAGTTTCTCCGCTGGGCAACGGTCAGGTCTATCAGCCTGAAATTTTTGCAGCACCCGCCGCAAATCAGGGGAGATGGCAGACAAAATTACCCCCTCTTTGAGAATACCCGCCGGCTCAGGAACACCCGGAGAGTCGGGCACAAAACTCCTTGACAGGGCATCAGCCTTCACATTCTTAGAGCCCGGAAGGTACGAAACCACAAAATCAAAACGGGAGAAAAATAGCGACCAACGAGCCTGTCTAGGATTCAACCGTTTGGCAGACTCGAGATAAGTCAAATTCTTGTGATCCGTCAAGACCACCATGCGATGCTTGTCTCCTTCAAGCCAATGACGCCACTCCTCGAATGCCCACTTCATGGCCAACAACTCTCGATTGCCAACATCATAATTGCGCTCAGCAGGCGAAAACTTTCTAGAAAAGAAGGCACATGGTTTCATCACCGAGCCATCAGAACTTCTTTGCGACAAAACAGCCCCTGCTCCAATCTCAGAAGCATCAACCTCGACCTGAAACGGGAGCGAAACATCTGGCTGGCACAACACAGGGGCAGAAGAAAAACGACGCTTCAACTCCTGAATAGCTTCCACAGCCGCAGAAGACCAATTGACCACATCAGCACCCTTCTTGGTCAAATCAGTCAACGGTTTAGCAACACTAGAAAAATTACTGATGAAGCGACGATAAAAATTAGCAAAGCCCAGGAACTTTTGCCGACTCTTCACAGATGTCGGCTGAGTCCAATCATAAATGGCCTGGACTTTAACAGGGTCCATCTCGATAGTAGAAGGGAAAAAAATGAAACCCAAAAATGAAACCTTCTGAACTCCAAAGAGACACTTTGACCCCTTCACAAACAAAGAATTCACACGAAGGACCTGGAACACCATTCTGACCTGCTTCACGTGAGACTCCCAATCATCCGAGAAGACCAAAATATCATCCAAATATACAATCAGGAATTTATCCAGGTACTCTCGGATGATGTCATGCATAAAGGACTGAAATACTGATGGAGCATTGGAAAGCCCAAATGGCATAACCAGGTACTCAAAATGGCCTTCGGGCGTATTAAATGCTGTTTTCCATTCATCGCCCTGTTTAATACGCACCAGATTATACGCACCACGAAGTTCTATCTTGGTGAACCAACTAGCCCCCTTAATCCGAGCAAATAAATCAGACAGCAGCGACAAAGGGTACTGAAATTTGACTGTGATCTTATTAAGAAGGCGGTAATCAATACAAGGTCTCAAAGAACCATCCTTCTTGGCCACAAAAAAGAACCCTGCTCCCAATGGTGACGACGACGGGCGAATATGACCCTTCTCCAAGGATTCCTTTACATAACTCCGCATAGCGGCGTGCTCTGGCACATATAAATTGAACAGTCGGCCCTTAGGAAACTTACTACCAGGAATCAAATTGATAGCACAATCGCAATCCCTATGAGGAGGTAGGGAACTGGATTTTGGCTCATCAAATACATCCCGGTAATCCGACAAAAACTCCGGGACTTCAGAAGGGGTGGATGACGAAATAGACAAAAATGGAACATCACCATGTACCCCCTGACAACCCCAGCTGGACACAGACATAGATTTCCAATCCAATACTGGATTATGGACCTGTAGCCATGGGAACCCCAAAACGACCACATCATGCAGATTATGCAACACCAAAAAGCGAATATCCTCCCGATGTGCAGGAGCCATGCACATGGTCAATTGGGTCCAGTGCTGAGGCTTATTCTTGGCCAAAGGCGTAGCATCAATTCCTCTCAATGGAATAGGATACTGCAAGGGCTCCAAGAAAAAACCACAGCGCCTGGCAAACTCCAAGTCTATCAAATTCAGGGCAGCGCCTGAATCCACAAATGCCATAACAGAATAGGATGACAAAGAGCAAATCAGAGTAACGGACAAAAGAAATTTCGACTGTACCGTACCAATGGTGGCAGACCTAGCGAAACGCTTAGTGTGCTTAGGACAATTGGAGATAGCATGAGTGGAATCACCACAGTAAAAACACAGACCATTCCGACGTCTGTGTTCTTGCCGTTCAGCTCTGGTCAAAGTCCTATCACATTGCATAGGCTCAGGTCTATGCTCAGATAATACCGCCAAATGGTGCACAGCTTTACGCTCACGCAAGCGTCGATCGATCTGAATGGCCAAAGATATAGACTCATTCAGACCAGCAGGCATGGGAAATCCCACCATGACATCCTTAAGGGCTTCAGAGAGACCCTTTCTGAAAATTGCTGCCAGGGCACATTCATTCCACTGAGTGAGTACAGACCACTTCCTAAACTTCTGACAATATATCTCTACCTCATCCTGACCCTGACACAGAGCCAGCAAGATTTTCTCTGCCTGATCCACTGAATTTGGTTCATCATAAAGCAATCCGAGCACCAGAAAAAACGCATCAACATCACGCAATGCCGGATCTCCTGGCGCAAGGGAAAATGCCCAGTCTTGAGGGTCGCTATGTAACAAAGAAATAATGATTTTCACTTGTTGAACAGGGTCACCTGAGGAGCGAGGTTTCAAAGCAAGAAACAATTTACAATTATTTTTGAAATCCAGAAACTTAGATCTATGCCCAAAAAACAAATCAGGAATTGGAATCCTAGGCTCTAACATCGGATTCTGAACCACAAAATCTTGAATGTTTTGTACCCTTGCAGTGAGATTATCCATACAAGAGGACAGACCTTGAATGTCCATATCTACACCTGTATCCTGAACCACCCAGAGGTAAAGGGGAAAAGAGAGACAAAACACACTGCAAAGAAAAAAAAATTGTCTCAGAACTTCTCTTATACCTCTATTGAGATGCATTAATACTTTGGGCCACCTGTACTGTTATGACCTGGTGGTTAGGACAATAATGGACCTGGTGGTTAAGAGCACACGGAATGACCTGATAGTTACTAATACTATAGGACGAGCTCTGAGACGTGGGAACTCTGCTGACCGCAATCCCTAATCCTATCACACACACTAGAAATAGCCGTGGATTGCTCCTAACGCTCCCTATGCAACTCGTCACAGCCTAAGGAACTAGCTAGCCCTAAAGATAGAAAAATAAAGCCTACCTTGCCTCAGAGAAATTCCCCAAAGGAAAAGGCAGCCCCCCACATATAATGACTGTGAGTAAAGATGAAAATTACAAACACAGAGATGAAATAGATTTAGCAAAGTGAGGCCCGACTTACTGAACAGACAGAGGCTAGGAAAGGTAACTTTGCGGTCAGCACAAAAAACTACAAAAAGACCACGTAGAGGGCGCAAAAAGACCCTCCACACCGACTCACGGTGCGGAGGCGCTCCCTCTGCGTCCCAGAGCTTCCAGCAAGCAAGACAAAAATCAAAATAGCAAGCTGGACAGAAAAATAGCAAACAAAAGAAAAACAAGCAGGAACTTAGCTTCTGCTGGGAAGACAGGTCACAAGAACGATCCAGGAGCGAACTAGACCAATACTGGAACATTGACAGGTGGCATGGAGCAAAGATCTAAGTGGAGTTAAATAGAGCAGCCAGCTAACGAATTATCCTAGTCACCTGTGGAAGGAAACTCAGAAGCCGCAGCCCCACTCACAACCACCAGAGGAAGCCCATGGACAGAACCAGCCGAAGTACCATTCATGACCACAGGAGGGAGCTTGACAACAGAATTCACAACAGAGGATCCTGTATTGTCTGCTGTTTATAGAGGTGTTATCAATCACTGTACAGGAGGAGGAGAAGGTGAGCTGTGACATCACCTATTGTGAATGATGGATCCTGTTTAAGTGATGTGTAATCAATGTGGAAAGTTTGTAAAAAAAAAGTATAACTTTTTGGAAGAAGGAGAATTTTGCTCCGCTATGGACAAAGGCTTATTTATAAACCTCTTCCCACTCCCACCTTCGAAACCCAAATTTATTCCCCTAAAATGTGTAGTAAGGCTGAGGCTTTGGCTGCAAGAATATTTTAATAAATCATCATACCAAAACGAAAAAGGATCTGGAGATGAGAATTATCCTAAAAGAGTCACCAGAACATGCTATAAGATGACATATACATTAAAGATCCAAATAAAGAATTAAGGAGTTTTATCATGAAATTTTTTTTATAAATTTTATTGTACATATTAAATAGCAGACAAAGATACAAATGTATACAGGTGAGAAAATAGCAGCTAAAGACGCCGGTGTTTAGAAGGAGATTATTACAAAATTGGTAATACACCGGACACAAAAACACATGTCCCACATGGCACGACCACATCAGGCACAGAAAAAAGAAGTATGGTATCTATTGGTTTGCTAAAATTGACCATTTAACAATTATTAAATATATTAAGAGCTAATCCTAGTATATAGGCTAAAGCCAAATAAGCATGGATATATAGTAAGTATAGCTCTAAGAGTAAATCACTATTGTTAACTGGTCACAGATGAAAGAGAAAAATATTTGCGAACAAACAAGCCCCTAAGGTGAAAGATATACAGATCAAATGAAGTGTGATAAAGTATTACCTTGGGACATTGTGAGTACCACATGCAGAGATGCTAGTGAAACACGCAGGAGCCTCGACGCGCGTTTTCACCGCCATCCACATTCTGTCCTTATCTGGGCAGCTGTTCTTCATTAGACCTGTGCTGTGTCTCCTCATGTTCACCTCATTATTCTCAGTGTAGTGAACACCTCGTGTTCAGATAGTAGACAGTAGTGATTTATAGTCTCCTGATACTCAGTATCTCACACTGGGGAAGTTGGGAAAATGGGATCCAACAGTGCGGCATGGGAACTGCCATACAACTAAATTGTAATGTATCACTGGAGCTTTTGTAGTAGTCTTCCCCAGCCAGGTATTATAGATCTCTAGATCCTGGCACCGCCTTCTCCAGGTGTTATGGACCCCCTGATCCTGGCACCCACTTCCCCTGGTATTATGGACCTCCACATCCTGGAACCCTGTTCCCGAAATATTATGAAAGTCTATGTCTTGACACAAGCAGCTGCAGGTGAACTTCTATTTCTTGTATCTTGGCACCCTTACTATAGGTATTGTGCACCTTTATTTCCTAGCCACCCCTCCCCAAGTGTTATGTACCCCCTGATCCTGACACCACCTTCCCCAGGTATTATCGACTTTCACATCCCGACTCCCCCTTCCCAAAGTATTATAGGCCTCTTTGTCCTGCCACCTCCTGCAACAGGTATAATGGACCTCTATATCCAAGCACCCCTTCCTCATATATTATGGACCTCTATATCCTGCCACCGCCTTCCTAGGTAATATTGACCTCCACATCCTAATACCTCCTTGCCCCAATATTACAGACCTACAAATCTTGGCACCCTCTTCACCAAGTATTAGATATCTCTGTATCATGGCACCCCCTTCCCCACATGTTATGAAACACATTATCCTGGCACCTCCTTACCCAGGTATTATATATATATCTGTATCCTGGCACAACCTACACTAGGTTTTATGGATCCCCTGACTCTGGCAACCCATTTCCCAGGTGTTACGGACCCCATGATCTTGGCACCCCTTTCCCCAGGCATTCTGTTTATCTGTATCCTGATACCCTCTTCCCCAGACGTTATGGACCCCCAGATCCTGGCACCACTTTTCCTATATGTTATGGACTTTTATATCCTGGCATCTCCTTCCCCAGGTGTTATGGACTTCCTTTTCCTCAATATTATGGACCTTAATTTCAGGTTATACTTGCTGCTGATAAAATAAACTTGCTTATACCAGCATACAATCTTCTCCTACGTTTGTGGATCCCTCAAAATAACAGCATATATGATATATTGTCATAGAGAAAAAAATAGTAAAATCTATGCAGACACCTCGGAGATGGGACATATGTGATAAATTATAACTGGGAAAGAGAGAAATAGATCACACTTCAATGTCCATGAACAGGTCATTTCAGCAGAGATATGCTCTGAGAACCATTCACCAAGGTTAGGATTTGTTTACTCACTTTGCCGCCATTGGTCAGTCATGAATATTGGTGTTTGCATCGATCCAATATTTATAGAAGATGTATTTTCAGTATCGTAGTGAAGGGATGAACATAATGCATTCACTCACATCACCGTAAGGCCATTCTAACATCTTCAACTTAATATCGCTCAGATGGATGATGCTATCCATGCCATATTTCATCTCTACAGAAAGGTAAAATCGTGATAGAAAACATGACAATGATATCTCCCACTGGGACCTACAGGGGCAAAGATATCCTGAAAGTTGGAGATCTCACAAACTTCTAAAAGACCTAGCATATCCCACAACCAGCCCCCATATGAGCTTACCAAGGAGAGGTATGTGGGTGTAACTTTGATCTAATAAAAATCAGAGTTTGGGTTTTGGTCATTTGACCTGGAAGGTTCAGCTTGCTGTTGTTCTGCCTATTTTCCTAAGGACTACCTCTCTCTAATATGCTCTGAGCCATTTCTGTGACATCAGGTTTAGTAATTTTCTTTTGTTATCCCTTTTATTTTATGTAATTGTATATACCGTATTGTTTTGGTCCTATTTTGGAACATCCTTATATATTTTTTATAAACACTGCTTATCTTTACAGATTAAATATCTTAAATTAAATAGCTGTGTTTCTCTTGCTCTATAAATTGCACCCCTGAAGCCTGTAACGTGTTACGGGTGTCCAATCGGCCTGGGTAAATGATTGGTGGTGACAGCTAATAGTTCTTTTTGTTATTGTGGAATTGGCAGTGATCGTATCATATCATTTGGAATCGGAGATGTCCATACCATATGCTCACTGTGAGTTCCCAGATAACTAGCCTAGTTGTGGAAGCAGCTGCGGCCTCATCCGTCACTCGTCAGTCAATTGCGTAATTGTCATGATGATTGGAGGCAGCAGAGTTGCATCATCTAACAAACTGGTGGCAGCGGTGGGATCTGTGTGACTTCTCTGATTGTCTCCTTGACATATATGATACCACTTGTTATAGATTTACATAATAGGTCATATGTTACCTAAGATTAATCCCTTCTATGACTAAAATAACCAACTATTCATGAACACCAATCAGTATTACAGAAGACCGAGTGCCTGATAATGTGAACCCAAATACATTCAGACCTCCCGAGCTTGAAAGATATCAAAGAGGGACAAGTACTGAAATATGCATAGTGTACCATAGTAGTAATTTTGTGCAGTATCATTCCCCTAATGCCGCCAGATCTTAGTAAATCCTCAGTAAGACACCCCTTTCTTTGTCCCACACAATATGATGCTTCCACAGCACCCCCCACACATTTATGACCCCCACATACTGTATTATGGTCTTCATGCAGAATGACATGACCACAATACCCCAAAGGATGATGCCTCACACACACTGATGCCATCCAAACAGTATGATGACACCACAGGTCCCCACAGGCAAAATCCCCTTACATAATATGCTACCCCCAAAGTATGATGCGCCCACAGTGTCCCACACATAAAGTACTATATATACCGCACACTATGATGCCCCCATCGTATCCCCTTCTAGTAGTGCACTGGCTAACTAAATGAAAAGATAGCTAGCCTCGATCCCATGATGAGGAGCCACTCTGGGCTGTGATTGTTTGGTGCAGGAGGCGTGATATGATGTAATTGCATCTGTGGCGCTAAGACTCCATGCTCCACCATTGTACTCATCTACAGTATATTGTCCTCTTAAAGATGTATACACTGTTGAAGCCAGGACATCTCCCCGATCTCCTGGGACAGCGGGACAGTTCCCCAAATCCAGGAATGTCCTTCTGGATCCAGGTTGGTTTGCACATAGACGATCACACAGTGCCTCCACCATGGATATAGTAACATAGTTAGTAAGGCCGAAAAAAGACATTTGTCCATCCAGTTCAGCCTATATTCCATCATAATAAATACCCAGATCTACGTCCTTCTACAGAACCTAATAATTGTATGATACAATATTGTTCTGCTCCAGGAAGACATCCAGGCCTCTCTTGAACCCCTCGACTGAGTTCGCCATCACCACCTCCTCAGGCAAGCAATTCCAGATTCTCACTGCCCTAACAGTAAAGAATCCTCTTCTATGTTGGTGGAAAAACCTTCTCTCCTCCAGACGCAAAGAATGCCCCCTTGTGCCCGTCACCTTCCTTGGTATAAACAGATCCTCAGCGAGATATTTGTATTGTCCCCTTATATACTTATACATGGTTATTAGATCGCCCCTCAGTCGTCTTTTTTCTAGACTAAATAATCCTAATTTCGCTAATCTATCTGGGTATTGTAGTTCTCCCATCCCCTTTATTAATTTTGTTGCCCTCCTTTGTACTCTCTCTAGTTCCATTATATCCTTCCTGAGCACCGGTGCCCAAAACTGGACACAGTACTCCATGTGCGGTCTAACTAGGGATTTGTACAGAGGCAGTATAATGCTCTCATCATGTGTATCCAGACCTCTTTTAATGCACCCCATGATCCTGTTTGCCTTGGCAGCTGCTGCCTGGCACTGGCTGCTCCAGGTAAGTTTATCATTAACTAGGATCCCCAAGTCCTTCTCCCTGTCAGATTTACCCAGTGGTTTCCCGTTCAGTGTGTAATGGTGATATTGATTCCCTCTTCCCATGTGTATAACCTTACATTTATCATTGTTAAACCTCATCTGCCACCTTTCAGCCCAAGTTTCCAACTTATCCAGATCCATCTGTAGCAGAATACTATCTTCTCTTGTATTAACTGCTTTACATAGTTTTGTATCATCTGCAAATATCGATATTTTACTGTGTAAACCTTCTACCAGATCATTAATGAATATGTTGAAGAGAACAGGTCCCAATACCGACCCCTGCGGTACCCCACTGGTCACAGCGACCCAGTTAGAGACTATACCATTTATAACCACCCTCTGCTTTCTATCACTAAGCCAGTTACTAACCCATTTACACACATTTTCCCCCAGACCAAGCATTCTCATTTTGTGTACCAACCTCTTGTGCGGCACGGTATCAAACGCTTTGGAAAAATCGAGATATACCACGTCCAATGACTCACCGTGGTCCAGTCTATAGCTTACCTCTTCATAAAAACTGATTAGATTGGTTTGACAGGAGCGATTTCTCATAAACCCATGCTGATATGGAGTTAAACAGTTATTCTCATTGAGATAATCCAGAATAACATCCCTCAGAAACCCTTCAAATATTTTACCAACAATAGAGGTTAGACTTACTGGCCTATAATTTCCAGGTTCACTTTTAGAGCCCTTTTTGAATATTGGCACCACATTTGCTATGCGCCAGTCCTGCGGAACAGACCCTGTCGCTATAGAGTCCCTAAAAATAAGAAATAATGGTTTATCTATTACATTACTTAGTTCTCTTAGTACTCGTGGGTGTATGCCATCCGGACCCGGAGATTTATCTATTTTAATCTTATTTAGCCGGTTTCGCACCTCTTCTTGGGTTAGATTGGTGACCCTTAATATAGGGTTTTCATTGTTTCTTGGGATTTCACCTAGCATTTCATTTTCCACCGTGAATACCGTGGAGAAGAAGGTGTTTAATATGTTAGCTTTTTCCTCGTCATCTACAACCATTCTTTCCTCACTATTTTTTAAGGGGCCTACATTTTCAGTTTTTATTCTTTTACTATTGATATAGTTGAAGAACAGTTTGGGATTAGTTTTACTCTCCTTAGCAATGTGCTTCTCTGTTTCCTTTTTGGCAGCTTTAATTAGTTTTTTAGATAAAGTATTTTTCTCCCTATAGTTTTTTAGAGCTTCAATGGTGCCATCCTGCTTTAGTAGTGCAAATGCTTTCTTTTTACTGTTAATTGCCTGTCTTACTTCTTTGTTTAGCCACATTGGGTTTTTCCAATTTCTAGTCCTTTTATTCCCACAAGGTATAAACCGCTTACACTGCCTATTTAGGATGTTCTTAAACATTTCCCATTTATTATCTGTATTCTTATTTCTGAGGATATTGTCCCAGTCTACCAGATTAAGGGCATCTCTAAGCTGGTCAAACTTTGCCTTCCTAAAGTTCAGTGTTTTTGTGACTCCCTGACAAGTCCCCCTAGTGAAAGACAGGTGAAACTGCACAATATTGTGGTCGCTATTTCCTAGATGCCCGACCACCTGCAGATTTGTTATTCTGTCAGGTCTATTAGATAGTATTAGGTCTAAAAGTGCTGCTCCTCTGGTTGGATTCTGCACCAATTGTGAAAGATAATTTTTCTTGGTTATTAGCAGAAACCTGTTGCCTTTATGGGTTTCACAGGTTTCTGTTTCCCAGTTAATATCCGGGTAGTTAAAGTCCCCCATAACCAGGACCTCATTATGGGTTGCAGCTTCATCTATCTGCTTTAGAAGTAGACTTTCCATGGTTTCTGTTATATTTGGGGGTTTGTAACAGACCCCAATGAGAATTTTGTTACCATTTTTCCCTCCATGAATTTCAACCCATATGGACTCGACATCCTCATTCCCTTCGCTAATATCCTCCCTTAAAGTGGACTTTAGACAAGATTTTACATAGAGACAAACCCCTCCTCCTCTCCGATTTTTACGATCCTTTCTAAACAGACTGTAACCCTGTAAGTTAATTGCCCAGTCATAGCTTTCATCTAACCATGTCTCGGTTATTCCCACTATGTCAAAGTTACCTGTAGATATTTCTGCTTCTAGTTCTTCCATCTTGTTTGTCAGGCTTCTGGCGTTTGCGAGCATGCAGTTTAGAGGATTTTGTTTTGTTCCAATCTCCTCACTGTGGATTGTTTTAGAAATGTTCTTACCTCCCTTCTGAGTATGTTTTCCTGGGTCGTCTTTGTTCGAGTCTAATGTTTTTCTTCCCGTCCCCTCTTCTTCTAGTTTAACGCCCTCCTGATGAGTGTAGCGAGTCTTCTGGCGAATGTGTGTTTCCCAGGTTTGTTGAGGTGTAGTCCGTCTCTGGCGAGGAGTCCATCATACCAGTAATTCACACCGTGGTCCAGGAATCCAAATCCTTGTTGTCTGCACCATCGTCTTAGCCAGTTGTTTGCATCAAGGTATGCAGATATGATCTGTGATACTCCAGATTATTCCTTTCTTCCTGACTTCTGTGGCAAATTACATGTAAGAGACATGTAATATCGCACGGGGCTGTTACTGGTGACAAACGTGTCAGTGCCGCATCTGTATATGCCTCCTCACATCAGCAGACGGCATCGGGCCCAGCCACAGTGGTTTTGGTTATGGCTCGTTGTGCCCATACTAGTTACATCCTGTGCAGATGTTTTCTTTGTCTCCATCATTGTATTTTCTTGCTGCTCTTCATTCATCTCGTCACACTTATCACGCTTCACTTCATGTTTATGGGATGGATAAACATCCTGGGAATCTCTATCCAGTAAATAACACCTACTCCATGAAGTAGTTTCTACCGCAAATTAATCCATATTGTGTGCACTGCTGCCCCCTGACTTGTTTATTCAGCTGCGGCCTACAAACCATCATACAAACATAAATGTGCCAAAAAAGGGGTCCAGTCCTGACTGTCAGCCACCTACCTCCTCCATGGGGTCAACACAATTACTTGACTTGAAGTGCCCCTGTGAGGAGAATTGTGCCCAGTAACCTACAGACCCTGTCAGGTTGGAGCCATTATACTGATTAATGTGATACCTTGGTTGATGAAATCCATCTTGTGGTTGTTTTTTAATCTTTACTTTCAGTTTTGAGTTAATGATATGCTCGTGCTGCGGGGCGGCCTGTGGGGGTCTTCATGTGGTGATCTGCTTAGGCATTCATCAGTATGGCTTCTGACAGCACACTGATCCCTCACTGACCTGCCCCCTTGTTAAAAAAATGAATATTATATATTTATCTTGAAAAAAAATCCCCTTCTGCATGCTGGCGGTGGCACCTGGTACTGCAGCATGATTGCATCTATAATGTGTATGGACCTCATTTCTTTGATGTTATCCCTAAATTCCTAAAAAAAAAAAAAAAAAATCAGCTTGAAAATGGCCGCACCAGTGCAGTGGCAGCTATCAGCCATCTGATAGCTGCTACTGCGCAGGCGCTGGCGGTGCCATCTTTCTAGAGAGAAAAAAATGTCAGCCATCTGATAGCTGCTACTGCGCAGGCGCTGGCGGTGCCATCTTTCTAGAGAGAAAAAAATGTCAGCCATCTGATAGCTGCTACTGCGCAGGCGCTGGCGGTGCCATCTTTCTAGAGAGAAAAAAATCTCCTCCAAGATGGCGCCGCCGCCGCCGCCTGCACAGCAACAGCTGTCAGATTGCCCATAGCTGCTACTGCACAGGCACGTGCGGCACCATTTTCAAACTGATTTTTTTGGGTTATGAATTTATCAATAACATCAAACAAAAGCATTACATACACATTTTATTTTATCTGGGACAAACATCTAGCTCAAGAAGGGGTTGTCATAGTAGTGGACAATCCATGTAACCACTTTAATGGAGGATGCCAAGCCAGATCGCGGTTGTATTGATGGAGAAGCTGTATGCTTTGAAACGAGTTGACAAATAAACCATAAAAAGTGACATTTTCTTACGGAAAAAAAAACCTGCTCATAATTGGTATTGTCGAAGCTGTTAATAAACCGTACTTACAAAAATAAGTATCCTACGGGATGTCAGAAAGAAAAGATGATGAGAAATAATGAGACCTGTAATGAACAGGGCGAGATCATGCAGGGTGGAATGACGCACGCTCGCTGCATCCTATCTGAAATCTTTACTATTATAATCAGCTGCAGATAAATCAGAGGTTTTGCAATTGAATGGCAATAAATATAATGTGCTGGGTGATAAGATCTTCATTCCTTCCCTGCTAATGTTACCTGGTGATGGGAACCTGCTCTCTGGTAATGGTGGGTGGGAGGGAGACACTAGATCTATTGTCCTACTGAGATCCAGGGAGGAGAGCTCAGATCCGGTCAGTGGCCTGCAGGGTCACCAGTGAAGGTCAAAGACATCCAGACGTCATGCATGCTTTATTGATGGAGTCAATGACCCAGATATTAAAAATAATAATTATAATTTTATTTACATAGTTCCATCATATTCTGCAGCCTTTTACAATTTATTATGGGCAAAGACAACCATAGGCGGATTATAATAAGGGAAATCATGTCCTGATTGCCCTCATCAGGTTATACTGGCTTTTTCGCTGTGTTTTTTTTCTGCATATTTCATGATTCCAAAGATCAACTTTACTTCCACCGTACAAACATGAACAATGTAAGGTGTTAGGCCACCAATGTAAGGTGTATGTGAATCCATAAAACATTTTTTGAAATAAAGGCAATTTGGTGAAATTATTTAGTGGAAAAGATTTTTATGTCGGAAAAAACAGTGATTATTCTGAACAAAAAAGTTAGTGAAAAAATACACAACTGCAAAAAGTAAAAACAGCGCGAGTAGTTGAATTAGTTGGGATGAGTTTACCTATGACATTGCCAGAACACTTTGGAGGTCGGCACTGTTTACTTTTACACATTGGTCAGGCACTGTTTACTTTTACACATTGGTCAGGCACTGTTTACTTTTACACATTGGTCAGACACTTTACTTTTACACATTGGTCAGACACTGTTTACTTTTACACATTGGTCAGGCACTGTTTACTTTTACACATTGGTCAGACACTTTACTTTTACACATTGGTCAGGCACTGTTTACTTTTACACATTGGTCAGACTCTTTACTTTTTCACATATCAGTAATTTAATTAAACTGTACTAATACTAACTGCCATTCTCATGTGAGGACACCAAGTCACATTGGTTTAAACTTGAGAAAAATCACAAAAATAAATGTGTTTTGCATCCTGCTGTACCTGCTGTTTTTGCATTTACTCATTGCTTTCTATGGGTGAAAAAAAAGGTGAAAGAAGTGACATGCTGCAGTTTACACAAAAGCAGCAGTTTTCCAATTCAGTCAGGAAAAAAAAATTCTCATAGCTTTTACTGGTACTGTAAAAAGTGGCTTTTAATTTGCATAAAAAAATGCAGGGGGAAAAAAACCTGCAACGTGTGAACATAGCCTTATAATTAGTGTTGAGCGATACCTTCCGATATCGGAAAGTATCGGTATCGGTTTGGATCGGCCGATATTCAAAAAATATCGGATATCGCCGATACCGATACCCGATCCCAATGCAAGTCAATGGGACCAAAATATCGGAATTAAAATAAACCCTTTCTTTCCTTGTAGGTTCATTCTACATGAAGGAAAACAACTAAGAATAATGCCGGATGTATTTGGGGAGGTGGCGGAGACATTAAAGTCATAGAGGTTTATCCCAATCAAATAGAATAGCATGTTTTTTGTTTTTTTTTAAGACGTTCGGAGTGACAAAGATATTGACTATGTAAATTTTTTTTTTATTTTGTCAGATATTGATGTTTCACTATTCCACGCCCTTCCCCTTCTTTTTTTTCTTTTTTTTTTTCTTTTCCCACACTTTCATCTTCATCATCATCAGCATCTTTGACATCAACTTCTTCACCTTATTCATCTTCTTCTTCATCTTCTACCTATTTTTTTTTTTTTATTACATTCTTCATATTCATTTTATTCAACTATTATTATTCTTCTTATTCTACATATTCTTTTTATTCCACTGTTATTATTCTTCCTATTCTACTTCTTCATCATATTCTCATTTGTGACAGGCATTCCCGTAGTTGTTATCTATAAAAGTTTGAAGATTACACCTTCCGTTCTGCCAGTCACAAAAGTTACATTTGTCCGCGTTCAGTTTGGCCTGCAGCATCAGGCTTTATCCAGGGGCACCACGAGGAGGAACGGACTCACCCCCATACACTGCTTAGTCTTCTTCTGCATATAATTTAGATAATATCTTTTGCTCTGATATTAAGTCTTATGCTTAATGTTCTTCTGCTCTTTGTTCTGCAGCCTCTTGTTCTTCTGCTTCTCGGTCTTCCATGTTGTCGTCTCCAGGGTCGTCGTCTCCAGTGTCGTCATCTCCGCCGTCGTCGTCTCCGCCGTCGTCGTCGTCGTCATCGGGGTGGTCTTCCGTGTCGTCGTCATCGTGGTGGTCTTCCGGGTCGTCGACGTTAGGGTCTTCAACTTGGAAATGTAGCAGAAGGTACAAGAAGGCTGAGAAAATGCCAAGAACCAGCTGATGGAACTGGAACTCGGATGGCTACCCGAAGGTTCAAGAGCCTATGGAACTACCGAGGACCAGCTGACGTTACTGGAACCCGGTTACTAAGCAGGAGGTACCCGTGCTAAAAAGCACTACCAAGGACCGCCTGACGTTGACGGAACTCGGATACCCAGAAGGAGGCACCTAAGCCAAAGGCTCTGCCCGGAACCAGCTGACGTTACTGGAACCAGGATGGGGAGCAGAAGGTACAAGAGCAAAAGACACTGCCGAGAACCAGCTGACGGTACTGGAACCCGGATGGGTAGCCGAAGGTCCAAGAGCCAATGGAACTACCGAGGACCAGCTGACGTTACTGGAACCCGGTTACTAAGCAGGAGGTACCCGTGCCTGAAAGCACTACCAAGGACCACCTGACGTTGGTGGAACTTGGATACCCAGAAGGAGGCACCTAAGCCAAAGGCTCTGCCCGGAACCAGCTGACGGTACTGGAACCAGGATGGGGAGCAGAAGGTACAAGAGCAAAAGACACTGCCGAGAACCAGCTGACGGTGCTGGAACCAGGTGGTGGACCCGAAGGTCCACAGGAGAGGAGAGAACAGCTAGGCCGCGAGGCAGCCGCAGTTACCGAACCCCAACAGTCCTACAGGGGGAGCTGGGCCTACTGGCACTACAGAACCAGCCTTGACTACCAGTTCACGCAGCCCACATAGGAAGCTCCTAAACTGGAGGCACCCTGGAGTTGGCTAACCCGACCGCACCACGACGAGGCAAGCATAGGTGTCTCAGTGAGCTTGACACAACCCGGAAACAGCTGACGGTGCTGAAACCAGGCTTGGCACGAGGGAGTACCTGTGACAAAAACACTGCCGAGAACCAGCTGGCGGTGCTGGAACCCGGATGCGTTGCCCCAGTGTGCAAGAGCCAATGGCACGACCGAGGACCAGCTGACGGTGCTGGAACCCGGTTACTAAGCTGTAGGTGCCCGCGCTTAAAAGCACTACCAAGGACCGCCTGGCGTTGGCGGAACTCGGATACCCAGGAGGAGGCACCTAAGCCAAAGGCTCGGCCCGGAACCAGCTGACGGTGCTGGAACCAGGTGGTGGACCCGAAGGTCCACAGGAGAGGAGAGAACAGCTAGGCCGCGAGGCAGCCGCAGTTACCGAACCCCAACAGTCCTACAGGGGGAGCTGGGCCTACTGGCACTACAGAACCAGCCTTGACTACCAGTTCACGCAGCCCACATAGGAAGCTCCTAAACTGGAGGCACCCTGGAGTTGGCTAACCCGACCGCACCACGACGAGGCAAGCATAGGTGTCTCAGTGAGCTTGACACAACCCGGAAACAGCTGACGGTGCTGAAACCAGGCTTGGCACGAGGGAGTACCTGTGACAAAAACACTGCCGAGAACCAGCTGGCGGTGCTGGAACCCGGATGCGTTGCCCCAGTGTGCAAGAGCCAATGGCACGACCGAGGACCAGCTGACGGTGCTGGAACCCGGTTACTAAGCTGTAGGTGCCCGCGCTTAAAAGCACTACCAAGGACCGCCTGGCGTTGGCGGAACTCGGATACCCAGGAGGAGGCACCTAAGCCAAAGGCTCGGCCCGGAACCAGCTGACGGTGCTGGAACCAGGTGGTGGACCCCAAGGTCCACAGGAGAGGAGAGAACAGCTAGGCCGCGAGGCAGCCGCAGTTACCGAACCCCAACAGTCCTACAGGGGGAGCTGGGCCTACTGGCACTACAGAACCAGCCTTGACTACCAGTTCACGCAGCCCACATAGGAAGCTCCTAAACTGGAGGCACCCTGGAGTTGGCTAACCCGACCGCACCACGACGAGGCAAGCATAGGTGTCTCAGTGAGCTTGACACAACCCGGAAACAGCTGACGGTGCTGAAACCAGGCTTGGCACGAGGGAGTACCTGTGACAAAAACACTGCCGAGAACCAGCTGGCGGTGCTGGAACCCGGATGCGTTGCCCCAGTGTGCAAGAGCCAATGGCACGACCGAGGACCAGCTGACGGTGCTGGAACCCGGTTACTAAGCTGTAGGTGCCCGCGCTTAAAAGCACTACCAAGGACCGCCTGGCGTTGGCGGAACTCGGATACCCAGGAGGAGGCACCTAAGCCAAAGGCTCGGCCCGGAACCAGCTGACGGTGCTGGAACCAGGTGGTGGACCCCAAGGTCCACAGGAGAGGAGAGAACAGCTAGGCCGCGAGGCAGCCGCAGTTACCGAACCCCAACAGTCCTACAGGGGGAGCTGGGCCTACTGGCACTACAGAACCAGCCTTGACTACCAGTTCACGCAGCCCACATAGGAAGCTCCTAAACTGGAGGCACCCTGGAGTTGGCTAACCCGACCGCACCACGACGAGGCAAGCATAGGTGTCTCAGTGAGCTTGACACAACCCGGAAACAGCTGACGGTGCTGAAACCAGGCTTGGCACGAGGGAGTACCTGTGACAAAAACACTGCCGAGAACCAGCTGGCGGTGCTGGAACCCGGATGCGTTGCCCCAGTGTGCAAGAGCCAATGGCACGACCGAGGACCAGCTGACGGTGCTGGAACCCGGTTACTAAGCTGTAGGTGCCCGCGCTTAAAAGCACTACCAAGGACCGCCTGGCGTTGGCGGAACTCGGATACCCAGGAGGAGGCACCTAAGCCAAAGGCTCGGCCCGGAACCAGCTGACGGTGCTGGAACCAGGTGGTGGACCCCAAGGTCCACAGGAGAGGAGAGAACAGCTAGGCCGCGAGGCAGCCGCAGTTACCGAACCCCAACAGTCCTACAGGGGGAGCTGGGCCTACTGGCACTACAGAACCAGCCTTGACTACCAGTTCACGCAGCCCACATAGGAAGCTCCTAAACTGGAGGCACCCTGGAGTTGGCTAACCCGACCGCACCACGACGAGGCAAGCATAGGTGTCTCAGTGAGCTTGACACAACCCGGAAACAGCTGACGGTGCTGAAACCAGGCTTGGCACGAGGGAGTACCTGTGACAAAAACACTGCCGAGAACCAGCTGGCGGTGCTGGAACCCGGATGCGTTGCCCCAGTGTGCAAGAGCCAATGGCACGACCGAGGACCAGCTGACGGTGCTGGAACCCGGTTACTAAGCTGTAGGTGCCCGCGCTTAAAAGCACTACCAAGGACCGCCTGGCGTTGGCGGAACTCGGATACCCAGGAGGAGGCACCTAAGCCAAAGGCTCGGCCCGGAACCAGCTGACGGTGCTGGAACCAGGTGGTGGACCCCAAGGTCCACAGGAGAGGAGAGAACAGCTAGGCCGCGAGGCAGCCGCAGTTACCGAACCCCAACAGTCCTACAGGGGGAGCTGGGCCTACTGGCACTACAGAACCAGCCTTGACTACCAGTTCACGCAGCCCACATAGGAAGCTCCTAAACTGGAGGCACCCTGGAGTTGGCTAACCCGACCGCACCACGACGAGGCAAGCATAGGTGTCTCAGTGAGCTTGACACAACCCGGAAACAGCTGACGGTGCTGAAACCAGGCTTGGCACGAGGGAGTACCTGTGACAAAAACACTGCCGAGAACCAGCTGGCGGTGCTGGAACCCGGATGCGTTGCCCCAGTGTGCAAGAGCCAATGGCACGACCGAGGACCAGCTGACGGTGCTGGAACCCGGTTACTAAGCTGTAGGTGCCCGCGCTTAAAAGCACTACCAAGGACCGCCTGGCGTTGGCGGAACTCGGATACCCAGGAGGAGGCACCTAAGCCAAAGGCTCGGCCCGGAACCAGCTGACGGTGCTGGAACCAGGTGGTGGACCCCAAGGTCCACAGGAGAGGAGAGAACAGCTAGGCCGCGAGGCAGCCGCAGTTACCGAACCCCAACAGTCCTACAGGGGGAGCTGGGCCTACTGGCACTACAGAACCAGCCTTGACTACCAGTTCACGCAGCCCACATAGGAAGCTCCTAAACTGGAGGCACCCTGGAGTTGGCTAACCCGACCGCACCACGACGAGGCAAGCATAGGTGTCTCAGTGAGCTTGACACAACCCGGAAACAGCTGACGGTGCTGAAACCAGGCTTGGCACGAGGGAGTACCTGTGACAAAAACACTGCCGAGAACCAGCTGGCGGTGCTGGAACCCGGATGCGTTGCCCCAGTGTGCAAGAGCCAATGGCACGACCGAGGACCAGCTGACGGTGCTGGAACCCGGTTACTAAGCTGTAGGTGCCCGCGCTTAAAAGCACTACCAAGGACCGCCTGGCGTTGGCGGAACTCGGATACCCAGGAGGAGGCACCTAAGCCAAAGGCTCGGCCCGGAACCAGCTGACGGTGCTGGAACCAGGTGGTGGACCCCAAGGTCCACAGGAGAGGAGAGAACAGCTAGGCCGCGAGGCAGCCGCAGTTACCGAACCCCAACAGTCCTACAGGGGGAGCTGGGCCTACTGGCACTACAGAACCAGCCTTGACTACCAGTTCACGCAGCCCACATAGGAAGCTCCTAAACTGGAGGCACCCTGGAGTTGGCTAACCCGACCGCACCACGACGAGGCAAGCATAGGTGTCTCAGTGAGCTTGACACAACCCGGAAACAGCTGACGGTGCTGAAACCAGGCTTGGCACGAGGGAGTACCTGTGACAAAAACACTGCCGAGAACCAGCTGGCGGTGCTGGAACCCGGATGCGTTGCCCCAGTGTGCAAGAGCCAATGGCACGACCGAGGACCAGCTGACGGTGCTGGAACCCGGTTACTAAGCTGTAGGTGCCCGCGCTTAAAAGCACTACCAAGGACCGCCTGGCGTTGGCGGAACTCGGATACCCAGGAGGAGGCACCTAAGCCAAAGGCTCGGCCCGGAACCAGCTGACGGTGCTGGAACCAGGTGGTGGACCCCAAGGTCCACAGGAGAGGAGAGAACAGCTAGGCCGCGAGGCAGCCGCAGTTACCGAACCCCAACAGTCCTACAGGGGGAGCTGGGCCTACTGGCACTACAGAACCAGCCTTGACTACCAGTTCACGCAGCCCACATAGGAAGCTCCTAAACTGGAGGCACCCTGGAGTTGGCTAACTCGACCGCACCACGACAGGGCAAGCATAGGCGTCTCAGTGAAGTTGACACAACCCGGAAACAGCTGACGGTGCTGAAACCAGGCTTGGCACGAGGGAGTACCTGTGACAAGAACACTGCCGAGAACCAGCTGGCGGTGCTGGAACCCGGATGCGTTGCCTTGCCTATTAAAGATTGTCTTCCTAGAGCCCCAACTAGCGGTGTTGGAGCAAAGGGTAAGCAGGGGGAGATGAGTGTAGGCCGAAGCCTGCACTGGAGGCAGCTTTGTGTCTGCGTTGCGTTTGCAGGACACTTTGCCGGCTACACACTGGGGGAACAGCTGGCGTTGCTGAACCCCACTAACACAATGGCGTGTGTTTTTCTCTGTGCAGCTAGCACTTGCGGGCAAAAACTAGCGATGTTAGAGCCCGTGTTGAAGCAGGAGGAGGAGGAGAGGAGCAGAGTGTAGGCCGAAGCTTAGTTGAACCAATTTCAAAGGAAACCTTTAACCCCCCCCTCAGGTGTTACAAAGTACAAGAGACACACCTTGTGCAGTATTAATGCTGCACAAGTGAAAGGTTGCTCTATTAATTTGTCTACTTGCACACGCTGAATGAAAGACATACACAATTTACCCCATTCTACAGTCAAACTGTAGTGGATGCGTGACTTGGTTTTTTGATGAGACGCAGCACAGGTGTCCAAAATAACGCCTTGGTGCTTGGAGCAGCTTCCTGAGCGTTGTTATTTGCTGTACAGGAGTCTGCGCTCTTGTGTTATCCCTTGGCAATGCCCTGTTAGCGCTGCCCATCTTATGACATCATTTCATGTTGGCCGGTGCGGTTAACGATGGCCATAAATCCCAGACCCACAGTGTCTTTTCATAAAGCCACACTGCGGTGCTGGGATTCGTGGCCTTGAGCAGTAAATATTTTGGCCGCTCACACACGTCCTTACACCTGCTTCAGACTGGGCGGCCTCTGCTGATCCCTTCTCGCATGCCGCGGCCATGAGGCTGCACAGTCTGAAGAAGGCTGAAGGAGATGAGTTAAGACAGGCGAAGATATGCACTGCTCGTGCCCATCAATCACACCCTCGCAGTCAAAATAATTAAGACAACGAGGAGCATTTTATTCAGGCAGGGCGGACGAACAGGCGCAAGTAGCCAACCAATGATGTCAGAAGACGGGAAGCGCTACCAAGGGGGGTGCTGCGTATCATTAGAAAGGAAAGTCACACCTCAGGGACAGTGGAATGGTCTCAAAGAGACACATTTTGTACGTGTTGAGTTCCACGTGGGCAAGGAGAAAACATCAGCCACCTTGTACAAATGCAGCAGTACTGCTGTACAAGGTGGCTGTTATACATAGAAACACCTGGGGGTGGGGGCCAGGCTCCCTTCAATTTCAGTTCATGTGCCTGCGTGGCGTTTGCAGGTCACGTTGCAAGCTGCACAGCAGGGGAACAGCTGGCGGTGCTGAACCCCACTAACACATTGGCTGGTGTTTTTCTCTGTGCAGCTAGCATTTCCGGGCAAAAACTAGCGGTGTTTGAGCCCAGGGTCAGCAGGAGGAGGAGGAGAGGAGCAAAGTGTAGGCCGAAGCCTGCACTGGTGGCAGCTTTTGGTCGGTTGTGCCAGCGTGGCTTGTGCTGGACACGATGCCGGCTACACAGCGGGGGAACAGCTGGCGTTGCTGAACCCCACTAACACATTGGCTGGTGTTTTTCTCTGTGCAGCTAGCATTTCCGGGCAAAAACTAGCGTTGTTAGAGCCCAGGGTCAGCAGGAGGAGGAGAGGAGCAGAGTGTAGGCCGAAGCCTAGTTGAACCAATTTCAAAGGTTACCTTTAACCCCCCCTCAGGTGTTACAAAGAACAAGAGCCACTCCTTCTGCAGCATTAATGCTGCACAAGTAAAAGGTTGCTCTATTAATTTGTCTACTTGCACAAGCTGAATGCAACACGTAGACTATTTAGCCCATTATACTGTTTAACAGTAGTGGAGGCGTGACTTGTCTTTTTAAAGAAAAGCAGCACAGGTGTCGAAAACAACACCTTTTTGCATGGGCGCAGCTTCCTGAGCGTTGTTAGTTGCTGTACAGGAGTCTGCGCTCTTGTGATCCTTTGGCCATGCGCTGTGAGCGCTTCCTGTCTTATGACCTCATTTCATGTTGGCCGTTGCGGTTAGCGATGGACATGAATCCCAGACCCACAGTGTGTTTTTAAAAAATCACACTGCGGTGCTGGGATTCGTGCCCTGGTGCAGTAAATATGTTTGCCGCTCACACATGTCCTTACACCTGCTTCAGACTGGACGGCCTCATCTGATCCCTTATCGCCTGCCGAGGCCATGAGGACACCCAGTCTGAAGAAGGCGGAAGGAGATGAGTGAACACAGGCAAACATATGCACTGCACATGCCCATCAATCACACCCTCGCTGTCCAAAAAAATAAGACACCGAGGGCCGTTGTTTCGAGCAGGGGAGATGCACAGGCGCAGCCAGCTAACCAATGATGTCAAAAGACGGGCAGCGCTAACAAGGGTGGTGCTGCGTGTCATTACAAAGGAAAGTCACACCTCAGGGACATTGTAATGGTCTCTAATGAGACACATTTTGTACGTGTTGAGTTCCACGTGGGCAAGGAGAAAAAGTCAGCCACCTCGTACAAATGCAGCAGTACTGCTGTACAAGGTGGCTGTTATACATAGAAACACCTGTGGGTGGGGGGCAGGCTCCCTTCAATTTCAGTTCATGTGCCTGCGTGGCGTTTGCAGGTCACGTTGCAAGCTACACAGCAGGGGAACAGCTGGCGTTGCTGAACCCCACTGACACATTGACTGGTGTTTTTCTCTGTGCAGATTGCATGTCCGGGCAAAAACTAGCGGTGTTAGAGCCCAGGGTCAGCAGGAGGAGGAGGAGAGGAGCAAAGTGTAGGCCGAAGCCTGCACTGGTGGCAGCTTTTGGTCGGTTGTGCCAGCGTGGCTTGTGCTGGACACGATGCCGGCTACACAGCGGGGGAACAGCTGGCGGTGCTGAACCCCACTAACACATTGGCTGGTGTTTTTCTCTGTGCAGCTAGCATTTCCGGGCAAAAACTAGCGTTGTTTGAGCCCAGGGTCAGCAGGAGGAGTAGAGGAGCAGAGTGTAGGCCGAAGCCTAGTTGAACCAATTTCAAAGGTTACCTTTAACCCCCCCCCTCAGGTGTTGCAAGGTACAAGAGCCACACCTTGAACAGCATTAATGATGCACAAGTCAAAGGTTGCTCTATTTAATTTTGCTCCTTGCACACGCTGAATTAAACACGTACACTATTTAGCCCATTATACTGTCAAACAGTTGTGGAGGCGTGACTTGTCTTTTTAACGAGACGCAGCACAGGTGTCAAAATTTGCACCTAGGTACTGGGCGCAGATTCCTGAGCGTTGTTATTTGCTGTACAGGAGTCTGCGCTCTTGTGTTATCCCTTGGCAATACCCTGTTAGTGCAGGCCGTCTCATGACCTCATTTCATGTTGGCCGGTGCGGTTAACGATGGCCATAAATCCCAGACCCACAGTGGCTTTTCCTAAAGTCACACTGCGGTGCTGGGATTCGTGGCCTTGTGCAGTAAATATGATCGCCGCTCACACATGTCCTTACACCTGCTTCAGACTGGGCGGCCTCAGCTGATCCCTTATCGCATGCCGCGGCCATGAGGCCGCACAGTCAGAAGAAGGCGGAAGGAGGGGAGTGAAAACAGGGGAACATATGCACTGCTCGTGCCCATCAATCACACCCTCGCAGTCAAAATATATGAGACAACGGGGGGCGTTGTGTCGGGCAGGGGGGACGCACAGGCACAGCCAGCCAACCAATGATGTCAGGAGACGGGCAGCGCTAACAATGGGGGTGCTGCGTGTCATTACAAAGGAAAGTCACACCTCAGGGACATTGTAATGGTCTCTAATGAGACACATTTTGTACGTGTTGAGTTCCACGTGGGCAAGGAGAAAAAGTCAGCCACCTCGTACAAATGCAGCAGTACTGCTGTACAAGGTGGCTGATATACATAGAAACACCTGTGGGTGGGGGGCAGGCTCCCTTCAATTTCAGTTCATGTGCCTGCGTGGCGTTTGCAGGTCACGTTGCAAGCTACACAGCAGGGGAACAGCTGGCGTTGCTGAACCCCACTAACACATTGGCTGGTGTTTTTCTCTGTGCAGCTAGCATGTCCGGGCAGAAACTGGCGTTGTTTGAGCCCAGGGTCAGCAGGAGGAGGAGAGGAGCAAAGTGTAGGCCGAAGCCTGCACTGGTGGCAGCTTTTGGTCGGTTGTGCCAGCGTGGCTTGTGCTGGACACGTTGCCGACTACACAGCAGGGGAACAGCTGGCGGTGCTGAACCCCACTAACACATTGGCTGGTGTTTTTCTCTGTGCAGCTAGCATTTCCGGGCAGAAACTGGCGTTGTTTGAGCCCAGGGTCAGCAGGAGGAGTAGAGGAGCAGAGTGTAGGCCGAAGCCTAGTTGAACCAATTTCAAAGGTTACCTTTAACCCCCCCCTCAGGTGTTGCAAGGTACAAGAGCCACACCTTGAACAGCATTAATGATGCACAAGTCAAAGGTTGCTCTATTTAATTTTGCTCCTTGCACACGCTGAATTAAACACGTACACTATTTAGCCCATTATACTGTCAAACAGTTGTGGAGGCGTGACTTGTCTTTTTAACGAGACGCAGCACAGGTGTCAAAATTTGCACCTAGGTACTGGGCGCAGATTCCTGAGCGTTGTTATTTGCTGTACAGGAGTCTGCGCTCTTGTGTTATCCCTTGGCAATACCCTGTTAGTGCAGGCCGTCTCATGACCTCATTTCATGTTGGCCGGTGCGGTTAACGATGGCCATAAATCCCAGACCCACAGTGGCTTTTCCTAAAGTCACACTGCGGTGCTGGGATTCGTGGCCTTGTGCAGTAAATATGATCGCCGCTCACACATGTCCTTACACCTGCTTCAGACTGGGCGGCCTCAGCTGATCCCTTATCGCATGCCGCGGCCATGAGGCCGCACAGTCAGAAGAAGGCGGAAGGAGGGGAGTGAAAACAGGGGAACATATGCACTGCTCGTGCCCATCAATCACACCCTCGCAGTCAAAATATATGAGACAACGGGGGGCGTTGTGTCGGGCAGGGGGGACGCACAGGCACAGCCAGCCAACCAATGATGTCAGGAGACGGGCAGCGCTAACAATGGGGGTGCTGCGTGTCATTACAAAGGAAAGTCACACCTCAGGGACATTGTAATGGTCTCTAATGAGACACATTTTGTACGTGTTGAGTTCCACGTGGGCAAGGAGAAAAAGTCAGCCACCTCGTACAAATGCAGCAGTACTGCTGTACAAGGTGGCTGATATACATAGAAACACCTGTGGGTGGGGGGCAGGCTCCCTTCAATTTCAGTTCATGTGCCTGCGTGGCGTTTGCAGGTCACGTTGCAAGCTACACAGCAGGGGAACAGCTGGCGTTGCTGAACCCCACTAACACATTGGCTGGTGTTTTTCTCTGTGCAGCTAGCATGTCCGGGCAGAAACTGGCGTTGTTTGAGCCCAGGGTCAGCAGGAGGAGGAGAGGAGCAAAGTGTAGGCCGAAGCCTGCACTGGTGGCAGCTTTTGGTCGGTTGTGCCAGCGTGGCTTGTGCTGGACACGTTGCCGACTACACAGCAGGGGAACAGCTGGCGGTGCTGAACCCCACTAACACATTGGCTGGTGTTTTTCTCTGTGCAGCTAGCATTTCCGGGCAGAAACTGGCGTTGTTTGAGCCCAGGGTCAGCAGGAGGAGTAGAGGAGCAGAGTGTAGGCCGAAGCCTAGTTGAACCAATTTCAAAGGTTACCTTTAACCCCCCCCTCAGGTGTTGCAAGGTACAAGAGCCACACCTTGAACAGCATTAATGATGCACAAGTCAAAGGTTGCTCTATTTAATTTTGCTCCTTGCACACGCTGAATTAAACACGTACACTATTTAGCCCATTATACTGTCAAACAGTTGTGGAGGCGTGACTTGTCTTTTTAACGAGACGCAGCACAGGTGTCAAAATTTGCACCTAGGTACTGGGCGCAGATTCCTGAGCGTTGTTATTTGCTGTACAGGAGTCTGCGCTCTTGTGTTATCCCTTGGCAATACCCTGTTAGTGCAGGCCGTCTCATGACCTCATTTCATGTTGGCCGGTGCGGTTAACGATGGCCATAAATCCCAGACCCACAGTGGCTTTTCCTAAAGTCACACTGCGGTGCTGGGATTCGTGGCCTTGTGCAGTAAATATGATCGCCGCTCACACATGTCCTTACACCTGCTTCAGACTGGGCGGCCTCAGCTGATCCCTTATCGCATGCCGCGGCCATGAGGCCGCACAGTCAGAAGAAGGCGGAAGGAGGGGAGTGAAAACAGGGGAACATATGCACTGCTCGTGCCCATCAATCACACCCTCGCAGTCAAAATATATGAGACAACGGGGGGCGTTGTGTCGGGCAGGGGGGACGCACAGGCACAGCCAGCCAACCAATGATGTCAGGAGACGGGCAGCGCTAACAATGGGGGTGCTGCGTGTCATTACAAAGGAAAGTCACACCTCAGGGACATTGTAATGGTCTCTAATGAGACACATTTTGTACGTGTTGAGTTCCACGTGGGCAAGGAGAAAAAGTCAGCCACCTCGTACAAATGCAGCAGTACTGCTGTACAAGGTGGCTGATATACATAGAAACACCTGTGGGTGGGGGGCAGGCTCCCTTCAATTTCAGTTCATGTGCCTGCGTGGCGTTTGCAGGTCACGTTGCAAGCTACACAGCAGGGGAACAGCTGGCGTTGCTGAACCCCACTAACACATTGGCTGGTGTTTTTCTCTGTGCAGCTAGCATGTCCGGGCAGAAACTGGCGTTGTTTGAGCCCAGGGTCAGCAGGAGGAGGAGAGGAGCAAAGTGTAGGCCGAAGCCTGCACTGGTGGCAGCTTTTGGTCGGTTGTGCCAGCGTGGCTTGTGCTGGACACGTTGCCGACTACACAGCAGGGGAACAGCTGGCGGTGCTGAACCCCACTAACACATTGGCTGGTGTTTTTCTCTGTGCAGCTAGCATTTCCGGGCAAAAACTAGCGGTGTTTGAGCCCAGGGTCAGCAGGAGGAGTAGAGGAGCAGAGTGTAGGCCGAAGCCTAGTTGAACCAATTTCAAAGGTTACCTTTAACCCCCCCCTCAGGTGTTGCAAGGTACAAGAGCCACACCTTGTGCAGCATTAATGCTGCACAAGTAAAAGGTTGCTCTATTTGTTTTGCTCCTTGCACACGCTGACTAAAACACGTACACTATTTAGCCCATTATACTGTCAAACAGTTGTGGAGGCGTGACTTGTCTTTTTAACGAGACGGAGCACAGGTGTCAAAATTTGCACCTAGGTACTGGGCGCAGATTCCTGAGCGTTCTTATTTGCTGTACAGGAGTCTGCGCTATTGTGATCCCTTGGCCATGCGCTGTGAGCGCTTCCTGTCTTCTGACCTCATTTCATGTCGGCCGTTGCGGTTAGCGATGGACATGAATCCCAGACCCACAGTGTGTTTTTAAAAAATCACACTGCGGTGCTGGGATTCGTGCCCTGGTGCACTAAATATGTTTGCCGCTCACACATGTCCTTACACCTGCTTCAGACTGGGCGGCCTCATCTGATCCCTTATCGCCTGCCGCGGCCATGAGGACACCCAGTCTGAAGAAGGCGGAAGGAGATGAGTGAACACAGGCAAACATATGCACTGCACATGCCCATCAATCACACCCTCGCTGTCCAAAAAAATAAGACACCGAGGGCCGTTGTTTCGAGCAGGGGAGATGCACAGGCGCAGCCAGCTAACCAATGATGTCAAAAGACGGGCAGCGCTAACAAGGGTGGTGCTGCGTGTCATTACAAAGGAAAGTCACACCTCAGGGACATTGTAATGGTCTCTAATGAGACACATTTTGTACGTGTTGAGTTCCACGTGGGCAAGGAGAAACAGTCAGCCACCTCGTACAAATGCAGCAGTACTGCTGTACAAGGTGGCTGATATACATAGAAACACCTGTGGGTGGGGGGCAGGCTCCCTTCAATTTCAGTTCATGTGCCTGCGTGGCGTTTGCAGGTCACGTTGCAAGCTACACAGCAGGGGAACAGCTGGCGTTGCTGAACCCCACTGACACATTGACTGGTGTTTTTCTCTGTGCAGATTGCATGTCCGGGCAAAAACTAGCGGTGTTAGAGCCCAGGGTCAGCAGGAGGAGGAGGAGAGGAGCAAAGTGTAGGCCGAAGCCTGCACTGGTGGCAGCTTTTGGTCGGTTGTGCCAGCGTGGCTTGTGCTGGACACGATGCCGGCTACACAGCGGGGGAACAGCAGGCGGTGCTGAACCCCACTAACACATTGGCTGGTGTTTTTCTCTGTGCAGCTAGCATGTCCGGGCAGAAACTGGCGTTGTTTGAGCCCAGGGTCAGCAGGAGGAGGAGAGGAGCAAAGTGTAGGCCGAAGCCTGCACTGGTGGCAGCTTTTGGTCGGTTGTGCCAGCGTGGCTTGTGCTGGACACGTTGCCGACTACACAGCAGGGGAACAGCTGGCGGTGCTGAACCCCACTAACACATTGGCTGGTGTTTTTCTCTGTGCAGCTAGCATTTCCGGGCAAAAACTAGCGGTGTTTGAGCCCAGGGTCAGCAGGAGGAGTAGAGAAGCAGAGTGTAGGCCGAAGCCTAGTTGAACCAATTTCAAAGGTTACCTTTAACCCCCCCCTCAGGTGTTGCAAGGTACAAGAGCCACACCTTGTGCAGCATTAATGCTGCACAAGTAAAAGGTTGCTCTATTTGTTTTGCTCCTTGCACACGCTGACTAAAACACGTACACTATTTAGCCCATTATACTGTCAAACAGTTGTGGAGGCGTGACTTGTCTTTTTAACGAGACGCAGCACAGGTGTAAAAATTTGCACCTAGGTACTGGGCGCAGATTCCTGAGCGTTGTTATTTGCTGTACAGGAGTCTGCGCTATTGTGATCCCTTGGCCATGCGCTGTGAGCGCTTCCTGTCTTCTGACCTCATTTCATGTCGGCCGTTGCGGTTAGCGATGGACATGAATCCCAGACCCACAGTGTGTTTTCAAAAATCACACTGCGTGGCTGGGATTCGTGGCCTTGTGCAGTAAATAGGTTGGCCGCTTACACATGTCCTTACACCTGCTCCAGACTGGGCGGCCTCAGCTGATCCCTTATCGCCTACCACGGCCAGGAGGCCGCACAGTCTGAAGAAGGCGGAAGGAGATGAGTTAAGACAGGCGAACATATGCACTGCTCGTGCCCATAAACCACACCCTCGCTGACAAAATAAATATGACAACGAGGGGCGTTGTTTCTAGCAGGGCGGATGCACAGGCGCAGCCAGCTAACCATGATGACAAAAGACGGGAAACGCTACCAAGGGGGGTGCTGCGTATCATTACAAAGGAAAGTCACACCTCAGGGACAGTGGAATGGTCTCAATGAGACACATTTTGTACGTGTTGAGTTCCACGTGGGCAAGGAGAAAAAGTCAGCCACCTTGTACAAATGCAGCAGTACTGCTGTACTAGGTGGCTGTTATACATAGAAACACCTGGGGGGGTGGGGCCAGGTTCCCTTTTAATTTCAGTTCCTGTGCCTGCATGGCGTTTGCAGGTCACGTTGCCGGCTACACAGCAGGGGAACAGCTGGCGTTGCTGAACCCCACTAACACATTGGCTGGTGTTTTTCTCTGTGCAGCTAGCACTTCCGGGCAAAAACTAGCGGTGTTTGAGCCCAGGGTCAGCAGGAGGAGGAGAGGAGCAGAGTGTAGGCCGAAGCCTGCACTGGTGGCAGCTTTTGTTCTGTTGTGCCAGCGTGGCTTGTGCTGGACACGTTGCCGACTACACAGCAGGGGAACAGCTGGCGGTGCTGAACCCCACTGACACATCACCTAGTGTTTTTTTCTGTGTAGACAACACTTCCAGGTGGCAACTGACAGTGTTGAAACCCAGGGAATCAAAGAGGAGCAGAGTGTAGGCCGAAGCCTGCAGTGGAGCAAGTTGAAAGGGAACCTTTAACCCCCCCCCCAGGCATTTGTTGCTGAAAGAGCCATCTTGTACAGCAGTAATACTGCACATGGAAAATGGTGGCTCCGAAAATTATGCTCCTTGCAAACGCTGAAGTACACACTCATATAATGTGTCCCCTCACACCGTCAAACCATCCCGGAAGTGGGACTTTCCTTTGTAATGTGACACAGCACAGCCGTCATTCCAACCCCCTTGGTGCCGGGCACCACCTCCTCAACGTTGTTTGGTTCTGTCACGGAGCCCGCACTGTAATGTTATCCCTTGGCCATGCACAGTTAGCGGTGCCCGTCTTCTGACATCATGTAGGTGTCAGGCTGGCAGTGCCTGTGCGTCCAAGCTGCCCGAGATCCAACCTTGCAGTGTCATCTAATGTAGTCCCACTGCGGGCCAGGGAT